>NC_134729.1:28538756-29138756 GCF_049634645.1 Pelodiscus sinensis | reverse complement strand
CTGTACCCATGCACTGAGGGCTACATGCCAGCTGTACTTCACAGGGGTAGTACTGCCTAGTGGCTAGAGCACTTACATGGGCACTAAAAGGGCTGAGTTCTATTCCTTGCCCTGGCTGGCTGCTCTTGGGTGAATCACTTGTCTCTGATTCCTGTACTGTAAACTCTTTGGAGCAGGGACTGTCTTTGTAGCACACGTACCAGAGCCGACCCTCTGCACCCTGAAGCAATGCCTTTGCGACGGGAGCTGTATAATGGGCGCAAGAGCCCTCACCCTCTCCCAGAACTTTTGCAAAGTATAATTTGCCTAACTGCAGAGATGACAGGCGCTATTCCAGAGAGAGGAGGGAGAATTACTGACCCCTGCAGTCCATTAGGGTGTGTCTAGACTACAGGGTTTTGTCGACAAAAGTGGCCTTTTCTCAACAAAACTGTACCTGTGTCTACACTATTGCCGAGTTCTGTCGACATAACGTTGACAGAACTCGGCAGTTTTGTCGACAGTGGTAAACTTCATTCTACGAGGAATAACACCTTTTGTCGAGAGTTCTGTCAACAGAAGGCGTTATTGCATCTACGCTGTCCTTTGCGTCTACACTCTCATGTCGACAAAGCAGCTTGCTTTGTCCACAGCACTGGATGTCGTCTAGATGCTCTTTGTCGATAGAAGCTTTGTCGACAGTATCTGTCGACAAAAGCCTGTAGTCTAGACGTACCCTTAGGTTTGTCTAGACTACATGGCTCCATCGATGGAGCCATGTAGATGAGTTTACTAGACATAGGGAAATGAAGCGGCGATTTAAATAATCACCACTTCGTTTACATGAAAATGGCCGCCGTACTGTGCCGATCAGCTGTTTGGCGGCACAGCGGGGCAGTTTGGACGTGCCGCCGTCAACAAGGGAAACCTTTGTCGATCGCTCCGGGATGCCTCGTGAAATGAGCTTTACCGGAGCAGTCAACAAAGGCTTCCCTTGTCGACCGTGGCGCGTCCAGACTGCCCCGCTGTGCCGCCAAACAGTTGTTCGGCACAACGCGGCGGCCATTTTGATGTAAATGAAGCAGCGATTATTTAAATCGCCGCTTCATTGTCCTTTGTCTAGTAAACTCCGTTGATGGAGCCATGTAGTCTAGACATACCCTTAGAGAGCAGCAATCCTCCTGCACCCTGGCCAGCGAGAATCCGACTCATGACAAGAGCCCAGCTCCCACCTAGCGAGAAAGCCCCATCATAGGCTGCCTGGCGCTCCCTGGCCCCAGGGGACGCCCAGTGCTCCCCCCAGGACTGTTCTCAGCAAGTCCCACCCTGGCCTGGCGAGAGCTCGCGGTCCATGCAGCACGACACGTATCTGAAGACCCAGGTGTCATGGCTCCTTCCCCACTCTGGCATGATAAATGCAGAAGTGGGGGCCAGCAAGTGTACCCCAAAGCCTTATCTACCAGGCTTTGGTATAAAACTTCCCCCCAAGATCTTAAAAACCTAGATCTTGGGAATAAAACTTCCGCTGCCACCACCCAAATGTTGATAAAGAAATCAGGGGAAAGATCATTTGGGAAATCTTACCCCTAAAATAAAAATCAAGGCACACAATTAACCACTGCCAGGTTAATAAAAAGAAAAGAAAGAACTTTTACTATTACAACAATATTCCTGTTGCAAACATAATGACTAGATAGGGAGGTAACAAAATATACTCATGGAGAAACTCCATGGGCCCAGAACTTAGGGTATGTCTACACTACCCCGCTAGTTCGAACTAGCGGGGTAATGTATGCATACCGCACTTGCTAATGAAGCCCGGGATTTGAATTTCCCGGGCTTCATTAGCATAAGCGGGGAGCCGCCATTTTTAAATCCCTGCTGCTTCGAACCCCGTGTAGCGCGGCTACACGGGGCTCGAACTAGGTAGTTCGGACTAGGGTGCCTATTCCGAACTACCGGTACACCTCGTTTCACGAGGAGTAACGGTAGTTCGGAATAGGACCCTAGTCCGAACTACCTAGTTCGAGCCCCGTGTAGCCGCGCTACACGGGGTTCGAAGCAGCAGGGATTTAAAAATGGCGGCTCCCCGCTTATGCTAATGAAGCCCGGGAAATTCAAATCCCGGGCTTCATTAGCAAGTGCGGTATGCATACATTACCCCGCTAGTTCGAACTAGCGGGGTAGTGTAGACATACCCTTAGTTACAAAGAAAAGCCAAAACATCTTTTAAGCAGCGCCAGATCTCAGATCCCACACCCAACCCTTAATACAATAAAACCTAACGAAACTGCCTAAACTTTACCCTACTTACAGAAAATGAAGAATGGTGTCTTGGAGAGAGAGAGACATGCTTGTCCCTCTCTGTAGCTGCAGAGAACTCACACACAGAGAGCCAAAAAGGAGAAAAAAAGAAAAAAGCCCAAATTCCTTTGTCCCAGTTTGAAAAGTCCCACCTACATTCTTATTGGTCACTCCACCTGGCTAGGTGTAGTTAACCCCTTAATCCCCAGGCTGCTGGCTAACCCTCATAATCATGACACCAGGTTTCCCACTGCGCAGTTTCTCTGGGGCTGGCAGCCAGCGCTTTTCAGGCCCCTTGTGTCAGTGGCTGCATGGCTGGACGGGGAGGCCCCCGGGCTTGGGGAGCGTCTGTGTGAGTGGCCCGAGGCTGGCACGAGCCAGCGGCTTTCCCACGGGCGTTGGCCAGCGGGGCCGGTACTTAGCTCAGGTGCATCTCGAGACGGGGATGGGGCCTGAGTTCCAGGGGGCTCGGATCCAGGACCAGGGGTCCAGGCCCAGCCATTCCCACCCTTCAGGGGTTTGGGGATAGGAGGGGAGCGACTGTGCCCCAAAGCCACAGGGGGCCCTGGCCTGGGAAGGAGCTGCCAGCCGCATTGTTATGTGTGTTTGTCTGGGGGGTGTGGCGGGGGGGGGGGGGAGAAGGGGCCTGGTTTCCTGCTGAGGGAGATTCCTGCTGGGAGGTCTGGGCGTGGCTCCCTGGGACAGGGCAGACACAAGGGAGCCGTTAGCACCTCCCAGGGGCTCTCTGGGCCTGGACACTAAAACAATTCTCCCTCTCTCTCCCTCTCTCTCTCTCTTTGCAGTTAAAAAAGCCAAGTTTGATGGGGCCCAAGGTGAGTCACTCTGCCTAGTGGTTAGAGCAGGGGAGGTGGGGTCAGGAGGACATGACAGTTTCCAGGCCTGGGCCAGCAGGGGGCTGCAGGCTGGGGGTCGAGGGGCATTGGCAGGGCTGTGTAGGGCAGGAGAGGTTGTATTAGCCGTGCTGGGTGTGGGCTGAAGCTGACCATGCCCCTGGCTGGCAGCAGCCTGGGCTGGGATCCTGGGAAGGGCAGGGCAGGGCCGGGCGGGTGCTGGAGGAGCTCAGGGCACTGGGCACGGGGAGGGCAAGGCAGGGAGCATTTCCCTTGTGCTGGACTCCGGCAGGCTCCCGGGCTGATGGGACGAGCCGGGGGGTGGGGAGAGCTCTCAGTCCTGCCAGGTTCTCTGACCTGCCTGGGGCCTCGGGGCCTCCCGCTTGGCCCACAGCTCCACCCTCTGCTCCCCTCCCCGCAGAGAAGTTCAACACCTACGTGACGCTGAAGGTGCAGAATGTCAAGAGCACGACCATCGCCGTGCGGGGGAACCTGCCCTGCTGGGAGCAGGACTTCATGTTGTGAGTGCTCCCCCGGCGGGAACCCGGGGCCTGCGTCAGATAAACCCTGCGTGAGCTCCCCAAATCCTCAGAATCGGGCAGAGGCTCCCTGGAGCCAGCGGCAGGAGCTGGGATGCTCCGTCGCCCTTGCTCTTCACCCTGCCCGTATCTCTAGGGGTCACGGATCCGGGGCAGCAATGGCCGGTCAGACGCCTCTCCCTTCGCTCCGGCAAGTCCTTCCCCCACCCCGTCTCCCTGCCACAGATGCTGTTCTCAGGCCTTCCATGGGGGGCCCGGAGACTCTCCCAGCCCTTTGGCAGCCTCCTGTCCCCGGAGCCTGCAGTGGGGTGCAGGGGGAGGGAAGGGAGGCTTCCTTTGTTTGCACCCCTGCCCACTGGCTCTGCCAGCCCCCCAGGTGGGTGCCACGTCCCTGCTCCCGAGGCACTTGGCACACAGGTGGAGAGCTAGAGAGCAGGCGGCCAGGCATGGGGAACTGGAGCTGGGTGAGACCAGGGGTTCCCTACCCATGAGCAGTGTGAACGCCCACCACCCTGCAGGGTGTGTCCGAGGGGCACAGAGCCTGGGGCCGCTGGGAACAAGGCAGCAGTTACCCCTAGAGGCTGCAGGGAGAGAGCTGCGCAGAGGGCCAGGCTGCTCCACGAGGCAGGAAACTGCCTCCCCTTGGCTCCCTCACTCTGCGTCCGTCCGTCTGCTCCATGGGTCAGCCCGGGGGGGTCCCAGACCTGGGGGCTGCCGCAGACACAGCCAGGGTTCACCGAAGGGCCCTAATTGATAAGGCCCCGGCTCCGGCCCAAGGCTCCGGCAGGAGATGAAAGTGGCAAGTGTCAGACGCTTGGCAGCTCCAGCCTTGTCCTCACCCAGGAGCAGGGTCCGCTGCCCGAGGGAGGCCTGAATTCCAAGCGGCGAAGCGGGGGGAGATTCGGAAGCACGTTGGTGTGTGTCCACCTCCCGCCCCGGCCCCGGGAAAGTCCAGCAGCGCTGCCCCATGGCTCAGAACCTGCCAAGCAAACCCCGGGGAGGGGCTTGTAGCCACGATGAACCGACAAACCCTGCCCAGAGCTGAGCCGGGTCTGGGTGACAAGTCCCAGCCAGTGCGATCTTGCGATTGCCCGTCCACCCTCGCTGGCTTGGGGACGGGGGCCGCTCCCTGCAGCCAGGGCCAGCCTCTCCCAGCAGGGGGTGCTATGGGAATGGGGCGGGGGGGCTGGCTCCCAGCCACTCCACTATGTCCCTGTGGCATGTGTGGGGTGCGGGGGGCAGCGGGCCAGGCTGCCCAGGCCCTTGAGAGGCAACCAGCCAGATGGGGCTGGTGCGGGAGGCCCACAGCCGCTTGCTCCCCTTGCAGTGAGATCAACCGGCTGGACCTGGGGCTGACGGTGGAGGTGTGGAACAAGGGGCTGATCTGGGACACCATGGTGGGGACCGTGTGGATCCCCCTGCAGACCATCCGCCAGTCCAACGAGGTAGGTGCAGGGCGCTCTCCCCAGCAGGGCCCGCTGGGTCTTCCTGACTCCCTGCCCTGGTCTCTGGCCTTCGGAGCCCAGCCAGGAGTGGGCATAGCCCCCCTCTGGCCTTCTGAGGGGTGGGGGGGTCTGTGGGGGAAGAGGGAGCAGGCCTCCACGCAGGGCCACCCGTCCCCTGGAGCCCCGTGCCCCTTTCTCAGCCTAGTGCACATCCCGGCACAGAGCCAGGCCGGCGGTGCATGGAGACAGGGAAGGGTCAGCCGGGGGGATTTGGGATTTTCGTCCAGCCGCTGGGAGGAAGGGTCTTGTCTCCAGGGTGCAAAGAGCCAATGATGGGCAGGCGAGGGAGTGAGCCTGCCTGCCGTGGGACTGCTCCCGCGGGCAGGAATTCGGCTCCCTGCCCGGCCAGGGTGCCCAGGCACTGCAGGGCAAGGGCCGGCGCCAGGTTCTCAGGCCCACTGCGCCTGGCTTTGCTTTATCCATCGGGCTAGACTGGAATGGGCTACGCCAAGGGGGTCTCTAGCCAAGCCGCAGTCGGGCGGGGGGGGGGGGAATCACCAGCAGAGGCTGGCTCAGGGCAGCCCCTCCCCCTCAGCCCAGAGGGTTGCCAAGAGGAGGGGGCCCAGTGGGAGGAGAGCTTGGCACGGCCCTAGGAGGGGCAACTTCCCGCCCCACCAGAGTGGCTCTGGCACCAGCCCCGCTCAGGTGCCAGCTGGGGGAGCATTTGGGACTGCACACAACCAGGGACGTGGCTAGCGGGCTCCGGCTGCCCCAGCCCCTGCCACAGGTGGCAAGGGGCAGTGCCCACGCCGTGCCCAGCGCCCGCAGGCTGGTTGCCGGGCAAGGAGGGCCAACGCAGCACTGGGGTCCCCTGGTCTCTGTCCTGACCCTCCTGCTCTCCCCCAGGAGGGCCCCGGGGAATGGCTCACCCTCGACTCGCAGGTCATCATGACTGACAACGAGATCTCGGGCACCAAGGACCCCACCTTTCACCGCATCCTGCTGGACACCCGCTTCGAGCTGCCGCTTGGTACGGGGCCTTCCATGGGCCGCATCCCCACGCCAGCCGGGCCTCGGCCCCTCCCTCCTGGGGGGTATCTCCCTCCGCGCCCTGCCGTGTGCAGACGGGGGGTGGAAACGCAATGAGGGCTATGGATCAGGGTTGGGGGGCGCTGGCAGAGCTGTGGGGGGAGCCCAGACAGGGGGCAATGGATCGGGGTTGGGGGCGCTGGCCGAGCCGTGGGGGGAGCCCGGACAGGGGGTGGAAACGCAGTGAGGGCGATGGATCGGGGTTGGGGGCGCTGGCCGAGGGCGATGGATCGGGGTTGGGGCGCTGGCCGAGGGCGATGGATCGGGGTTGGGTGCGCTGGCCGAGGGCGATGGATCGGGGTTGGGGGCGCTGGCCGAGGGCGATGGATCGGGGTTGGGTGCGCTGGCCGAGGGCGATGGATCGGGGTTGGGGGCGCTGGCCGAGGGCGATGGATCGGGGTTGGGGCGCTGGCCGAGGGCGATGGATCGGGGTTGGGTGCGCTGGCCGAGGGCGATGGATCGGGGTTGGGGGCGCTGGCCGAGCCGTGGGGGGAGCCCGGACAGGGGGTGGAAACGCAGTGAGGGCAATGGATCGGGGTTGGGGCGCTGGCCGAGGGCGATGGATCGGGGTTGGGGCGCTGGCCGAGCCGTGGGGGGAGCCCGGACAGGGGGTGGAAACGCAGTGAGGGCGATGGATCGGGGTTGGGGGCGCTGGCCGAGGGCGATGGATCGGGGTTGGGGGCGCTGGCCAAGGGCGATGGATCGGGGTTGGGGGCGCTGGCCGAGCCGTGGGGGGAGCCCGGACAGGGGGTGGAAACGCAGTGAGGGCGATGGATCGGGGTTGGGGCACTGGCCGAGGGCGATGGATCGGGGTTGGGGGCGCTGGCCAAGGGCGATGGATCGGGGTTGGGGGCGCTGGCCGAGCCGTGGGGGGAGCCCGGACAGGGGGTGGAAACGCAGTGAGGGCGATGGATCGGGGTTGGGGCACTGGCCGAGGGCGATGGATCGGGGTTGGGGGCGCTGGCCAAGGGCGATGGATCGGGGTTGGGGGCGCTGGCCGAGCCGTGGGGGGAGCCCGGACAGGGGGTGGAAACGCAGTGAGGGCGATGGATCGGGGTTGGGGCGCTGGCTGAGGGCGATGGATCGGGGTTGGGGCACTGGCCGAGGGCGATGGATCGGGGTTGGGGC
Source organism: Pelodiscus sinensis (assembly GCF_049634645.1). Taxonomy (NCBI): domain Eukaryota; kingdom Metazoa; phylum Chordata; order Testudines; family Trionychidae; genus Pelodiscus; species Pelodiscus sinensis. The sequence goes on along the minus strand of NC_134729.1, from coordinate 29,131,421 downwards.
ACTGGCCGAGGGCGATGGATCGGGGTTGGGGCACTGGCCGAGGGCGATGGATCGGGGTTGGGGGCGCTGGCCGAGCCGTGGGGGGAGCCCAGACAGGGGGTGGAAACGCAGTGAGGGCGATGGATCGGGTTTGGGGCACTGGCCGAGGGCGATGGATCGGGGTTGGGGCGCTGGCCGAGGGCGATGGATCAGGGTTGGGGGCGCTGGCCGAGGGCGATGGATTGGGGTTGGGGGCGCTGGCCAAGGGCGATGGATCAGGGTTGGGGGCGCTGGCCGAGGGCGATGGATTGGGGTTGGGGGCGCTGGCCAAGGGCGATGGATCGGGGTTGGGGCGCTGGCCGAGGGCGATGGATCAGGGTTGGGGGCGCTGGCCGAGGGCGATGGATTGGGGTTGGGGGCGCTGGCCAAGGGCGATGGATCGGGGTTGGGGGCGCTGGCTGAGCCGTGGGGGGAGCCCGGACAGGGGGTGGAAACGCAGTGAGGGCGATGGATCGGGGTTGGGGCGCTGGCCGAGGGCGATGGATCGGGGTTGGGGCGCTGGCCGAGGGCGATGGATCGGGGTTGGGGCACTGGCCGAGGGCGATGGATCGGGGTTGGGGCGCTGGCCGAGGGCGATGGATCGGGGTTGGGGCACTGGCCGAGGGCGATGGATCGGGGTTGGGGCGCTGGCCGAGGGCGATGGATCGGGGTTGGGGCGCTGGCCGAGGGCGATGGATCGGGGTTGGGGGCGCTGGCCGAGGGCGATGGATCGGGGTTGGGGCGCTGGCCGAGGGCGATGGATCGGGGTTGGGGCGCTGGCCGAGGGCGATGGATCGGGGTTGGGGCGCTGGCCGAGGGCGATGGATCGGGGTTGGGGCGCTGGCCGAGCCGTGGGGGGAGCCTGGGGCTGTGGGTTGGGACAGGCACAGTCACCGTTCTTTCCTGGACCTACTGCTACACCCTCCCCCTCCCTTTCTCTTGCCGCGAGGAGCTGACGGGTGCGTGGGGCTCCCTGATTCTACTCCCACCCCATCCCCGCGGCTCCTCCCCGGCTCGGTCCCAGCACTAACAGGCCATGCAGGGGCACCGCTGGCTCCCACCAGGGCGGGTTTTGCCTCCACCCGACACAACCCAGCACCGGGTGTCGTTTCTTTTCTTTTGCCCTTGTTTCCTCCGGCCCTGCCCTGCCACCCCCTTCCCCACGGATCCGCACCCAGCACCAGCTGCCTGTCCCCGCCACCCCCTGCGAGTCTCAGGGCACCGTGCCCCAGAGCTGGGCCCCAGGGCAGGTCTGCGTGGGGAGGGAGGGGCTGGGTCATGGAGCCCGGGGGCTGGCAATGGGCCTCTCTGCTTTCAGACATTCCCGAGGAGGAGGCAAGGTACTGGGCCAAGAAGCTGGAGCAGCTCAATGCCATGAAGGATCAGGATGATGTAAGTCAACCCTGGGGCTGGCTCCCCCGGCTCAGAGCCCCCCAGCCCCGCAGGGCTGCGTGCATGCAGGGGCGCCTGGCTGGGCCCGTGGCCTGGCCTCTGCACATCCCTGGCCTGCGGGGATCTGTGGTTCCCAGGAGCACTGGGGGTGGGTCTCAACCGCCCCAAACAGCTGGGCCGGGGCAGGCCTGGAGACTGCCGGGCTGGGATGCCCGTGACCTCCCTCTGTTCTCTCCCCAGTACGCGTTCCAGGAGGAGCAGGACAAGCCGCTCCCGGTGCCCGGCTCCCAGTGCTGTAAGTACCACTCACCCTCCGCCTCCTGGGGGCCTGGGTCCCTCCCGCTCCCACGGAGCTGGGTCACGGGTGCCTGGCAGGTCCGCCCCCAGGGGCCAGGAGGGAGCCGGAGCCGGCAGGCACGTGTGGCATCTCCCAGCTCTGGTTAACCCTGGAATTTGTTTGATCCCTCAAATCCGGTGGCGAGGGGGCAGCTATAGGACCTGTGTCTCCATTCCCCCCCCCAACTCACAGTCCCTTCCCAGGCCCCATGCAGAGCCCTCACCACCCGTGGGCCAGCCGCAGCAGCTGGCAGCTCTCTGGCGAGGGGTCTGGGCTGGCCACACATTCCAGCCAGGGACGCGGGAACTCGGCCTGGGTCCTGGAGACGTGACCCCCCCTTCCTTTGAAGTCCTTGGCCCCTTCCCCCTCTCCGTCCCCCTGCTGTCTCCCTCCCTCCTCTGCCCCTGTGTTCGCTCTCCTCCGCCCCAGTCCTCTGCCCTGGCCTGGGAAGCTTTGGGGCAGGGCCGGTTCCACTTCGCCCATGTCTGGGGGCAGGTCGCCTGAATGGGGGGAGCAGAAGGGGCAGGGGGTGAGACGGGGCTGGGGAGGGACTGATCTATAGAGGCGACAGGGATAGGGGCTCAGCAAAGACTGTGGGAGCAGCTCCCAGCCCAGGGAGAGGAGATCAGGGCCCGGCACGGCGGGTCAGAGCTGGCCCAGTATGGCTGAAGGGGGGAAGGGGCTAAGGAGCGTTTAGGCAGGAGGGTGCCCAAGGCAAAGCTCCCCAAATCTCATGGCCTTGTAGCTGATCCCCCTTCAAAGTGCGAGAGGACCCCACCCAGCCCAGCTGGCGACTCTGTGCCTCAGTTTCCCCTCTCATCATACCCACCTCAAAGGGCTGTGCATTGCATGGACCAATTGGTCAGGGGCCAAAGTGTCTCCTGCCGTAAGCCCAGGGAGGTCAATGTGGGGCTACCCCAGGGATGACTCCGCCCCATTATTTCTGGGCGAGGCCTGAGGGGCTCTCACCCTTCTTCCGTTGACGCCCTCCACTGTGGCCTCCAGCCTCCTGCCTTTGCTGCCTCCTGCTGCCCCAGGCTTCCATCCCTGCTTGGAGGGGCGCAGAGGCCAGGGAGCTGCGTGGGCAGCCCTGGGCTCTGGCCTGAGAACGACCAGCCGGGATCTGGGCAGTGAAAGGGGAGATGGCAGCTTTGTGGCTCAGTGCCAGGACCTCTCCTCCCGAAGAGGGGCAGCGGGGGAGGCTCCGGGTGCCCAGAGCACCCCACAGCAGAAAACCCCGGCCCCTCCCATCCCTCACCCGGGGTGATGAGGAAGCGACCCAGATCCAGCACCCCTCCCCCTCCCTATGCCCCAGTCTGCCCCGAACGTCTGGCTCTGCCACTCACAGACCCTGCGCTGCCCCATCCCCCCTCCCCCCCCCAGGCTCCTTGCCCTTCCCGTGTCCTGCCTGCTCTTACTGACACACCCTGGGAAGGATCCTGCCGGGGCTGCCCGGCACACATCCTGAGCCGCTCTCGCCGAGCGTACGGCAAAGAGGGGCCCGGGCTCTGGATTTCCCCAGCACTCGGGGGGCACAGGGCTGGGCCTGGCGGAGCACCAGGGTCTGGGCACCAAACCTAGCGCCGGGGCTGCCGGGAGGACCTGGGCGTTTGTGTGGCCTGGCTCGAAGAGGGGCTTTGTTCTCCCACCCGGGCTCCCCCAGTCGCGTCCATCTTATTGTCTCTGCCCCTTTTCTTTATAGGCAACTGGAATTATTTTGGCTGGGGAGAGCAGCAGAGTAAGTATCCACCAGCTTCACACCCAGAGCTCGGGGCACATCCCCTCTCCTGCCCACGGGCCTCCCACCGGGCTGGCCCCCCGTCCCTGCCAGCGGGAGGCCCATCCTGGCCCCTCCACGCACAGCCGAGCGAGCGGGGGAGCTGAGGGTCTGGTAGCTAGGAGTGGCATGGCTAGCATGCAGGGCTGGGGCGCGGGGGTCTAGCTTTGCCTGGCTTTCTTCTTTTCATTTCGCTGGCATGTCTGGCCAGCGCCCTCAGAGCCCGGGCGGGGCAGGGAGTGGGTGCAGCGGGGGGAGCGGTGTGCAGGCGGCATGGCATTGCGGTGGGCACAATCCCAGCCCGCTGGGCCCGGACGCAAGGGGCTGGGTCCGTGGTGTCGTCTTGCCTCTCCAAGGCAGGAGAGCAGTAGGGTAAGTCGGCTCCCTGTAGATCCCTCCTCCATCTCTTCCTTCCCACCCCCCTCACCCTCATGTATACTCCCTCCCGTCCCCTCCTCCCCTCCCAGGCTGAGCGCCGGACAAGCCATCTCCCACCCCGGGAAGCTGGAAGGGCCTTGGGGCTGGGGAGGGCAGCGCGGCGGAGCGGGGCCTGAAGGAAGGCCCTGCTTTAGATTTCGGGCTGCTCCCAGCCCTGGGCGATAGGGAGGTGCCCCCCCCCAGACGGGGCCTCCTGTTCACGCCACCACAGCCATGTTGGCGAAGCTGCCCAAGCTGGGAACGCTCCCCCCCCCCCCACCGCAGTGTAACATGCACTGAGCCCGGCTGCCTCATTCCCCCCTTGATTCCTCTCCCCTGCTCTGCTCTACGGCCGAGCACAGGGGTCAGGCCCAAGGGGAACCGCCGCAGGGCCCACTCCCTCTGGGAGAAGGAAGGGAGCACAGGGACGGCTGCCGGGGGGGGGGGAGCAGCCCTGGGGGGGACAGAGTTCTGCGGACTGGGGAGCTGGCACGGTGCCCGGCCACAGGGTGCGCCTCTGCCAGCCGTCTGCACGGGCGGCTGAGCGGGCGCACAGTGGCGGGTTGCTTCTGGAGTGCACCGGGGCAGCTAAACTTTTCTGTATGCTCAGCACATGCCAGTCCCCCCCCCTCCCCACACACGCATGGAGCCAGATACCCAGAGCTGCTGGGCACTGGCAGCTCCCTGGGCATCTGTGCCCGCCAGACCCAGGCCCCTCCCTAGCCTTGGTCAGTTTCCTCCCACTGAGCCTCCTAGGAGAAAGTCCCACAGAGGTGGGGGCCTTTGGAGCAGTGGCACAGTTCTCACTGATGCCAGCTGGGCACTAGAGGCGGGGGGCTGGCATTGTCCTTGACGGTGGCTGTCTCAGGCATCTCTGCCGTGCTGTGGGCTCTGCCCTTCCTGTGCCACACACTGACTGGTGTCACCCGGCCCTTTGCAGATGACGACCCCGACAGCACCATGGACGACCGGGACAGCGATTACCGAAGCGAGACCAGCAATAGCATCCCGCCTCCATACTACACCACCTCCCAGCCCAACGCCTCGGTCCACCAGTATCCCATGAGGCACCAGCAGCAGAGTTCCCGCGACTCCTACACGGACTCTGTGCAGAGCTACGAGATGGACTACTCGGACCAGCGGCCCATCAGGTAGAGTTGTGGCAGTCCAGCACCAGCCCCTGCAAGGTGCATGGTATTGACACGCGGCACCATGTACAGACACATGATGCTCAGCAGTCTAAACAGGTGGGAAAAGCTAGGCCAGGCTGTACTGCAGCAATGAGAAAGAGCAGGGGGATGGGAAGGGAGCTGTCTCTATGGGGAAGAAAAAGCTATGCCCTCGGGCATACTAGCTATAGCTCTCAGCATGGTTGGATAGAGCTGGCACACAGCCGTGCCCCCTCCTAGCACTTCTTTGCTGACCCCAGGATCAACATTAAAGTCCAGCCTCTGTGGAGAAAGCCTTCTGGCTGAGCCCTGCAGGTTGCAGGCAGGTAGAATTTACTGGGCCCCTGGCTGCCTGCATTCCTCTTGTCGGTGGTTAACTCTGAACCCTAATGATGGCGCCCGGCAGTGCAGTTGTTCACTGCTCTGCCTCAGAAACAGCTTTTCTGGAACTGTGAGCAGAGTTTGACTAACCAGCACATCCTCCCCATCTCATCGCCGGCTAGTGTTAGAACATCAGAAGGGGAAGCAAAACCCTAATGAACATCGTGGAGATGAAGTTTTGGGGGATACATCCAAACCCCAGGGACAGTTCTCTCCTCTCTGCAGACCCCACCGGCAGGGCTACGGCGGATCAGGATTTAGGTGCCCTGGGCGGGGAGGGCTGGCCCAGGTGTAGAATAATAGCGGATGCCGCACGGGCCAGACCTGGAAGGGCAGCCGAGCTGTCCGTGGTGGCTGAGCTGTAGGGGGAAGTTTCCCTGCCGCCTGCCTTCCTTGCGCTGATCTATCAGCTGGCAGCGCTGCCTTGCTCCTCCTGCGTGTCCAGGTTCCCACCCTGGGAGAGCTCCCCGAATTCCCTCCCCGCTCTGCAACCCCCCTGCAGACTCCCTCTGGCGCCAGGGGAACGGCCGCGGGCTGTGGTTCCACTGGCGAAAGGGCGGATGCCAGGGGTGCGGTGCCCAGAACGGGATGTAGCCCCGCCGGGAGCTCGTTTGTTGTGTCTGTCGCCGGCTCCCCGGTGACCTTTGCTGACCGTGTTCCTCTCCTCCCCGGCAGACGCTACGGTAGCGTCGACTCTGCCACAAACGGGCGCAGCGACGCTGAGTCCGCCTCCGAGTCGAGCAGGCGGACCAGCCGCCAGCACTCCCTTGAGAGCAGGCGCTCCCTAGACCTATCTGATAGGTGGGTCTCTACCTTGTCTCTCGCCTTGTGCCTGACGCAGAGTGCCGTGCTTCGTCCTTGCCGCCCGGGATAGGCCGATACCAGTCCCAGCAGTGGCAGCTGGATTGAACCGCTCCCTCCTCTTCCTCCGGGGTGTCAGATTCATCGGCTCCGGGGGGAAACAGCAAAGCACAGGCATCCCAGCTGCAGCAAGAGGCGCCCCTACCCTGCCCTGTGCTCCAGGCCGGTTCTCTGAAGAGTTCCCTGGCCACTGGGACAGATGTTCCTCAGGACCCCAGTGCAGCGGGAGGGAGAACTGCCTTCAGGGGCAGGACAGAGCCAGGCAGTTTCTTCCCCCCTGTGACCTGGGAGTGCAGCTGGTTCCGTCTGCCCCCGCAGCCCGGCTCCGTTCCCTGGGCCTGTGGTCAGTCCCGATTCCACCTCCTCAAAGGCAGGGTCATGTACCTGTCAGGTGTGGCCCCATTGTCCCATTTACCTGGCCTCCTCAGTCAGGCCTGGTCCCTGGCGTTCAGCCCATGTCTCCGGGGGGCGGTTTCCTGGGGCGGTCAGTGGGGTGGGAAGCCAGGCTCCAGATCTCAGCACACCCTCCCTCAATGCACGGGAAAGGCATGAGAGTAACGTGGGTCCTTCGTGCCAAGCGGGCCCCTGCCGGGCGACCGCCGTGACTCTAGAGCAGGGTCTGCCCCCCAGCATTCTGTGCCCCAGAGGACGCAGAGGCCACCTGGCCCGAATCCCTTGCAGAGCATGAGCAGACAGACAATGCATGTGGGGACACCAGGCCTGGGGGAGCCTGGTCCTTAGTACGCTCGGGGTTTTACAGGATTGGGCCCGGAACCAGGTTTCTGCATGGGAGGGGCAGGTTAGGGGTTTGAGCCTTTGAGCTTTTTTCCAGCTCTTTTTCGGGGGGGCGGTTTGGTGAGGGACCCCGAGGGGGGAGGTCTTGCCTCTCTTCTCCGCTGCAGCTGGCTGGGTCCCACTCCGCAGAGTGTGGAGGCCTCCTTTGGTGTTTCTCTCCCTGAGCCACCCAGCGTCTCCCTGGCGGGGAGCTAGGCTTTTCGGCCGACTTCCTGCAGAATAGCCTGGTGTGGGGCTTCTCCAGGAGGGCACCCCTGCAAGTGTGTGTGTGTCCTCCACCCTCGCCCCACGCTGCCGGTGCCAGAGACATGGTGTCGGCCTATCCCCTGGCGTGTCCCTGTACTTTGTCTGCATGTGTGCTTACTGTGAACCTCTCCACTCGGAGACACCATGGTCACCGTGGTGCTCAGAGACTCGCCCCTGGTTTTCTCCTCCTTGTTTTCAGAGGGTTGTTTTTTGGAAAGACCCCTCCCTCTTCTCCCCTAACCCCTCCTTCTGACCCCTCAGCCTTCCTCCCCTGGAGCCCCCTTCCCCTGTGACCTGGTCCCTGAGCAGAGGGCTCGGGGGAGGCCCAAGGCATGTGTCTGGACCGGGTGTGCAGCCATGGCGCGGGGGCCAGGCCGGGGCTGGCGGAGTGGGAAGGGTGCCCGAGAGGGAGAGGGGTTGCAGGAGTGGACAGGCAGGCAGCTGGGAGGAGGCTGGAGAGCGTAGCCGGGAGAAGGAAGAGAAGAGAGATGGTGGGAGGGGATTCTTGGGTGTGATGGACGACTGGCGGGGAGAAGAGAGAATGGCCAGTGGGCAGGGATGTGGCGGGTGGGGAGGAGGGTTGGGTGTGAGGGGGAGGGGATGTGGAGGAGCATGGGGGTTGGGTGTGAGGGGAGAGGAATAGGCATAGGAGTCCAGGGCCAGAGAAGGATCATGGGGGGTTGGGCGTGGGGGGGAGGTGGAGGGGTAATCAAGGGGGTCTGTGGGGGTTTTGCAGCTGGGGATGGTGGGTGGAGGAGGGGAGGGGCCAGGAGGAGCACGTTTGGGGTGGGGGGTCTGGAGAGTCTGTGGGGGACGTGGGGATATGAGGCGTGTCTGGGAGGGGCAGGGTCTCCGTGTGTGTGTTCAGCAGCTCCCTGAACCCTGGGCCAAGGGTCTGGCTGCTCACTATGGGCAACTTCCCCGTCCCTGGGGGCCAGTGAGGGTGCCTGAGGGCGGACGAGGGGACTGTGGGCGTGGGGTAGGCCTGGTTGCCCAGGCAACGCCACATGTCCTGGCTGACATGTCTGCTGTGCCTGAGAGGATGGGGGGGAGAGGGGGTGTCTCTGAGGTTCCCTGGCCTAATGGGCAAACCCTGCTCACAGCCCCCCCCCCCCCCGTTCCCTGCTCTGCCAGCCCAGGGTGAGGGCCAGAGCAGCCGTGCGGGAAAGGCACCTGGGGCTGAGGAGCAGGGGTGCAAAGCGGAGGTGGGTCCCCTTCCCTGCCCCTGTGGCCGCCTCATCACATGCCCAAGCTGTGGGTGGACACCAGTGCGCCCATCTTGGCATGTTCCCTTCAGCGGTGCTGCCCGGCAGCAGGAGCCTGGGGCAGGGCACCAGAGCTGCCGGGGGATACAGCTGGCTGCACAGGGAGCTGCCTCGGCCCCGAAAGTCCATTTTAAGCCTCTTCCGTCCTCTTCCCTCCACTCCCCCCTCGCCCCACGCAGCCCCACCGGGAGCAGCCGCTACGCCTCGTCTGGGGAGCTGAGCCAAGGCAGCTCCCAGCTGAGCGACGACTTCGACCCCGAGAACGAGAGCCTGCGGGGCTCGGAGCTCGACGAGCGGGACCGTGACTCCTACCACTCCTGCCACAGCTCCGTCAGCTACCGCAACGACTCGCCCCGCTGGGAGGAGGACGACGACTTCTACCCCGAGGAAGAGGACGAGGACTACAGCGAGAACGAGCAGGACTATGGCCCGGGCAAGGCCGAGGTGGCGCGGGAGCAGGACGCGGGCGAGGCCAAGCCCCCGGAGCGCGAGCCCCACCCGGTGCAGCCCGCCAAGCAGCAAGTGCCCCCACCGCAGGTGCAGCAGGTGCAAACGCAGAAGCAGCAGGAGAGGAAGGAGGAAAAGGCAGCTTATGTCCCCGAGGAAATCCCGGAGAGCCCCCAAGAAAAGCTGGCCGTGGAGGAGCCCCGGGTCCCAGAGAGAGAGCCGGAGCTGGAGCCGGAGACCCCTAAGCCAGCAGAGGGGTGAGGAGGGGGCGAGGGAGGAAGGGATCCTGGGATTTCATCTTTTCTCCTGCAGGGTCTCCAGGCTGTCTAAGGCACCCACCCACCCTGGGGCCCAGTAGCTGGGCCTGGCTGGGGGGAGCCGTGCCGTGACCTGCGCTAGCTAAGGGAGCTGGCACGTAGAGCCAGGGGCTGTGACGGCATGTGCCGTGTCTGCAGGGCTAGGGACTCTCCTCTGTGCCTCATCCTAGGCACCTGCTATTCCTGGGCAGTCACAGTGTAACTGGCAGTAACAGCGTGTGGGGTGTATGACACCGCACCATGGGGCCAGCACGCTAGTGACCCGTGGGGCCTGCACGCTAGCGTTCTGTGGGGCTGGCACGCTAACAACCCATGGGGCCTGCACGCTAGCGTTCTGTGGGGCTGGCACGCTAACAACCCATGGGGCCTGCACACTAGCGTTCTGTGGGGCTGGCATGCTAACAACCCATGGGACTGGCATGCTAGCGACCCGTGGGACTGGCATGCTAGCGTCCTGTGGGGCTGGCATGCTAGCGACCCGTGAGGCCAGCATGCTAGCGACCCGTGGGACTGGCATGCTAGCGTCCTGAGGGGCCGGCACGCTAGCGACCCGTGGGGCCAGCATGCTAGCGACCCGTGAGGAGCTGGCATGCTAGCAGTGGGGACATGAGCTGCTTGGGCCCGGTGGCCCACTGCTACACAGCCCATGGGGGAGCCTGCCATAAACGTGCTCGGTGCCCCCCACCGCATGGCAATTGGGCTGTCGGCCTGGAATCGGGGCCCTGAGTGATGGTCTGAACCAGAGCTGGGGCCCCAAACCCCTGTCACTGGTGCCAATGGATCCTCTCCGTCTATGCCATGGCTGCTGGATCAAGCCCCAGAGCCTGTCCCTAGGAGCCAGAAGCTGCTGGGTGGTGCCCGGATCCCAGGCTGACGATGGTTTTACCACCCGGTCACCCAGAGCTGCTCTGAGTGGGGCCAGACATGCTGCTGGCCCCGGGTGCACTGCCCCGCCTGTTCCCCGAGCTGACCTGGTGCCAGCGCCCACAGGAAGGGTGCAGGAGGAAAGCCCAGCAGAGCCAGCCCCCGAGCACTTGGCGCTCAGCCTGGGTCCGCTCTGCCACCTCTCTGGGCACCTGGGCAGGCCAGCAGTGAGCTAGAAGCAGTGACTGGCCTGGGTCCACAGATCTGCAGCTCTGAAACTGCCTGAAACTGTCCCAGGCAGGTCAGCCCCCTGAGGATCACCCTCCCACTAAGTAAGCCCCTGGTCTTCACAGCCTGTGGGACTGAACCCCGGAGCCTTCGGCAACCCTGAGTCATGCCGTGAGAGCCCCTCGACGAGTCCACCTGACCTGGACACCTGGGGAAACATGCACCCCCCAAAGGGGCCATGCACCCCAACTTCCTGACTCTTGTGACGCCAGGCGTGTTTATTCCGTCCTGATCACAACGTCCTTAGTTGCCATAGAGAATGGAAAGTGACAGCAAAGTCCATCGGGGTCAGTCCAGAGCCCTCTGACCCCCTCTTTACTGCCAGTCCAGAAGCTGGTGACACCTGGCTGGCTTCCCCAGGCATTGGGCCACCCAGGTGTGCTGAGTGGCCATTGCCTTCTGGGACTGTCCTCTGTCCCCTGGCAGCTGAGCGTCCATTACACCTGTATCTCTGGGTCTCTGCAAAGAATAAACAACCCTTCCCCCCACTTTGTCAGCCATACACCGAGGGGAAACTGAGGCACACTAGTCATACAAAACTATGAAAAGTTCACACAAGCAGAAGAGGCTGCCTGTGCTCAGCAGCAGAGCCTACACGTGTGCTTGCAGCCAGCTGTGTTGGGAGGGGAATGTCTCTGGGGTTTGGCCGGCTTTCCTTTAAGTGCCGTTACAGAGTCCTTAACCCCCATCAGAGCCAGGTGGAAAGAAACTCCATAGCTCATTTCATCCACGGCACAGGTGTTCCTGACACCGGCCCTCCCTGCGGCAGGGCACAGGCCCAGAATGCACCCTGGGCTGGCGTGTGAACGTTCCCTGTTCTGACGTGGGCTCAGCTCTGTCCCTTACGTTGCCAGCCCTTGTGGAAATCCCAGGCGAAACGGTTCATCTGGCTCCAGTTTGCATCTCCTGGAGGCTTGGAAAGGAGGGTCTGCTCAGCTGCTGGCCCAGGCGTTCCTGAGCCCGCAGGGAGGCACTGAGAGGCCAGCCAGGGAGGGGAAAGCCCCCTTTGGCTGGAATGCAAAGGGGCCAATTTGCCCCCCATATCATGTCCCTCCCATGGGAGGGGGAAGGCCCAAATCCTGACTCCAGGTGGAGGATCTCACTTTCAGCCCGTTTTTGGCCTGTTCATTTGTTTGTAAATCTCTGTTTTCACCTCCTGTGTAACTTTAAGGCACTAGCCCCCTTCCAGGTGCTTTGCTGGTGCGAGCAACCTGTAGCCTGCCTTCCGCACAGGCATGTACCCAGCGTTTCGGACCAGTGTAGGATTGAATTCACTAGACTGGAATCGTGTCAACCCTTGTGCGGCTCTTGTGTTGACTGAACCAGAGCCCTGGGGACTCTGAAGAGGCACCAGTCTGTTCCCTGAGCGTCCCCACAGGTATTACAGCAGGAAGAAAACTTCCTGGAGGGCCTTCATCTTTCCAGGCTGCATCTGAAAGCCCCTCCATACCCTCCTGATTTGCAGAGTTGAAAAAACATGATGGCTGCTTCCCTGGTGTGAGGTGACTAATTCAGGGATGTCAGCCTCTGCGTTTGGTATGGAGCACATCTGCTTTTCTCTGGCTGAGTGAGCCGTCACTCCAGAATGGAGAGGATGCAGCCACAGACGTCTTTCTTGGGTTTCTTACTTTGTTTAAATGCTAGACTGAAGCTCTGATTAAAAGGAGCACACAGGGAGCTTGCAATTAAAATGAAGAAGGATTGAGGAATTTCAGATTGTCCTCATAAAGTTAGTTGGGATTGGTCCTGCCTTGGGCAGGGGGCTGGACTTGATGACTCCTGAGGTCTCTTCCAGCTCTAGGATTCTGACTCTATGATTCTGTGTGTGTTGGGCGCTCAACATCTCTGGCCAGTGAGGGTGCTCGTCAGAGATTATAACAGCCTACTACAGCTACTTGCCACTAGGAGTTACTTCTCCAGCTCTTCCCCTGAGGCACTGTTCACTTACCACATTGAAGCGTGAGACTGGCGGTCAGGTCTGCCAGGTTCTGTTCCCAGCTTTGCCTCAGGTTTGCAGCCAGCTCACTTCCCCTCCTTATGCACCTCGCTCTTCTGCATTAACGGCTTAGCACATCCCATCAAACTCCACTCCTTTCTTCCTTAGCAAGGAAGCCACTCCCTCTTAGCCTTCCCATAGACTGTGTATGTAGCAGGCCCATGCCCTCACAGAATGACTCCTAGGGCTGGAAGAGACCTCAGGAGGCATCGAGTCCATTAAGGCAGGACCAACCCCAACTCAATCATCCCAGCCAGGGCTTTATGAAGCCGGGATGTAAAAACCTCTAGGGATGGAGATTCCACCCCCTCCCTAGGGAACCCAGCCCAGCGCTTCCCTCCCTCCTAGGGAAATAGTTTTTCCTAATATCCAACTTAGACCTCCCCCACTGCAACTTGAGACCCCATTGCTCCTCGTTCTGCCCCCACTGAGAACAGCCTCTCGCCATCCTCTTTGGAACCCCCTTCAGGAAGCTGAAGGCTGCTTTCAAATCCCCCCTCACTCTTCTTCTGCAGACTAAACAAACCCAAATCCCTCAACCTCTTTTTATAAGTCATGTGCTCCTGCACCCTCATCATTTTGGTTGCCCTCCGCTGGACCCTCTCCAATGTGTCCACATCCTTTCTGTAGTGGGGGGCCGAGAACTGGACACAATACTCCAGATGTGGCCTCACCAGAGCCAAATAAGGGGAATAATCACTTCTCTAGATCTCCTGGAAATGCTCCTCCTAATGCCCCCTAATATGCCATTAGCCTTCTTGGCTATAAGGGCGCCCTGTTGATTCATATGCAGCTTCTCATCTACTGCAATCCCCAGGTCCTTTTCTGCAGAACTGCTGCTTAGCCAGTCGGTCCCCGGCCTGTACCAATGCTTGGGATTCTTCCATCTCAAGGGCAGGACTCTGCACTTGTCCTTGTTGAACCTCATCAGATTTATTTTGGCCCAATCCTCCAATCTGTCCAGGTCACTCTGGACTCTATCCCTTCCTTCCAACTTATCTACCACTCCCCCATTTTAGTGTCATCTGTGAACTTGCTGAGGGTGCAATCCATCCCTTCATCCAGGTCATTAATAAAGATGTTGAATAAAACCAGCCCTAGAACCGATCCTTGGGGCACCCGTGTGACGACGCGTTGGGGTCCCCCGTCTCCTGCACCCCCAAATGGCATGAACAGACTCCACCAGCCAGTAGAATGGAGGTAGTTTATTGCTTCGCCAGGATACAGCACAGCACAGATGTAATCTGGTTACAGGAACTGGGGCTAAGAGGCCTCAGTGCCCCCTTGAGATAGGGGAGTCCCAGCCCCCCTCCCCAGCTCCTTCTCCCCTGCTTTCCAGACAGAAACTAACTCTCCTCTTCCAGCCCTGCCCCCAGCCAGGGCCCCATTCCACCTCCCTTTGTTCCTCTCCATGGGGGGTGACTGGTCAGACAGGTTGAGACCTTCTTTGCATAATGACTCATGGCCTGTCCTTCTGGGCCGCGGTACCAACTGCAGCCAGTGGGGGTTACCCCAGAGCCAGCAGCGTAGAAACCAGCCAGGTACCCCCACTACGTCACACACCCCACTTGAAACCAATTGCCAACCAGACACCGAGCTGTTGATCTCCACCCATTGGGCCCCGACAGTCTAGCCAGCTTTCTATCCATCTTACAGTCCATTTATCCAACCCATACTTCCTTAACTTGCTGGCAAGAACTGCGTGGGAGACCGTATCAAAAGCTTTGCTGAAGTCAAGGTATATCATGTCCACCATATCCACAAAGCCAGTTACCTCCTCATTGAAGGCAGTCAGGTTGGTCAGGCACGACTTGCCCTTTGTGAATCCATGTTGACTATTCCTGATCACTTTCCCCTCTTCCAAGTGCTTCAAAATGGATTCCTTGAGGATCCCCTCCATGATTTTTCTCAGGGACTGAGGTGAGGCTGACTGGTCTGTAATTCCCTGGATTGTCTTTCTTCCCTTTTTTAAAGATGGGCCCTACATTTGCCTTTTTCCAGTCATCCGGGATCTCTCCCGATCTCCATGAGTTTTCAAAGACAGTGGCCAAAGGCTCTGCAATGACATTTGCCAATTCCCGCAGCGCCCTCGGACGCATTAAATCTGGCCTCATGGATTACGGGATCTTTCAAAAAAGCCTGCCATTTTCGAAAGAACCGCATCTAGACCACGGTTTTACTTCTGAAATGGCGCTTTTTTCGAAAGAGCGCCATGACGCGATTATGCAAATGAAGCGCAGGATATTAAATCTCCACTTCATTTGCACTTTCAAAGTGCCTCATTTACATCCTTCAGCCGACAGAGGGATGTAGTCTAGACACAGCGTAGATTACCCCCCTCTTCCAGTAAGGGTCCCCCCCCCCACACCCTCCGATCACCCTCTCATTGCTAACATGCCTGTAGAAACCTTTCTTGTTGCCCTTCACATCCCTTGCTAGCTGCAGTTCCAATTGCACTTTTACCTTCCTGATAACTCTCCTGCATGCTTGAGCAATAGATTTATACCTCTCCCTAGCCATCTGTCCACGTTTCCACTGCTTGTCAGCTTCCTTTTTGTGTTTTAGCTCACCAAGGATTTCACTGCTAAGCCAAGCTGGTCACCGGCCATATTTGCTTTTCTTATTGTGCATTGAGATGGTTTGTTTCTGCGCCTTCACTAAGGCTTCTTTAAAACACAGCCAGCTCTCCTGGGCTCCTTTCCCCCTCATGTTAGCATCTCAGGGGATCCTGCCCATCAGTTCTCTGAGGGAGTCACAGGCTGCTTTTGTGAAGTCCAGGGTGTGTAATTTGTTACTCTCCTTTCTTCCTTTGGTCAGGATCCTGAAATTGACCATCTCATGATCACTGCTGGCCAGTTTGCCTCCCCCATCTACTTCCTCATCTCATTCCTCCCTGGTTATGCCCTGGAAGACAAAGCAAAAAATCAGAGGCTATTTGGGATAGACAAAGGCATGTTGCCATTTCAGGATTGTTTAGCTAATTCCAGGAAGACTGAGAATCCCTTCCTGAAACAAAAAGTAAGGCAGGCGGCCAAATAGACTGACACACACACACATACGCACGCACACACGCACACAGGCTCTGTAGGAAAGTCACAGGCATGGCTGTCCTTGTGAGCTTGTCTCTGTGCCATCCTCCAGCTGGGTCTGAACACCTTCCCCCATGCTCCCTGAGTGAGGCCCCACTCAAGGCCTGCTCTGTCTGCCCATTTCAGGGAGAGGGAGGCTGTGGAGGTCCAGGATGCCAAGTCCCGAGCCAAGGCCAACTGGCTAAGAGCGTTCAACAAGGTTTGCATGCAGCTGCACGAGGTGAGTGCCCCCCTCCTGCTCCCACCAGCTGGCGGGGGCCTGTTCAAAGAGGCCATAAGCAAGACGGCCTGACGCCTTTCCCTGCCTAGCTGGAGGAGCCCTGGTGTGGAATCGGATGGGAGATGACTCGTGGAGCCGGGGCGGTTAGCAAAGGGTTGGCCTTGTGCAGCCTGGTGGGTCCCAGCTGAGGGGTGAAAGCCCCCCAGCTTCTCCTGTTTGCTCATGACGGACAGCATAAGAATGGCCAGACTGGCTCAGACCACAGGGCCGTCCAGCCCAGTATCCTGTCTGCCGACAGCGGCCAAGACCAGATGCCCCAGAGGGAGGGAACACAAGAGGAAATCCTCACGATACCCCACCCCTTCACGCACCTCCGGACAAACAGAGGTTGGGGATCACTCCTGTCCATCCTGGCTGTGCCTCACAGCATGGCCCAGGGGCTCCTTGCAGCACCGATCATGGGGAATGGCAGGAGCTTTCATCTGACCAAAACCTGCAGTTCCTGCATTTGCTCCCAGTCCCAGCTGCAGAGCCAGTAACAGGCAGCCAGTGCCTAGCCCTGGGGTTTTGGAGACGGTTTGCCAAAGTAATGAGGGGAGGAATTGGGGGAAGGGCTTTGGGCAGAGCTAGGTGAGTCTCCCTGTATCACCACATGCACCTGCCCCGCCCTTGGCCCTGCCCAGCGGTGCACTGAAGAGCTGCGTCCTCCCCGCGACGTCAGGGCAAGTTGGCTCAACTGGGACGTCAGGGTCCATCTCCAGAATGCCAGGTGGGCCGGGCCAGCCTCCCCGAACTGGCCTGAGTCCAGTGGGCGGGGCTAAGAGACGACAGTGCCCCGTGGGCTTTGGAGCTCGCGGGCTGAGCGCGGGCCAGAGTCCTCGCTGGGCTTGGGTTTCTCCTGAAACGTGGGCCCCCCTTCACTGCCCTGCCCTCCGGCTGGCGTTGCACTCACGGGCTCCAGGCTCGCTTGGGTCGGCTGCCCGTGGCGTGTCCCTAGCCCCGGGCAAGGGGAGAGTGCAGCGTGCTGCAGCGGGCCACCCACCCGCATGTGTCTGCTTCGTGCAGGCGTTGCTCTGTGCACATGGCTTCCCCTCCCCTGTCGCTTTTATTGAGTTGACCATTTTTTGTTCTGTTTTTAGACTCCATCCTCCATCTTTTCTTTTTCTTTTGGCTCCGGATTCGCCCCCTCCCGGGGGGTCGATCCCCCCTGCTGCTTCTCTTTTCAGTTGTTCACCACCATGGCCCTTGTGGCCGCATCTCCCCTTCTCATGGGGGAGGGCGGTGGCACGCACGCAGGTAAGCATGTTTGATTGAACCCGGATCTGTGCCCCTCCTGCTCTGAGTGTGTGTGTGTGTGTGTGTGTGTGCGCACGCTCACCCCTCTGTTCTCCCCCAGGCTCTGCTGCTACCCCAGCTCTTTATCCCAATCGGCAAGTGAAAAAATCAATTGGAGAGCAAAATCCTCCCTGGATGTCTGGTCTCTGCACACTCCCAGAGAGACTCAGCCTCCCACCGCTGCTGTCCCATCCAGCGTCTTCCAGCGCAGCTCTGGAAGGGGCAGAGCAGTCACATGTGCTGATCAGTTCAAATTTGCTCCCTGGTCTCTCAAGCATGTGGCCTCCCTGGTTTACGTGCTACCAACAAAGGGTTCGTCGGCTTTCTCAAAGGGCCGGGCTACAGAGCTGCTTGCTAGAATCCAGCTGGGCCAGAATGCTGGGGCCTTTGTTCCTCCTGCTTGCCTGGGTTAAATGCAGCCGTGAGTTTGCACAGAACTCTCCGATTTCCATTCTTCCCAGGGCATTGGAAACCCCTAACTCGTTTGAACCCCCCATGCCCGCAATAGGGAGTTATGCTGTTCAGTGCTCCCCATGTGCCTCCGGACACTGTTCTTCAACACAGCAAAGCCCCAGTAAATCTGCTGCTGCCCATGCGAGCTGCATGGCCAGGAGGCAGCGCTGACCCTCTGTTTGTCCTACAGGCCCGTGGGGAAGGATCTGGCGAAGCGAAGTCGCTGTGGTTTAAAGGCGGGTGAGTAACCTGGCAACCCGGAAACCTTCCAGCCCCCGGCAACTGCCAAACTTGAGCCTGTTGTTGGGAGGTGGGGGGTGCTGATGTTCCTTGGGGCTGGGGTGGGATACGTGAGCCTTATGGAGCAGAGCCACGGGGCCAGGTGAGCTATGGAATGAGACGTCTCCCCAGCCCATGACAGCCACAACCAGACTGTTCTTCAGAGCTGGCCGTTCCAATGGGCGCGGCTCAGTGACTGCAAAGGGAGGGTGGTGCGGCTCTGTTGGCCCCTGGCAGCACCCACCCAGGATGCGAGCCCGCAAACCGCTCCACTTCACTGGAAAGAACCGGGTGGGAACAGGCCGAGGGAGAAGAGAAAAGAGCAAACGTGTCCTGATGTCACCTGCAGGTTCCCACCCCCCTTCTGCGCTCTCAGTGCCCAGGCTGTGCCACGCATCAATCCGTGTTATGCCCTTTGCTCTCTGGACGTGCCACGTTCGGTCACTTCCCCGTGGCATGTCACAGTCCCGGCTCCCAGGCCTCTCTCAAAGGGCCCCGCTTGTCAGACTTCGTGGGGGAAGAGGCAGCTGACTCCACCTGGGGCTGGCTGAGATGAAGCGGCGGCGGCATCTCTGTGTACCCTCTAGTGGGCAAAATGCCCATCAGGGAACGTCTACACTAGCCCCCTAGATCGATCTAGGGAGGCTAACGAGGGCGACTGGAATTGCAAATCAAGCCTGGGATTTAAATATCCCGCTCTTGATTTGCATGTTCCCGGCCGGTCGCCATTTTAGATACTGACTAACCCGAGGTAGCTGCCTGCGTCTACACGTGGCAGTGAAACGGGATTCTGGAATAAAGCCCTCAATCTAATTAGGTGGTATTCCTCGTGGAATGAGGTTTACCACCTAATTCGATTTAGGGGCTTTATTCTGGAATCCCGTTTCACTGCTGCGTATAGACGCAGGCAGTTACTTCGGGCTAGTCAATTTCTAAAATGGCGACCAGCTGGGAACATGCAAATCAAGCGCAGGATATTTAAATCCCAGGCTTGATTTGCAATTCTGGTTGCCCTCATTAGCCTCTCTAGATCGATCTAGGAGGCTAGTGTAGATGTACCCAGGAGAAGGCGGGCATGAGGCCAAGCTGCCAGCTGTCCCCCAAGAGTCAGGAAGGTGTGTGAGCCCCACTTCCTCCGTGATGGATACAGGGGGCTCTGATCACTGGGTCTGTGTGGAGAGACCCAGAATTAAAGGGTCAGAGAAGCCTGCACCTGCCCCATCCCTGAGAAAACTCGTGTCTCAGCAGTGATGGAGGGCAAGGGCCTTTGGTATTGAAGCTGCCAAACATGGGCAGACCTGGGGTTCTCGCTGGATGCCAGCCTGTGCTGCCAGGGCGCTGGCACAGGGTCACTGGAGCTCCTGGCCTGGCCTAAGCAGCTACTGGAGTTGGTCAGAAAACCAACCAGGTTTCCCTGGGAAATGTCAAGATTCTAACTGACGTTTCAAACCAAAACGAGTCTTTTCATTTCCCCTTCTGGCCATTGCCTGGCCTGGCAAACCTTCCACCGGCCCAGAACAAAAGGCCCTTTTGGGGCAAGAGGTACATTTGCATTTTGAAATGACGCCGCAATGTGAAATGTTTTCTCGGGCTTTAGACACAAAAGCCAAACCAAAGCAGCCTTTTGAGTCCGGAGAGCCCCTTTGCCGTTCGATTCGGAGCGCCACTTGGACAGAAACACCCTGTCTGGCATCGGGGACGGGAAAGAGAGACAGTCTGAATGAACCCGGAATCGTTTTGCTTCCAACAAACCTAGGAGATTTTCAGTGCGGCTGTGTCTACAATACAGACTTTTTCCGGGGTATTCCAGAGAACTCGTCCACTTTTTGGGATCAGTTTCCAAAAAAGCCGGCGCGCGCTTTCGGAAGCCCTGTATTCCTCATTTTAGGAGGAATAAGGGAGATTCCGAAAGAGGATGTTTTCCGTGTAGACGGGCCAAATGTGGGAAAAGCCTTTTCCGTGGAAAGAATCGGAAAAAGGTGCGCACATTGCGATTTGTGTACCTTTTCCCAAAAATAACCTGCAGTGTAGACACAGCCTGGGAAAACTTTCTGCACAAACTAGCTACAGCTGCTGTAGCAGAAAAGGAGATTGTGCTGTACGAGCCTTCGAGAGAAGGGGGGCAAGATCCTTCACAGGCATCCTGCTTCATTATTCCCTTCTGGGGAAGGTGGGCAAAATGCTGCTGCTGCCTCAGAACCCCCAGAGGCAGCCTCGGTGCGCAGCGTTTCCAGTTGGATTGGTCCTGCCTTGGGCAGGGGGCTGGACTTGCCGACCTCCTGAGATCTCTCCCAGCTCTAGGATTCTATGAAACCAGCATGGGAGCAAAATTCCAGGACTCAGCACTGACAAAAGGCTGCCACGTGCTGCACGTCAGGTTTTTGTTCTTTCTTTCCCCAGCCAGTGTGTGTGGTCTCCGTGCACAGCCCCTCCCCACATCACTCCCCTTGTGGTCTCTGCTTTCTGGTGGCCTCTCCTGGCTGTGGCCTGCAGGTCTCTGTGGTAGGGGAAAGGGAGCTGCACAGGAGAGACTCTGGGCTCATCTGCAGTTTCAGACCCTGCTCCAGTCCCCTCTGGACCCACAAAGGCAGACCTCCCGGGGACCAGCCCACCTACACTGCAGGGTGGATTTAGGCAGGCTGGGCAGGAACAGGCACAGCTGATGGGTTTAGTGCAGGGGCAGATCTGGGCCTGTGGCCTAGGGGATGTTGATCCAAATGTCAGTCCCTTCTGGCCTTCAACTCTGTGGCTTGAAGGCGGCTTGGGGCAAGGTGTGGGCCACCTAGGGCCTATGGGCCCACCACTACCGTGACCCATCACCTGTCCCTCCTGCAGAGCAGGGACCCAGGTAGGGCAGCGGCTACTGCAGTCAGTGAACATCTCCGCTGCCCAGTGGGGAGATGTTGCCTCACCCTGGCATGCAACCCGGGATCACTGGCCGCTGGCGGGCAGCGCACAGGGCCCTCTGTGTGTGCACGTGGGTGTCTCGAGTGGTCTCCCTTCATTGCCCGTCCCCACTGACTCTTGTCTCTCTTCCAGGCCTGGCGGTGGTTTGATCATTATTGACAGCATGCCCGACATACGAAAGAGAAAGCCAATCCCCCTAGTTAGCGATTTGGTGAGGCCCCTCCTAACGCCGCTGGCTTCCCTGGCTTGTCTGCTGTGCCCTGCTGGAGTCTGCCGGGGAGCTGGCCCATGCTGGGTTACTCACAGGGCTGTGGGGCTGCCACTCCAAGGAGGGGGCCTCTCTTAGCATCAGTAGCGGCCTCCCCTCTCGCACGTCAGTGGCGCCTCCTCCTTTCATCCGGCTCTGGCGCTCTTTGCCTGCTGGCCTCGCTCGCTCTGGTTAACACAGCTGTGTTTCTGTTCTCTTTTCTGGGGGGCTGGCTGGCTGGCTGCTACCGCAGGGGAGCGGCGGTAAAGTTTCTGCGTTGCATTGACAGCATGCCTGACATTAAGCCTGGACGCAAATCCCTCCCACTAGTCAGCGATCTGGTGAGCTCGTGGTCTTCCGGGTTAAAGAGAGAGCGCCCTTTGCATCACCGGCCCGACCTGGCCCCAAACCTCCGCCAAGGCCCAGCAGGCTGCCTCCAGCAGAGAGACATCTGGAGCACAGGGCATGGAGGGGGGGCACAGGGCCGTCATGCCTAGTAGTGGGGGGCAGGAGTCAGGATCAGTGGTTAGTGCGGAAGTCGGTCGCCAGGATTCAGAGCCCAGAATCAGAGCTGGGGTCAGAGGCTGGAGCCGAGGGTTGGGAGCGGGTTACCTAGGGTGAGACAAGGCTCAGGTCAAACCATGAGCAGAGCTGGGTTCAAGGCATGGAGCAGCCACCGAACCGCTGGGCTTAAGAGCCGGCCTGCTGCGTCTTCGCCCAGCCAGGCAGCCGCTACAGGGCAGCTGCCTGCAGGCAGGCTCCGGTGCAGGCCTGGTTCCTGGCAGCGTGGGCGTGCCGGCATCACAGCCATGTCGCCACGCAGAGTCACTCCCTGGCCACGTGGTCGGCACAGGCTCCTTCAAGCCCCGTCCTCTGAGCGTGGAGTGAGCAGGCAGCTCCTGTGCTGCCCGCCAGGCCCACCTGCCCATGCAGCCCATCTCGGCGGGCTGGGAGGAGAGTAGCCCAGCCCCCGTGGGGCCGGGTTTCGTCCCCAGCTCATTCAGATACTCGCCTCTCCTCTGCAGCCCGCCCGCAGGA
Source organism: Pelodiscus sinensis (assembly GCF_049634645.1). Lineage (NCBI taxonomy): Eukaryota > Metazoa > Chordata > Testudines > Trionychidae > Pelodiscus > Pelodiscus sinensis. The sequence continues at coordinate 29,109,283 of NC_134729.1, read as the reverse complement.
GGGGCCGTTCAGCAGCGCGGGGGCCTCGCCTCTCGCACGTCCGGGAGAATAGCCCCAGACGGTGTCTGAGCAAGGGGGGGCGCTCGGGAGACCCAAGACATGGAGAAGGCAGGAGAAATCCTGAGTCTGCGCTGAGCGAAAGCTGGGGAGCGAAGTGGCTTGGCTCAGGCGTCACGGCCTGGACTTACCTCTGTTCCCGGATTCCCTGCTCATCCCTGTACAGCTCTGCAGCGGGCGCTCCCCGGGGGCAGCTTCGGGCGGGGGGGCACCACAGCGGCCTTAGATCCGTAACGGCGCTGCTAGAGAGAGGCCGGCGAGCTCGGGGCAGGCAGGAGTTGGCTTCGTTCGCAGCCGGGGAGTGTTAGCTTAGATGTTGGGGGAAACTTTCCGACTGTGCTAGTGCAGGGCTGGGACAGGCGACCAAGGGCGGCAGGGGGATGCTGTCAGGGACAGTCTAGGTCCTGGCTCCGTGTGAAGGGCTGGCCTAGGCGACCTCCCCAGGCCGCTTCCAGCCTGACAGGACCTCCCTCTGCTGGTGTCATGTTCTGCCAGGGCAGGGAGCGCCGCGACGGTCACTGTTCAAAGGGCACGCTGTCTCCTTAACAGAGGCTCTAGGGCCTTGTCCAACATGGGGCATCAGTCCGAGTCCGTCTGTGGTAGCGTTTGGTTTCCAGTTTTGTTCCCAGATTCCTTCACAAGGGCAGTGCCGTCGTTCCAGCAGGTACACAGACCCCCGGCGCATTCCCCTCGTTCCCAGCAGGCACACGGCACCACCCCCCCCCTCCCGGCACCTTTCCCTCGTTCCCAGCAGGCACACGGCACCTCCCCCCCCCCGGCGCATTCCCCTTGTTCCCAGCGGGCACACGGCACCCCCCCGCCGGCGCATTCCCCTCGTTCCCAGCAGGCACACGGCACCCCCCCCCGGCGCATTCCCCTTGTTCCCAGCGGGCACACGGCACCCCCCCCCCCCCCGGTGCATTCCCCTTGTTCCCAGCGGGCACACGGCACCCCCCCCCCCGGCGCATTCCCCTTGTTCCCAGCGGGCACACGGCACCCCCCCCAGTGCATTCCCCTCGTTCCCAGCACATAGCCGGCATCCCCAGCGCATTCCTACAGGTCACTGCATGTTCTGCTGCATTCAAGACACCCAGAAGTCACAATGCATAAGGCCCCTTCTGGAGCACAGCCCATAACTCCGACTCGCTGTCCGCCTGCAGCAAGCGAGCATTTGCCATCCCAGTCATACAGTGCAACACACAACGTGCTTGTGCCCTCACGCACGCCTGTCGGTGCCCCGTAAAGGGTTACAGCCGGTACCCTCCTGTCATTCACTGCTCTGACCAACACGCCCCCCTAAGTCACAGACTGTACCCGCAACCCGCAGTGCTGTAATTCACAGGGCCGGGTCTTACCCAAAGCCCGTCAACCTCCCCGCAGGGCAGACCGCACGCCTCTCCTCAGCCCGCTTGGCGTTATTTTCACTGCGAACAAAGGACAAAATTTGAAACCGGACCCCTTGCTGCCTTCTCACCTCGGCTCCCCCTTGGCTTCCCCTTCCCCCTCCCCTCCCCCTCTTGAATCCGTTGGCCGGGGCTGTGCTTTGGGCTGCACCCCGGGGATTCTGTGGCCCTCGTGTTTCTCTCCGCCCAAGCTGCCTCGCCTTGTTCCTTCGCTGCCTTGTCCGCGTGGTGCCCACGTGCTGCTCCGGCCCTGGCACGCCGCGCTGATGCCCTGCACTGAGTGTTGTTTGTCTCTCCGTGGGGTGATGGGGGATGCTGGGTTGGGCGGAGGGGGGTGAAGGGAGGGGTCTTTGTGGATGATGCACTGGGCTGTATTGGGTACAGGGGTATGGACAGCAGGGAGGATCCCCTGGGGGCTCGCTGCACTGGGGTGCACTTTAGCCCCACCCGTCATGGACAGTTTTATCTCTGTAGCAGCCGGGCTCCTTTCCTTGGGTGATCCCTGCAGCCCCGGCCCCAGGGGGCTGGAATCAGCCCTGCCCGCCCGGGAAGCAAGCTGGGCCTGCCAGCTGCTGTGTGCAGATGGGGAAAGGTGGAGCAGGCGTCCTCCCTCCTCGGAGGGAAGCATGTGCTGTGGCCCCACAGGTGTGGCAGAGAGGCCCCGCCTGGCCTCGGTCAGTTCCACACCTGCCTGCTCTGGCCCTGGGGGAGGGGCGGGGTCCATGCAACACCTGAGGTCCAGAGGGCAGTCCGGAGGAGATGCAGCCGGTTCCCACAGCTGGCCGAGTGGGGCAAGGAACAGAGATGGCCCAGAAGCGGGTGGAGTTTGGTGCTGTCCATTCACCCGCCGACTCCCTAGGACAGAGAGGAAGGAGTAGGACCTGCCCTCCCTGTTTCAGTGGCTGATGTTACTGTCTTTTGCTTTCCATCCCTCTGGCTCTGGGCTCCCTCGCAGGCTATGGTAAGTCCTGCCTTGTTTCTCACACCCCATTTTCCGCCGTTGGCCTGTTTCTTGCAGGGAATAGCTGGGGCTTTGCTAGAATGAGCAGGCTGAGGAACAGCTGTCACGTGGTGTGGCGGGGGCGGCCGAGAAGCGTAGATTCGGGGAGGGGGAGGATCTGGAGGTCAGTAGCTCTCCCCCGTTGATCCAACCCAGAGTTGTATGAATGGGGATGAAAACTGAGGCCAGCGTGGGCTGGTGAACCGGGCCCTCTGAGACCACTTGGCATGGACGTCGGGCAGAGGTAGTACACCCGGCTTTGAGGAGCTTGCCCGTTGTCAAAGATGAGGTCTCCAGGCTGGAAGGATTGGCAGCTCCCAAAGTCCATGCCGCCCCGTGGCTCTTTGGCCCTGCGGCCGGGGCGGGGACGCCTGTGTCATGGCTCTGGAGATCCAGCTGTTTCCACCACACTGAGGCGCTGGGTATTTTGGCCTGGTGACCTTTGCTGTTAAAAGTCCACCAGAGAGGGGGTGGGGCTGGCTGTGACTCCTCCCTGCTGATACAGCTGTTTGATTCTGTTTTACTCCATCAGTCGTTGGTCCAGTCCAGGAAAGCAGGGATCACGTCAGCACTAGCATCAAGCACCTTAAACAATGAAGAGCTAGTAAGTGTGACCCTTTGGCAGCTCTAACACTGCTGCTGGGGGCTCCGTCTGGGCACCGCGCCTGTCACACTGCACGGGCAAAGCAGGGTCGGGTGGGTCGGCCATGGGACGGGAGCCTGCCAAGGAAGAGATGGGTGCTGCAGGGAGATTGCTTGTTCTTGAGTCCAGGGTGGTCACCACGGGCTCTGTGCCATGAGAGGTGGCTTCTCGCAGAGGGGGCAAACATAACTGGCCTGCTTGTGGTGGTGACAGATATCCCAGTGGAAGTATGAACCAGGCTAATCCCAAGCAAGGCTGTTGCATTCATTGCCCAACCTGTTGCTGTGTGCTGTTAAGCAGCGGCTGCGTTCCAGCCCAGAGCTGGCCGCACCTCGGTGGCAAGGGAAGGTCAGCATGCCCAGGGCTGGAGGGATGGAGCCCCGTGTCCTGGGGTCTTTCGCTGTCTGGGAGCAACCCCGCCCCCCCCACTCAGATGAGACTCTCCGTGGCCTGAGCCTTTTCTTCCCCACTTCTTCACTTAGAAAAACCATGTTTACAAGAAGACCCTTCAAGCCTTAATCTACCCCATCTCCTCCACGACTCCCCACAACTTCGAGGTGTGGACTGCCACCACCCCCACCTACTGCTACGAGTGCGAGGGCCTGCTGTGGGGCATCGCCCGGCAGGGCATGCGCTGCACCGAGTGCGGGGTCAAGTGCCACGAAAAGTGCCAAGACCTGCTCAACGCAGACTGCCTCCAGAGTAAGGGGGTGCAGCCTCTCTCTCTTCTCGCTTTGGAGAGTATTCGGGAGGGGTGTCGACTGACCCGATGTGTACCAATCCCAGCCCTTCTGCATGCCTTCGATGCCTCGCCAACCCCGTGGGGGGACTTACACCCCCGTTAACTCCAATGCCGGCCCTGCCTGAGTGCTCTCCAAAGGCAGGCTGTCCCAGAACTTCCCCTCTTCCTTGCACCCAGGAGCGGCCGAGAAGAGCTCCAAGCACGGGGCAGAGGACCGGACCCAGAACATCATCATGGTGCTGAAGGACCGCATGAAGATCCGGGAGCGGAACAAGCCTGAGATCTTTGAGCTGATCCAAGAGATCTTCGCCGTCTTGAAGGCGACTCACACCCAGCAGATGAAGGCTGTGAAGCAGAGCGTGCTGGATGGCACCTCCAAATGGTCTGCCAAGATCAGCATCACAGGTAGGCGCCAGGCCAGCCCCATGTGCCCAGCCAGCGCTGGACGTGCGCCCCAGGCAGAGAGGGGGTGAGAGTAGAACCCATGTGCCCCTGGAGATCTCTGGATGTCCCCGTCACACTGGGATGGCGCTGGGGCTGGCACCTCTCAGTGCCACTGCAAGGACACCCAATGCCACCTCCTGACGGCAGGCCAGGGAGCACATCTCGGCTTTACTGCTGTAGGGCATACGGAGCACTTAGCTAAGGACACGGCATTGGAGTTAACAAGGCTCTCTGCCCCCAGGGCTGCGTGCCGATCTCTGCAGCCCAGACTTGCCCCTGCTGTGCACCGAGGGGTAGATATTCCACTGCCAAGAGCTCAGGGCTCTCCTCCTGTTGGGAGCCTCCGTCATGAGCCCAGCTTTTGGGGAAAGGAAGTGAATCCCCATTAGAGCCGGCACCAGCCAGCCAGATGCCCCGGCCTCACCCTTGCCATGAATCCCAAGCCAAGTCAGGCAAATCACATGTTGCCCATTTGTTCTGTTTCTGCCACTGATCCCTCGTTTTGTCTGTTCTCTCCGTTGTGTGTCTTGCGTCTCTGTGGGGCTGGCTGGTGCGTGGTGCCGTGTGCCTCTGTGTGCGTGGGATGTGTGTGTGTTGTGTTATAGTTGTCTGTGCCCAGGGCCTGCAGGCAAAGGATAAGACAGGTTCCAGTGACCCGTATGTTACTGTCCAGGTTGGGAAGACGAAGAAAAGGACTAAAACGATCTATGGGAATCTAAATCCGGTCTGGGAGGAGAATTTCCACTTGTAAGTTACATCCTACTCCCAGCCCCGCCCCTCGCCTCCCCGGGCTGCCCTGCTCCTCCTCAGTCACTCGCTATCAGGTTTGGTCAGTCCTTGGAGCCGTCTGCCTGGCTGCTGTGTGTGACGGCGCGTTGGGGTCCCCCGTCTCCTGCACCCCGAAATGGCACAAACAGACCGCACCAGCCGGTGGAATAGAGGAAGTTTATTGCCTCTCCAGGATACAGCACAGCACAGATGTAGTCTGGTCACAGAGCTGGGCTAGGATGCCTCAGGCCCCCTTGAGATGGGGGAGACTGGGCCCCTAAACTCCAGCTCCTCTCCCTAGGCTGTCTCCTCCATCCTCACAGACAGCCAGCAACCAACAACTAACTTCCAGCCCTGCCCCCCAACCAGGGCAGCATCCACCTTCCTTTGTTCCTCTCCATGGGGGGTGTCTGGCCACTGGTTCAACAAGTTTGGCATTACCTTGGCCTAGTGAGGTTTTCCCTGCTGGGTCTTGCTCCAGACAGCAGGGGTCACCACAGCCCAGCAAGTACCCCCACTACATCACACTGTGTAGCTTGCCAATCCCAGCAGGGCCTGGCTGCTAGGGAAGGAAGCGAGCTGTAGACTTGGCTCTGGATTGGGGATATGTCTGCACAGCAGCTAGACACCTGCTTGGGGACTGGGCTCCGGGCTTGGGCCCGGGGCGGTTTCATTGCTGTGTAGATGTTAGGCTCAGGCAGGAGCCAGGCTCTGTCCCTGCAAGGTGGGAGGGGCCCACTGTCTGGACACTTGGGCTAGCCTGAGTCAGCTGGCAGGGCCCGTCGTGGGGCTTCGCTGTGTGGACAAGCCCCGAGTGGCGCCTCTGCGTGCAGCACAGGGGTACTGGTGGGAGCGCGCGCAGACACAGATCCTCTTTTCCCAGCTCAGCGGCGAGCGCCAAGAACCCGCAGGGCTCAAATGGGACTCGAGAGGAGCGTGGGCCCTGTGGGAATTAACAAGAGCCTCAGCATGGTGCTGTCTGCCAGCGGGAGGGAACTGCAGGCTCAGGATGCCGGTCGGGGCCGTTCCCCACCCCCAGTGCTCCAGGAGCCTGTTCCAGGACTGCGAGGGTTTGAGGGAGCTCCCAGTTCAATGTCCGGGTTTTGCTGGGGGATCGGGAAGGGGGGTGTCTTCGCTAGGAATCCACCATTCCTGGAGGCTAACCTGGATCATGTCTTGGCCTTGGGAATTTCTCTGTCCTCCCCCACCCCCAGTGAATGCCATAACTCCTCCGACCGGATCAAGGTGCGGGTCTGGGACGAAGATGACGATATAAAGTCGCGAGTCAAGCAGCGCTTTAAGAGAGAGTCCGACGACTTCCTAGGCCAGACGATCATAGAGGTCCGGACGCTGAGCGGGGAGATGGATGTCTGGTACAACCTGGGTAATTCACTCCCCCGCCCGGCCCTATGCAGCACAAGCACCAACGTTCAAAGGTGCTAAGGGGTGCCCACCTTTGGCTCCGCCCCCACTCTACCCTTTCTTCCTAAGCCCCTCCCCCATTCCAAGTCTTCCTCCTAAGCCCCACCCCCACTCCAATCCCTTCCTCCCAAGCCCAGCCCCACTCCACCCCTTTCTCCTAAGCCCCGCCCCACTCCAACTTCTCCCCGCCCAGGTCCACCTCCGCCCCTGAGCGCATGGCACCTTTGCTCCTTCCCCACATGCCACAAAACAGCTGCTCGTGGCAGGGGAAGTGCTGACTGGTGGGGCCGTCAGTGACTGGCTCCCCTTGATCCCACAGCCAGTGGGTGTGTGGGATATAGCCCTGTCCGTACAAACGAGGTTGAAAAGCTTTTTGGAGCTGGCCAGGCTGCGGGTTCTCCTCTCCGTTGCAGGCGGGGTTCTTTGCACACTTCTTGTTTCTTACTGAATCGCCGGCCAGAGACCACAGGGCTGGCAGGGACCTCGTCAGCCCAGCTAGGTCGTGTGTCCCCAGGCTCCTCTGGAGAGGCTGCTCCAGGGCCTCCCTCCTATGACACTTTGACACCTGCTTCTCCTTTCTATGCCCCTTGCTCCATGTACCCGCACTGGCCTTAGCTCCTCTCCCTCCCTGGCGTCCCATGCTGTTCTGCCAGGCCATTTAAGGCAGGCTCTTCCAGTCACCTCCCACAAGGAGGGCCCTGTCTCCCCACTCATGGGCCACACCAGGGCTCCAGCATTCATTGCTGCCAGTGTGGGAACAGCCCTGCAGCCCCCTTGCACATACACATCGCAGAAGACTCCTCACCCCGCAGAGCTACCGCGGCCAGACCCAGGCACGTTCGCCCCTTTCACAAACGAGCTGAGGCCCAGTGACTTTCCCAAAGCCCCCAGGGTCCCAGGGCACAGCTGGGAGCTGACCCCAGCCTCCCTAGGTGCCAGACCCTGGCTGTACCCACCAGCCGGCTTCTCCTGATGCCTCGTGCTCTTGCCACGGCCATCAGCGCGCTAACGCTTCGTCTGCTTCCTGCCCTCCTGCCTGCAGACAAGCGGACGGACAAGTCAGCCGTGTCCGGAGCCATCCGGCTGCACATCAGCGTGGAGATAAAGGGAGAGGAGAAGGTGGCGCCGTACCATGTGCAATACACCTGCCTGCACGAGGTGAGCCATGCCCCCGGGCCCCAGGCCCCGCACCATACCCCCAGCCCACTCTGCTTCCTTTTATAGTCAGAACCCTGGTTTTCAAATGACCGGACGTTTCAAGGGAATTTTAACGGGTGGTCAAGAGCCCGGGAGAGCGAAGGGCTCCCGTCCTCCCTGGAGCGGGCACAGCACGGGCACGGTTTCTGCCGCACACGGCTCCATGCCAGCGTGCCTCAGCCGGCACTCGGAGGGGACGCATAGGGAGCTTGGACGCTAGGGCTTGTCAACTTGTCTTCCTAGGGCGGGTGGGCAAGATACGGCCCGTGCCGGGGTGGATGAGAGAGCCGCAGGGCAGCACAATTTCGCGCATGCGCCACGGCCACAGCCGACAGGAATTAGCGCGTGCGCGGGGCCTATTGAAGCGCGGGGCCCGGGGCAGCCGCCCCACTGGCCCTGCCCTATATCCGCCGCTGGGCCCGTGGGCCGGACCCGCCCACCAAGCCATTTGATCTGGCCTGCGGCCCACCCTGCCACTCCCCACCCCAGACCAGTTGAGCCCTGGGGGCAGGGGAGTGCGCAAAGTCATTTGCTATTCAAAGCGGCTGGCGGCTCCCCCCTCCTGCCAGGGGCGTGCGGTGCCAAGAGGGTGCCGGCAGCCATTTTAAACTGCGAATGGCGTCATGCATTCCCCCGCCCCCAGAGCCCAATTGGAGGGAACAGCCCCTTTCTGCCCAAGGCCCCGCCCTTTCTGCCCAAGGCCCCGCCCTTTCTGCCCAAGGCCCCGCCCTTTCTGCCCAAGGCCCCGCCCCTTCCACCTGAGGCCTTGTCCCTTCCGGGGAGGGGGGGGGCTGGCCCACAACCACTGCCAAAATTCCTGAAGTGGCCCCCCTGCAAAAAGTATTGCCCACCCCTGTCTTAGGGTCTGTGTTTCTATCCCGTCAGAGAGGCAGTGTTTTGCCGCCCTTGCCCTGGAGCAGGGGCTCCCCCATGGCACAGGGCGCCCCAGAACTCAGATCTCCATCGGCAGTCTCAGCTCCGCAGTGCCGGGTCCCTGATCCACACAGCAGTGGAACAGCCCCTCCCCAGACCCACTCGCCTCTGAGTGGCCAGGCAAGCCCTTGCTAGCAGTGGTCCTGAGGGCTCTCCTCTGTCCCATGCCTTAGAACCTCTTCCACTTCGTGACGGACCTGCAGAACAACGGGGTGGTGAAGATCCCCGAGGCCAAGGGGGACGACGCCTGGAAGGTGTACTTCGACGAGACGGCCCAGGAGATCGTGGACGAGTTCGCCATGCGATACGGGGTGGAGTCCATCTACCAGGCCATGACGTGCGTCTCTCCCGTCCGCTCCCTCTTTGTTTGAAGGGGTTAATTGAGCACTGGGTAAGGGGTAACGATACGGGGCCAGGTCCTCAGCTGGGCTCACCCAGGGCAGCTCCCTTGGAGTCAATGGGTGACGCTGGCTGACACCAGCTGAGCCGGGCCCTGTGGCTTTGTGGGGCTCCCGGCCCGGGGCAAATGGGGCCCCACCCCTTATGCCCCCATGTTCCTTCCCCACCCGTTGTCCTACTGGGGAAATGGGGCTGGGCATGGGGGCAGGCAGGGCAGGTTTGAACACAGCGGTCCCCCAAGTGCCTGGGCCCCGGCCACGGGCCCCATTGGCCAGTGGCTAATCCACTGGGGCTCCTGCACTCCCCGGACCTGCAGGTCAGCCGCTCGGCCTGGCCACGGAGCCAGCAGCAGCCCCCTTCAGGCAGTCACCCACGGGCAGGGGCAGGCACGCGCCTTCCGAGTGTCAGGCTGGGTCTGGTTCCAACACACTGGGGCAGGGCTCAGTCTGCTCCTGAACATGTGCACTGCCACGCACATGGCCTGCACACACTGCCACGCACCCTGCACACACCACACACACACGGCCTGCACACACCACACACACTGCCACGCACACGGCCTGCACACACCACACACACACCCTGCACACACTGCCACGCACACACCCTGCACACACTGCCACGCACACGGCCTGCACACACCACACACCCTGCACACACCACACACACACCACCTGCACTCACCACACACACACCCTGCACACACTTCCATGCACACCACCTGCACACACCATGCACACACACACACACACACTGCCATGCACAGCCTGCACAGTTTGCACACACACAGCGGCTGTGTCTACATTGGCACCCTTTTCCAGAAAAGGGATGCTAATGAGACAAGTCGGAATTGCAAATGCTGCAGGGGATTTAAATATCCCCCGCGGCATTTGCATGAACATGGCTGCCGCTTTTTTCCGGCTCGGGGCTTTGCTGGAGAAAAGCGCCAGTCTAGACGGGATCTTTCGGAAAATAAAGCCTTTTCCGGAAGATCCCTTATTCCTCTTAAAATCAGGAAAAGGGTGCCAATGTAGACACAAGCAGCCTGTACACAGCACACACAGGGTACGTCTAGACTACGTGGCAGGACAACGATTTAAATAATTGCCGCTTCATTTAAATCAAAATCAAAATGGCCGCCGCGCTGTGCCGATCAGCTCTGCGGGATCTGTCTACAGGATCTGCCGACAAAGGGTTCTGGGGTCGGCAGATCCCCGTCTAGACTGCCACGCTGAGCCGACAGAGCCGATCGGCACAGCGCGGCGGCCATTTTGATTTAAATGAAGTGGCGATTATGTAAATCATCGTCCTGCCTCATCTACATGGCTCCGTCGACAGAGCCATGTAGTCTAGACACACCCACACTGCCACACACACCCCCTCCACATACCACATACAATGCTGCGCACACACCCTGCACACACCGCACACACTGCCACACATACACCATGCACACACCGCACACACTGTCGTGCACACAGCCTGCACACACTGCCACACACACACCACGCACACACCGCACACACTGTCATGCACACAGCCTGCACACACTGCCACACACACACCACGCACACACCGCACACACTGTCATGCACACAGCCTGCACACACTGCCACACACACACCACGCACACACCGCACACACTGTCATGCACACAGCCTGCACACACTGCCACACACACACCACGCACACACCGCACACACTGTCATGCACACAGCCTGCACACACCGCCACACACACACCACGCACACACCGCACACACTGTCATGCACACAGCCTGCACACACTGCCACACACACACCATGCACACACCGCACACACTGTCATGCACACAGCCTGCACACACTGCCACACACACACCACGCACACACCACACACACTGTCATGCACACAGCCTGCACACACTGCACACAGTGTCATGCACACAGCCTGCACACACTGCCACACACACACCATGCACACCCTGCACACACACACATCCGGAGCACACTGCACACACTGAACATGCCCACACCCTACAGACTGCACATGCTTATGCCCAATGCACACTTTACACGGTGCCTGTGCACACTGCACATGCACACATGGCATACACTAAACACCCACACCTTACACACATAGCGCACACACATCCTGCATGCATACACACACCTTGCGCATTCCTCTCGTATGTGCACACAGCCTTACACACACACCACATATACCCTTCATACACCCTTCTCAACCACAAACTCTCCAAAGCACTCCCTACACACACCCATTGTACAAGCCACACTCCATGCAAACATAAACAGAAGAACACACCCTGTGCATTATCTGGGGAGGCCACAGCTGGAGTATTGCAGCCAGTTCTGGGCCCCCCACTATAGAAAGGACGTGGACGCATTGGAGAGGGTCCAGCGGAGGGCAACCAAAATGATGAGGGGGCTGGAGCATATGACCTACGAGGAGAGGCTGAGGGATTTGGGTTTGTTCAGTCTGCAGAAGAGAAGAGCGAGGGGGGATTTGAGAGCAGCCTGCAACTGAGGGGGGTTCCAAAGAGGCTGGAGAGAGGCTGTTCTTAGTGGTGGCAGATGGCAGACCGAGGAGCAATGGGCTCAAGTTGCAGTGGGGGAGGTCTAGGTTGGATATTAGGAAAAATAATTTCCCTAGGCGGGTGGGGAAGCGCTGGGCTGGGTTCCCTAGGGAGGGGTGGAATCTCCATCCCTAGAGGTTTTTAAGTCCCAGCTTGACACAGCCCTGGCTGGGCTGATTGAGTTGGGTTGGTCCTGCTTTGGGCAGGGGGCTGGACTCGATGCCTCCTGTGGTCTCTGCCTGCCCCAGGATCTGCGATTCCCTTCTGACACAACTCGCTCCACCCTGGGCAGACGGACACAGCATCTCCTGACACGCCACCCCCACGCTGTGCAGTGCACACCCTCCCCTCGGCACATCCACACCCTCCGTCCCACTATCCTACCTCGTCCCCCGCACCGGCATTCCCTGCTCCCCCTCCTGCGGCAGGCCCCTTCACTCTGGCACCCCGCCCTCACCTGCGCCTTCCAGCCTGTCGTCTCTTCTCTTTCAGTCACTTTGCCTGCCTGTCCTCCAAGTACATGTGTCCCGGCGTGCCGGCAGTGATGAGCACCCTCCTAGCCAACATCAACGCGTACTACGCCCACACCACTGCCTCCACCAACGTGTCTGCCTCAGACCGCTTTGCTGCTTCCAATTTCGGGGTAAGTCCTATGGTGCGTAGAACTCTCCTTCCTACTTCTCTCTTCTTGAGCTTGGTGGGTGGGGGCGTGGTAGTCGGAGCCGTGCAAAACCAGCACCGCCAAAGGTCAAATGCTCCCTTTGGGCGCCGCCTTGAGAAATGGCCAATTGTTCTTGGATAGTTTGAGATTATTTCATCTAAAAGGGTAAAAATTTACTTTTAAAAAAAGCACCGGAAGTTTTGAGTGAAATATGTGACAACTGGGAGAAATCGCAGTGAAATCGTGTCACAAAATCACCGTTTTGATGCCAAAAACCCCTTCCCCGCCCATCAGCGGAAAGCAGATCTTTGCAGGCACACAGCTGCCCAAAGAGAAACCCTGAACATTTGCACCCGAGTCCTGTGTGTATTTTGCACGGCCCCAGTAGCTGAATTCAGAGCAAACTGCTCTGGTTCTGTGGCTTCTATAGAACCCCAAACTCCCCACTGCCCATTCAGTTTGGACACACTTTGGATTTGCAGTGAGGCCCTGGCCCGGCAGAGACTGTGGCATGTGTTTGACTGACCATGTTAACCAGCCCCGTGGAGTTCAGGGCCGTACTCTCGTGTGTGCAGGAAAGGACGTGCCTAAGTGTTGGCAAGATAGGGACATGGGGCTGGAAGCCAAACCCAGGAAAGTTTCTAAAGGTGATAGATGAACATCTTCAAGGTCAGTCAGTCAGTGAGGGTCTGTCTACTCTACAGAGTTTTATCGGAAAAACACCCATTTTTCCGACAAAACTTGAGGAACGTCCACACTGCAATCGCGTTCTTCTGCAAGCAAATCGAAAGAGCAGAGGGGTTTTTCCGACATTGGTAATCCTCATTCTACGAGGAAGAAGTCTTTTGCTCTTTCGCAAAAAGGTCTATGTGGACGGGGAAGGGGGAGTTCTTTCGGAAGAAGAGGAAAGAGGAAAAAGCACAGGTGCCCTGGTGGCCACTCGGTCCATAGCAATCACAGCTTACATGCGAGAGAGCGACCATTCAGTCTGGACACTCTCTTTCGAAAAAGCAGATCGTTTTTTCTATGCATGTTGGCAGCGGGGGCGCTGTCTTTCAGAAGAAGTTTTTTCGGAAGATTTTTTCCAAAAAAAGCTTCTTCTGAAAGAAGCCTGCAGTCTAGATGGAGCCTTAGTTAAGTTAAAAATGATGGTCCGATTCTTGATCTCTGTTCCCCTAGGCTGTGTCTACACTGGCAAAAAACTTGCCAGCTGCCTACACTGGCCGCTTGAATTTCCGCAAGAACACTGACGATCTCATGTAAGATTTTCCGGTGTTCTTGCGGAAATACTGTGCTGCTCCCGTTCGGGCAAAAGCCCTCTTGTGCAAATCATTTGTGCAAGAGGGCCAGTGTAGACAGCACAGTACTGTTTTCCGCAAAAAAGCCCCGATGGCGAAAATGGCGATTGGGGCTTTTTTGCAGAAAACCGCGTCTAGATTGGCCATGGACACTTTTCCGCAAAAGCATCCTGCCAATCTAGATGGGCTTTTCCAAAAATGCTTTTAACGGAAAACTTTTCTGTTAAAAGCATTTTCGGAAAATCATGCCAGTGTAGATGTAGCCCTAGTGTAACTCTAGAATAACTCCATGCAAGTCCCTGCTAGCAAATCCCTTCCTCCCAGTGAGCCCTGCAGACAGCAGCGGGGGCCGGGCAGCGCAGTCGCAGCATGGCCCGTGTCCCGCCAGCTTGGCACATCCTTTCCGTTTACGTCCTGACAACGATTGGTTATTGCTCTTCATTATGTAGTGATGAGGCTGCTGGGGCCGAGCCCCAGGCCTTCCTCTGCATGTCCCGGCTCAGGGCTCTCCCTGCCTGCGGTGCAGAGTGACTCCCGGAACTCAGTGGGGTCTCGGGCAGCTGGATTCCAGACTCTCGTGCTTATTGCGGAAACGTTCCCATGAGCCTCTCCGAGTACAGACTTCGGGCCCATTTAAGGTGACATCGTAGAATCGTGGGACTGGAGGGACCTTGGGAGGTTTCTAGTCCAGTCCCCTGCCCTCACGGCAGGACTGAGCACCATCTAGACCAGTGGTCCCCAACCTATAGAGGCTCCTGGGCGCCCGGGGGCGGGGCCACTCACGCGCCGGGCGCCCGGGGGCGGGGCCACTCACACACCGGGCGCCCGGGGGCGGGGCCACTCACGCGCCGGGCGCCCGGGGGCGGGGCCACTCACGTGCCGGGCACCCGGGGGCGGGGCCACTCACGCGCCAGGCGCCCGGGGGCGGGGCCGCGCGTCCTGGGGCACACCAGGGGTGGGGATGCCCTTGCACCCGGCGCCAGCATGTGCCCCAGGGCTGCTGCCGCCCGAGCGCCTTGTGCCGTGGGCCCGGGGCCGGCGCCGCCACCCAAGCTGCGCACCTGGGGCTGGCACCGGCGCTGCGCACCCGCATGTGCCCCGGGGCCGGGGCCGCCCGAGCGCCGCACACCAGACGCCGGTGCGTGTCGCGCGCCTGGGGCGGGCGCTGGCCCAGGTTGTCGGCGGGCGCACACAAATGCCCCGGCAGGCGCCGCGTTGGGGACCACTGCTCTAGACTGTCCGACAGGCGTCTGTCTAACCTGCTCTTAAGTATCTCCAGGGACGGGGATTCCACAACCCCCCTCGGCAACTTATTCCAGTGTTTAGCCCCCCTGACAGGCAGGACGTTTTTCCGAATGTCCAACCTAAACCTCCTTGCTGCAGTTGGAGCCCGTCGCTTCTTGTCCTGTCCTCAGAGGCTAATGAAAATAATTTACTTTCCTCTTCCTTGTAACATCCTTTTTAGGTGCTTGAGAGCTGCGATCGTGTCCCCTCTCATCTTCTCTTCTCCAGACTAAACAAGCCCAGTTCTCTCAGGCTTCCTTCCTAGGCCATGTTCTCTAGACCTTCCATCACTTTGTTGCTCTTCTCTGGACCTTCTCTGATTCGTCCAAATCTTTCCTGCAATGTGGCGCCCATTTTACAGTCCTGTGGACGTTAAGTGCCGGCTGGCAGAGCTGGTAGGAGAGCCAGGTGGCTCTAAGGGGATTCTCTGGAAGGCTGCTGGGCTCTGGCAGACCCTGAGGTTCTCGCTAGCTCCCATCCCAGTGTCCCCAGACGGGGTCTGCTGAGGAGCCAGCTGGGACTCAGTCGCTGGCTGTGCTGCAGTTTGCTCCTGAGTTTGCATTTCTTTCCGAACCTTCCTGCTGAGCGTAACGGGGAGCTGCTAGCTGGCAGCGATACACACCCCCCCCGCACCCTGCTGAAAGCCTCCCTGGCCACCGTGCCCCTCCCACAGGGTGGGGGGGGGGCTGCACAGGGACAGAGGGGGCTGGTGGCTGAGCCGGGGAGGGGGAACTAGGCATTGGGCGCCTTGCTCCCACTTACCCAGCACCGGGGGTGTCTTTGCAGAAAGAACGCTTCGTGAAGCTGCTGGACCAGCTGCACAACTCTCTCCGGATCGACCTGTCCATGTACCGGGTAAGGGTAGGAGCCCCACATGGGGTGGGGTGCAGGGAATGCTGGCAGCTGATCACCGGCACCCTGGTGCCTGTGCGAGCAGTCTCCTGCCACCAGGCTGGTCCCGTGAATGAGTGTTGGAGGGGGAGTCAGGACACTGGATTCTAGGCCCAGCTTCTGCTATGGTCATGTCCCCATTCTGTGCCTCGGTTTCCCCAGCTTGGAGAGCTGGGGGTGTGAACGGGAGTGATCCTACTGCTTGCAGTGGGAGCAGGATTGGCGTTAAAACCCAGGTGGCTGTGCTCAGCTCAGCCATTAGCTCTGAAACGCCAGCCGGGCGCCCCTGCTTGCTCTCCTCGCCGTCATGCGGCCCTTCTCTCTTCCTCGACAGAACAACTTCCCCGCCAGCAGCCCCGAGAGGCTGCAGGATCTCAAGTCCACGGTGGATCTGTTAACTAGCATCACCTTCTTCCGAATGAAGGTAACGCCCAGGGCCCGCGGCGGGCTGGCTCCCTCCCACGGTGGCCTGGGACCCCTCTGGGAGCTGCGCTGGAGCCTGCATGCTGATTAGTGTCATTAATTGCCCCTCGAATGGCATCTGGAGACCCTGCGGGTTGCAGCACGTCAGTGCCGCGGGGCTGCCTGGCAGCTCGCGAGGGGCGGCAGCTCGCGAGGGGCGTCGTGCACAGGCGCTGAGCGAGGCTCCGTGTGGAAGGGGGGGTCCTGCGATGCAGAGTCCGTGTGGGGACAAGCCATTGCGAGCGCGACTGCATCTCCCTCCCCACAGGTGCAGGAGCTGCAGAGCCCGCCCCGGGCCAGCCAGGTGGTGAAGGACTGCGTGAAGGCCTGTCTCAACTCCACCTACGAGTACATCTTCAACAACTGCCACGAGCTGTACAGCCGCGAGTACCAGAGCGACCCTGTGAGTGGGCGGCACGGCCGTGCCATGGGGCTCCCCATCCGACGCTCCCCCCTCCCTTCTGAGGTTTGGGTCGGCCTCCGCCGGGGCAGGGCTGCTTCCTCCCAGCCCCTGGGGAGCCGATATCTCAGCTTTCCTGCGAGCTGCCCCATCCCGCAACCAGCCCTTCCCAGCCCGAGTCCCTGCGCTGGGCAGGCTCTGCTGGCTGGGCCCGGGGCCTGGAGGAGCTGGCAGCCTTCTCCCGGTCAGCATGGGGCGTGACCCCTCCCAGCCTGGCAGGACGGGGCCTGAGCGATGCTGTTCGGCATGAGGTCCTTCTTAGGGTTGCCAGAGGGTTTAACAAAAAATACCAAACACCCCCCAAAAAGAAAAAAAACTGGGAAAAAATTCTGTTGAGGAAAAAAAAGGGGGAGACCGAAGTTGTTAATCAAAAAAAAAAAAAAGGCACTGCGCCTTTAAATGGCCCCGCGCTCCTCACTCCCCCGCACCCGCCAGACGCGGCAGGGGGAATTGTCCCCGCCGGGCTTCCATCCGAGGGAAAAGGAAATGCCGGGCATTTCACATGTCCGGTATTTTCTGGGGTTTTTTCTGGACGGGGGACCCGAATAACGGACAGTCCAGGCGAAAACCGGACACCTGGCAACCCTAGCCCTGCTTAGCCAGCGGGTCTCTTCTCCCCGCTCGCTCTCACACCCAGTAGCCCTGCAGTGACTCCACCCTCCCTGTCGCTGTTTCTGGCCCATCTACGTAACCTTGGAAGCGCTGGAGCCACCTCCCCCATCTGCCTGTTTGTGCCACTCTGGGTCCCCATGCTGGGGAGCTCTGCTACCCCCAATGTCAGGCTCAGGGCAGGAGCTGGGGGCATGTTGGCCAGCTGGGATCTCCTTGCCTGGGGAAGGCTCAGCTCTGAAAAGCCGATCACTGTAGAACAGGGCCCAAGTCTCCCATGTGGGCCTGGAGGGGGCACTGGAACCTGACCCTAGCCTGGGCCAGGACCTGGCTCCGTGTTGGGAGCAGCCATGCCCTGGGCCCCAGGGGCTGGGATGGAAAGGAGCTAACAGGTCCCAGCCATGGCCAAGCCTCAGGGTCTGGAATCCCAGCTGAGGTCACGCCCGGCCGGCCAGCGTGGCCACTCGCGATTGACCCGAGATGCCTTCCCTTGTCTTTGGGCTTTTCCCAGGCTAAGAAGGGCGAGGTGCCGCCCGAGGAGCAGGGCCCCAGCATCAAGAACCTGGATTTCTGGTCCAAACTCATCACGTTGATTGTTTCCATCATTGAAGAGGATAAGAACTCCTACACGCCCTGCCTGAACCAGTGAGTACACGCCTGGGACTCCCCGGGCTGCCTCCTCCAGGCAGTGGCAGAGAAACCGAGCGCTGAGCTGGTGGGTGGACACTGCGCTGGGCGTATCGACGTGTGAACTCGGGACTCTGGCCTAGCCTAGGGAGAGACCTCCGTAGGGGCCTTCCCTCCTTGCACCTCTTGGCCAGCTCTGAGCGTGCCCCTGCCTGGGGAATCCTGTCTCCACTTCAAATGTGGGTAACTGACTAGTCAAGTAGTTGATGGAATTTCCATGGACTAGTCGATAGGCACTTCCGCATTCCTCCTTCGAAATGTACAAGAGCCCCCGCTGGCACCTGCCTTGACATGTACAAGAGCCCCCGCTGCCGCCTGCCTTGACATGTACAAGAGCCCCCGCTGGCGCCTGCCTTGACATGTACAAGAGCCCCCGCTGCCGCCTGCCTTGACATGTACAAGAGCCCCCGCTGCCGCCTGCCTTGACATGTACAAGAGCCCCCGCTGCCGCCTGCCTTGACATGTACAAGAGCCCCCGCTGGCGCCTGCCTTGACATGTACAAGAGCCCCCGCTGGCGCCTCCTTCGAAATGTACAAGAGCCCCCACTGGCGCCTGCCTTGACATGTACAAGAGCCCCCGCTGGCGCCTGCCTTGACATGTACAAGAGCCCCCGCTGCCGCCTGCCTTGACATGTACAAGAGCCCCCGCTGGCGCCTCCTTCGAAATGTACAAGAGTCCCCAGCGTGGGCTCTTGTGCGTTTCAAAGCCGTGGAGCCGGGGTCAGCGGGGGACTCCGAGTGACCCCGGGTTCTGGGGAAATGCCGCGTGGAGCCAAGGATCAGCCAGGGAGTCCCCAGCTGCCCTCAGGCTCCCTGGCTTCCCCTTTGAAACGCGCGGAGGCTGCCTCTATCTCATAGGGGAGGGGGGATCAACTAGTCAACTAGCAAATGCTTAGCGGCTAGTCGACTAGTCCTTAACATCCCTCATCTGCTGCTGTCCCTGCCTGTTCGGTGTGAACTGGAGTCTTGGGGTGTCCTGGGAAGGCCTGTGTGGCCCGTGGGTGGCTCTCCCTGCGGCTTTGCTGGGCTGCACGGGCCCCGGGGAAGCCGCCTCTGCCGGAAGCACTGGGCTGGGCTCCGTTCTGTACGATTGTGTTCATCCCTCCCCCGCCCGGCCAGGTTCCCCCAGGAGCTGAACGTGGGGAAGATCAGTGCCGAGGTGATGTGGAACCTCTTTGCTCAGGACATGAAATATGCAATGGAGGGTGAGTGTCTCCCGGGCCGCAGCCTTTGCTTCCTGCTGGCGGTGACGTGGGGCCCCCAGAGCCACTGTGGCCCCGGATCCCCAGCCAGGGAGCCCACCCACGGAGTCCCCAGCTGGGCTGCCTGACCCTCTCCCCCAGGACCAGGGAGCTTAGCCTGAGGGGCGGGGGGGAAGCAAGGGAGACCCCTGACCGGCCTCTCGCCCCTGCCCGCAGAGCACGACAAGCACCGCCTGTGTAAAAGTGCCGACTACATGAACCTGCACTTCAAGGTCAAGTGGCTTTACAACGAGTATGTGACCGAGCTGCCTGCCTTCAAGAGCCGCGTCCCCGAGTACCCCGCGTGAGTCCTGAGGGCCTGGCAGGGCGGGTGGGGGGCCGGGGCTGCCCCTTTTCACTACAAGCAAAGGACGATCCCAAGGAGCCGGGCACCCGCTCAGGCCGGGGCCCCTCGGGCAGGGCCAAGTCTCAGCTGCTGGACTGAGGGGTGGGGCCAGACGCACGGCGAGGGTGAGCGCGCGCCAGGCCTGGCAGGGACGGGCCCTGTCCTAAGGCCTGGCCATCCTGGCTTCGGGGGAAACGTGCGCCCTTGTCCCGTTGGCGCTTGTGAACGGCAAATGGGACAACTGCCCGCTCTTGCGGGGCGCAGAGGAACGCGGGTGGGGGAGGAGCAGCAATGTCAGCCCCACGGGAGGCAGGCAGTGTTGGGGGAGCAGTGACGCCAGCCCCACGTGGCAGAGACAGCAGAGCTGGGCATACAGCTGGGGCTAGCCTTGTACCAGGGTGTGGGAAGGGGACAGGGTTGGCGTGGGGGTCGGACCAGCCGGGATGTGGGGAGGAGACAGGGTTGGGGTATGGGTCGAACCAGCCTTGTACCGGGGTGTGGGGAGGGGACAGGGTTGGCGTGGGGGTCGGACCAGCCAGGGTGTGGGGAGGGGACAGGGTTGGGGTATGGGTCGGACCAGCTGGGGTGTGCGGAGGGGACAGGGTTGGGGTATGGGTCGGACCAGCTGGGGTGTGCGGAAGGGACAGGGTTGGGGTATGGGTCGGACCAGCCGGGGTGTGGGGAGGAGACAGGGTTGGGGTATGGGTCGGACCAGCCGGGGTGTGCGGAGGGGACAGGGTTGGGGTATGGGTCGGACCAGCCGGGGTGTGGGGAGGGGACAGGGTTGGGGTATGGGTCAGACCAGCCAGGGTGTGGGGAGGGGACAGGGTTGGGGTATGGGTTGGACTAGCCAGGGTGTGGGGAGGGGACAGGGTGGGGGTATGGGTCGGACCAGCCGGGATGTGGGGAGGAGACAGGGTTGGGGTATGGGTCGGACCAGCTGGGATGTGGGGAGGAGACAGGGTTGGGGTATGGGTCGGACCAGCCGGGATGTGGGGAGGAGACAGGGTTGGGGTATGGGTCGGACCAGCCGGGATGTGGGGAGGAGACAGGGTTGGGGTATGGGTCGGACCAGCCGGGATGTGGGGAGGGGACAGGGTTGGGGTATGGGTCGGACCAGCCGGGGTGTGGGGAGGGGACAGGGTTGGGGTATGGGTCGGACCAGCCGGGGTGTGGGGAGGGGACAGGGTTGGGGTATGGGTCGGACCAGCCGGGGTGTGGGGAGGGGACAGGGTTGGGGTATGGGTCGGACCAGCCGGGGTGTGGGGAGGGGACAGGGTTGGGGTATGGGTCGGACCAGCCGGGGTGTGGGGAGGGGACAGGGTGGGAGTATGGGTCGGACCAGCCAGGGTGTGGGGAGGGGACAGGGTTGGGGTATGGGTCGGACCAGCCGGGGTGTGGGGAGGGGACAGGGTGGGGGTATGGGTCGGACCAGCCAGGGTGTGGGGAGGGGACAGGGTGGGGGTATGGGTCGGACCAGCCGGGGTGTGGGGAGGGGACAGGGTGGGGGTATGGGTCGGACCAGCCGGCGTGTGGGGAGGGGACAGGGTGGGGGCGGGGGTCGGACCAGCCGGCGTGTGGGGAGGGGACAGGGTGGGGGTATGGGTCGGACCAGCCGGGGTGTGGGGAGGGGACAGGGTGGGGGTATGGGTCGGACCAGCCGGCGTGTGGGGAGGGGACAGGGTGGGGGCGGGGGTCGGACCAGCCGGCGTGTGGGGAGGGGACAGGGTGGGGGTATGGGTCGGACCAGCCGGGGTGTGGGGAGGGGACAGGGTTGGGGTATGGGTCGGACCAGCCGGGGTGTGGGGAGGGGACAGGGTTGGGGTATGGGTCGGACCAGCCGGGGTGTGGGGAGGGGACAGGGTTGGGGTATGGGTCGGACCAGCCAGGGTGTGGGGAGGGGACAGGGTGGGAGTATGGGTCGGACCAGCCAGGGTGTGGGGAGGGGACAGGGTTGGGGTATGGGTCGGACCAGCCGGGGTGTGGGGAGGGGACAGGGTTGGGGTATGGGTCGGACCAGCCGGGGTGTGGGGAGGGGACAGGGTGGGGGTATGGGTCGGACCAGCCGGCGTATGGGGAGGGGACAGGGTGGGGGCGGGGGTCGGACCAGCCGGCGTGTGGGGAGGGGACAGGGTGGAGGTATGGGTCGGACCAGCCGGGGTGTGGGGAGGGGACAGGGTTAGGGTATGGGTCGGACCAGCCGGCGTGTGGGGAGGGGACAGGGTGGGGGCGGGGGTCGGACCAGCCGGCGTGTGGGGAGGGGACAGGTTGGGGGTATAGGTCGGACCAGCCGGGGTGTGGGGAGGGGACAGGGTGGGGGCGGGGGTCGGACCAGCCGGGGTGTGGGGAGGGGACAGGGTTGGGGCGGGGGTCGGACCAGCCGGGGTGTGGGGAGGGGACAGGGTGGGGGTATGGGTCGGACCAGCCGGGGTGTGGGGAGGGGACAGGGTGGGGGCGGGGGTCGGACCAGCCGGGGTGTGGGGAGGGGACAGGGTTGGGGCGGGGGTCGGACCAGCCGGGGTGTGGGGAGGGGACAGGGTGGGGGCGGGGGTCGGACCAGCCGGGGTGTGGGGAGGGGACAGGGTGGGGGCGGGGGTCGGACCAGCTGGGGTGTGGGGAGGGGACAGGGTGGGGGCGGGGGTCGGACCAGCCGGGGTGTGGGGAGGGGACAGGGTGGGGGCGGGGGTCGGACTAGCTGGGGTGTGGGGAGGGGACAGGGTGGGGGCGGGGGTCGGACCAGCCGGGGTGTGGGGAGGTGACAGGGTGGGGGCGGGGGTCGGACCAGCCGGGGTGTGGGGAGGGGACAGGGTTGTCATGTGACTCAGACCAGCCCCACCCTGTGCGTCTGTCAAACTCCCCTTCCTCCCCTCCCCGTCCGTTCTCCTGCCCCCTTCGCCTGCGTTGCCCCCGCTGTGGCTGTGGCTGCCTTTGGAGCGGGGTGGCATGTGCTGCTGGGGGCGCTGGCACCGACCCCCCAGGGCGCGAGGGGTGGGAAGTGACCCCCCCGAATACAGGCCTGGCTTCGCGGGCGGGTCCCCTGGGGCTGGCTGGACGTGCTAGCAGGTCCTGGGCCAGCCGGATGCTCCCGGGGCACTTTCCAGCCACACGCTCTGCCCTCGGCCTCTGCCCCGGGCACCCGGCTGCTTCCCTGCCACCCGCGGGGACAAAGGGCCCGGAGGGCTCAGTTGGGAGCTCGGAGAGTCTGCAGCCGGGGCTGGGTCCCAGCTGCGTCTTGATTCTCCTGCGTGCCAGGGCGGGTTTCTGAGCCAGGATAGACCCAGGAGCTGAGGCAGAAACCAGCCCCCCCTGCCCAGGATCCTGGGGCACCCGATGGCGCGTGGCTCAGAGCCAGGCGCTCAGTCAGCGCTGGCTGTTGCTCCAGGGAGGGGCCAAGGGGGCAGGCAGGGAGCTGTCCCTGTGCGGGTGATTTCCCAGTGGGCCAGGAAGGGTCTGTCTACACTAGCCCCTAGTTCGAACTAGGGAGGCTAACGTAGGCATTGCACGTTGCAGATGAAGCCCAGGATTTAAATATCCCCGGCTTGATTTGCATCTTCCCGTCCGGGCGCCATTTTTAAATGCCACTAGTCCGAAGTACCTGCCCGCGGCGCCGCGCGGCGCTGAAACGGCGATTCCAGCTAAGCCCTTAGCTCAGGCGAACCGTTGCTCCTCATGGAATGAGGTCTCTGCTCGCGGGCGCCGTCCCACTGGCCTGCCCGCGTTCGCCGGGGCTCTCTGGGAACGAGGGTCACAGGTGCCGACTCTGTGACCCACAGCCAGGCTCCCCCTCTCCCCACTCCCCCCAGGACCTCTTGCCCACCGGTGCCAGCTCCTCCCCCTCCCTGCCAGTGCCCTGCCGCTGGGGATGGTGCGCAGGTGGAAGGGAGGGGCGCGGATGTGCTCAGGAGAAGAGGCGGGGCAGGGGCTGGGGCCAGGGCGAAAGCGGGGGCAGTCCCAGGGGCGAAGGGGCAGGCAGGCACCTCCTGGCTGGGGGGAAGTGGGGGCCTATGGCAAGGGGGGGAGAGGAGAAGCCGGATGGATGGATTGGAAGCCAATGAAGCAAATGCCGGATCCAGCCCTGGATAATGGCGGCAGACGGGCTGGGAATCCCTCTTCTCGCCGGGCGGGCCAGGTGCCGTGCAGGGCAGGCTGCACAGGGACTGCACCGCGCAGCCGACCAACCCGACTTCCCTCCGCGGGGGCTCGCGGGCGCGTCAGCGCAGCACGGCCTGGCCACCCCGCCCCGCCGCCTGCCACCTCCTCACCCCTCTCTGTCTCTTCCAGCTGGTTTGAGCCGTTCGTTATCCAGTGGCTGGATGAAAACGAGGAGGTGTCCCGGGATTTCCTGCATGGTGCGCTGGAGCGGGACAAGAAGGATGGGGTAGGGTATAGCGCCGACAAGTGACCTGGAGGCAGAGGTGAAAGTGGGCTGGTGCGGGCCGGTACGGGCTGGTGTACGCCAGCGTGGGCCAGATGGGCCGGACAGGTCGGTGTGGGCTGGACAGATCAGTGGGGGCCAAACGGGCCAGTGTGGGTCAGTGTGGGTCAGACAGGCTGGTGTGGGTTGGATGGGCTGGTATGGGCCAGTGGGGCCAGTGTGTGTCGGACGGGCCGGTGTGGGTCGGACGGGCCAATGTGAGCCAGTGGGGCCGGTGTGGGTCAGACGGGCCAGTGTGGGTCAGACGGGCCGGTGTGGGTCGGATGGGCTGGTGTGGGCCAGTGGGGCCGGTGTGGGTCGGATGGGCCGGTGTGGGCCAGTGGGGCCAGTGTGGGTCGGATGGGCCGGTGTGGGCCAGTGGGGCCAGTGTGGGTCAGACGGGCTGGTGTGGGTCAGACGGGCCGGTGTGGGCAGTGGGGCCGGTGTGGGTCAGACGGGCCGGTGTGGGCCAGTGGGGCCGGTGTGGGTCGGACGGGCCGGTGTGGGTCGGATGGGCCAGTGTGGGTCAGACGGGCCGGTGTGGGTCGGATGGGCCGGTGTGGGTCGGATGGGCCAGTGTGGGTCAGACGGGCCGGTGTGGGTCGGATGGGCCGGTGTGGGCCAGTGGGGCCGGTGTGGGTCGGACGGGCCGGTGTGGGTCGGATGGGCCAGTGTGGGTCAGACGGGCCGGTGTGGGTCGGATGGGCCAGTGTGGGTCAGACGGGCCGGTGTGGGTCGGATGGGCCAGTGTGGGTCAGACGGGCCGGTGTGGGTCGGATGGGCCAGTGGGGCCGGTGTGGGTCAGACGGGCCGGTGTGGGTCGGATGGGCCAGTGTGGGTCAGACGGGCCGGTGTGGGTCGGATGGGCCAGTGTGGGTCAGACGGGCCGGTGTGGGTCGGATGGGCCGGTGTGGGTCAGACGGGCCAGTGTGGGCCAGTGGGGCCGGTGTGGGTCAGACGGGCTGGTGTGGGTCGGATGGGCCAGTGTGGGTCAGACGGGCCGGTGTGGGTCGGACGGGCCGGTGTGGGTCGGACGGGCCGGTGTGGGTCAGATGGGCCGGTGTGGGCAGTGGGGCCGGTGTGGGTCGGATGGGCCGGTGTGGGTCAGACGGGCCGGTGTGGGTCAGATGGGCCGGTGTGGGCAGTGGGGCCGGTGTGGGTCGGATGGGCCGGTGTGCTGTACTGGTTAGAAGTGCAGCCCATTCACCACCAACGTGAACGTGCTGCCAGGGCAGGGGCGGGCGGGGCGGGGGGGGGGCGCAGTGATGTTAAAGTGCTGCTGCAGCAACGCAGCTGGATCCTATTGGCAGAGCTGACGAGGGGAGGGGGAGGGGCAGTGGGGGGCGAGGGGGAGGGGTCAGGGCCCTGGCGGGGAGGGCAAGAGGGGGGCAGGGAGGAGGGGCGAGCTGCCCTGGGGTCTGGTAATTTAAAAGGGCCCAGTGGCCTCTACTGCAGCAGCGGCTGGAGCCCTGGGCCCTTGAAATGCCCGCTGGAGCCCTGAGCCCTTGAAATGCCCACTGGAGCCCTGGGCCCTTGAAATGCCCGCTGGAGCCCTGAGCCCTTGAAATGCCCGCTGGAGCCCTGAGCCCTTGAAATGCCCGCTGGAGCCCTGGGCCCTTGAAATGCCCGCTGGAGCCCTGAGCCCTTGAAATGCCCACTGGAGCCCTGGGCCCTTGAAATGCCCGCTGGAGCCCTGAGCCCTTGAAATGCCCGCTGGAGCCCTGAGCCCTTGAAATGCCCGCTGGAGCCCTGGGCCCTTGAAATGCCCGCTGGAGCCCTGAGCCCTTGAAATGCCCACTGGAGCCCTGGGCCCTTGAAATGCCCGCTGGAGCCCTGAGCCCTTGAAATGCCCGCTGGAGCCCTGAGCCCTTGAAATGCCCGCTGGAGCCCTGAGCCCTTGAAATGCCCACTGGAAATGCCCACTGGAGCCCTGAGCCCTTGAAATGCCCGCTGGAGCCCTGAGCCCTTGAAATGCCTGCTGGAGCCCCTGAGCACATGGGCTGGGCTCACTGACATGCCGGCTGGGGGAGTCCAGCCCCCAGGCCTGCCCCGTGCAGCCGAGGCCTCGCCCCTTCCGGGCCCGCAGTCAGGCCCCCATCCTAGGGAGAGTTTGAAATGACTTTCACCCCGCCCGGGGGGAATCCTCCAACCAGGGGACGGGCCAGTCTCGCCCAGCCTCTGGGGCTCCCTTCTAGGAGCCTGGCTGTGGGCATAGAGCCCTGGGGTGTCCACCGGGGTGAGCAAGCCCCACGTCCGGCCCGCCAGTCCCAAAAGGGCTTGTGCATGCAGCCCCCAGGCCTGTACGGAGCGCTCGGCCCCCCTGCGCGAACCATGGGCCGGGTGGAGCACGCACGTCTGAAACAGCCAGTCACCCACCAGTGCCAGCAGACCTCTGGCCCGGGGGGCGGGAAGCCAGCCAGCCCCCCATGCCATGCGATAGGCACCTCGGCCCCGTGGGGCAGGAAGCTAGCCAGCCCCCCATGCCATGCGATCGGCACCTCTGGCCCGGGGGGCGGGAAGCCAGCCAGCCCCCCATGCCATGCGATAGGCACCTCGGCCCCGTGGGGCGGGAAGCCAGCCAGCCCCCCATGCCATGCGATAGGCACCTCGGCCCCGTGGGGCGGGAAGCCAGCCAGCCCCCCATGCCATGCGATAGGCACCTCGGCCCTGTGGGGCGGGAAGTCAGCCAGCCCCCCATGCCATGCGATAGGCACCTCTGGCCCGGGGGGCGGGAAGCCAGCCAGCCCCCCATGCCATGCGATAGGCACCTCGGCTCCGTGGGGCGGGAAGCCAGCCAGCCCCCCATGCCATGCGATAGGCACCTCGGCAAACCAGCGACAGCTGGAGAGGGAGAAGAGAGCTGACCCAGGCTGTCCCCTGAGCAGATGTCACACTCAGGTCACGTGTGGTTTGAGACCAACAGACCCCTCCACCCCCCCAGGCAGAGCAGCCCCAGACTTGCTGCCGGACACCCTCTCTCCAGGCGACTTCTGATCCTCTGGCTTGAATCGGGCGGCAGCAGGCACGGCCAAGAGAAGCCTGGACTCCTGAGTTCTAGTCATTCCTGTGTGACCTTGAGCCAGGCATAGCGCCGCTCCGTGCCTCGGTTTCCCCATGCATACTCCCCCGCCTTCCCCACACGCTCAGATGCAGGCAGAGCGTAAAGGCAGCGCAGCAGCCGCCTCTGGGACTTGTAGCGCTGCGCCGGCGAATAACCCGCTCTCTCCCCTCTGCTCCCTGCTGCAGTTCCAGCAAACCTCGGAGCACGCGCTCTTCTCCTGCTCCGTGGTGGACGTCTTCTCCCAGCTCAACCAGAGCTTTGAGATCATCAAGAAGCTGGAGTGCCCCGACCCGCAGATCGTCGGGCACTACATGCGGAGGTTTGCCAAGGTAGGGGGCCCCCGGGGCCGGGGAACCGTCTGGGCCCAACATGGCCCTGCCGCAGCCACCCCGTCCTACGCTGCCGGGAGCCTCACTCCAGAACGGCTGGGACTACCCAGCTTAGGAAGGGCCAGGCCGCGGCTGGAGCAGCATCCGCTGCCTCCCGTCCGGTCGTCCGTGCGCCCAAGTGCTGCGTGGGTGGGGATGGCGCTAACCCGGCTGGAGCCCGAGGGGTGCCCCGGCCCTGCCGTGCCCCGGTGGGGCAGAAGGGAAGGGGGAGGACTGGGCTGCGTTGTACACAAAGGGGATTCTGGCCCCTGGCAGACCCTGTGATCTCGCTCCCGGATTAGTGAAGTGCTGCAGGTTTGCGATGGGCAGAGCAGGGACTTCAGCGCGGGAGGCTCAGCCTGGACCAAAGAGCTGTGCCGTGCACTCCCGTCCGGGCCCCCAGGGGCAGCCACGGGGCCCGGAGGCGTGGGGGCTGGGGAGGAACACGGCTGGAGAAAGTGCCTCCTGCTCCTAGGCGGGGTGAGGGCAGGGAGCGGGATTTTCCAGGCTCACGTCATGTCTTGGGTCCCCAGGAGCTGGGGAGCCACAGGTGGGAATGGGGGGCAGTGCCCCCCCGGCAGCCACCCCTCTGCCCAGCACTGACACCAAGCAGGCGCCGTTTTGGTCGACTTGCAGCTTCGTAGCCCCAGAGCCACCTTCGGGCAGCTCATTTCGGCCC
Source organism: Pelodiscus sinensis (assembly GCF_049634645.1). Taxonomy (NCBI): domain Eukaryota; kingdom Metazoa; phylum Chordata; order Testudines; family Trionychidae; genus Pelodiscus; species Pelodiscus sinensis. The sequence continues at coordinate 29,081,239 of NC_134729.1, read as the reverse complement.
AAATCCAGATTTCACAGCCTTGTGCCTTCCCCGTTCTCTTGCCCCTTCCGGCTCCCCTGCCTGCTCCATGCTCCCCACCCCGCCCTGCCTGCAGACCATCAGCAACGTGCTGCTGCAGTACGCCGAGATCATCTCCAAGGACTTCGCCTCCTACTGCTCCAAGGAGAAGGAGAAAGTGGTGACGTATCCCCTCCCCCGCCTTGCCCTCTTGCCTCCCGGTTGGCAGGGTCCCTCTGTCGTGGCCGCCCCACATCTCTGGGCCAGGGCTGTCTGCATCCTTCCGCCTCTCTCTCTTCTTGGGCGACTGCCTGGAAAGGCCCAGTCTCTGCTCTTTACAAGCCACTCGGGAGGGCACCTGGCCCTGGCCCCACTGCCCTGGCCCCATGTCTGAGAGCAGACCGAACCCCCCGGCTGGAGCCAAACCCCTGGGACACTTTGGGTCCCACCGGCCTCGGAACTTGGCAGCAGGCCCCTGTCTCGACAGTGGGCAGAACCAAAGCCCACCCCATCCATACCCCCCAGGGGACGGGGCGCTCTGGGTCTGCAGCCGGATCCCAGCCCCACCCTCCCGGGGGGCGGAGCGGGGCCAGACACAGGGTGCACAGGGCCCTTGCCCACGGGCGCACGTGGGCCAGCGTGTCTCCCTCTCCCACGCACAGAGCTCCCTCGCTCACCCGTGAGACAGGCACCTGCAATCGTGCCAAGTGGGCTCTGGCGAGGGGCAGGCCCAATTCTGGTACCGGGGGAAAGCTGCTGGCTCGGGCTGTTGCCCCTCCCGCCCGTCGAGTCACGTGGGCCAAGAAACCCTCCTGGGAAAGGCCCCTCCCCCTCCCGCCGGGGACTCCCCAGCTGGGACCATCCCCCGTTCTGCTCCGGGGCTGACTCCCTGGGGGTACCAGGCCCCCCAGCGCCAGGGGAGCCGCTCGCAGCGCAGTGTCCGTCTGGCTGTTCGGTCCCTTGGCAGGTGGCTACTGTGGCTGTTGCCCCCCAGAGGAGGCAAATGAGCCTTGCCCCCTCTCCGCTGAGATGGGGGGAGGGGTGGAAAGCCCCACCCACGCGGGCTGTGACCCCTCCCCCTGGCGCAGGGTTTGCCCGTTCACACCCGCACACGCGTGGGGGCTTCAGCCAGAGCGCTGTGGGGACCCTCCCCCTCCCCCGGCGAGTGGGCTTGGGGCGGCAGGTCTGGCCATGCGGGGGTGCAGCCAGTGGGGTGCGAGCTCCCCACACTCACTGCCTCTCCCTCTGCTCCCCTCTAGCCCTGTATCCTGATGAACAACATCCAGCAGCTCCGGGTGCAGCTGGAGAAGATGTTTGAAGCCATGGGGGGGAAGGAGGTTTGTACCCGGTGCCCTGCCCTGTCCCTGCAGCTTTGAGGGGAAGGTCTCCACACGCTGGCCCTCTCGTGCGGCCTTGCAGTGGTACGTCCCAGGCGGATGGGCCCCCCCCCGGTGGGGGGCTGCGGGGCCCCAGGCGTCGCAGGGGCGCGGCGTCGTGGTGCTGGGAGTGACCCGGCAGGCTGCCAGCAAGCCACCAGCCACAGGCGGCTACTGCTCTCGCCCTGCCTGGCCTTTGTGCCGGCTCCTACCCAGGAAGGACTCGGTCCCTGCTCCCCAGAGCCTCTGGGTGTGTTCTGGGGCCCACGGGCTCCTGGGGCCGGCTGCTAACCAGGCACATCCCCTGCAGCTGGACGCTGAGGCCAGCGACATCCTGAAGGAGCTGCAGGTGAAACTCAACAACGTCCTGGATGAGCTCAGCCGAGTTTTTGCCACCAGGTGCGTGGGGTGCAGGGGAGCAGGGCCTTGCGGGGTGGCGGGGGAGTGCAAGGCGCAGGGTGGGCCCCACTCCGCCGTGCACGGACGCTCCGGGTGTGGTGCTTCGGGGGATGAGGGCCGAAGGTCACACTGCGGGGAGGGGGCTCCCCGGGAGTGGGGCGGGAGCGCTTTGGCTGCCGGCCTTGCCCCGGGGCCTGAGGAATCGTCGCGGAACCGCTACGGTTTGCGGCGGCTCCTCGATGAGTCGATTCCCGACTTGGAACATCCCTAGTTTCCAGCCCCACATTGAGGAGTGCGTGAAGCAGATGGGCGACATCCTGAGCCAGGTGAAGGGCACCGGGAACGTCCCCGCCAGCACCTGCAGCAGCGTCGCCCAGGACGCCGACAACGTCCTGCAGCCCATCATGGACCTACTGGACAGCAAGTGAGTGTGGGCTGGGGAGGGGCGGCAGGGCTGGAGCACAGGGGGATGGTACGGGCTGTGGGGAGGGGCGGCAGGGCTGGAGCACAGGGGGATGGTACGGGCTGTGGGGAGGGAGGGCAGGGCTGGAGCACAGGGGGATGGTATGGGCTGTGGGGAGGGGAGGCAGGGCTGGAGCACAGGGGGATGGTACGGGCTGTGGGGAGGGGAGGCAGGGCTGGAGCACAGGGGGATGGTACGGGCTGTGGGGAGGGGAGGCAGGGCTGGAGCACAGGGGGATGGTACGGGCTGAGGGGAGGGGGGCAGGGCTGGAGCACAGGGGGATGGTACGGGCTGAGGGGAGGGGGGCAGGGCTGGAGCACAGGGGGATGGTACGGGCTGTGGGGAGGGGAGGCAGGGCTGGAGCACAGGGGGATGGTACGGGCTGAGGGGAGGGGAGGCAGGGCTGGAGCACAGGGGTATGGTACGGGCTGTGGGGAGGGGGGGCAGGGCTGGAGCACAGGGGGATGGTACGGGCTGTGGGGAGGGGGGCAGGGCTGGAGCACAGGGGGATGGTACGGGCTGAGGGGAGGGGGGCAGGGCTGGAGCACAGGGGGATGGTACGGGCTGAGGGGAGGGGGGCAGGGCTGGAGCACAGGGGGATGGTACGGGCTGTGGGGAGGGGCAGCAGGGCTGGAGCACAGGGGGATGGTACGGGCTGTGGGGAGGGGGGGCAGGGCTGGAGCACAGGGGGATGGTACGGGCTGTGGGGAGGGGAGGCAGGGCTGGAGCACAGGGGGATGGTACGGGCTGTGGGGAGGGGGGGCAGGGCTGGAGCACAGGGGGATGGTACGGGCTGTGGGGAGGGGAGGCAGGGCTGGAGCACAGGGGGATGGTACGGGCTGTGGGGAGGGGGGCAGGGCTGGAGCACAGGGGGATGGTACGGGCTGTGGGGAGGGGAGGCAGGGCTGGAGCACAGGGGGATGGTACGGGCTGTGGGGAGGGGAGGCAGGGCTGGAGCACAGGGGGATGGTACGGGCTGAGGGGAGGGGCGGCAGGGCTGGAGCACAGGGGGATGGTACGGGCTGTGGGGAGGGGCGGCAGGGCTGGAGCACAGGGGGATGGTACGGGCTGAGGGGAGGGGGGCAGGGCTGGAGCACAGGGGGATGGTACGGGCTGTGGGGAGGGGGGCAGGGCTGGAGCACAGAGGGATGGTACGGGCTGTGGGGAGGGGGGCAGGGCTGGAGCACAGAGGGATGGTACGGGCTGTGGGGAGGGGGGCAGGGCTGGAGCACAGGGGGATGGTACGGGCTGTGGGGAGGGGGGCAGGGCTGGAGCACAGGGGGATGGTACGGGCTGTGGGGAGGGGCGGCAGGGCTGGAGCACAGGGGGATGGTACGGGCTGTGGGGAGGGGCGGCAGGGCTGGAGCACAGGGGGATGGTACGGGCTGAGGGGAGGGGCGGCAGGGCTGGAGCACAGGGGGATGGTACGGGGCTGAGGGGAGGGGGGCCAGGGCTGGAGCACAGGGGGATGGTACGGGCTGTGGGGAGGGGGGCAGGGCTGGAGCACAGGGGGATGGTACGGGCTGTGGGGAGGGGAGGCAGGGCTGGAGCACAGGGGGATGGTACGGGCTGAGGGGAGGGGGGCAGGGCTGGAGCACAGGGGGATGGTACGGGCTGTGGGGAGGGGAGGCAGGGCTGGAGCACAGGGGGATGGTACGGGCTGTGGGGAGGGGGGCAGGGCTGGAGCACAGGGGGATGGTATGGGCTGTGGGGAGGGGGGCAGGGCTGGAGCACAGGGGGATGGTACGGGCTGTGGGGAGGGGGAGGCAGGGCTGGAGCACAGGGGGATGGTACGGGCTGTGGGGAGGGGAGGCAGGGCTGGAGCACAGGGGGATGGTACGGGCTGTGGGGAGGGGAGGCAGGGCTGGAGCACAGGGGGATGGTACGGGCTGTGGGGAGGGGCGGCAGGGCTGGAGCACAGGGGGATGGTACGGGCTGTGGGGAGGGGGGCAGGGCTGGAGCACAGGGGGATGGTACGGGCTGTGGGGAGGGGGGGCAGGGCTGGAGCACAGGGGGATGGTACGGGCTGTGGGGAGGGGAGGCAGGGCTGGAGCACAGGGGGATGGTACGGGCTGAGGGGAGGGGGGGCAGGGCTGGAGCACAGGGGGATGGTACGGGCTGTGGGAGGGGGGCAGGGCTGGAGCACAGGGGGGATGGTACGGGCTGTGGGGAGGGGAGGCAGGGCTGGAGCACAGGGGGATGGTACGGGCTGTGGGGAGGGGGGCAGGGCTGGAGCACAGGGGGATGGTACGGGCTGTGGGGAGGGGGGCAGGGCTGGAGCACAGGGGGATGGTACGGGCTGTGGGAGGGGGAGGCAGGGCTGGAGCACAGGGGGATGGTACGGGCTGTGGGGAGGGGAGGCAGGGCTGGAGCACAGGGGGATGGTACGGGCTGTGGGGAGGGCGGCAGGGCTGGAGCACAGGGGATGGTACGGGCTGTGGGGAGGGGGGCAGGGCTGGAGCACAGGGGGATGGTACGGGCTGTGGGGAGGGGGGCAGGGCTGGAGCACAGGGGGATGGTACGGGCTGTGGGGAGGGGCGGCAGGGCTGGAGCACAGGGGGATGGTACGGGCTGTGGGGAGGGGAGGCAGGGCTGGAGCACAGGGGGTGGTACGGGCTGTGGGGAGGGGGGCAGGGCTGGAGCACAGGGGGATGGTACGGGCTGAGGGGAGGGGGGGCAGGGCTGGAGCACAGGGGGATGGTACGGACTGTGGGGAGGGGGGCAGGGCTGGAGCACAGGGGGGATGGTACGGGCTGAGGGGGAGGGGGGGCAGGGCTGGAGCACAGGGGGATGGTACGGGCTGTGGGGAGGGGCGGCAGGGCTGGAGCACAGGGGGATGGTACGGGCTGTGGGGAGGGGGGCAGGGCTAGAGCACAGGGGGATGGTACGGGCTGTGGGGAGGGCGGCAGGGCTGGAGCACAGGGGGATGGTACGGGCTGTGGGGAGGGGGGCAGGGCTGGAGCACAGGGGGATGGTACGGGCTGAGGGGAGGGGAGGCAGGGCTGGAGCACAGGGGGATGGTACGGGCTGAGGGGAGGGGCGGCAGGGCTGGAGCACAGGGGGATGGTACGGGCTGAGGGGAGGGGGGGCAGGGCTGGAGCACAGGGGGATGGTACGGGCTGTGGGGAGGGGCGGCAGGGCTGGAGCACAGGGGGATGGTACGGGCTGTGGGGAGGGGGGGCAGGGCTGGAGCACAGGGGGATGGTACGGGCTGTGGGGAGGGGCGGCAGGGCTGGAGCACAGGGGGATGGTACGGGCTGTGGGGAGGGGGAGGCAGGGCTGGAGCACAGGGGGATGGTACGGGCTGTGGGGAGGGGGAGGCAGGGCTGGAGCACAGGGGGATGGTACGGGCTGTGGGGAGGGGGAGGCAGGGCTGGAGCACAGGGGGATGGTACGGGCTGTGGGGAGGGGGGGCAGGGCTGGAGCACAGGGGGATGGTACGGGCTGTGGGGAGGGGCGGCAGGGCTGGAGCACAGGGGGATGGTACGGGCTGAGGGGAGGGGGGCAGGGCTGGAGCACAGGGGGATGGTACGGGCTGTGGGGAGGGGGGCAGGGCTGGAGCACAGGGGGATGGTACGGGCTGTGGGGAGGGGAGGCAGGGCTGGAGCACAGGGGGATGGTACGGGCTGTGGGGAGGGGGGCAGGGCTGGAGCACAGGGGGATGGTACGGGCTGAGGGGAGGGGAGGCAGGGCTGGAGCACAGGGGGATGGTACGGGCTGTGGGGAGGGGAGGCAGGGCTGGAGCACAGGGGGATGGTACGGGCTGTGGGGAGGGGGCGGCAGGGCTGGAGCACAAGGGGATGGTACGGGCTGAGGGGAGGGGCGGCAGGGCTGGAGCACAGGGGGATGGTACGGGCTGAGGGGAGGGGCGGCAGGGCTGGAGCACAGGGGGATGGTACGGGCTGTGGGGAGGGCGGCAGGGCTGGAGCACAGGGGGATGGTACGGGCTGTGGGGAGGGGCGGCAGAGCTGGAGCACAGGGGGATGGTACGGGCTGAGGGGAGGGGCGGCAGGGCTGGAGCACAGGGGGATGGTACGGGCTGTGGGGAGGGGGGGGCAGGGCTGGAGCACAGGGGGATGGTACGGGCTGTGGGGAGGGGGAGGCAGGGCTGGAGCACAGGGGGATGGTACGGGCTGTGGGGAGGGGCGGCAGGGCTGGAGCACAGGGGGATGGTACGGGCTGTGGGGAGGGGAGGCAGGGCTGGAGCACAGGGGGATGGTACGGGCTGAGGGGAGGGGCGGCAGGGCTGGAGCACAGGGGGATGGTACGGGCTGTGGGGAGGGCGGCAGGGCTGGAGCACAGGGGGATGGTACGGGCTGTGGGGAGGGGAGGCAGGGCTGGAGCACAAGGGGATGGTACGGGCTGTGGGGAGGGGAGGCAGGGCTGGAGCACAGGGGGATGGTACGGGCTGTGGGGAGGGCGGCAGGGCTGGAGCACAGGGGGATGGTACGGGCTGAGGGGAGGGGCGGCAGGGATGGAGCACAGGGGGATGGTACGGGCTGAGGGGAGGGCAGGGCTGGAGCACAGGGGGATGGTACGGGCTGTGGGGAGGGGGGGCAGGGCTGGAGCACAGGGGGATGGTACGGGCTGTGGGGAGGGGGGGCAGGGCTGGAGCACAGGGGGATGGTACGGGCTGTGGGGAGGGGAGGCAGGGCTGGAGCACAGGGGGATGGTACGGGCTGTGGGGAGGGGCGGCAGGGCTGGAGCACAGGGGGATGGTACGGGCTGAGGGGAGGGGCGGCAGGGCTGGAGCACAGGGGGATGGTACGGGCTGAGGGGAGGGGAGGCAGGGCTGGAGCACAGGGGGATGGTACGGGCTGAGGGGAGGGGAGGCAGGGCGGGAGCACAGGGGGATGGTACGGGCTGAGGGGAGGGGCGGCAGGGATGGAGCACAGGGGGATGGTACGGGCTGAGGGGAGGGGAGGCAGGGCTGGAGCACAGGGGGATGGTACGGGCTGTGGGGAGGGCAGGGCTGGAGCACAGGGGGATGGTACGGGCTGTGGGGAGGGGCGGCAGGGCTGGAGCACAGGGGGATGGTACGGGCTGAGGGGAGGGGGGGCAGGGCTGGAGCACAGGGGGATGGTACGGGCTGTGGGGAGGGCGGCAGGGCTGGAGCACAGGGGGATGGTACGGGCTGTGGGGAGGGCGGCAGGGCTGGAGCACAAGGGGATGGTACGGGCTGTGGGGAGGGGGGCAGGGCTGGAGCACAGGGGGATGGTACGGGCTGAGGGGAGGGGCGGCAGGGCTGGAGCACAGGGGGATGGTACGGGCTGTGGGGAGGGGCGGCAGGGCTGGAGCACAGGGGGATGGTACGGGCTGTGGGGAGGGGCGGCAGAGCTGGAGCACAGGGGGATGGTACGGGCTGAGGGGAGGGGGGCAGGGCTGGAGCACAGGGGGATGGTACGGGCTGTGGGGAGGGGGGGCAGGGCTGGAGCACAGGGGGATGGTACGGGCTGAGGGGAGGGGAGGCAGGGCGGGAGCACAGGGGGATGGTACGGGCTGTGGGGAGGGGCGGCAGGGCTGGAGCACAGGGGGATGGTACGGGCTGTGGGGAGGGGGAGGCAGGGCTGGAGCACAGGGGGATGGTACGGGCTGTGGGGAGGGGAGGCAGGGCTGGAGCACAGGGGGGTGGTACGGGCTGTGGGGAGGGGGGGCAGGGCTGGAGCACAGGGGGATGGTACGGGCTGTGGGGAGGGGGGCAGGGCTGGAGCACAGGGGGATGGTACGGGCTGTGGGGAGGGGAGGCAGGGCTGGAGCACAGGGGGATGGTACGGGCTGTGGGGAGGGGCGGCAGGGCTGGAGCACAGGGGGATGGTACGGGCTGTGGGGAGGGGCGGCAGGGCTGGAGCACAAGGGGATGGTACGGGCTGAGGGGAGGGGAGGCAGGGCTGGAGCACAGGGGGATGGTACGGGCTGTGGGGAGGGGCGGCAGGGCTGGAGCACAGGGGGATGGTACGGGCTGTGGGGAGGGGAGGCAGGGCTGGAGCACAGGGGGATGGTACGGGCTGTGGGGAGGGGGGGCAGGGCTGGAGCACAGGGGGATGGTACGGGCTGTGGGGAGGGGGGGCAGGGCTGGAGCACAGGGGGATGGTACGGGCTGTGGGGAGGGGGGGCAGGGCTGGAGCACAGGGGGATGGTACGGGCTGTGGGGAGGGGAGGCAGGGCTGGAGCACAGGGGGATGGTACGGGCTGTGGGGAGGGGAGGCAGGGCTGGAGCACAGGGGGATGGTACGGGCTCTGGGGAGGGGGGGCAGGGCTGGAGCACAGGGGGATGGTACGGGCTGTGGGGAGGGGGGGCAGGGCTGGAGCACAGGGGGATGGTACGGGCTGTGGGGAGGGGGGGCAGGGCTGGAGACATAGCAGGTATTGGGGGTGTGGAGTGTGGGGGGTGTGAAGGGGCGTTGGGAGCATGGGGCATTGCGGGGGTGTGAAGGGATCTCAGGAGCTTGGGGCGGTGTGAACAGGTGTCAGGAACAAGGGTGCATTGGGAGTGTGAAGGGGCTTCTGGAGGGTGAAAGGGTGTCGGGAGCATGGGAATATGAAGGGGCGTTGGGAGCGGTGGGTGTGAAGGGGCTTCAGGAGCATTGGGGGCGGAGGCGCATTGGGAGTGTGAAGGGGCGTCGGGGAGCGCGGGCGGATGGGGGTGAAGGGGCGTCGGGAGCGCGGGGGATGGGGTGAAGGGGCGTCGGGAGCACGGGGGGATGGGGTGAAGGGGCGTCGTGAGCGCGGGGGGATGGGGTGAAGGGGCGTTGGGAGCGCGGGGGGATGGGATGAAGGGGCGTTGGGAGCGCGGGGGGATGGGGCGAAGGGGCGCCGGGAGCGCGGGGGGATGGGGCGAAGGGATGTCGGGAGCGCGGGGGGATGGGGCGAAGGGGCGCCGGGAGCGCGGGGGGATGGGGCGAAGGGATGTCGGGAGCGCGGGGGGATGGGGCGAAGGGGCGCTGGGAGCGCGGGGGGATGGGGCGAAGGGGCGTCGGGAGCGCGGGGGGATGGGGTGAAGGGGCGTCGGGAGCGCGGGGGGATCGGGTGAAGGGGCGAAGGGGCGCTGGGAGCGCGGGGGGATGGGATGAAGGGGCGCCGGGAGCGCGGGGGGATGGGGCGAAGGGATGTCGGGAGCGCGGGGGGATGGGGCGAAGGGGCGCCGGGAGCGCGGGGGGATGGGGGAAGGGGCGTTGGGAGCGCGGGGGGATGGGGCAAAGGGGCGCCAGGAGCGCGGGGGGATGGGGTGAAGGGATGCCGGGAGCGCGGGAGGATGGGGCGAAGGGGCGTCGGGAGCACGGGGGGATGGGGTGAAAGGATGTCGGGAGCGCGGGGGGATGGGGCGAAGGGGCGTCGGGAGCGCGGGGGGATGGGGTGAAGGGATGCTGGGAGCGCGGGGGGATGGGGTGAAGGGGCGTTGGGAGCGCAGGGGGATGGGGTGAAGGGGTGTCGGGAGCGCGGGGGGATGGGGTGAAGGGGCGCCGGGAGCGCGGGGGGATGGGGCGAAGGGGCGTGGGGGTATGGGGTGAAGGGGTGTCGGGAGCGCGGGGGGATGGGGCGAAGGGGCGCCGGGAGTGCGGGGGGATGGGGCTAAGGGGCGTTGGGAGCGCGGGGGGATGGGGCGAAGGGGCGCCGGGAGCGCGGGGGGATGGGGCGAAGGGGCGCCGGGAGCGAGGGGGGATGGGGCGAAGGGGCGCTGGGAGCGCGGGGGGATGGGGTGAAGGGGTGTCGGGAGCGAGGGGGGATGGGGCGAAGGGGCGCCGGGAGCGCGGGGGGATGGGGTGAAGGGGCGTTGGGAGCGCAGGGGGATGGGGTGAAGGGGCGTTGGGAGTGCAGAGGGATGGGGTGAAGGGGTGTCGGGAGCGCGGGGGGATGGGGTGAAGGGGCGCCGGGAGCGCGGGGGGATGGGGCGAAGGGGCGCGGGGGGATGGGGTGAAGGGGTGTCGGGAGCGAGGGGGGATGGGGCGAAGGGGCGCTGGGAGCGCGGGGGGATGGGGCGAAGGGGCGCCGGGAGCGCGGGGGGATGGGGTGAAGGGGCGTTGGGAGCGCAGGGGGATGGGGTGAAGGGGCGTTGGGAGCGTAGGGGGATGGGGTGAAGGGGTGTCGGGAGCGCGGGGGGATGGGGCGAAGGGGCGCCGGGAGCGCGGGGGGTTGGGGCGAAGGGGCGCTGGGAGCGCGGGGGCGCAGGTTTGAGCCCCTCCCTCCCTCCCTCCCTCGCCGCGTCTCTCCCCAGCCTGACGCTCTTCGCCAAGATCTGCGAGAAGACGGTGCTGAAGCGGGTGCTCAAGGAGCTCTGGAAGCTGGTGATGAACACCATGGAGAAGACCATTGTCCTGCCGCCTCTCACGGACCAGACGGTGAGCCCCGGGCAGGAGCCAGGCTGTGGGGGCCGGGGGGCCTGGCTGGAGACCGTCTGCTGGGGAGTCTCCGGCCGGGACGGTGCTTAGAGGGCAGCTGTAATGGAGCAGCTTGAGCTGGCGGCTCCAGATGGCTCCCGCCTCCCCCGTCCCGGCCATGGGACACGCTCAGGGAGCCGCGGCACATGGAGTCAGGAATTCAGGCCTCCCACGTCAGCGGCAGAACCACGGGTCCCCCGTCTACATGTGGGGTGCCCCGAGCACGGCTCCCTGGAAGGGCACTGCCGTGGCTCCTCCCAAGAGCTTCTTGGCACCCACCCATCAGCCAAGGGCGTGAGAGAGAGACCACCGAGCTGGGGGGTCCCTGGGCGGGGCTGGGAAGAGACCACCGAGCTGGGGGGTCCCTGGGCCGGGCTGGGAAGAGACCACCGAGCTGGGGGGGTCCCTGAGCGGGGCTGGGAAGAGACCACCGAGCTGGGGGGTCCCTGGGCGGGGCTGGGAAGAGACCACCGAGCTGGGGGGTCCCTGGGCGGGGCTGGGAAGAGACCTCCGAGCTGGGGGGACCCTGGGCGGGGCTGGGAAGAGACCACCGAGCTGGGGGGTCCCTGGGCGGGGCTGGGAAGAGACCACCGAGCTGGGGGGTCCCTGGGCGGGGCTGGGAAGAGACCACCGAGCTGGGGGGTCCCTGAGCGGGGCTGGGAAGAGACCACCGAGCTGGGGTTCCCTGGGCGGGGCTGGGAAGAGACCACCGAGCTGGGGGGGTCCCTGAGCGGGGCTGGGAAGAGACCACCGAGCTGGGGGGGTCCCTGGGCCGGGCTGGGAAGAGACCACCGAGCTGGGGGGTCCCTGGGCCGGGCTGGGAAGAGACCACCGAGCTGGGGGGGTCCCTGGGCGGGGCTGGGAAGAGACCACCGAGCTGGGGGGTCCCTGAGCGGGGCTGGGAAGAGACCACCGAGCTGGGGTTCCCTGGGCGGGGCTGGGAAGAGACCACCGAGCTGGGGGGGTCCCTGAGCGGGGCTGGGAAGAGACCACCGAGCTGGGGGGGGTCCCTGGGCCGGGCTGGGAAGAGACCACCGAGCTGGGGGGTCCCTGGGCCGGGCTGGGAAGAGACCACCGAGCTGGGGGGGTCCCTGGGCCGGGCTGGGAAGAGACCACCGAGCTGGGGGGTCCCTGGGCCGGGCTGGGAAGAGACCACCGAGCTGGGGGGGTCCCTGGGCCGGGCTGGGAAGAGACCACCGAGCTGGGGGGGGTCCCTGGGCGGGGCTGGGAAGAGACCACCGAGCTGGGGGGACCCTGGGCGGGGCTGGGAAGAGTCCACCGAGCTGGGGGGACCCTGGGCGGGGCTGGGAAGAGTCCACCGAGCGGGGGGGACCCTGGGCGGGGCTGGGAAGAGACCACCGAGCTGGGGGGACCCTGGGCGGGGCTGGGAAGAGACCACTGAGCTGGGGGGACCCTGGGCGGGACTGGGAAGAGACCACCGAGCTGGGGGGACCCTGGGCGGGGCTGGGAAGAGACCACCGAGCTGGGGGGGTCCCTGGGCCGGGCTGGGAAGAGACCACCGAGCTGGGGGGTCCCTGGGCCGGGCTGGGAAGAGACCACCGAGCTGGGGGGACCCTGGGCGGGGCTGGGAAGAGACCACCGAGCTGGGGGGGTCCCTGGGCCGGGCTGGGAAGAGACCACCGAGCTGGGGGGTCCCTGGGCCGGGCTGGGAAGAGACCACCGAGCTGGGGGGTCCCTGGGCGGGGCTGGGAAGAGACCACCGAGCTGGGGGTCCCTGGGCGGGGCTGGGAAGAGACCACCGAGCTGGGGGGTCCCTGGGCGGGGCTGGGAAGAGACCACCGAGCTGGGGGGTCCCTGGGCACAGGCAGAGTGGGGAAGGAAGGCGATTGGTTGCATGGATAGGAATATGCAGAGGGATTCCCGGGGGCCTCGGAGGTTCTCCCCGCGTGTTGCTTAGAGTCCCTGAAGAGGTCCCAGAGCAGACCTGGCTTGCAGCCCCTGGGGCAGGGGTGAGTTGGGGGCACGGCCCTCCAGCCCCACGCTGGGAAACCCTGCGTCAGGAAAAGCCGTCGAGCTGCTCTGATGACCCCCGGGGCTGGACAAGCCCCTGAACTGCCCCCCAGGTTGCAGAGATGCTGAAAGTCACCTTCATTCCCCTCCCCGAGCGCAGCCAAAGCCTGCGGAGGGACAAGCCTGCTGCCCCGTTGTCGCTGAGTTCCCAGGGCTCCCCGCTGAGGTTTCCGGAAAAGGCTTCTGGCCCAGCCCCTTAACTCGAATGACGTCTGGGTCCTTTCCCTCGTCCGGCTGGACTGCCCTGGGCAAAGTGGGAGATTTTCACTCCTCCCGGGCTAACAGCTGCACAGCCCCCTCTCCGAGGTGTGTCTTGGGGACCCAGCCGGCACGCTCCGCCTCGCCAGAATCGCTCGTTCTGCCGCTGCCGCAGGGCTGGGCACTCTCTGAGCAGCGGGCGGATGCTGCGCGTTCCCAGGGGCCATTCACACATCTGACATCTCTGGGCCATGAGTCCCAAGAACCGGGCCGGCAGAGCCATACGGACTCTCCTGTCACAGGCGTCAGAGGAGGCTTTCCACGGCCACGTGCTGGCGCAGCCACCAGGCATGCCTGCACACTTGGAAATCGGAGCCACAGCTTGCTCTGCTTGTGGCTGGGGACCTCTGAGTCGGCCCCAGAACGGTGCACGGCGGGCTGGTGGGTGCAGGTCAGTGTTGGTCAATGCAAGTCCAGGAAGTCCTTGCTGGCCTGCTATGCTTATTAAGGACCTCAGGGTGCGTTTTGGAAGCCCAGCACGCGGATGAGTTTCAGGATCTGAAATTCTCCACTTCCCGACTATACCCTTGAGTACTGTTGCCGTGCGCTGTTAAGCAGCTGCTTTGTTGCACTCCAGAGGCAGCCGCACTTTAGCCACGACTGAGCCCTGTGTCGCTGCGGGTGTTTCCGAGGAGTGATGGGCATGTCCAGAGGAAAAGCGGTGGCTTGCTAGCCACAGCTGAGTGGCCGAGCAGGCTATTGCGCATGGCCCTGGGTTGATCTCCATGGGTACGTCTAAACTCCATGGCTCCATCGACAGAGCCATGTAGATTTGTTTGTTCGGCAAAGGGAAATGAAGCCGCGATTTAAATAATCGCCTACGAGGCATAACGGGGAGGTCAATAAAGGGCTTTCAGGTCGGCGCGGGAGCATCCAGACTAGCGCACTGAGCCGACAAACAGCCGCGATTATTTAAATCATTTAAATCATGGGCTTCATTTCCCTTTGCTGATCAGCCTAATCTAATCGATGGAGCCATGTAGTTTAGACACCCCATGGAGAGCAGGGGGTTCTGCCTCTTGCACCCTATCGAGAAACATGGGCAGGACTCAGAGGGGAGTAGATTGCTTGGTGGTTGAGTTTGAGAACACCCCAGTCCAGTGGGCTGGACTGCACACGCACACAACCATGCATGCACATCCCATACACGCATACTCCCATGCATGCACACACACACCCATGTACACACACACAACCATGCATGCACACCCCATACACGCATACTCCCATGCATGCACACACACACCCATGTACACACACACAACCATGCATGCACACCCCATACACGCATACTCCCATGCATGCACACACACACCCATGTACACACAACCATGCACACGTGTTCACACAACCCTTGTCCTTTAGCGGAAGAGGAAGGCGGGACGCCTTGTTACTGGACAGGAGTCCTGTCCCATTAATCATCCTGTGGCCCTGCCCACTACCCAGCGACCCACTCAGCCTGTGCAATGGCCTTCTGACCGCGGGGGCAGAGCGCGGCGGGGCCACGGCAGCATGGCCCGGCTTGTGCGGGTGGCAAAGACGATGGGGGGAGGGGGCACCTATACGTTGTTGCTGGATTTATACTTCCTGGTCTGATGAAGTCACTTCTGCAGAGCCAGGGATCCGCCCCAGAAACCCCCTCGCCAGGGACCCCCCTCAAGAGGACCCCCTTTCCAGACACCCTATCGCCAGGGGTCCTCCCCAGCTCAACTCGTGTCCTGGGGCTTTGAGTCTCTTGGGGGATATTCATGGGGACAGTGGGAGAAGCAAGCTCAGTGTTCGACAGTGGTGAGAGGGCACGAGGGAGGCGGGCCTGGTGTGTCGTGGCGGTGAGTGGGCGTGGGGGGGAACGGTTGTGGGGGGAGGAGCAGGCATGGTGTTTGGTGGTATTGAGAGGGCATGAGAGAGGCAGGCCTGGTGTTTGGTAGTGGTGAGTGGGTGTATGTGGGGGAGCAAGCCTGGTGTTTGGCAGTCGTGAGAGGGCACGAGGGAGGCGGGCCTGGTGTTTGGCAGTCATGAGAGGGCACGAGGGAGGCGGGCCTGGTGTTAGGCGGTGGTGAGTGGCAGTGGGGGGGGCTGGTGTTAGGCGGTGGTGAGTGGCAGTGGGGGGGGCTGGTGTTAGGCGGTGGTGAGCGGCAGTGGGGGGTGGCCTGGTGTTAGGCGGTGGTGAGCAGCAGTGGGGGGTGGCCTGGTGTTAGGCGGTGGTGAGCGGCAGTGGGGGGTGGCCTGGTGTTAGGCGGTGGTGAGCGGCAGTGGGGGGGGCCTGGTGTTAGGCGATGGTGAGAGGCAGTGGGGGGGGCCTGGTGTTAGGCGGTGGTGAGCGGCAGTGGGGGGGGCCTGGTGTTAGGCAGTAGTGAGCGGCAGTGGGGGGGGGCTGGTGTTAGGCGGTGGTGAGTGGAAGTGGGGGGGGAGCCTGGTGTTAGGCGGTGGTGAGCGGCAGTGGGGGGGGAGCCTGGTGTTAGGCGGTGGTGAGCGGCAGTGGGGGGGGGCTGGTGTTAGGCGGTGGTGAGCGGCAGTGGGGGGGGCCTGGTGTTAGGCGGTGGTGAGTGGCAGTGGGGGGGGGGCCTGGTGTTAGGCGGTGGTGAGCGGCAGTGGGGGGGGAGCCTGGTGTTAGGCGGTGGTGAGTGGCAGTGGGGGGGGCTGGTGTTAGGCGGTGGTGAGCAGCAGTGGGGGGGGGCCTGGTGTTAGGTGGTGGTGAGTGGCAGTGGGGGGGGCCTGGTGTTAGGCGGTGGTGAGTGGCAGTGGGGGGGGGCCTGGTGTTAGACGGTAGTGAGCGGCAGTGGGGGGGGCCTGGTGTTAGGCGGTAGTGAGCGGCAGTGGGGGGGCGGGCCTGGTGTTAGGCGGTAGTGAGCGGCAGTGGGGGGGGCGGGCCTAGTGTTAGGCGGTGGTGAGTGGCAGTGGGGGGGGGCCTGGTGTTAGGCGGTAGTGAGCGGCAGTGGGGGGGCGGGCCTGGTGTTAGGCGGTGGTGAGTGGCAGTGGGGGGGGCCTGGTGTTAGGCGGTGGTGAGTGGCAGTGGGGGGGGGCCTGGTGTTAGGCGGTGGTGAGTGGCAGTGGGGGGGGCCTGGTGTTAGGCGGTGGTGAGCGGCAGTGGGGGGGCGGGCCTGGTGTTAGGCGGTGGTGAGCGGCAGTCGGGGGGCGGGCCTGGTGTTAGGCGGTGGTGAGCGGCAGTGGGGGGGCGGGCCTGGTGTTAGGCGGTGGTGAGCGGCAGTGGGGGGGGGGCCTGGTGTTAGGCGGTGGTGAGCGGCAGTGGGGGGGGCCTGGTGTTAGGCGGTGGTGAGCGGCAGTGGGGGGGGCCTGGTGTTAGGCGGTGGTGAGTGGCAGTGGGGGGGGGCTGGTGTTAGGCGGTGGTGAGCGGCAGTGGGGGGGGCGGGCCCGGTGTTAGGCGGTGGTGAGCGGCAGTGGGGGGGCGGGCGTGGGGGGCAGGAAGTTGGGTCTGAGTGACATTCACGTGACGATTGTTCTCTCCAATTGTTCCGCTCCCCTCACACTGGCAGATGATTGTAAGTACGGCAGCTCCCTGTCTGTCTGTCTGTCTGTCTGCTGTGTGTCCGTTCTGATCTCAGCCTTATTGTCTTGTGTGGCTGCCAGCGCCCCCCCCCCCCCGCACCCTCTCCCGAGTGACCCCCCCTCTGTTGCCCCCTGTGGTTCAGCTGCTCCTCGTCCGCCTACTGTGCCCAGGGCTGCGGGGCGAGCCCCTGGCTGGATCGGCTCGGGGGTCAGCGGGGGGGACAGAGGGTGGCTGGCAGCAATACGGAGAGTTCTTAGGGGCCGCGCAGACCAGCCCCGGAGACAAGTGCTGGGGGCCGCGGTGGGGCCTGCAATCTGGTGCCCACACGGCCCTTGCTGGCAGCCGTTGGTGGGTTTCTTTGCCCTGTGGCCGTCCCACAAGGGCCGTTCCCCTGCGGGGCCCAGGCAGCCCAGCAACGGCCCATCCAGCGCTATTTAAAGGAGGGTTTGTCTACACTAGTTCAAACGAGGGTGGCTAATGTCGGCATTCGAAGTTGCAAATGAAGCCCGGGATTTAAATATCATTTGCATCTTGCCGGGCGCCGGCAGTGTAGACGTACCCGGACTGTCCTGCCCGTGCTGGTCTCCGCGGGGGCTCGGCGTGGCGCCCCTTTGGTGACACTCCTTAAGCCCAGCACTCTCAGCACCGTCTCTGCTCGCTGGCCTCTGGTGGGACTGGGTGAGGTCGGGACGGGGGATGCAGAGAGGGCGGGGGGGGCACCTTGACCCAGGGGCTCCAGACACTGCCGGGCTGCAGTCCTGCTGGTGCTGCGAGCAGCGCGGAGTGGGGGGAGGTGGGGCGAGGGGGCTGCTTTCCCAGCAGGGCGTGAGGAGAAGGCAAGCAGGCGGCAGTGTGCGTTTCACTCGCTCGCTCTCCCGGCTCCACCGTGCTGGCAAACGCCTAGGCTGCTGCTCAGCACGTGGGCGTGAGACCCAGGCTTTTCCGGTGTCTGCTCCCTGCTCTGCCACCGACCGAGGGTGATGAACCGCCCCTTGCTGTGCCTCGGTTTCCCCGGGGGGGTGACCTGAGCGGCATGTGACTGGGCGCTGAAAGGCCCTTCCTCTCCTAGGGGCTAGGACTGGAGGTGAATACAGCGTGGCTGGCGGCCGCCTTGCCCAGTTCGCATCCTCGCGAGGCCCAGCGCCGGCCTGTCCGGTCACTGCCCTGTTCAGAGGGGCCGGGCCGTGCTGCAGGCAGTGGCCTCGAGAGGCTGGAGCCGGAGGCTGCCAGTCTCCCGTCGCAGTGAGAGGACAGGGCCGCGGGCAAAGGGCGGCTCAGCGTCTGGCATGTCAACCCCCCCCCCCCGCGCTGTTTTGTGAACTTACTTTTCCAGCTGCCCTTTGTGCTACCTGCCGTGCTGCCCCCCTTCTCCCCCTCCGCTCCTGCTGTTGTTGGGGTCCGGCCCCTCCTCCGCTGCCCGGGCAGCCGGTTCCTCGCCCAGCTGGCAGGCGGAGACCCCTCCCTGCGGGCGCTGGGGCCACCAAATTGTGGCTCAGTGACGGCAGGGGCCTGATCCTTCTCCCACGTGCCGGGGTAGCTCCGTCCAGCAGCTGGCCCTGGGCCCAAGCAGCCGGCTGTGGCTAGCCACAGCCCGTGGGCCCTTGGTACCCGCCCTCACAGCATGGCCAAGGGCCCACGGCCGGCTCTGGTCCTAGCGCCGGCAGCCTCTGCTTGCATCCCACTCCTGAGGGCAGGATGTGGGAACGGGCGATGTGGCCGCTGCTGCTTAGCTTCTCCCAGCGCCCCGCTCGGGCTCTCCAGCAGCGGATTCCTGGGGCCCATCCTGCTCAGGGATCTTTGTCCTTTCGGGATGCCCACCTCTGCCCCCGCCGCGCTGCCCTGTCTCGGCTCCCCCGGCTCAGCGCTGGTGTCTCGCATGGCCCAGGCCACGCTGCTAAACCTCCTGCAGGAGCCTGGCCGCTCCCCCTCCACCAGGAGCAAGCAGGCCCTGCCTCCTTTACCAGCCATATCCCCTGCCTCCGCCCCCTTTGCAGCAGCACCGCCTGGCCCTGCTGTCTCCACGGCCCCTGCCCTCGGAGAGAGCCAGGCTCCATGCAGGACCGTTCCCTGGTGCTAGTGCTAGCATGGCAAGGAGCAGCCGGCAGGTGGGCGACGTCCCCGGTCCACCACCAGCATGGCAGCAGCCCTCTCCACCCCTCCTGCAGACCCGTCAGCCGGGGCAGGGCGGAATCCACCTAGGGCCAGGCGTGAGAAACCCCTCGGTGTGAGGGGCCCAGACGCCGGGAGGAGCGGAGCCCAAATGACGGGCAGGGCATTGCCAGTGCAGGAAAGGGCCCCTTTGGGCAGACACCGGCTGGCCTCTGAGGACAGGGCCTGGCCCATTCCTGCAAGGCTGGGGGTGGGAACGCACAGCTGCCCTGCCACGCTGCCTGGGCGGCAAATGGGAGCCAAGCTGCCCCCTTGAACTGCAGGAGAGCTGCAGGACCGCCCCCCCCCCCCACACACATGGCCACGCCCCACCATCATGGTCTGGGGGGAGGGCTGGCACCGTGCCAGGGCAGGAGGTTGCGAGAGGGTGACCCCATGGCTGCAAGAGAAGGCGGAGGGAGGCGTTGTGTCTCCTGCCCCCCCCCCCCCGTGATCACACTCCCCCCTCTGGGCCATTGACCCCCTTCTGACGTTGTTTCTGCAGGGGACGCTCTTGAGAAAACACGGCAAGGGGACCGAGAAGGTAACTCTTTGGCTGTCTCCCTAGCAGCGCCCCCAGGCCACATCAACCTGCCAGCCCTGCGCCGTGCAGCTGAGCAGAGCCAGACCCGGCCTGGGGGTCGTGCTTCCCGTTGTGTCGTCTGGACGTGCCTCGCCTCTGTGTGTGTGCGGTGTCGTACTGAGTGTAGTTGTGTGTTGTGTCGTCTGGAGATGTCCATGTGCACGAGCAGTTAATGTGTAGGTGTAACGGGGTGCTCGGGCCGCGTCTGTGTATATTGGCGGTGTCGTGTGCTCAGGGTGTGCGCGGGACATCCGTGCACGTGGCCTCCAGGCTGGGGCCGGGATGTCTTGTCTGTGGCTGGGGTGACTGGTCCCCCAATGCGAGAGCTGGAGCAGAGCAGCCCCCGGAGATCTCTGGCAGGCGGCAGGTCAGCGGAGCTGCAGAGAGAGCCCAGCTGTGGCCCTGGCAGGTTTGCCAGGACTGAACAGCCAAGGACTTGTGGGGCTGGCCCCTGCCCAGCCCTACGCTCCCTGGGGATCTCATGGCCTGGCTCCTCTGGTGGGAGGGGCTAGATCTGCCCACCCCCCACCCAGAAGAGCCCTGGTGCTTTGGGGGAAAGACACGAAATCCTGCCCCGTGCAATGCTGCAGCTAAGCAGGGAACGGCCTGCCGGCTGAGGGAGGCCAGGCGATGAGGAATTGAGCTGCCGTCTGCTGTGGTAGCCGGTTGTGGGCAGCCTGTGTTGTTGGGGGAGATAGTGGAGGAGCGGGCGCGTATGTGCGGGCAAGAAGGGCTGTTTCATGCCATACTGAGGCAGGTATCAGAGGGGTGGTCTGGATCTGCAAAAGCAACAAGGAGTCCTGTGGCACCTTATAGACTGACAGATGTGTTGGAGCAGAAGCTTTTGTGGGCAAAGACCCACTTGGTCAGATGCATGTAGTGGAAATTTCCAGAGGCAGCGGTATAAAGATGCAGGCAAGAGTCAGGCTAGAGATAACGAAGTAAATTCAATCAGGGAGGATGAGGCCCACTTCTAGCAGCTGATCTGGAGGTGTGAACACCAAGAGAGGAGAAGCTGCTTTTGTAATTGGCCAGCCATTCACAGTCTGTGTTTAATCCTGAGCGGATGGTGTCAAATTTGCAGATGAACTGCAGCTCAGCAGTTTCTTTAGAATAAAGAACTAATGGACACAAATCAGATATTAGGAATGGCAACATACAAAAACCTGTAGGGAACACGTCAATCTCCCTGGACACACAATTGCAGATCTCAAGGGAGCCATCCTGCAGCAAAAAAACTTCAGGACCAGACTTCAGAGAGAAACTGCTGCCTGATTCTTGCCTGAATATTTACACCTGCCTCTGGAAACTTCTGTGACGGCGCGTTGGGGGTCCCCCGTCTCCTGCACCCCGAAATGGCACAAACAGACTCCACCAGCCAGTGGAATTGAGGGTGGTTTATTGCTCCTCCAGGATACAGCACAGCACAGATGTAATCTGGTTACAGGAACTGGGGCTAAGAGGCCCCAGTGCCCCCTTTGAGATGGGGGGGATCCCAGCCCCCGCCCCAGTTCCTTCTTCCCTGCTTTCCAGCCAGGAACTAACTCCCTCTCCTCAAGCCCTGCCCCCCAGCCAGGGCAGCATCCACCTTCCTTTGTTCCTCTCCATGGGGGTCAGCTGGCCAAACCAGTTGGGATCCCCTCTTTGCATAGTGACTCGTCGCTTGTCTGCTCGGTGGTGCTACAGACAGCAGCCAGAGAGTTAGCAGGTTCCCCCCCACTATGTCACAACTTCCACTACGTGCATCTGACGAAGTGGGTCTTTGCCCACGAAAGCTGATGCTCCAACACATCTGTGGGTGTGTAAGGTGCCATAGGACTCCTCGTCGCCTATACTGAGGCAGGGGGCAGCTCTGCTCCTGAGGTGGGCTAGCCGGTGGCTGCCCTGCGAAGCTGCCGGTGGTGGCAAGGCAAGGCAGGCGTGAGCCCTGGGGGACACCTGCTCCCCCAGCTCTTGCTCTGCCTGTCTCACCGTGAGTGTCTCACTAGAGCGAGCGACAGGACCCCTGCCCGTGGGCGTGGCGCGGCGCTGCCTGTGCTGAGCGGGGGTGGGAGCCAGGAATCCTCCTCTGGGTGCAGCCATTGGTTTGCCAGGCTCTGCCTTGTGCTGCGTCTCGCTGGCCAGAGCCCCTGGGGCTGGGAAGCCCTGGCGCGGTGCTCGGGGGTCCCTCCGCGGCAGGCAGGGCGAGGCGGGGGGCTGCTGAAGATGGTAACTCTGTGCCATGCTGTTCTCTCTCCAGAGCAGGGTGAAGCTGCCCAGTCACACTGATGTAAGGAGCCTCTTTTATTCTAAGCCTGCTTGGGTTTCGCGCCCTCTCCTCTGTGCCTCCCCCCCCAGTGTCTTGTGGAGCTCCTGGCTGACTCTCACCCTGCCCGCCTGACGGGCTCAGCTCGCTGACCTGCCCGCTCGCTGGGGACGGCGTGGGCTTTGAAGCCGGGAAGGGTTAATGGGGCCTACGTGCCCATTGCTGGTAGGGCTAGTCCCTGCTCGCCCAGCACTCAACCCTGCCACCAGGGAGTGGGGCCTGCTGGTTAGAGCAGGAGGCCGGGAGTCCGGATACCTGGCTTCTTTCCTGGCTCCAGGAGGCCTAGTGGTTAGAGCAAGGATCAGGCATCCTTCCTGGCTCTGTCTCACTTGTGCAACCACTTTCCAGCCGTGCCCTAGCCTAGGGCGCGGAGCTAGGCAGCTGGGTATGTCGGTCACTGGGGGAGGGACGGGCCCAGCGCCTGGGAGGTGCAGTGTGGCCGTTTCTTTAGCTGCTCTGTGGAGGGTGCTACAGCCAGGGCACTGGGTCCCAGAGCAGCGACATGAGTGGGGGGGTCCACTCCCTTCTTCCCACCCGCCACGTGCAGGCTACAGCCTGACTCAGCCAAGGCTTGGGGGGACCTTTCCCTCATGTGACTCCCCCAGGGTCCCGGGATGGGGACTCGGTGGCAGGCGGGAGCAGAGCTTGACCCCAGCGTGGGGGGAGGCTGAACAGCACTTTGCCCGCAGGGGCTAAGCATGAGCACCTGGTTCACAGGCCCCGCGTCTGGTGAACCTGTCGACTGCCCCGTTGCCAAGGGCAGCCTGGCGCTGGGACAGCAGGCCTGGGGCAGGGGGCAGGGCAGCTGCTCAGCGCATCATTTACCCAGCGAGCGGCACATGGGCCCCTAGTGCCTGCAGGGCGCCCGAGGGGCCTGGGCCGGAGTCCCTGAAACCCAGCGAGCTGGACCTTCCTCCTCCAGTCCGGAACCCGTCTCCTGTGTGTCGCCCTCAGCCCCCGTGTGTCTGCGCCCGCCCTCGCTCCTTTCCCCTTCTCAGCCTCTGCCCTCGCTGCCTGGGGGCTCTGCGGGGAGGCGGGTGTCGGACCGGCCCTGGCCACACGCTGCACTTGTGCCCGTCAGGGTCAGGGCCGGGGTGGGGACTCGGTGGCAGGAGGGAGCAGAGCATGGGGGGAGGCGGAACAGCACTTTGTCCGCCAGCTGGGGCGGAAGGTAAGCTCCCGCCAAGCCCTGGGAGCCAGCCAGGTGGGGCAGGGGGAGGGGGAGGGCAGGGCTTGTCTCTTCTGCCCCCTTTGAAAATTCCAGCAGCAAACTGCAGGCCAGGGAGGAAGGGCCTCGCGGAGCTCACAAGGGGCTGCGCGGAGTGCCGGGGGCAGGTGCTGCTTTGCACCCCGGGGTGCTTCGCCCTGGGCGGAGTTAGGCCTGTGAACCTCCCCAGGGTCACACACCTGCCCTGGGCAGGGCTCTTGCTCCTAGCAGTGGAGAGACGGCAGGCACGTGCCCAGCAGAGGAGGGGCGTGGCGCACGAACACCCCACGTCACCCCACTGGCGCTCCGGGGCGCATCGGCCTGTCCGGCAGGGCTGGGGAACTCGCTGCTTCCTTGGCACAAACATCGGTGAATCCGTGAAACACACCGGCTGGCCCATGTGGAGCCCCAGGCCCCTGGGCTGCTCCTGTTTCAAAGCAGGGAGATCCGGGGCAGTGAAGGCCGGGAAACCAACAGGGAGCTGTTCGTACCCCGCCCCACCCTGTATTATCTCACCACCGCACTGCCCGGCCAGCCAGTCCCTTCCCCCAGCCGCGGCTGGGCACAGCCAGGGCAGAGCTGCGAGCAGCCAGCACAGGAAGGATGCTCTCAAGCCCCTGCCTTTCGCTCTCTCTTGTGTGCTGCAGGGCACCCAGATGATCTTCAATGCAGCCAAGGAGCTGGGGCAGCTGTCCAAACTGAAGGTAAAAGGCACGAGGCGGCTGGGGGCAGTGCAGGGACATTGATCTCGGGGGGACACTGCGCCTCCCCAGAAGCCATAACCAGGGTCCGGCCTGCAGGGGCTAAGCGTCACTTCAGCTTCTCAGAGAAACCAGGCTCCTAAGGCCCCGGTGAAAGGACCTGGGATGGGATCTGGGAGACGTCAGCCACTTGTCACCCCTGCGGAGTGACGTGGCCCAGCCCTGGCCCTCACACGGCCACTTGCTCCTTTCAGGACCACATGGTGCGCGAGGAGGCCAAGAGCCTGACCCCCAAGCAGTGCGCCGTGGTGGAGCTGGCCCTGGACACCATCAAGGTAAATCTGCCGGCCGCCGGGCACCGCTGAATGCAGGCCGAGGGCGAGGGGCCGCGGCAGCCCAGCACGCGAGGCGGCTGCACCAGCCAGCCAGGGACCTGCCGCAGGCGTCCCTGTCTGCCCTTGGCAGCGCTGTGGCCCGAGCGAGGAGTGGAGACCTCCCTGCCGGGGTCTGCCTGGGACTGTGCTCCTCAGCTAGCCATCGAGCCTGGCACCCCTCTCACCCCGTCTCCCCCACAGCAATATTTCCACGCCGGGGGGGTGGGGCTGAAGAAAACCTTCCTGGAGAAGAGCCCCGACCTGCAGTCGCTGCGCTACGCCCTGTCTCTGTACACGCAGGCCACGGACCTGCTCATCAAAACCTTTGTGCAGACTCAGTCGTCTCAGGGTAAGAGACACCACGGCCCCCTTCCCGCAGCTCCCGCCAGCGGCTCCCACGGCCGCTGTGCCCACCTGCTTGACCCGTGTCCGGGGACGTCCAGCCAATGGCCCGGGTGCCACCTGGCGTGCCGGCCTGTGTGGGCAGGGCACCCGCAGTGGGTGCGGCCTGCTCTTCCTCGGGTAGCAGCGAAATAGGATGCGCTGTGGTGGGGCATGGCGTGCAGAGGGCTAGGGGCCGCCCTTCCTCTGCCCCCCGGGGGTGTCGTGCCCTGGCGAGGACAGGGGCCGTGATTCCCCAGGGATCAGTGCTATGAGCACACGCAGCAGGGGGATCTGTGCAAAGGGATCCAGCCAGACTGCCAGGAATAGCAGCTATGCTGGCTGCTTCCTGCATGCCTGGCCTCCGGGCCCAGGGGAGCCAACAGCTGAGGCTAGGGCCGGAGGGGGCCTTCCCAAGGCACCCACTGGGTTTGGTGCGGCAGCTTTTGGGTGCCTGGTTGTCAGAGGTACTGAGGGCCCCAGCCCCCCCTTGGCGGTTCAGGGCATCAGTATCCCGAAAGCCAGGCCCAGGGTCTCCAGCTGGGCACCCCAACTCCTGGCCACTTCCAAAACCGCTTACAAACGAAAATTCTCCGTGTGCTCCAGGGGGGTGGGTCCAGTGCACGGGGCCCAGCAATGACGGGGTTAACCCCGCAGCGTCACTGGGGGCTGCACTGTGCCCCCCCCCATTACTGGCCCCGGCTGCCAGCGCTAGGTCCTGCTGGGCAGCCAGGCCACCTCCTATTCTGGCTAGCAGCGGAGCTCCCCACGGCCCAGGCCAGTGGAGGAGGGGAAACCGAGGCAGGGGCTGTTCAGACAGCAGAAGGACTTACAGGGTAAGTGCCCAGTTGACCAGTCAACTACCTGATAAGCAAGTGCTTCTTGGATAGTCGAGTAGGAACTCAACTAGTTGCTCCCCCCCCCCCCCCCCCGCACTGGCTCTATCAGAGAGAGGCAGCCGGGGGGGGGAGGGGCAGGAGCCAGCTTAAAAGCCAGGTCCCCCCAGCACTGTTTCCGCGGGGAGCAGGGGGGAAACGGTGCGAGTGGGGATCGAAACAGCCCCGGCTGCCGCTCCTCTCCCTTCGGAACGTGCAGGGGCTGCGGGCGGCTCTGGTACGTTTCAGTGGGCGAGGCGCAGCGGGGAACCCGCCAGCGGGACCTTTGCTCCCTGCGCGGGTTCCGCTGCCTCCCTCCCTTTGAAACGTACAGGAGCTGCCACGGCTCTTGTACGTGTCGGGGGAGAGACGCAGCGGGATAGCGAGGGCCCCCCGTATCGACTAATCGAGTAGGAATTCCATCGACTACTCGATTAGCTGATTAATTGAAATTGAACATCCCTAAGCCGAACGGCCCACGACTGGCTGTCAGCCATTGCTCCATCGGCAGGGGGCCGGCCAGGCACTGTGGGGCGGGCAGCTTCCATTCCTCGCTGTGTCTGTGTGGGGGGCTTGTCCTGTCTGTCTGGTGCCCGCTGACCACGGCGTGCAGAAGGGGCTGTGCTGGGGGATGGAAATGCTGCCCCCCCCCCCGGCAGGTCCCTGTGCACTAGTGACTCATTACCAGTGGATCGTTATCTGCTAGCCAGGTAGCCCCCGGCGGCCGTAACAACCTGTATGGCAGCACCAGGGAAGGGATGAGCAATGCTGAGCTAAAAGCCCCCTCGCAGCCCGAGCCACGGCCTCGCTGCTCCCCAGATCCTAAGGTGCTGTCGGCAAACCCACGTGGATGCCGCCCCCAAAGTGCTCAGCGCCCCCCCCAGGCGTCCTGCTCCCAGCACCCCCCCACTCCCACGCTGCACTCTGTCTCGCACAATGTCGCTGTAACGTCTTGTTTTGGATTCTCTAGCTGACGCCGGCGCCTGTCTGCGAGATCTGATCGTTCTGTTCTTTTTCTTCCTTATTTTTCAATGTTTTTCCCCTTCCCTTCCACGTGCTGTGTCTCTGTCTCTCTCTCTCTCTCGCTCTTCCCTGTCTCTCCTTTTTACTAGTCCATGGTGGAAAAGGGATTAGGTTTACCCTTAGTGAAGAAATTTATCCTGAGAAGGGTACGTCTAACACTGCCGAACCCCAATGCACTGAGCACTCCCTCCGAACCGGCCGGAGCTAGTAACAGTCCCTCCGCCCCCGCTCGGGGAGCAAAGCCACGGGGCAGCGGGGAAGGGGTGTCGTGTGGCTTACAGGGGCTGTTCGTTCAGGGCTGGGCAGTGCCTGCTCTAAAAGCTGCTGGGGGTGGGAGGGAGGAGGTGACTGTGTCTGTCTTTCCTGCCTGCCAGACCCCTACCCTCCCTGTGCCCCATACAGGGACTTCTCCCCAGTCCCCTCCCCCCAGGTCGTCCCTGCTTAGCCTCCGGGTACACTCCTAGGCCCAGACGCGCCAAGCGCCTCACTCAACCACAGCTGCCCTGCTGAGGTGGATGGGCCTTTCCCACGGAGAGCTCCACCAAGCCTGGCTGTTTCTCGTCGGCTCACTGCTGAGGGAAGGTCATTAGCCAAGGGCCTGGCCAGCCAGGGGCTCGCTGGGTGTCTGCCCACCTCGATGGGCAGCCTTTAGCTCAGGGGCGCTCTAGCTCGACTCGAAGCGATGGGCTGGAGGCAGGAATCGCTGGGTACCGTTATACGGCCTGTGCTCTGATCACGGCGGCCTCTTCTGACCAGGGACCCTAGGGCTCGGGATTATTCTGTCTGCCAGGCCCCTGCTGGGCAGGCATTCACAGCACCCACACGTGTGTGGGACGGGAAAGGGAGCTCCCCCCACCCCTGCGTGCGGTGGCTCCAGCACAGCGTCCTCCCAGAGCCTCAGCCGCCTGCCGCCATGGACCCAGCGCTTGGGGGAGGACACGGAGCGCAGGGCGGGGTGTGGGACGCGGGAACCTGACCCAGAGGGGGCCCGGAGGCAGCCACCAGCCCCCGAGCCTCAGGGAGACTCTTACTAGCCTTGCTCCGGGTGCAACTTGCCCTGCCCGCCTGAAGCAAGTGGAATGATTGCAGCAAAAGGTGGGGGTGGGGGGCTGCCCCTCCCCCGCGCAGCTTGGCCCCGCCCCTTGCATTATTCCCGCCCTCGTCTGTCGGTGCCGTGCGGCCTGGGGCGGGGGGGGCGCTGCCTTTCGTGGTGTCCATGCTTGCACTGAGCACTGGGATGATCGCTCCTCCCTCCCTCCCCCCCCTCGGCTAATGGGCTGAGCGAGTTTCAGCATGTGACTCGGGGGCGCGGGGGGGGGGGGAGGCGTAGCTCTAGCGGGAAAAAAAAAAGCACCATGAGCGCGAAAGGCTCTGGAGCCAGCACAGGGCCCCTCACGCCCCTGCCTGGATGGGGCTGGATGCACCTGCCACCTCCCGCACGTGACTCCCGTGCTGCAGCACAACCCTCTGCCAGGCGCGCGCGCCGGTAGCTGCTCGCAGTAGTAGGTCATTATCCTCTACCATGCACCCACTTGGCCATTAGGTTAAAAGTCCCAGGACAGACTGTATGAGCCACATGGCTGCGTGGGCTAGAGGCTGAGCCGTTGCCCCTCCCCCAATGAGGGGATCCTCCAGTGTGCACCCCCGCACACACGAAGGCTGTCTCCCCGCTTTCTGGTGTACCACCCTCCCTCCCCCCCGTCACCAACCTTGGGAGGTCAGTAAAGGTCTATGCTTAATCGCCCCCCCCCCCCCAATCTGGCTGTAGCTCACCTTAATCCCTGGGCATGAGGGGCTGGCCAAAGTTTCCTCTAAACTGTTCCATCCATGTGTGGCTTTTTCACATCCGTGTGTGGAATAAATTGTATGTGCACCAAGGCATGTGCAAATGTGCACCACCAACTGAAACACAAACGTAGCTGTGGGCGCTCGGCTACTCAGCTGGGTGCCATTGGACGCTCGCCCAGCTGCCAGGGAACAGTGGCCCCAATCTTATCCCCATAGTTGGATTCCCACTGGGCCAATGAGCTGCAAGCAAACCCCTTGGGAGACCCCCCCCACCCCGACCCCAGATGCGATCAGCTAAAAGCCAGCTGCTGTGGCTGGAGCAGTATTCCTGCCCTGGGATCCATGGCCTTTGCGCATCAGCCCCAAACCCTGCAGAACAGGACGGTTCCCTCTGGTCCCGCGTTAGCCTTTCCGGCTCTGGCTGGGGTTGTTTCCCATGGTGTTTGTTTGGAAGATTCCGCCCCCCCCCCCATTTAAATGTCCTACCCCCATTCCTGTTGGCCTGCATTGGTCATAATCCCGTCCAACATGCCGCACCATGCGCCTGCCCCGTCCGCGCGCCCCTTCCTATGCCCCCAGCTGCATGCAGCACCCCAGGGAGCCCTGCCTGGCCAGAGAGCCGTCTTGCTGGCCAGGATTTGCCTGCAGGGTGGGGGGGGGCAGAATGGGGTGGGCGAGCTGGGGAGGTGCTGGTGGGCTCAGGTCACATGAGCTTGTGCGCTGCTAGACTGGGACTGTGGCATTCTGGGATCCTGGCGGGGGCTGGGATCGTCACGGACAAGCTGCGGCCAGAAATCTGGTGGGCTCTATGCCGATGGACCCAAACAGCCCTGGTGAAAGGTGGCGGGTGGGCACAGAGCCACGTAGACACCCCCCCCCCCCGCAGCTCATCAGCAGCGCCAGGCAGGGCACGCCGACTCCAGGCTGCCTTGCCCGTGTGGCCTTAGCCGCAGTCTGGGAAATCACCCCTGCCAGGGGCAGGCTCCTCCGCTCCGGGGCTCCCTGGCTGGCCACAGCGTGGCAGGTGGGGCTGTGGGGGCCTTGCAGCTGCGCCCGGGCGTGGCTGGAAAGGAGCAAACCCGGCGCACGTGGCCCTTGCTCTGCTCAGACGTGGCCCCGGCCCGGCTGAGATACACGGGACGGCCCCGGGCCAGGCGCTGCCACCCCGCTCCTAACGGCCGTTTTGCAGTGCAAGTAGCCTGGGCACTGCCGTGGCCTGTGTGAACCCGCCTCCTCCCCCTCTCGGCCAATGGGAAGGGCACACTGCAGCCGCTGCCTCCTCCTTTCATCCCCAGGCATTGGCGCAGAGCCGGCCTGGGTCCTATGGGGGCAGGATCAGCCAGGCCTCCTGGGTCAGCCACAGCCGGGCAGAGCCTGGCCACGAGACCTGGCATTAGAGCGGCACCTGGACATGCAACCCCAGAGCAGCTTCCCCTTGCACTGGGCCCCGGGCTGGAGCCGGCCCTGGGAGGGGAGAGCCCAGAGCCATGCGGACTGGGCGTCTGGCCCAAGAGACACAGCGCTGGGCAGGACGCTGGGCAGGACCCCGCCAGCCCACCCTGCTTCTGTGCAGCGGAGCGGGGGTGCTTGGGCCGACGGCATTGGGGCCGGATGCAATCTCCTTTAACCAGCGTGGCCCGGGGCGGCTGTGCAATCGCTCCAGCGTGCCCGGGGGGGGGGAGCCCGAGCGCACGTGGAGATGCCCGGGGCCCAGCCCGAGGGACGGAGAAGGAAATACTGTACCAGGGGCGCAGCGGGACAGCCCCGAGCTCCTTGCACCGGGGCCCTGCTGGGGATGCGAGCCCCGGCCTGCAGGGAGGGCAAGGCTGTGACTCTCTCCACAACCCCTGGGCCAGCTCGCCCGGCCGCGGGGGGGGGGGGGCGGAATGACCCGTGAGCAGTTGTGGCCTCTGCCTTTGAGATGCTCAGCACAAGCTGGTGACCTGACTCCACCGGCGGGGGCGGGGGCGGGGGCGGGGGCGGGGGCAGGGCTTGGCCTGCCGGGCGTGCTGGGCCGGGGGTCACACCGTGCCTTGCTGCAGGAGCTGGCGTGGACGACCCGGTTGGGGAGGTGTCGATCCACGTGGAGCTCTTCACTCACCCTGGCACCGGGGAACACAAAGTCACCGTCAAAGGTTGGTACCGGCCGTGGGGCAGGCCCAGCTCAGGGAGGGGGGCAGGACGCAGGGACGTCTCCCAGCACGTTGGGGCCCTCGTCACTAGCCTGGCCGGGCCAGGACACTGACTTGCCCCCAGGGTTGGGGCGCCGCACTGACGGCTGTGGCCGAAGGCCGGGCACGGACACCCCTGCCCTCTCCCATAGGCAGCGCCCGCCAGCTGACTCTTTCCTTTCCCCCAGTCGTGGCGGCTAACGACCTCAAGTGGCAGACGTCCGGCATCTTCCGGCCCTTCATCGAGGTCAACATCATCGGGCCCCAGCTCAGCGACAAGAAAAGGAAATTTGCCACCAAGTCCAAGAATAACAGCTGGGCCCCCAAATACAACGAAAGCTTCCAGTTGTGAGTGGCTTCGGCACTGCTCATTCCCCTCCGCCCCCAGCGGACCTGGGATTTGCACTTGGCCAGGAGAGGGGGGATGCAGCGGCACCGGGCTTCTGACCCATGGGCTGGAGGGGAGGGGCTGGGCTTCTGGTTGGGGGACTGGGGCAGAGGGGCGCTGGGCTTCTGGCCGATGTGCTGGGGGGGGCGCTGGGCTTCAGGCCGATGCGCTGGGGGGGGTGCTGGGCTTCTGGCCGATGCGCTGGGGGGGGCGCTGGGGGGGCGCTGGGCTTCAGGCCGATGCGCTGGGAGAGGGGGGCGCTGGGCTTCAGGCCGATGCGCTGGGAGGGGGGGGCGCTGGGCTTCAGGCCGATGCGCTGCGGGGGGGGCGCTGGGCTTCAGGCCGATGTGCTTGGGGGGGGGCGCTGGGCTTCAGGCCGATGTGCTTGGGGGGGGCGCTGGGCTTCTGGCCGATGCGCTGGGGGGGGGGCGCTGGGCTTCAGGCCGATGCGCTGGGGGGGCGCTGGGCTTCTGGCCGATGCGCTGGGGGGGGGGCGCTGGGCTTCAGGCCGATGCGCTGGGGGGGGGCGCTGGGCTTCAGGCCGATGCGCTGGGGGGGGCGCTGGGCTTCTGGCCGATGCGCTGGGGGGGGGCACTGTGCTGTTCAACGTGCCGCCTGAGGCTGCTCAAACATCCCCTCCCCCCCCACGATGACTTTTGGCGGGGAATCAGGTTTTCTGCTAAAGTCCGTTTGTCACAAAAATGGTCTGAGTGCCGGCATTACATCTCCCATGATGCACTGTGGCCAGGGATTCCCATGATGCATCACCTGGCTGGGGAGGGACCCCATGGGAGATGTAGCCCCCCCCCCAGCAGAGAATGGGCACATGACGCTCCTGAACTGTTTCTCCCATGAGTCTCTGCGGCTGGGGCCCCACGATGCTCTCCCCTCTGAGAAGGGCTTTACCCCAGCGCGAGAGCCCGGCCTGTGGAGTAGAATGGATGCCGTAAGCATCTGAACTACAGTTCCCATGAGGCATTGCAGCACCATTTACAGCTGGGCCAGCGCTGGCGTCAGGCGGGAGGGGAGCCTCACCAGGATTGGTTTTAATTAGTCACAATTATTCGGCCAACGGCAGCTGTCACAGCACCTGCTTTGGTTTCTGGCGAGACTGAATGGCAGGCGTGACCGGCCGTGCGGTGCCTGTGCCGCTGTCCTGCTCTGGCAGCTGCGGGCACTGCGGACGGGCGGCCCGGCTCAGCAGCCTCACCCTGTGGTATCCGGGTGGCCGTAGCTTGCGGAAAGCCCCGCCGGGCACGTACACACCGGCTGTGACGGACCGGACCGGGTCGGGTCTGGGCACAGCTGAGGGCGTCCGCTCAGGGCAAATTGCTCAAATCCGGGGCTCCTTACAGCCCCCAGATTGGAGACTTTCCCAAACAGGCCACACACCAGTCCCCAGAGCGCTTCAGCTGCCTGCCTGAAGCATCACAAGCAAAACCCCTCCACACCCCAGCAATATCCGTGCCCCAGATGGCCCCGGGCCTATACACAGGTGGGGGGTCCTAGCACCCAATCCCACCTACCCCGAACAAGTTCTGTCCGGTTCCAAGAAACCAGCCACAGATCCCTGGTCAATTTACCCTCTGGACCTTACCCACAAATCACGCTGGGCCAATCCTTTAGCATCTACCATCTAAAGGTTTATCACTACAAGAAAGCAAAGCACGAGAGTGAGGTTGCTAAAGTATCAGACATTACATGCATCGAATCTCCCAGTTCTCAATGCAGGCTGTATCAGAGATGTTACAGCTGCTGGCTTAAAAGGCCTTGTTGGACATCCTAGGTCAGGATGGGTCCACAGGTCTTCCCGGCTCGTGATCCCCTACGAGGCTGCATCTGGGGTCAGGAGCAGATCTGAGTCCAACATGGAGACCACATGGCCTATTTATCCCTCCTTCCTGGTCTCTTCCAAGCTGGCTAGAGTCACATGGTCTCTGACCAGGCACCTAGATTCCTGCCCAGGTGGGTCTTGGGTACTTAAGGGCCCTATTGTCCCTGGAACCTTGCTAATTAGCATGTCCAGAGGGCAAGCCCATGGCTCAAGCACATTCAGAGAGATGTCCAGTCGCCATGCAGAGTACAGAGCCCTGACTCCACACACAGACATTGTACAGAGATATGAAGAGCAGATACAGAATCAGAAGAAAGTAGCTTTTGTTTGACCCCTCACATGGCCCCCTTTGTACCACTTTTGGGGCAAACACCCCCCCCTATGGGTGCAGCAGTGACCCAGCTGCTCCCCTCACAATCCAGTAACGTGACAGTGGCCCCCTCAGGGGGCCTGGCTGGCGCCCAGCTCAGCCCTGCAGCTCTCCCAGCCTGAGGGCGATTCCTGGGCAGTAACCGTGTCTGTCCCCGCGCAGCACCCTGAGCAGCGAGACGGGCCCCGAGTGCTACGAGGTGCAGGTGTGCGTCAAGGACTACTGCTTCGCCCGCGAGGACCGCACCGTGGGCATCGCCGTGCTGCAGCTCAAGGACATCGTGCACCGGGGCAGCTGCGCCTGCTGGCTCCCCCTGGGCCGGCGCATCCACATGGACGACACGGGCCTCACCGTCCTCCGCATCCTCTCGCAGCGCAACAATGACGAGGTGGCCAAGGAGTTCGTCAAGCTCAAGTCAGACACGCGCTCGGCCGAGGAAGGCAGCAGTTAGGGGCCTGAGCGGGCGTAGAACCCCCCCGCCCCTTTTCTACAGCACCCGCCAGCCACGTAAAAGCCATACCGGTCGTCCACAGCCCCCAGCAGGTAGGGAAGGGAGCCCGCTCCGGGCAGCCATTCTCCCAAGCAGGCACCCGCCTCCCAGTGCCAAGGATCAAAGCTGACACCCTGGGCCCCTCCCTGCACCCCTGGGTACAGCTCAAGGGGCCAGCCCCAGCTGCTGTGGGGCAGGGAGGACACAGCCCCCAGGGAGTGCCGGCTGCCCTTGCTGTTGGCAGGGCGGATTTAGTGCCGCTTGCTGAGCCTGTTCCTCTGGCGGCAGAGGGTGGGAGAGGGGGAGCGGGGCCTGGAGCTAACCACGAAACAAGAACGTTTGAACAAACACGAGCCACCCACTATGGCTGCAAGTTTGGCCCAGTGCTGCCCTCAGCTTCCCCGGGGAAACAAGGCTTGATCCCAGCCTTCCCCCACTCGTCCCTGAGCTCCAGGAGAATCGCCCTAGTTGGTAGCAGTATGGGGGATATGCCACATCATTGAGTAGGTTGGTTCTCTCCAGCAGGCGGCAGCATCACCTCCAAACCGCGCTGTGGTCAGGGCAACCTCATTCAGCAATAGGGATGGGCACAGAGAGGCTGAGCCAGGGTCTCCCAGGGCTTCCTGCAAGGAGTGTGGCTGCTAAGGACACACATGGGCTAGCGTCAGCCTGCTCTGGCTGGCAGCTCGGGGAGGCCCCCGTCTCCCGTCCCCTGGGCCTGTGCAGGCACGGCCAGAGCAGCTCAGTCTGTGTCAGGAAAGGGGGGCAGGTGCGAAGCAGGACCAGCTCCCCCTCCCCCCCAAGGCTGCAGACACAGGAGGCAGAGACGTGCCAAGGACCCAGGGTCCCAGACGGGCTCGGCAGGGCTTGCAGGGGGCAGGGAGCAGCAGAGCTGGTACCAGGCGGATGCCTTGTGAGCCCAGTTAAAGGATCCTGATGTGCAGCGGCAGAGCCAGCGCCTGCCTCGGGGCCAGGCTGTGCCACGGACAGCGCCTTCCGAGCATCCGCCCCCCGCCCCGCCCGCCTGCAGCCCTGCCTCGGGGCCAGGCTGTGCCACGGACAGCGCCTTCCGAGCATCCGCCCCCCGCCCCGCCCGCCCGCAGCCCTGCCTCGGGGCCAGGCTGTGCCATGGACAGCGCCTTCCGAGCATCCGCCCCCCGCCCCGCCCGCCCGCAGCCCTGCCTCGGGGCCAGGCTGTGCCACGGACAGCGCCTTCCGAGCATCCGCCCCCCACCCCGCCCGCCCGCAGCCCTGCCTCGGGGCTGACGCAGCTTCCCTGGGAGCAGCAAGGGGGCTGGTGCCAAGGGCCCGGCCTTGCCTCCTGCAGGAGAAGTCAGCTGGGGGCGGCGAACCCTCCCTGCCGCAGCCCGGGTGCAAGTGAGGTCACTGCAGGAGGGGGAGGGGGAGGCTCCCCAGGAGGTTGGGGCACCTACCGGAGAAGAGGTGAAATAGACCTGCCTGATCCAGCCCTCAGCCCCCCCCCCCACACTGCTGGGGCCGGACTCTCCTCCTAGCCGGGGCCACCGCTCGCTGCCAGGGGAGGGCCATACACCCCTCGCTGCCCCTGCTGGGAGAGCCGCTGCCGCCCCAGCCTGGCCCTGAGGGGGTGGGGAGCTCAGCAGCAGGGCGGGGGGCTCTTGCCTGGTCCCCTGCAAAGCCCTGAGAGCAGGGGGAGGCACAAGGGCTTTATCCCCTCCCCCCGGTAGGGTCTGAGCCCAGCTCTCCTGAGCGCCCCCCCCCCCGTGAGCCAAGCCACAGCCCAGGGAGCCCTTCAGTTCAGCCGTGAGCTCTGGCACATGCCCAGGCTGGGGGCCAGCCGCAGAGAGCTGCCAGCCCTCCCTCCCCTTTCCGCCCCCCCTCGGGCGCCCTGCTGGGGAGGGGAGTGGGGTCACGCCCCACAGCGCAAGGGGGCACAGCAGTGGGGCCATGCCCGGGGCAGCATTCCCCGCTTTGCCAGACCCCGGTGCACGGGGCCCCTAGGCCAGGCTGGGCTCCGCTGGTTCTTAGCCACAGCTGGATGAGCGATGGCTGGGCCCGAGGGAAAAGGGCTCCAATGAGTCCAGGCCCCTGCGGTGGAAAGTCAAGAGCCTCGCGCTGCTCCATGGGCGGCCACTGCCCAGGAAGGAGCCTGCATGCAGAACAGCCTCACCTCCCCCTTGGCCGGGGGCAGAACTGGCCTGCCTGGGTCCAGCCTCGGGTCCCCCCGCGCTGGCAGCAGCCCCAGTGACTCAGCCCCACCCAGGCCCCCGTGGACGAGGGGCTCTGCCAGTTGCATCGGACTGTCACACCCAGCAGCGCAAGGGGCCCCGCCGTGGGGCCACTCCCCTCCCCCTCCGAAAGGCTTCCATGGAGCCGGCTCCGCAGGGCCCAGCCTGCTGCTCCCCGTTCGGGGCACACAACCTCCTACCTCCCGCAGCTACGAGGGCACAAGCCTCCACCCGCCAGCACAGGCTCCCCCAGCCCCCCAGGCTGGGCGTATGCCAGGGGGAGGGGCGGGCCAGCCCAGCCCTGCCGGCCGCTCGGTCTGCGTGTGAATAGCTGTGCATGCAGGCCCGTTGCCTGGCCACAGGGTCTCCATCGGCCCCGGGCCCTGCCCCAGGCCCTGCGCTGCCCACTCACTTGGAACAGCTGAGCCAGCGGCTCAGAGCCCTGCCCATCTCCCCAGCCAGCCTACCTGGTCCGTGGGTCCACAGCCCTCCCCCTCCTCTCAGAGCACCCAGGCAGCTGCCCCTCCAGGGTAACCAGCCCCCAGTCTCCCACAAGGACCGGTGGCTGAGAGCTGGCAGCCCCCCATTCCCAGAGCCTCCTGTTTTAGCAGCAAGCCCCCTGTGCCCGTCAGACCGTGCCACCCAGTGCTCTGCCCAGGGCCCTAGCAGCCCTGCAGCCAGCACAGAGGAGAAG
Organism: Pelodiscus sinensis; assembly: GCF_049634645.1. Classification (NCBI taxonomy): domain Eukaryota; kingdom Metazoa; phylum Chordata; order Testudines; family Trionychidae; genus Pelodiscus; species Pelodiscus sinensis. The sequence goes on along the minus strand of NC_134729.1, from coordinate 29,045,293 downwards.
GCCCCTGGCCCCAGAGGGCATTGAAGGCCACGAACATCAGGCCCCTTTCCCCGCCCCACTGCGGGGACCTGGCCCCGTACAGCAGCCGGCCCTGGCAGCCTGGGGCCAGCGTGCACCAAGGAGAGCCTGGGCCTGCCTGTAAACAGCGGGTGGCACCACGGCTGTGCCAGTGCCAGGGCCCTGCTAGATGCTCCAGGGAGCTGAGCGCACAAACCCAGCAGGCGGGAGCTGGGGGGCTGGTGCAAGTCTCCCTGGAGCTGTACTCAGTGCGGGGTCTGGGCCTGTGAGACACGGGTCAGAGCCCCTATGCAGCTCCTGTCTTTCACCCTCCCCCCCCTTCCCCAGGCAGGGGCACCAGACCTCATCCGCTCCCAGCCCCTTTCCGGAGCACGCGCCTGGGACCAGAGGGTTGGCTGCTCCCCCCTTTCAGTTCAATGTTTACACACTGGTTCCAGTGGCAACGGGCCCTGCCACCCGCCCCTGCACAGACTGACCTCAGCCCCACCTAGCCCCTCGCCGAGCCCTGGGGCTACTGCAAGGTGAGCCCCGGGCCCCCGGCCCCGTCCAACACGCCCCTTCGAGAACTTCCAGTTGGCATGTGATTGAAACTCTCCTGCTCGTGTAGCACATCTGTCAGCGGCGGCCTGTGTCTGTCCATCCCTGGCCGGCGCAAACAATGGTAAACATGGATGCATGACAGTGAGATGTTTTGCACTATTTTGACTTTTCTGGGCTCTGTAAAATAATTTTATTATACCTGACAGTAAAAAGAAAAGCACACCTGACCGCCAGCTCCGGCTCCTGCGTGCTGCGGCCCTCGCTCCGCCCTTCCGCTATGGGCGAAGAAACTAACCCCCGGAGCAATGGCCTGTGCCAGGCTCTGCGCCCCAGCCCCCGAGCAGTGCAGCCCAGCTCCAGCTGCCAACCCAGGCTTTGATCATTGAGGCACGGGGGGGGGGTCCCTACATTAGCAGGTACCACACGATCTCGGAGGCCCTGGCTAGTTCTCTGAACAGCCCTCGGTGCACAGTGGCAGTACATAAAGCCTCTGATAGGGGCAGGGAGGGGGAATCGACTGGTCGACTGACTGTCCGATAAGCAAGTGCCTGTCAACTAGTCCTTAACATCCCTCAACCTCAGCCACTACCATGAACAGCCCTTGCTTTTGGCATCCTGGCCAGAGTGGTAGCTGCCCCCCCCCCTTCCAGTTTCACTCCTTTGTTGGAAAGGCCCAAAACTAACTACCTAGAGTCTGCAGGAGCAAAGAGTGAGGGGGGATTTGAGAGCAGCCTGCAACTCCCTGAAGGGGGTTCCAAAGAGGATGGAGAGAGGCTGTTCTCAGTGGGGGCAGAATGAGGAGCAATGGGCTCTAGTTGCAGTAAGGTGACGGAGAATTTTAAGCCGAGAGTTCGGATGGGGGCCCAAAACCCCAACCAAATCAATTCCAGACACCTTCTTGAGCAACCAGCTTGAGTCAGGAATGCATTCCAGGGCAGAGTTCTCCAGGAGACTCTCAGGAAACGTTTTGCAGCTTCCCAAACAAGAGGCAATGTCTTTTGTACTATCTTACATGGTAATCACCCTTTCCCCACTGACCACTTCCAGCTGCATGCACACACAGGTCATGCCCCTTTGCACCAAACTCCCTCCAGCCCCTCACAGGCCCTTTTCAGGCCTTACAACAGGTTCAAACCAGTTTCACCGATCCCCTCCTGATTGTATATCTGTGTCCAAGCACGGCCCTCTTTACAAAGACCAGACTTAACATCCAGGTCACACAGGGGTCATACTGACAACAATTAAGTTTATCCTTCATTCCCCCCTTTGATCCACTTGTGGATCACAATTCATCTGAAGCATCCTTTCCCATTCATCCGCAAACGTGCAAGTGTCTTTGTAGTTTCTCGGGAGGGTTCTGTACATTTAGCAGAAGCATCTGTTGTACCTTGTTTTCTGCTACGTTCTCTAGCTTTTGTAAGCACCTTTTAATCCAGCATAAGGCTAGCTGGATCATTATGTATATAGAGCATATTAAGACAAGGAACATCAATATTCCTCCCACCACCTTCTTCACGAGTTTGCTTAACCCTATTCCCAACCAATTCAAAGGATTCCAGTCTTGCAACTGCTCTAAATGTTTTTGTCTGGACGGACAACTTTGGATTCCTTTTATCCTTGTGGTTAGGTTTGAACGCACATCAGAAACTTTAACACAACACTCTGGGCCTATTAATCCACATATCCCTCCCTGAGCTGCTAGTAGATAGTCAAGAGCCAGTCTGTTTTGCTGGGTAAAGATTCGCAATTCATTTAAATTTTCTTGTACCACACCTAGTGCCCCCTCTCTGGTATTCATGAATTTCTCCATAAGCAGGGACATCGTTTTCAAATCAGGATTTGGTTTTGCCTGCCCTTCCCCTGGAATGGTAGTTTCAGCTACTGCAAGGGCAGTTTGTTCTATCCAGTCCATGCTTTCTCCCAAGACCCATCCCACTTGTTCCTGATATGCCCTGGTGGCAAAGTGTCAACGAGCCTCATAACTGGTGCTACGAGACCGAGATAACAAAACCCTGAGGCATTCTGCGGAAGCCTTTTATAGGCAAATGTACTGCATATCCACCAATAATTATACATGTTCCACGAGTCAGACTGATATATCCTCATGGCTCGGTTTGCAAAGGTGGTGTTACCTTCCTTGCTAAGGTCTGTACTAGTGGGCCCTCCCCATATGGTTGTTATTTCTGGTTTGAATAGAGTGCACCAAAGGTTTGTGGTACACATAGTGGAACCATTACGCCATACATGTGTCTCATCCACCTGTGTTATAATGTGTGTGCAGCTTGATTTCCCGACAAAGGTGGTACCTGTAAGATTCCTACATAGGGGGCTTGTACCACTGAATGAGAATTGGAGGCACCCAGTCTGATTGAACCACACAGTTTGGTCATTTTGTTCCAGGAATGCGTCACTTACTAGTCCAGTTCTGTTTAACGGAAGGGCACCTATTGGGTATCCACTATGCGCGCTTTGTGGTGCCCAGCACACACCCAACAGTTTTGTTTGCGGCTCGTGCCATACCTTCTGCCAGCTGCAGAAAGGTGTTAGTCCCAATACCACCCCCCCTTGGAGCCAAATAAGGCCTATACAAAGGAGGAACAAGAGTTTAGCCATTGTGCAGGGATTGTAATCCTTTCAGCGCTTGCGCGGACGGAGGTTATAAGTAAGACTGGACAAAGGAAAACAGCTTTCAGAAAACCCACCGTCCTCTGTCAAAGTGCCGGTAGGGTCAATGGCAAGGTTGGGTGTAGATTCATGTGGAATGTCAACGTGACTAGTAGGACCAGAAGGGATCTGGCCTGTAGTGAATGAGGTCCAGGTCTTTGATTTCCGATTATGTATATCCCTTGTTCAGGAGAAGTGATTCAATTTCTCTCTCAGAAAGAGGTAGAAAGTCGTTCTCTTCTGGCTCTGGGCTGACAGGTTCAGTAGAAGGCGATATGTCGGGAGAGGCAAATTCACACAACTTATGAGGGTCAACGGTGCAGCGCACGTGGCTTGCGTGTATCCAAGAATCTCGCTCGGCTACCTTCACAGCCGTGTTGGTAGTTTGCAGGACCTGGAAGGGACCATTCCACCTTGGAGATAGGCAGTCTATCCTCTGGAATTCTTTTATCAGGACCAATTTCCTGGCTGCACCTCATGGTAAGGCACATCAGTTGGGACAGGTAAGGCTTCTGCAACCTGAGAGGAGAGACTGAAAGCAATTTTTAGACAGATGTATACAGTATTGAAGTAGTTCATCATAACATTCAGACAAGTGGGAAGGATTAATTTTTCCAGGAGGCTCAAATCCAAGTAAAATTGGTCTCCCAAATAGAATTTCATGAGGGATGGGACCATGTTTGCGGTTCAGGGTATTTTGGATATGCATGAGGCAAGGGGCAATGCCGCGGCCACTTGAGTCCAGTATCAGAGATAATCTTGCTTAACTTCCGTTTGATAGCGAGGTTTTTCCTTTCAACATGCCCTGAACTTTGTGGATGATATGGGGGATGGAACCGTTCTATGTGGAGGGCTCTACACAGATCTTGCAGGATTTTGGCCGTGAAATGGGTTCCCTTATCAGAGTCAATTTTTAAAATTCCAAATCTGAGAATCACCTCAGTAGCTAATTTCTTTAACACAGTAGTGGCATCCGCTCGGCCGCAAGGGAAAGCTTCCGCCCAACCACTGAACACACATACAATACTTAAAACCCACAGGAAAGGGTTAACTCTATAGAATCAATCTGCAAATATTGGAAGGGTCCATAGGCCCAAGTATGAGCACTCAGAGTCGTCTTTTCTCCACCCTGGATAGAGAACCTTTGGCAAGTAGCACAATGGCTGGTGATTTTAGCAGCAGCAGCTTGGTGAATCCCGGGCGCATACCAATGCTTCAGAATCTGGTCCACTCCCCCCCCCCCCTTTTGTTCATATGTCCTAATCCATGGGTAATGGGAGCCAATTGGGACATCAACGTAGAAGTAGAAGGTCGTCCATCTGGTGAAAGCCAAATGTTATCTTGAATAGGACACCCAGCTTTGTACCAATTGTGTTGTTCCTTCTCAGGTGCCCTAGATTGCAACAGGGATAAACCATTTTGGGTCCGGGGAACAGAAACAGAGACCAGGCTTGAAATGGAGCTGGAAGTCCACGGGCAGCTGCATTCCTGGCTGCAGAGTCCGCGTCTGTTTCCTACTGATACAGTATCAGTTTTATCAGTATGGGCACTGCAATGCATAACAGAAAGAGCAAGAGGTAATTGAATAGCAAGCAAGAGGTCATTAACAAGGGATCCATTAGAAATGGCACTTCCCCAAATGGCACCATCCAAATCTGACCTACAGAATGACAGCTATTAAAGGCATACATTGAGTCAGTATAAATGTTAGCAGATTGATCAGTAGCTAAAATACAGGCATGAGTAAGAGCAATAAGTGTTTTACAAGTTTCGCGATCAAGTGAGGCTATCAATAAATCATCAACATGCTGAACAAGGGTAGGCTCTTTTGGCAAAGAAATTGAATCAAGGTCTCTTTTTGACAATTGTGAGAAAAGGGTGAGACTTTCAGTATATCCTTGAGGAAGTCTGGTCCAGGTCAGCTGCTCCCCTTTATAGGAAAAAGCAAACAAACTGTGAATCCTTATCTATGAGAATGGAGAAGAAAGCTGAACATAAATCTATGGCAGAGAAACATTTAGCACCTGCAGGGATAGAGGACAATATTGTTGCTGGATTAAGAACCACAGGAAATCTGGGGATAACAAATTGATTTACAGCTCTTAGGTCCTGCACAAGTCTATATATCTGTCTCCCTTGATCATCAAATTTCCCCCTCCTTTTTGACCGGAAGTATTGGGGTATTACACACAGACTGCATTCTTATAAGCACTCTTTGTTCCAACAGGGAGGAGATTACAGGCGCTATGCCTTCCTCCGCTTCCTGGGACAAGGGGTACTGAGTCACTCCGAGGGGAAGGTCCGCCTGATCTTTACAGGCTCTGCTGTTAACAGTTTCCCAACTTCATTGGAGTGAGAAGCCCACAAAGACGTTGGTACCTGATCCAGCTCCACACTCTCCAGTTTGGAGTCTGGGTCTATACCGTGTCGTCTGTTGTTAACATCATGAGGAAATTTGGCGCCTGATTATGGGGTATATCAACAAAGACCCCTTCAGGGGAACAATAAATTGTAGCATTCAATTTACACAGCAGGTCTCTACCCATCATGTTTACAGGCGTACTGGGAGATAACAGAAAGGCATGTTCCTCTGTCAAAGGCCCAATGGTTAAGGAACATGGTTCACTCATTGCATGGGGGATAGTTACTCCCCCCACCTCCACAGCATTTACTATTTCTCCGGTTCTGGCCAGACTGGGAGCTTCAGCCTCTCGTATTGTGGAAAGAGGCACCAGTATCAATTAGAAATTCATGTTTGTCTCCATTAACGGAAAATGAAACTAAGGCATCAGGTGTAGCAGAAAGAGACAGAAGGTAACAGAGAGCATTGCAATGTTTTATCAATAACCTTTTGGCATAGTCAGAATGGATTACTCCTTTGTCGGTCCTCCGGAGGGTAGCCTCTGTTGGGTGCACCTGCTGGAAAGGGGTTAGCATTGGGCCACCTCTGTCCTTGTGGCGACTGTCTGTTGGGGCCCTGGTTAAATCTATTTTGTCGTTGTCTTTTATGGCATTCATTTTTCCAATGGCCAAACCCACCACAGTAATTACACACATCACTAGGTTGAGGGCCCCGCCGGGGTCTGTTTAGACCTTCCCTCTGGGTTTTTAGTTGCCCGTGGCCTTGTAAATCTTGTATTTGTAGTGCCATTAGGGTATATTTAAGTTCCTTTTTCTTTTGTTTTTCTACTTGCAAGTTTTCAAAAAACTGAGTTGCAGCTTCCAAAATTCTCTCCGTAGTTTCCATTTTCCATCCAATCATATTATTAATAATCTTGTCCCCAATTTCTGGTCTTAAATTCTGCACCAAGGTGGTCACTACTATAGTGCGCATATTGGCATCATTTGGGTTAATGGTGCTATACTTCCTCATGGCTGCAAAGAGCCTTGCCTGAAAATCAATAGGGCTTTCATCTGGCTTCTGTTTGCAGTTATGTACTTTAGACCAATCGGTTTGCACTGGAACCATTTTGGTAATTGCATTCAGGAGACCTGTACGGTCATTTGCTAGCTCGGTATGTTCTGCAGCAGTAGCAGGAATTCCTGGCAAATCTTGTGGCCATTGCTCACCCAGGTGGCCAGGAATATCCCCAGGACCTCGCCTTGCTTGGGTGTAAAGAGCTTGCTTCTCATGAGGCTCCATTATTCCCGAGAGTAGCATGTCAATGTCTCTGTGGGTAGGCTGATAAACTTCAAAAATCTGGCGCAACTCCCTTTGCAAGCCCACAGGATCCTCTCTTAGTTTTGGGAGAGTAAGTCTAAAATTCATGATGTCATTAGGTGTCCAGGGGATGTGGACAAGTGCTGGGGCGCCCCCTGCTGGATTAGGAAGTTGTCTTAGTGGGAAAGGTTTAATTGTCTCTTTAAACAGTCCAGGAAAACTTTTAGGTCCAGCTTCAATAATCACACCCTTGTTTACTTCATTACTTATAGTCACCGAGTTATTTTCAAGATCTATTTTAGTTATAACAAACCCCAGGTCCTTTACCTCTTTAGCCAATGTCCGCTGCAACAGCTGTATGGAGACTTCTGACAGCTTTGGAATTACCGGACTCTGAGTATGCTCGGGGTTAATATCAGTATCTGAGGTTTTATTGGCCAGGTCAGCACCCTCCTCCGCCCCTGCAGAACTGTTAGCATGTGCGGGGCATTCAAATTGGGCTGGTGCAGCTGAATTATTGGTAAGCAATATTTGCTGATGCTGGTGCGGGTGGGTGGGAAGGGGAGCTAGGAAGTTGGGGACCCACATGTCTAATAGATCTTCAGGTGGATCTGGCAGCAGAGCTGGTGGCTTCCAGAGGCATGGGTAGAGTCCGCTGGGCGTGCTTGGTGTAGGAATGTGGTTGTACGGAGGGGGACAAACTTTAGAGGAGTCAGATTTCTCCTTTACTTCTGCCAATTGTTTTTTTAGTTTTTCATTTGAGTCCTTCAGGCTAGCCATTATGGATTTATCTCTTAATTTAGAGGCTTGATCATCCCAGAGGTGCCAATAATTCATCTGGGAGGGGTGACTGGACTCTAAGACACCCTTCAAATAATTTAATTTGTCTAATTGAAAGGTACCTTGAACTGGGAATTGTAGTTCTGATTCTACATAAGTATATTCATTCCACGCATGTGAGAGCTTTACCAGCCTCCTGAGTTTAAGACCTGCTGGCAATTTCCCCGGCTGACTATAAATCTGCAGCATTTTACCCAGAGGGGTTTTTGGATCTATCTTAGATCCTTTATTCCCCATAATACCTGTCCTATTACCTATAAGACAGTTCCAATCCGGCACTAACCTGCCTTCCTCTCAGCTTCAAGCCTGAGCTGACCCTGTTTCAGTGGCCTATCACTGTCCCTTTCTAACAAACTTATTCAAAAGGAAGGAGAGAGAAAAAAAATAAAGAAAAAGAAAAGAGAAAGACTTACAGTTGCTTGGGAAGGGTGTTCTTAACGTAGGGTGGACGCTCACCGCCAGTGAAAGCAGCCGTTCAGGACAAGGAGAGAGGAACGGAACAGTGAGATTTTGTAACACGGATCTCTTACCGATTTGTATGGCGCCTTTCTGTTCAGTCTCTCCGGTCCGGCCCGTCACAATCACCTGGTGTCCCGATCCATCCCGCTCCTGACACCAGAAATGACGGAGAATTTTAATCCGAGGGTTCGGATGGGGGCCCAAAACCCCAACCAAATCAATTGCAGACACCCTTCTTGAGCAACCAGCTTCAGTCAGGAATGCATTCCAGGGCAAAGTTCTCCAGGAGACTCTCAGGAAAAGTTTTGCAGCTTCCCAAACAAGAGGCAATGTCTTTTGTACTATCTTACATGATAATCACCCTTTCCCCACTGACCACTTACAGCTGCATGCACACACAGGTCATGCCCCTTTGCACCAAACTCCCTCCAATCATTACCAGCCCCTCACAGGCCCTTTTCAGGCCTTACAACAGGTTCAAACCAGTTTCACCGATCCCCTCCTGATTGTATACCTGTGTCCAAGCACGTCCCTCTTTACAAAGACCAGACTTAACATCCAGGTCACACAGGGGTCGTACTGGCAACAATTAAGTTTATCCTTCAGAGGGAAGCTCTAGGCTGGATCGTAGGGAAAACGATTTCCGGGGGGGGGGAGAACACTGGGAGGGGTTCCCTAGGGAGGGGGTGGAATCTTAGAGGTTTCTAAGCCCCAGCTTGACAGAGCGCTGGCTGGGACGATTGAGTTGGGTTGGTCCCGCACTGGGCAGGGGGCCTGAGGTCTCTCCCAGCCCTAGGACCCTATACAGGGTTCCTGTAAGAGGGCATGTCTACATCCCATAAAAGGGATGCAAATTAGACATATCGCCATTGCAAATGAAACAGGGATTTAAATCCCCCCTGCTTCATTTGCATAAACATGGCTGCCGCTTTTTTCCGGTTCTGAGCTTTGCCAGAAAAAAGCGCCAGTCTAGACGCGGATCGTTCAGAAAGTAAAGCCTTTTCTGAAAGATCCCTTATCCCTCTTAAAAATCTTTTGGAAAAGGCTTTATTTTCCGAAAGATCCGCGTCTAGACTGGTGCTTTTTTCCGGCAAAGCTCCGAGCCCTTAAATCCCTGTTTCATTTGCAATTGCGATATGTCTAATTTGCATCCCATTTACGAAAAAGGGATGCAGTCTAGACACAGCCTATGAGATGTGGTCAAATCTATTATGGTCAATTTCTGGCCACCTGGGTTTGCAAAGGCCCAGGTCTGTCTCCCCAGTGCAGGGAAGAATTCAACATAGTTCAAAGTACCACAGCCCTAGTCGGGAGACTGCCATCGACTTTGAGAGTGATGCATTGTGGGTAGCTGTCCCACAGCACCCAGACTGCTTTGTGTTCTGGATTATGCTCCCGGTGCATGCTGGGACCAAAGCTGTGCAGCGGAGGGTAGCTATGGGTTCATGTCGTCATGTGCTCATCTGCTCCCTGCTCGAGATGAACAGGAGCCAGTCTCTCTCCCCCGCTTCGACCCTGGGTGCCTGCGCAGAGGCCCTAGCAATGGCAGCAGGGATCCACCTCCAACCAGGGTGATGGTGCAGTCTGCCTTGCTGTGGCTAGTGGCACAGTATTCCCAAAGTGCCATGTGGAGCAGGCAGCTCCTGTCCCGGGTTCCCATGCCCCCGCTGAGCGAAATGGAGCAGCAGCCAGTCTCTGCACCCATGAACACAGGCACACGTCAGTTCTGGTGCTGGGAGACCAGACCAGCGGGGTGGGACCGCACCGTGCCGTGGCTACAGGCCCATGAGCAGCAGCTGCAAAGGCCCCTTCCATGGAACTTCACAAACGGCTTTCCCCCACCCCAAAGCGCGCCAATACCAGCATGAGGCGGGCTTGGACCACAGCGAAGTGCGTGGCAGTCGCCTGTGGAAGTCTGCGCCACAAGTCGACTGGTAGGGACCCACATCTACACATGGCTGAATTTCAGAATAAACCCCTAATTCCTCTTACAATGAGGTGGGACGGACCCGGCTGGGTCTGGGCTCAGGCCGTGCTGAGGGCATCCGCTCAGAAGCAGGGCTGCTAACAGCCCTAGACTGGAGACCTTTCCCCAAACAGGTCACAAGCCAGTCACACCGAGCGCTTCAGCTGCCAAGCTGACCAGCAGGAAGCCTCACACACAAAAGCCCTCGGACACCCCAGCTCTCCCTGTGCCACAATCAGCCCCGGGCCTACACACAGGTGAGGGGTTCTAGAACCCGATCTCACCTACCCCAAACGGGTTCTCCCGGTCCCAAAGAACCAGCCACAGATCCCCAGTCAATTTACACTTTAGATCTTACCCACAAGAGCACACTGGGCAAATTCTCTAGAATCTAAAGGTTTATTAATAAAAGAAAGAAAAGGTTGAGAGTTAGGCTGTTAAGGAGAACACATGGCATGCACCAACCACCAAGTTCTTGATGGAGGCTTTTAGCAGAGATGTTACAAATTGCTATCTAAAAAAAAATCTCTGGTGTACATCCTAACGTGAGGACGGGTCAGCAATCCTTCCCGGCTCTGTCTCTCGCAAGGCTGCATATGGGATCAGCAGCAGAATTGAAAACAAGACGGAGTCCGCTTCCACGGCATTTTATATCCATTCCTGGCATCGCCCTAGCCAGAGCGGGTCACATGGTCAAGTGACCGGTCTGTTTCACATGCTGGCAGCCATTATGCCCGGATTGGTTGTGTGTTTCCAGCCACATCCCTGAGGTGTGAATGGGCCACTGTCCTTAGAGTCATTGACTGAACAATCCTTCACAACAGGCAGCCCCGGCCCCTTGCTCCATGTCAGGCAGAGAACATTCCCAGCACCAGCAGAGTCCATTCTCAGAACTCCACGTACAAACATCACACAAGTGCATGAGTAGCCCGCCTAGAATCAGTAGAACATGAGCTTTCATTTGACCCTCACATGGCCCCCTTTGTATAGGCTTTGAGGCAAATATCCTCCCCCCCCCCAGTGATCTGGCTGCTCCCCTTAAAATCCAGTAATGTGACATGAGGTTTAGAGGGGTCTTTCGCAATAGGGGTTATTTTGAAATCTGGCTGCATGTAAAGGTGGGGAAATACCAGAAGAGCATCTTCCGAAAACACCCGGAGGAAGGATGCAAATGCACAGCGCTATGGGCACTCCCAAAATAAAAAGCGAGTGTCGACTTACCCTTGGGAATCCTTAGGAATCAGCCTGGAGTGGGGACGCCTACAGTGGGGGCTGGTATACACGTGGCCAAGGCACTCAGAACCTTTTGTGAGGGAGGGCTGGGTCTCTGGGAACCATGGCTACCATCGTGGGGGGCTTGGCTGTAGTGGGGCTCCCTAATTGCAGTGGGGTGAGACTACACCCCCATTTTGGCCCCCACTGACCTTGCCACGGAGCACATAAGCCACAAGGGGGGTACTTCTGTGGGGCGGCAGGCGCTGGTGGATCGCAAGGGCCGACGTGGAGCGCGGGATGGCCAGGCAAGGTACACGCCTGCCTCTCCCGGAGAATCAGAAGGGGAGGTGGAAGTGCCAGTAGCGATCCCTGGCCACCCAGCCCACCCCTTGCTCCCGTGGCTCATGAAGCTGCACAGGGCAGCCTCGCCCCTAGGAAGGAGAACGCGCAGTGGGTGGCTGAATGGGGCATTTAAAGGGAAGGTTCAGGAGACTCCCACCTAGGTTGGGCCGCAGCGTAGGACACCTCCCCTCGGTGACAGCCGCCTGGTGTGTGCGCACGAAGCCTTGCAAGGGGAGGGGAACTGACTGAGCAGGCGGAGGGGGCGGTGGCAGAGCACCTAGCCAGGGGGTTAAGGGGGGCAGAGCAGGGGGCAGCGCAAAGCAGAGGCTTGAAAGAAAGTTGCACGAATGGCCAGTTTTGAGACTCAGCGGGGGGCCCTGCATGCACTGGGCTTGCCTGCCCCCTCCCCCCCCCCCCCCCCACAAGTCCATGGTGGGAAGCCGCAGGGGAGGGTGCTCAGGCATGAGAACAGCCTTTTCCCACCCAGCAGCCTGGAGGAGTGCGGCTACCTTGAGGTCTTCACCACCCCAGCGGGGGTGGGGGCTATGGAACTGGGGGAGGGAGGTTCGGGGGGGGGGTTCTCTATGCTCCCCACCAGGTGCACTCAGGGCCAAGAGTCTCTTGCTGCCTCACTTGCCCTTCCCTGCAGGCGTCCCTCCCCTCCCCTCCCCTTGCTCCTTCCACATCTAGGCCCTCGCCCAGTTGTGTCTGCACCAGGCGGGCAGCTGGCAGCCGGGGGAGCACGCAGGGAGCCGGCTGCTGTGCCCGCTGTAACGGAGCGATCCGAGAGCACATTCCAGGAGAGGCAGCGTTTAAAGCGCTCCCTGATCTCACGGGCAGGGAGATGCGTGTTCTGTGCAAGGCCAGTTTTGCTGCACCCTGGCTGCTTTGAAGCAGGAACAGTTCAAGGGAGCTGCTGGACTCCTGGGATTCAGAGGCAGGCATGGGAAGGGAACTGCTGGGGTCAGGTAGGCGCAGGGTCTGGTCACGGCCGGGCAGCTTCCCTCTTGTCCGGTACATGCAGCTTTCTGGGAGATTCCTGCAGGATGAGGAAGTAGCGTTCTGCGGCGGGGGGGGGGGGGGGGGGGGGGGGAAGACACATGGGCCAGTCCTGGTGGGGGGTAGCTAGAGGCTAAGGCCATACTAGCAGCAGAGGCAGCAGCTACCAGCTTTTCCTTCTCCAGCCGGGTTGCCGTGCGAGATCCGTCCTCCCTGAATCACACAAATAGGAAGGGAGAGGATGCCGACACGGCGACCAGAAACCTGGGCCTTGTGCTGCAGTGACACCCGACCCTCGCTGCTGGCTTGGCCTGGGAAGGGTCCTGCCTGCACGAGGAGGGTTACTCCATCCGGAGGCAGGAGTACCCAGTGGAATTCAGCTGCCCTTAAGGTCAGCCACAGGCGTGGGAGTGTGGACACAGCTTAGGGGAAAACCACCCCAACTTCTGAACTCCTAGTGTGGCCCAGGCTACGGCGAGAGGCGTTAGAACTGCTCCATCAGCGGCTACTTGCCAGGCTGGGCAGGGACAGTGGCACTAGCCTGTCAAGCTGGGAACGGGCGACGCGCTGGATCACTTAGAACCACAGAGCTGGAAGAGAAGGTCAAGTCCAGCCCCCTGCCCAAGGCAGGACCAATCCCAACTAAATCAACCCGGCCAGGGCTTTGTCAAGCCGAGACTTAAACACCTCTAGGGATGGAGACTCCACTACTTCCCTAGGTAACCCCTTCCAGTGCTTCACCACCCTCCTAGGGAAATCGTTTTTCCTGATATCCAATCTGGACCTCTCCCACCACAACTTGAGCCCATTGCTCCTTGTTCTGCATCTGTCACTACTGAGAACAGCCTCTCTCCATCCTCTTTGGAACCCCCCTTCAGGAAGCTGAAGGCTGCTGTCAAATCCCCCCTCACTCTGCTCTTGATGGGGCCTGTTCTGAGGCCCCTAGCAACAGCTCCCGAGCTCACTTGGACCTTCGGTCTCACCCTGGCCAGCCGATCTTACGAACCTCGAGTCCCTGCACAGCTGTTTGCACGAGGGAGAGGATGCCCCTCACACGTGCACCAGGGAGTTGTGGCGCTGCCCTTCTGGGGCTGGTGCTCCGAGAACAGCTGCCGGAGAGCCCAACACGTGACCCCGGCCCCAAGGCCTGGCTGCTCCCCACACGAAGGCCTCTGAGCAGTAGAGAGGCTGGAACATCCCCTCCCCCAGCAAGTCTAAGCCCGGACCCAGCATCACCAGCAGAGCTGGGCAGGGGGTTTGGGGTAGTTTTCCTGACGGGACTGAACTGACCCAGACCCCAGCCTGGGGGTCGGACCCACATGCTACCCCTGGGGGCTTTTGCACAAGGACCTGACCACCCAGTGAAGGACACAGCCTGTGGCCTGCTGGAGATGGGCCTGGGAGGAGGGGGGGCGTATCTGCAGCCCCTAGCAAGCCCCCCCCCTCCTCTCTAGTCACCCCAGCCTGGCAGGAGCCACCTTCCCTTCAGCACCACAGAGCTCCCAGTAAGAGTCCCAGCTGGCAGCCTCTGCCCCCCCCCCCGTCCCACGGGCTCTGGGATCAGCCGCCTGCAGCAAGCAGAGACCCAGGGTGTAGCTTAGACAACTTTTATTTCATTCAAAATTTTAAAACATTTCACCAAACATGAGCCCCCCCCCCCCCCCCCCAGCTGCTGGGCAGGCAGCCCCAAGGCCTGGCTTCTGCCCCCACCCTAGCAACCGAGGCGGCAGGGAGTCCACACCCCCAGGAGACATCCATGGAGACCCAGTGGGCAAGGGCCAAGAGCAGCTGCCTGCAGCCAGGGGGCGAGCAGAGCCCCCAGCCCTGGCTCCCCCCAGTAGTGCCTAGGCAGGGTGCCCCCACTGAACCTGCTCCCAGTGCTCAGACGTGGCCTTCTGTGGCAAGCCCAACCCCCCCCCCCCATTCCTGCCCCCTCCGGGCCAGCGAGGACGGCAGGTTCCAGGGAGCTGGGTCGGTCAGTGAAGCCGGCGGGTGCAGACCCGGGCGGCCCGGAGGAGGCCACGTGGTGCAGGCGGCAGTGGAAATCCCTGCAGTTTAAAGACTCAAGAGCGCCGTTCGCGGGGCGCACTGGAGCCAGCCCTGTGGGGTGCAGCCTCGGTCCCAAGCTCCGACCTCTCAGCCCAAGGGCGCATCTCTCTGCCCCGCCCCGGACGCTGCAGCCTGTACCCCGCCGGGCTGCTAGACGCATCGTCCTGAGCCCCTGCCTGGGGCATCCTCGCGGCGCAGCTCAGGTCCGGGTGAGGAACGCCAGGTCCATGCTGTCGGGGATGCGGATCTCGTCCAGCTGCACCGGCGAGCAGGAGAAGGGCAGGTGCACGGGGAAGAGGTGAGCCGTGTCCACCAGCAGCTGGCAGGGGCCAGCGGGGCACCGGGCAGCCAGTCGGCTCTGGGCAGAGACACACAATCCAGTCACCAGCAACACCCCCCAGCCTGCACCCAGCCGTCTCCTGCCCCTGCGGGCAACGTGGCAGCCTGGGGGAGACAGGAGTGGGGCACAGACACCCCCCTCCCCAAGCCACTAACCCAGGGTCACGTACCTCTACGCTGCTTATGAAGCTGGGGCTGACGCGCTCCTCCAGCCCCACGGCCGGGGTGTAGGCTCGCAGGAGCTTCATGATCTGCAAGCAGGGATCACAGGCAGGCGGGAAGCCATGCTGGGAATTCAGCCTGTCCACCCGCCCTGCCACGTGCTCTCCCCATCCAAGTCGCCAACCCAGCAAGAACTGAGCCGAGACCTCAGGGCCCCTCTGGTCCCCGGGCCAGGGGCTGCAGGGAGCACAGCAGGGACCCTGTGAGCAGGAGCCCCTGGCAGTAGCTGGGAACCTCCAGCCTGATACCAGCTCCCAGAGCCAGTCCCCGTGGCAGCCTGAGCACCCCCCCCCCCCCCGAGATACAGACACTGACCCCCTTGGGGAGCACCCACCCCTTGCAAGGGGGCAGAGACCCTCAGCCACGCTCCCTGCCCCGCAGCTCCTGGAGCCGCTGGCTACCTGCAGCCGGGACAGCGCCGTGCACAGGGAGCAGACAGCCTCGGCGTCGTCCTCCGTCGCCTTCTTCACCTGCAGCAGCTGGGCAGCCTGGATGAGGGGCTGCAGCGTCTCCAGGGCCCCGCTGTGCTGGAGCCCCCGGGCCCGCAGCCACTCCTCCAGCTGGCTCACGTTGTACCTGCAACAGCCAGGAGACGCTGCTGCTGCGCCCCGGCCCCCCTCACGGCCAGAGTTCAGTCCCCACCCAGTGCCACGCTGAGCGTCACCGGGCCCAGCTCTCCAGCCGCCTGCTCGGCCGGACACAGGCCAAGAGCCCAGCAGCTCCAATCCCAGCCAGCGGGGCTGGAGGAAGTATGGCCCAGTGGGTAGGGCACCAGCCTGGGACACAGGCAGGACCGGACCCCAGGTGCCAGAGCAAACTGCTCCAGGCATCAATCCCCCCTGGCCCCAGAAAACCACTGTCCCAGGAGATCCAGAGTAGCTGGCCATGGCGGCACCGGAGCCTGGGAATTCTCCTTTCCCTCCCGCCCCCTTGCCAAGCCGGCACGTGGCTCCAGCGAGGAAGCAGAGGCTGCCACCGCCCGGGCCCATGCCCATGCTCCGGGGGACGGGGCAGGCCCAGGTTGGGGGTACAGCCGGCAGAGCGGCTGTCGCTGGGGTGGAGGTTCCAGGCAGAGACAGGCGGGCACTTGGCCAAGGCCGGCTGGGCAGCCCTGAGCCCCACTGGAGGCGGGAGGGGCCGGACTGACCTGAGCTGGACCCCTCGGCTCCAGGAGCAGGCGTCCCGCCTCAGCAGCAGGTAGTTGAGGGCCACGCCGCTGACGGTGAAGAGGAGCTGCCGGAAGGCCTGGCTCACCACCGCCGGCTCCAGCTGGTGCTGCCTCAGCGCCTCGTGGACGGAGCCGAGCTGCTGCAGCAGCGAGTCCAGCGTGTAGGCCGGGGCGGCCGCCTGCTTGCGGTTGCCGGGGGGCCTGGCCGACGACAAGCCCTGGATGGTCTCGCTCTCCAGCATGGCGGCGACTGAGGGGGAGACAGCAGCTCGGGGTCCGTGCCCGGCAGGGTGGAAATCCCAGGGGCCCAACCCGCAGCCGCTGGCCCTGCCCTGCACCCACAGCTCGCCTGCTGCACCCCGCCAGCCTGATCCCTCCCTCATCACTGCTCAGAGCCACTGACCGCCCGGGCCAGCCTCACCTGAGCACAGCTGCCCAGCCAGGCGGCTCAGGTGGTTGGCAGAGCAGAGTAGGGTCCCCCCCATCCCCATCCAGCCCTGCCTCAAATCCCTCCCGCATCCCCCACAAGAGCTAAGGCAGCTCCCTTCCCTGCCCACCCTCAATAGCCAGGCAACGGGGGCCCAGGACCACTGCCCTCAAGGTGCCAGGCCTCCCCAGCCCCCCCAATTCAAGCGCTGGCTGGAGTCACAGGGCGCCCCCGGCCCGCCCTACCAATCACGGGCTTCAGTCTCTTCTGGGCGGCGCGGACCAGCTGCTGGTAGATGTGGATGGCCAGGTCGCCCAGGCTCTGGCAGTGGCTGGCGAGGTCGAAGTGCCGCAGGCAGTGCTGGTTCTGCTTGGGGGTGTTGGCCAGCCGGTAGCTCTGCCGAGAGCAGAGCCAGCTCTAGACTGCGGCGCCGGAGCAGGGCACAGCCGCTTGCTGGGCTCCAGAGAGCTGGGCAACAGCCAAGCACAAGGACCCACCCACCCAGGGCCGCGTCGTCCCTCTGGATCCCCCCCCATGGGGCAGGGACTCCAGCACCACTCCCCTGCACCCCAAGGCAGGCCGAGGGCAGAACCCAGCAGTGCCTGGCACCACCATGGGCCCCCGGCACAGACGGGCCAGTCCCTGGTCAACCAGGCCTCCTACTCAGCCTAGTGTGCAGAGCCCCCCGAGGCTGCTGGGCCCAAGTGCTTCCATGAGGGGCCTGGCTGGGTTCAGCCCCCGGCAGGCAGAGCCCCCCCCCCCAAGCTGCCTGGCTTGAGGGCTGGGTTGCAGTTTGTCAGAGAATCAGACTCGTGGGGCTAGATGGGGCTGAGAGGGGTCAGGCTGCAGCCCCCTGCGCCAGGGCAGGACCAAGCCAAGGCCTCTGCCCAGCCCCGTCCTCCAACAGCGAATGGGTTCCCACTGCCTGGCAGGGAGCCGGAGCCCCGCGCATCAGGAGCCTCTCCAGCACCCCAGGCTGCAGAGCAAGCCCAGGAATTCCTGTCCCTGCAGGCGGGCTGCTGAGCTCATCCCCGCCTGAGGGGCCCTGGCCCTCCAGGGATTTGCAGGCCAATCTGCATGTTCAAGCCCCAGGTCTCTCAGGGCCATGCCCAGCTGGTCCTTGGCCTCAGGCTCTGCACATGGTCTCATTCTGGTTGCTCTCCCCTGTAGCCTGTGGGGCTAACCTGCTCGCTTGCCTAGGGCTACGAACCTTCAAGATTACTTCCTCACGGTTCGGATTAGAATCGGCTACAGCAGGTTTGTGTTAGGTCGTCTGGCTGCAAGGCAAGGCCTGCTGAGCTAAGGTAGAGCGAGCAGACCTAAGCCTGTGCCATCTGTGTAACAGGTCCGAGCCAGGGTGCGTCTATGCAGGGCCTTTTGGCTAGATAAGCAGCCTTCAATGGCCAGGGGGCTTCCACGAGCCTCGTCAGAGCTGACAGGCAAACGTTACGTGGAACCCTGAAATAACCAGGTGAGACCCGACCGAACAGCCGGGTAGGCCAGGAATAGCAATGCACGGAAGGGCCGTGGTCGTGAACTGCCTTAGGAGGGACCGGCCGATAGCTAAGACACGTCACCAGTAGCAAGGGGAAGCAATGCAGAGGAGAAAAGGAAACGTCCCCTACTGAAGATGCCTCCAACAGGCTCGTATTACACAAGCGGCACCCCTGGCTAGGGGCGGCAGGAAGAGGGGGTGTCTTTGGCCCAGGGTCAGGCAGCTCCCAAAGGACCTGTCAGCCCCCCAAGTGGTAGCTGGAGAGTCACAAGTAACCCACTAAATAGTCACTCCCGAGATCAGGCAGCACCCCCTCCAGCGGAGCGCCCAGAACTAGAGGCCTCCCCAGTGACAGACATGGGCAGTGACTGCCTGTGCCCGACATGTAACACTCCTGTCCAGAGACCCCAGAATCTCCGCTTTTGGCTTTGGCTCTGCACTGCCAACTTGTTCCGTGCCCCCTTCGGCACGGCCTGGGCCCGGCCAACTCTCCCCCGGCTGGGCCTCTGGCTTTCCGGTCCCACGGCAGCGCTCCGCACTTAGCCAATGTCGGCTTGCTGATTTCACGCCACTTCTCCAAGTTGCCACCCACTATGGAGCCGGGACACGAGTGCCGTGTAAGCCACAGGCGTCCTGTCCGGGCAGCCGGACCCAGCCTCAGGCAGCCAGAGGCCAAGGGAGAGAACAGCCAGAGGCCAATGGCCACTGCACAAGGAGTGGGTGGAGACGCCTTCAGCACGAGCCAGCACTAAAAACAGACTCCGAGCCACCCAGATTTCAGAAGGAAGTGGGGAGGGAAGGAGCCTACTGAAGGAAAACAGCCCCCCATGGAACCAACTCCAGCTCCCCAGGGTACCGGCCACATGCTGCCTGTGCCTCAGCCGTGATGTATTCAGCAGCCACCCCAGGGACACTGGAGGGAGGCCAGGCTAGGCCAGCCCCAGCTGGGGGCTCCGCGGGGGGCAGGCCCCGTGCCCTCACCTGGTCCCAGCCGTACTGCCGCAGGCAGTTGATAAGACAGCAGGTGTTGGCGAGCCAGAGCGTCACCACGTCGACGTCCTCGCTGTGCTTCTGCGGCAGGCGACAAAACAAACCCTCAGCACAGGAGGACACGGCGCGGATGCTGATGGCAAGTGGCCATGTTGGGCCCCAACCCCTCCCTTTGTGCCCCGGTAGACCTGGGGGGGGACACCAGGCTCCAGCGCTGTTCCCAGGCAACCCAGCCGGTACCAGTTCCTCCCCCCAGTCACAGGCCTGCTGCAGAGAGGCCCCGATTCACTGTCTGCAGCAGGCAGCCCTGGTCCCGCGCACAGAGCGCACGGCGGGAGGCTGTGCCAGGCCATGGTAGTGTCCCCGCCAGCTCTGCAGAGCGTCCCTCCCCAGCAGCCCCTCAAGCCTGGGAGGAGGAGTTCTGAGCATGCCCGGGAAGCTGAGGGGGGAGAGAATGCCTCAACCCCATCAGGAACCCTCTAGCAGAGCAGGGAAGCCGAGGGACAGCTCAGAGGGACTCGCGGCCAGGGGTCCCCAAGGCCTCAGCCAAGCCCTAGCCTCGCCTTCCCGGCCTGCTCAGCTGGGATGAGACCAAGCTCCCCCCGGAAAGGCAGAGCCAGCCTGGGCCTCGTTGACCCAGCGCAGAGCCGCTGTGGTGAGGCAGCCGGGCCAGGCAAGGCCAGACTAAGAAGAGCTGCAGCCTGGGGCCCCAAGCTAAACGGGGGGCTGCAAAAAGTTGTGGGCCACTCCAGATGCACATGTGTGGGCCCCAGGCTGCAGCCACAGGCACAGGAAGTGGGATGTTGCAGCACCCCCAGGTTTTGCACCCAGCCCCCCACCACTGCCACGCAACCCACCAGCCCCAGGACCCCGCTGCCGGCCCTGGGCTCTGCAGCTGCCCCCGCCTGGGGCAGTGTCGGCTGCCAACTCCCCTGGGCTGGACGCCATGGGCAGCAATGAATCCAGTCTGTCCGATCAACGTGGCAACCAGATCTCAACAGGTCTGGGGGGCAGCTCAGCGCCCCCCCCAAAGTGTTCCAGCCCCACTGGCTGCAGCCCCTCAAACCCGTGTCTCAGCCCTGTCTAGGGGGAGGCACAGAAGCAGCTTCTGATCTTATGCTTCCGTGCCCTGAAGGCTCCGCCCCCACAGCTCCCATTGGCCGCGAGTCCCAGCCAATGGGAGCTGTGGGGCAGGGCCTGCAGGTGAGCACAGGGCAGCACACAGCCATCTGTCCCCTCTTCCCCAGGGCCTGTGCACAAGGGGAGCTGCCCCAGTCAAACATCCCACCCCTCTAATCTAGTGCCCTGAGCCCCTTCCTGTATCCCAAACCCCTCATCCCCAGCCCCACCCCCAGAAGGAGCCCTCACCCCTCCTGCACTCAACCTCCTATTGGGCCCACCCAGGAGCCTTGGGGAGCACTACATCCAGCAGCCCCAGACGAGTTTGTTTGGCCCTGGATTCAGGCTGACAAATGCCACCAGTGGGATGGTCCCTTGAGCTGCTGCTGCCTGCGATAGGGAACCAGCGTCTGAGGGCAGCCCCTCAGCGGCCCCGCTGCTCCCCAGAGGGACCATGCTCCCCCCACCCTGCTCCCTGTACCTTCACAGCCCTCTTGATGCCGCTGATGGCGGCGGCGAAGAGCGAGCGGATCCTGTGCTCGTCGCGGGTGGAGTCTGCGTGCCGGAGGCACATGAACAGGACGTAGGCTGGCAGCCCAGGCAGGGCGTCGGGATGGTGCTGCGGTTTGAAGTCTGCAGGGCAAGAGAGAACGAGCAAGTCTGTGATGGCC
This sequence comes from Pelodiscus sinensis, assembly GCF_049634645.1. Taxonomy (NCBI): domain Eukaryota; kingdom Metazoa; phylum Chordata; order Testudines; family Trionychidae; genus Pelodiscus; species Pelodiscus sinensis. The sequence goes on along the minus strand of NC_134729.1, from coordinate 29,024,109 downwards.
TGTGCCTGTGGGCAGCCCCACCCCTTCTGCTGAGACCCCCACCCCCCACCACGGAGAGGTGGGTGTGTGGCCCCAGCTTCCCGGCCAGGAGCACCAGGGAGGGAAGCAAAACTCCATTCGACAGCAGGTGTCGTGGGGGTGGAGTGTGGGTGAGGCCAGGCTGCGTCTCCCCCTGCCTGTGCCCTAGTCAGGAGCCCAAAGGCCAGCCACAAGCGAGTCCTGGCCCACAGCAGCTGCTGACCTCGCAACAGGGCCTGCCCCGGAGCATCAGTTGTAGCCGGCAATGTGGCCCTGCACTCAGCGCCGATTTCAGATCCCAACAGATGTCAGCTGTACACCCCCCATCAGAGCAGCCAGGCTGGGTCCTGTCTGCCCAGTGCCAGGTGTCCCTCGGCCTTCCAGCCAGACCAGGGATCTCAGAGCAGGATGTTACAGGGCAAGCAGCTGACTCATTGAAGTGTCACGTTCTGCACTGACGATTCGATTAGTCGACAGAGCGCCGCCGCCGTGTAGCCACAGCCCTAGGGCTCTTACTACCCTTCAAAGGCAAAAGCGCCGTGTGGAGCCCGGGGTCAGCTGGGGACTCCCCCACTGACCCTGGGCTCTGTGAGGTGCTGGTGCTTTGAAACACTGTATGGAGCCTGGGAACAGCCCAGCTGACCCTGGGGCGCACGTGGCGTTTCAAAGCAGCAGTGCCGTGCAGAGCCCAGGGTCTGGCCCCCAAGCTCTACACAGCGCTGCTGCTTTGATGTACCTCCTCTTCCCCCACTTGCTGCCTCTTTCTGATAGAGGCGGGGGGGGGGGGGGGGGGGGGGGAGACTAGTTGACTAGCCAGTCTACCATCCAAAAAGCATTTGCTTAGCAGCTCGACTAGCCTTTCCTATCCCTCTCAACAGGCCCCGTCTGTAGCATCCATCACCCCAGAGCAGCATTGCCCACCCGTCACCCTGCCTGTCATTAGCCCCTCTCCCTGCGTAGTCCCCTTGGTGGCTTCATCTGTCCCCTGCCCACGAGCTCAGCCACTTCCCCTCCTGCCAGCTTGGGTGCAGCCGGCGAGCGCAGGGAACAGTCTGGTTAGCGTTCAGGGAGGAAGCCTCCAGCAGCCACCGGTCCCCCTCCGGCTGAGGGGCAGCCTATGCTGCAGGGTGGGGTGGGCCCACGCCAAGTGTGGGGGTGGCTGGCAGGACTGACACTTCATGCCCAAGTCACTAGCCTCACTGGAGCCTCCCCCCCACATCCTGGCTGCTGCATCAGAATGGCCCAGCAGCCCCTTCCAGCAGCTGCTGGGCCCCTTTCCTGCAGGGAGGGGCCTGGCCTGGCCCAGGGCTGATCAGGTTGCAGTGAGGAGTCTGGGCTGCAGCCCGAGGGGATTTCAGTCGAGCGCGGTCGCTGCAGAGCGGACGTGCTGCCCTGGCCTCTGACACGGCCCGGCCCCGGGCAGGCTGCAGCGGTTTCATCCGCCCCAAGGACACCGGCCCCGAATTAGCGGGCAAAGTCCCCAGCTCTTTGCAAAGGGCCTGAGCCACTAACAGCTCCGTCACCCCCTCCCCGGCCCCAACTAAAGGGGGAAACTGGACAAGACAAAGCCAATCTCTGGTCACAGGCTGGCTCCAAACCAGCACCCTTGTCCCCCCCCCCCCCCCCCCCAGTCCTGGCTGGACCCCACTAGCCACGCTGTGTCCTGCCCCGTGCTCCTGCACTGCCCCACAGGCGGCAAAGGGACAGTCTTTACTCCCTGCATAGCCGGATGCCTCTGCCCCAGAGCATCCCAACCTCGCTGCTGCTTTGAACGAGGCTAGGCAGGCCCGGCAGTGCTGGAAAGGAGCCACATGGGAGGGTGACGCAAGAGGAGCTAGGGAAGTTCACAGGGGCCATTGGGAACGGCCCATTCCCAGCTGGGGACACCTGCCCAGGGAGCCATCCCGACATGTGTCCCCATTGAGCCATTTTGCAACTCGCTGGCTTCCCAGCTCCAGAGCCAGCATCTCCCTCCTAGTGCGGATTCTCCAGGCTCCCCGCCCCGCATCCTGCCCAGCGAGCCATCTTTCACCCCCCTCCCAAGGAGCGTCTCTGCCCCTGGAGCCCGTGGCACCTCTCCACTTGGCTGCAGCAGGTGCTGCACGACGGATGCCTTTGCGCCTGCTGCTCTGCATTGCGCTAGCCTCTTGCCGCTGCTCTAGCGCTGACAGGTCTGGCCTGCTAGGGGCAAGCCACTGGGGGTAGCAGAGGCCTGGCCCCTCCCACCCTGCAGGTCCTGGGGCTGCAGGTTCGAGCCCAGAGATGGCCCTGTCTGTACAGACAGGAGGGGGCCAGCACGGGCCAGGCCAGGCCAACCCCCCAGGGGGGTCCAGTCCCTACCTGTGATGATGGCCCTGATCAGGCGCCCCTCATCCTCGGCTTTGCAGCCCAGCATGCCCTCCAGAGCCCTGGCAGGCTGCAGGACACCAAGAGGCCTTTCCGCCTCTTCCGCCTTCACCTTGTGCTCCAGCCACATGGCCTCTCTGTTCGCTGCACCGGAGAGAAGAGCAAGAACATGAGACAAAGCACCCACGTGGGTCTGGGGCCTTGTAACCGACTCCCAGGTGGGGGAGGACCCCCATCCCTCCTCTGCCCATCTCTCCTGGGGAACGCCGCCCAGGCAGAGAACAGGCTCAGCTGGAGAGGTGGAAGTGGTCCTGCTGAGCAAGCCACATGCCTGCCCAGGATGCTGCTAGGCAGCCCTGGCAAGCTAAGGGTTAATCTAACATTGGCTGCCCAACACCCAGCCAGCAACTTCTCGCCCTGTCTTTGGTCCCTAGAGCATCCCCCTCCCCCAGCTCTGGGGGTCAGCAGGTGCCCTAAGGGGCAGATCTACTTGCTGCTCCAAGCCCCCCCACTTCCCCAGTAGCTAAGTGAAGTGGCACTTGCAGATATGGAGAAGGGCTGCTGAGCTCCGCACGGGGCCGCCGGGCGCACAGCTCACCCCAGAGCCCGGAGCTTTACAGCCAGGCGGCGGTTGGCAGCTCTGCTGTTGGCAGAGGACAGCTGGCCCAGAATAGCTGCTTGAAGTGGCTTTTCTTGGCTCATTTCCGCTGCCTGCGGAGCAGCCATGCCCCCGGCGGGTATGGGGGAGGCATTGGTCCCTCCGTGGGCACAGCAGCCCATGTCCAGCCTGGCCGGCTCAGTGCCCGGCAGTACCACTCCAGGCACCGTGCCAGCCGAGCTAGCGCAAAGGCACATTCGCCAGCCCCCGGGGTGCCAAACTGCCACGTGCCGGCTGGGCAACATAAGGGCAGAGCCCTTTGAAGCCTGCCACGAAGGCAGCTGGTCTCCCAGCCTGGCCAGTCCCGAGGCACCTGCCTGTGAGATCCTGGATTTGCTTCATGGAGGCTTTCAGCTGCTTCCGGAGCTGCAGCATGCTCCTCTCCTGCCGCTCCAGCTGCTCCGCCAGGTCCTGGAGCACAGAGGAAGGGATAGGCCAGAGACTACAGCCCCAGCACCGCCTGCTACCGGGGGGTGGGGGCTCCTCACTTTGATACACCCTCCCAGCCGGCAGCAAGGCCTTGCAGCAGAGGGAGAGCAACTGGCCCTAATGCTGCCCTAGCTACTGGTGTCTCTAGGAGGCTCACGGCCTCTCCATGGAGCCAAGTCCCTGCACGAGGCAGCAGGCGTGGTGCACGCACCAGGGCGTTTACCCAGCACGTGCGGTGGCATGGAGCCTTCGCCTGGCCCCACAGCAAGCACCTAAGTGCCAGCCCAGCTGTGCCAGGCTCCCACCCCCCCCTTCGCCGGGTCTGGCTCCCGCCCCTCACCAGGTTCTCTCTCTTCAGCTGCACTAGCTGATGCAGGAGCCCGTCTTCCTCCTGATGCTGCTGCAGGTCCTGGATCAGGCTCTGCTGCTGCTGGCTCAGTTGCTTCAGGGAACGGATGTCCAGGCAGAGGCCTTCCAGCTCCTGCTCGTGCTGCTGCTGCTGCTCTTGCAGCTGGCTCTGGAGCAGCCTGCAAGAGAGAGAGGGCAATCACGCGGAGGTGCCAGCCACCGGCTCACCAGGCAGGAGGTGGGGGAGGTCTCTGCACCTCGAGGGGGAGACAGGTAAGTTATCCCCATTTTACAGTGAGGGAAACTGAGGCCGGGGTTGAAGCCGCTCAAGTCAAGGCAGACTTGACTCCACCTAGGGAGCAGACTGTCATAATAGGTGACCTTGGTGCCACGTCCAAACACGCGCACTAGTGGTGCACAAGACAGAGGCTGCTTTGCTCACGGATGGAAAGTCTTAGAGGGACACTGGTCATGAGTTTATCTAGCCCATTTTCCCAAGGGGGCTGGGGGCAGAGCCATGCCTGACTGTTGGGAGGCTCGGCTCCCCCCGCCCGATACCTGCTGTCCATGACTGAAAAGCTTCAGCCAAAGAGCTGGCTTTAGAAGTGCCGCGTGACGCCTCATGGGCCGGGCCGGCCCACAACATTTTGGCACCTGAAGTGGGGAGCTCAAATGACGCCCCCCTGGCCCTTCACTTGGGCCAAAACTTTGAAAGGTCTCGATTCTCTGGGTCTAGTGGCCCCCCGGCACCTGAGACCGCTACCTCAGTTCGCCTCATGGTAAGGCCAGCCCTGCTCCTGGGACTCGTAGTCCAGCTCGGTAGCCTGGCCCATAAAGAGCCTGGGAGCTTGAAGCATGCAAACTACATCTCCCAAGATGCACCCTGCCCCCAACAGGGAGGCTGCAGTCCAGCACCAGAACCCAGCCTACCCAGAATGGGAGCAAGTAGCACTCAAGGCCCAATAGCCTTTCAAAAAGGAATTGTTTGGTTTCCCCCAAATGATTTTAACTCCCCCCCCCCCGCCGCACATTGCAGCCAGCACTACCTTCAGCCAGTTGTGACGGTCTGGCGTCCCACAGCTGCCCCAGTCACACCTGGTGGGGGGCTGGTCAGCCGTAAGCCAGCAAGCGTGTGAACAGCTGGAATTGGTCGAGTCTCCCTCTGAGAGCTTTGAGCCCTGCACCTCGCTCAGCGCTAGCGCTGGCCAGTCACCCCAAGCGTCCCTGCAGCCTCAGACAGCTCCCTGGGGCGACCCGCTATGGCAAGGCGCGCCGGCAGGGCCGTTTTCAAGCCTTCTGCAAAACGCGGGTGCGCCAGACAGGGCAGGGGAAGCAGGTCTGTAACCGACTCACTTGTTGGAAACCTGGACAGCATCATAGGCATATTTCAAGTCCTCCTCCATCAGCGAGTCTGCCTCAATCATCTTCTCCGGGCTCTTGCTCAGCCCCAGGATCTCTGCAGCGTTCTGCTGGGGGAAGGAGATGACTGAGAACCCACCAGTCAGGCAGCAGGTCTGTGCTGAGCCCCTCCCTCACCCCCACCGCAGCGAGGGACACGAAGGAGGGCGAGTCTCACCCAGCGCTTGAAGAGCTCAAAGGGCTTCCTCTCATGAGCCAGCTGAGCCTTGGCCCTGCGCAGCTCCTCCCGGGTTCTGGCCAGGTCCTCGGTAACCGCGTTGAGCTGTCCCAGGAGGAGGAGATAGGCCTTCTCCAAGGGGTCCTGGCCATCCTCGTCAGTGATGGAGGAGCGGGGGCTGTCCGACATGGCCCTGCTTTTCCAGGGGCCTCTCTCCCGGTCCAGGGGCTGAGATGGGGACTGTGGAGAGGAGAATGAGGCTAGGGGCTCATTCGAGTACGGTCCCGGGGACGTCAGACTCGGGCTCGCCACCTACAAATGTTGTGGCCGTCGGCCAGAAGGCAGCATGGTACAGATCAGAGCAGGGAGCATGCCGGGGTTTATTCCTGGCTCTGCCGCCAGGCTGTGGGCTTGGCCAGCTCCCCGACCGGACGAGACGTTGGGTGGGAGGAGAGGCACTGCACAGGCCGTGCACGGAGCCCCTTGGAACAGGTGCTGGCCAAAGGCTGTTTGCAGGCACCTTCCCGGCTGAAACAAGAGCAGCAGCACAGCCCATCCTGGCAGAGGGGCCTTGTTATTCCCGTTCCCCCCCTCCCCCCGCGCCTTTGGCACTGCATGCTGCCACCGCAGGGCATTCTTGGGGTGCTGGTCTGACTGCAGGGCAAGGGAGGCTGCTGGGGGAGGTGGGACTAGAGATGGGCAGTGGGCGGAACAGCTGGTCCCAGGAAGCAGGGCCGTTCTGAATGGGCACCGGACACAGCTCCAGCACGCTCCCTGTCTGTGCTCAGCCCAGCTCGCTCCGGAGCCCACGTGCTCCGCTTCCCACCCAGCGCAGGAGCACAGCCATGCCCCGCGCCAGGTGGCTAGTGCGACGCAGCGGCTCACTTCGCTCTGCTGGTCTGTATCCTCCCAGGACGGCGCCGTGGACAGAGAAGACGGGTAGCTGCCTTTGGAGTCCAGGATGCTGTCAGAGGAAGGGGACCTGCGGAGGCTGGGGGTTCGCTGGAGTGGGGGCAAAAGGAACAAGGATGCATTATACAGCAGCTGAAGGTCCAGTGGGATCAGCATACCGTGCGGGGACTAGGTGGGCAGGGGAGACGGCTCAGAGCTCACAGCCTTATCTTGGCAGTGGGAACGGGGAGGGACAGTTCCCTCTGAGCTCTGGGACAGCAAGGGGAGGGACATGGATGGTGCAGCCATGCTGTTCACATAGGGCTGGGACTTTTCCAGAGCGCTGATGGAGTCTGGTTTCTTCAAAACACCCCCGCCAGCATCAGGGCACGGCTCTGGCTACAGGGCACTTTGCCAGGCGGGTCCCAGCCCTGGGACCATGAGCACCCGCTGCTCCTTGCCCTCCTACGCCTGCTTCCACCCAGCTGGCCTCCTTGAGGACCCTTCGGCGGCCTGTCGCCCAGTCTGGCTCCCCAGGATGCCTGGGGTGGGCCCGGCCCCGCCGGCTCACCTTGTGGAACGCCACCTCGTCCTGCAGGTTCTCGCAGTGCTGCTCCAGGCGGGCGTACTCCGTCACCAGGCTCTGGTAGCGAGTCCTCTCCCCCTCCAGCTGGCCCAGCAGCTCCTGGCTCTCCGCCCTCACACAGCGCAGCTGCTCTGCAGGGGAGGAAGGAAGGAGGAGAGCAATGGCTGACTCCGTGGGGGGGGGGGGGGGGGTGATGCACCAGGGCTCTGCTCCCCCAGTGCCCTGCGGAGGAGCCCGCCCGGCTCAGGGCACAGACGTCAGAGGGCAGGAGGGTTGCTGGGAGCCCTAGCAGGGGAGGCCCGTGACCCCAGGGGTTCAGCTGCTGGCTCAGGCCAGGCTACACCGTTCCCCTGGTTGGGGGCTTGGGGACGGGGCCAATTTTGACCCCTGGGGTGAGGCTGGGCAAGGCCCCTCCCCCCCCTTCGGGGCCACAACAGGCTCTGCATGGCTGGGAGCTGCCCCATCCTTGGTGCTGGTGCTTCCCAAACAAGGCACTTTGCCGAGAACAGAGGCCGGTTGCCCTGGCAACGCTGCCACCCACCAGGACATGCAGTGGTCCACAATCCACGGGCTCAGGCCCCAGAACTGGGTGGCCCCGCGATACCGCCCCCTCGATAGGTTTCTGGGAACGAGAGCTGGTGGGGGAGGATACGGCACCGGGGCAGAGGGACCCGGCTACGCAGGGTCTGGCCTCCGAGCTGCATGGCCCACAGAGCAGGGAAGTCTGGGTTCGCAGACGGCCGGCTCCGTTCACCTGCCCAGCCTGGCCTCGCCAGGGGAGTACGCTGCACCCCACCCGCCGATGAGCCACAACTCCATCGCTCAAGGCCTCCAGACAGACTCCACCACTTCCTGCGGGAGCTCATGCCAGGGGCCCGGGCCTAGCTGGGAGTGCCCAACGGCGGCCAGAGGGCCCATGGCTTCCCCACAGGGCAGGCAGGTGCAGCTCAGCACAGAGCAGTATGGGGACCAGCGGGTGCCCAGTTGCCAGCCACCAGTTGCCAGAGCTGCTGTGGCCTGGTTGGCACAGCCACTGTCACTCCTGGGGCACCCCCAGAATCCAGTCCCCAGCCTGGCAGAGGGGCTGCAGACTGGGGGAGGGGGCAAGGCAGGATTTTACCTTCCAGGTCCTGAGACTGCTCCATGATCCGCTGGTTGAGAGCGTCCTTCTCTTCCTTCAGATTGGATTTCATGGCTTCCAGCTCTGCCAGGCGCTGGGGGCAGAGAGGGGCAGTGCATTGGACCCTGACAGCAGTCCAGAGCTATGGGGCAAGAGGACCTGCCGGGGGCCAGTCAGGCTGAAGGGCTTCTCCATCCTCCCCATGCCCTGCCAGCCAGCCCCAAACAGGGGGGCTGTGTCTAGACTGGCCAGTTTTTCCAGAAAATCAGCTGCTTTTCTAGAAAAACTTGCTAGTGCTGTCTACACTGGTCACTTGAGTTTCCGCAAAAGCGCTTACAATCTCATGTAAGATCGTCAGTGCTTTTCCGGAAATACTATGCTGCTCCCATTTGGGCAAAAGTCTTTCCGAAAGACTTTTGTGCGAAAGAGCCAGTGTAGACAGCACAGTATTGTTTTCCGCAAAAAAGCCCTGATTGCGAAAATGGCGATTGGGGCTTTTTTGTGGAAAAGCGCGTCTAGATTGGCCACGGACGCTTTTCCGCAAAAAGTGTTTTTGCGGAAAAGCGTCCTGCCAATCTAGACGCTCTTTTCCAAAAAATGCTTAACGGAAAACTTTTCCATTAAAAGCATTTTCAGAAAGTCATGCCAGTGTAGACGTAGCTGGGATGTATTGACAGGCGTGGCAGAGTTCTACTTTTGAGGGATAGAATCGGCGGAGGGGGGGGGGGGGGGGGGGGGGGGGGGGAGAAGAGGAGGAAAACCTTTTCTTTAACTTTTCATAGTTGTGGGAAATTTGGGGGGGGGAGGGGGAAGAGGAGGAAAATCTTTACGGCCAGTAGATATGAGTGTCCAGGAGTTAAAGCTTTAAGCCAAAAAGCTATTGTCACTATTGCCTGTCACAACCATGCCACATAGCGGGTTTGATTCCAGAATGTTTCTCTGGCTTGGACCTCGTTCCGAATGAAGTATTGGACAGTTTATGCCTGCAGGGATATTTACTGATACAATCAACTCCTGCCAAGTCTACATCTAGGCTAGCTTGGTTAGTCACCAGAGCGTGCACAGCATGCTAGCAAGGAGCCTGCTTACAGCAGCTCCCCCTCTCACAGCTGCTCCAGAGAGGACAACCAGCCTACTACTGCTGCCAGCCATTGGAGCTGCCCTGTATGTTCAGGGACACCCATGACTGGCTGGATGGGGGATTGTTGCTCTTTGGGACCAGGGCCAAAGGAGGAAAGTTTCAGGGTTAATTCTGCAGCGGTTCTACCTAAGGATGTTAATATCGAGTAGTCAGCAGAATTTCCATCAACTAGTGGATAGGCACTTGCACATTCTTCCTTTGAAATGTACAAGAGCTCCCACTGGAAGGAGGAATGGGGACCTGTGCCTGCAGCCCCGGGCCAGTGGGACCTGCGCCTGCAGCCCCGGGCCAGTGGGACCACGTGTGGGCCAGCTCTGAAATGTACAAGATCCCCAGCAGAGTCTCTTGTGCATTTCAAAGCATGGAGCCTGGGGTCAGCGGGGGACTCCGTGCAGCATTTCAGTAGAACCCAGGATCAGCCGAGTGCCCCGCTGGCTCCAGGCTCCATGCCAAGGCTGCCACGGCGTTTCAAAGAGGCAGTGCCGCATGGAGCCCGGATATGGGGTCAAAGCAGCAGCGCCGCACGGAAGTACCCCGTTCCCCTCCCCCCTTTGCTGCCTCTGATAGGGGTGGGGAAATCGACCAGTCCTTAACATCCTTAGTTCTACCTTCTCCTCTCACCCAGAGCTATCACTGGCCACCCATCAGCCAGCCAAGGGCCTCTTTCTGCCCCACACCTGCTTCAGCTCCTGCAGCTCCCGGCCCAGTCTGCCCTCCGAGAGGCTCTTCTCCAACTCCATGTGCTGCAGCTGCTCCTGCAGCTCCCGGACGTGCCTCTCCTGAGCCTTGTCCTGCTGCAGCCGCTGCACCTCACCACGCAGCCGCTCCACCTCCCCGCCGTGGGAGGCTCTCAGTGCCGACAGCTGCTCTGAGAGGCTCTGGTTCTCCCTGGCCTATGGGGACAGCACCGAGCGCTAGAGCCAGGTAAGGCCTGGAGGAGTGGGAGATTCCTATCCAAGCACTGAACAGCAGGGTGTGGGGGTGGAATCCAGAGAAGCTGCCTCAGCTTCATCCTGCCAGGCTGCCCCATCATTCCCTGCAAAGCCAAACTGCTCCCACAAGTCAGGTACTAGCCACAGCACCCCCAAACCAAGCTCAGTTGGCCCCAGGCTGGGGAAACTGAGGCACAGGAGGAATGGCTTCAAGGCCACCACTGCCGTCAGGGCTGGCAATGGAACCCAGGAGTCCTGCTTTACAATCCCTAGGGCACACAGGCCAGGCCAGCCCTTCCCTGACTTGGGCCTCCCCCCTTGCACAGCCTGAGGTGCCAAGCCCAACATGCCTAGGCAGCTGGAGGAGTGACAGCTTGTGCACCCCCACGCCCAGAGACCAGGTGCTGCTGTGCCCATGCGCAGCGGGGCAAAGCCGAGTCCAGTCCATCTCCAAAGCGTGCTGAGCAATCCTGAGTCAACCTGTGCCTTGAGTCTACCCCCCCCCCCCCCCCCACAGAGCAGAACCCAATGCTGCCTCGGAGAACCCTGAGCTCCCCTGCAGCAGCTTTTGGCAGAGGTGCTGGATGTATCTAGGCCAGAGCACGCTCACCCACCCAGCCCAGCCCACGTAGGCCGGAGGCCATGGGGGTGTAGGATTGATGTGAAGTCCCTTTAATCGAAAGGCAGAGACAGATGGCAGCGCCAACCACGCCCACTGGGAAATATTCAGCGACAGAACACGGCGTGCAGGGCACGAGCCAAGCCAGAGAGGCTGCAGGCGGGGGAGGGCGCAGACGGAGGCAGCGCTTACAAGCAGCATCTGCAGCGGGGGCTCCCAGCTGCCCCATAGCCTCACCAACATTTTAAATTGGTAAATGCGGTGGCCCCAAATGCCCCCGTCACCCCTGAGCAGCTGCTCCGTAGTGCAGGAGTGGGGTGGGGAGGAGAGGTTCCACACAGGGGCATGAGCATGTGGCACCCTCTAGAGCCACTCAGGGCCCCCTCCCATTCAATGCCCAAGATGGGACTGGAGTAGGAAAGGCAGGGTCCAGGATCCTGCGCCACCAGGAAAGCCAGAGCCAAGTCCCCACGGACTAGGAGTGAGTCGGACACTGCTAGGGCCAAGCAAGCCTGAGGTTAGAGGAGCTTCCCCCCAGGCACCTTCTCGGCACAGCGTACATGCGCCCACAGAGATCCGACCCTATCATTAAGGGAGTGGAATGCGGCCACCTCTGGAGTGGAGCATGGCTACTGCGTAACAGCTCACAGGAACAGAGGAGGCGGCGATTACCCAGAGCAGAACGCTAGGGGAGCTTAAGGCAGAATGCAGCTACCCAGGACTCTCAAGCACCCCATGGCAGTCTGAATTCCCGCGTAGCTCTGGGGCAGCAGGAGGGGCCGACCCACCCACCTGCTCATCCACTTTGCACTGCAGCTGCACCACTTTGATCTCCATGCCTTTGCTGAGTTGCTTGTAGTGTTCCACCGACTTGGCCTCGATGCGGAGGCGCCTCAGCTCCCTGCGGGCCTGCATGCGCCGGTAGCAGCACTGCAGGTAGACCACAGCCCTGCGGGCCCGAGCGTACGCGGTGCGGGCCAGCCAGCCCCTCACCGCGCTCTGGATCACAACGGCTTTCCGGCCAGCCACCAGCTGGGGAGGGGAGACAAGGGCAGCTGAGGGGTAGGGCAGTGCAGTATCCGAGAGACCAGGTGCGGCTCCCTAGGCCTGTCCACACCAGTGCAGGCGCTGCGACTGGCTTGGACAGGGGTGGGATGCTCCAGTCTGAGCTGCGCAGAGGCGGCGTAGCCACCGTGCAGCCCCATCTACCCTCGGTGCGCGTCCGCCCCTGGGATCTGCTAGGAGCCTAGTCACGCCTGGGCAGCGATGGGGTTGCTCCCACAGGTGAGCTGTTCCTGAGCCACCTGGCACCCCAGGCTGCTCTAACCCCCTGGAGAGTGGAACAACGGGCACCTGCCCAGGGAGCTGCGGCATGACTTGCTCTCGCAGCCTGCGGGGGGGGGGGGGGGGGGCGCCTATGGGGCAAGAGTACGAGTACTCCCCAACCCTGTGCAGAGTAAGTTTTTTTCTGTGCACCAAGGCCTGGGCAGATGTGCACCACCAGTAGTAGGCATTCTGCTCATCAGCTGGGTAGCAGCTCAAGTGCTCAACTGATGGGGAACCCCGCTTCCCACTGGGACCCCTTCGCTTGCTGCCAGGCAAGGCCCCAGGCTTCAGACATGCAGGTGAGCCAGTAAGTCACTGCTCTGCCCTGTGGCAAGAGAGGGAGGGGTCCAAAGAAAGGGGGCTCCTTCCAGATCCAAGGACACAGCTGCAGGCCCCCCGAGCCATTAACTGGGACTGTCACTCAGTGCCCCCTTCCAAGGGCTGCACAACCCAGCATAGGGAGCGCACGCAGGACACCCCCCGCCGCGGCGAGCGGCTCCCCATCCCCCCAGCCGCGGGCAGGGCTGGTACCTGGCGGTGCAGGCGCCTGGCGAACATGCCGCGGGCAAAGGCCTGGATGGTGACAGCTGCCGCGTGGGTGCGGCGGTACGAGCGCCTGGCCAGCGCCATCTTGAAGTGCTTCTGGATGGTGAGAGCAGCGCTGGCCCGCCTCAGGCGCCTGGCGAGTCTGCCAAGGGCAACGCAGCGCTGGGTACAGGAAGCCAGAGCCCACAGGGCTGGAGGAGCAGAGGTGTTGCGCCCCCCCCTCCCCCCCGAGGGACAGAGTGACCCCCGGCAGCACAGTCCCAGGGTCTACTCACCTTCTGTGGAGACCCACAGCAAATCCCTGGTACCCCAGGCCAACCCCTCTGCCTCCCTAGGGCACTGCCCAGCCCCACCCCGAGACAATTACTTGTGAACAGACTGAAACAGCCACCTTTGGGGTCCACGTGGCTGGCGCTGGGTCCCCCGCTGTAGCTGTGGGGATGCTGTTTGCCTGTCACTCAACTGCCCTGTTAGAGGCTGGATGCAGCCCAGGGTGTCCAGAGACGATCTCCCCTGGTCAGATGCCAAGGCGGCATTTGCAGGACATCACCGCTCACCTGCGGGCCAGAAAGCCCCGGGCCAAGCGCTGGAGGCAGATGGCTGCGGCTCGCATCCGCAGGAAGCGTCTCCTCCCCAGCCAGCCCCGGAGGCTCTTCTGAATGAGGACGCAGGCTGCTCTCAGCCTCCTGCCACGCAGCTCCTCCAGGAAGGCCACCTGGCCGGCACGGAAGAAGATCTTGCCCTTCCCACACTGGAATTTGCTGGAGTCCTGTGGGGAGAGCAAGATCCATGACCGAGCACGTACAACGGGGTGGAGCAAAGTCACACCTGGGTGCTGCATGCTTGGCCCTGTGGGGCACCGGGGCCTGGCTGCTGGACAGACACCCCCACCCCAGCTGCCAAGTGTGGGGACTACAGCATCTGGACCGCTCCTGGGAGGGAAGGGGAGGGGGGTATTGACCTTCAACTCCCACACCCCTCTCCAGCTGTGGTGCCCTGGACACCAAGCAGCAGAGCCGGGCAGTCCCAGGGGGACCCAGGTGCCTACAGAGGAACCCACCCAGGGTCACCGACTCCAGCAGAGCCAGGGCACAGCCTGGGCAGAAGGGAAGCTGCCACCGCAGGCAGACACACACCTGGGTCTGCCCGAGGACACTCCGATCGGTGGGGGGCCATAGAGAGCTGGCCCGGCGCAGGACAGTCAGAGCCAGCTGCAGAGTGAGGGCCGGCCCAGCGCAAGAGACAGCTTGGGGAGGCAGTAACATTCCTGGGGCCGAAGCCCTCATTACTCCCATTTGGAAAGGCTGCTGCAATGCCTTCTGGGAGTTGTAGTTCAGGGGTCTCGTGTCCCTTCTCTGCAGCAGGACTTGCCAAGTTCTGCTCACAGCAAACTCCCTCCCAGATCTGCCCGCTGCCCCACCCTCCTCCGCAGACACTGCTCTTGGCCAGGGTGCTACTCGTCCATATTTCACTGACATGCAGGTCAGTAGCGGGGCTAGCGCCTGCTTGCCATGTGGCCCCGATTCCCCCCCCCCCCCCTCGCTCTGACCTATGAGACCTGTTCCCCTACAACAGCACTGCCGCCCAGAGGGATGGGTCCCGCCAGGCCGTGCTGCTGGCCCATGCACAGGCAGGCAGCTCCCTTGGGGCACGGAGGAGGGGCTGGGATGGCAGGAAAGGCCGGACACAGCAGCGAGCACCTAAGAGCCTAGAATTTAATCCCCTTCCCCTCCACCCCGGGGCTCTTACTTTGAGCAGCCTCTGGAGGACAAGCCAGCAGGTCTGCTTCTCGTCCCCGCCCGTCAGGTCCTCTGGGCGCATCAGAGCCCTGTACCTGCCGAAGAACTCCGCGTACGTCCACCTGCGGAGGAGACAGAAGCCAGCCCCGGGGCCAAGTCAGCCAGCACCAGACACGCATGCGCCGCACCCAGCGCGAGCCCCTGGAGCAGCCCTACCTGGACGGGTAGCCAGAGGCGCTGATCTGAATGGTTTCCAGCACCCCGCAGGCTCTCAGCTGCTCGACAACTCGCCTGGCATCGAACCTAGAGCAGAGGCAGTCCATGACCCCCATGCAAGGGTCCCGAGGGCTCTGCCACCCCACATGCAGCACGCCTGGCTGGGGCTGGGCTCAGCCCACCTCCTTACTCCCTATCTGTACCGCAGCTGCAGGTAGGGGCACCCCGGGAAGCCGGGTGCCTGGTTCTCTTGCTGGGGGCAGAGAGAAGTCGCCCAATGGGGGCCCAGTTTTGCTAGGGCAGGGGGTGGAACACTGCAGCTGGGTTCCCAGGAGTTTCTTGGGGATGCAGGGTCCCCAGTAGCAGCTCCGGCCCTTGCCTCCCCTCCGTCCCCGACCCCAGCGCTGCCAGGCACTCACTCAAAGGGCCGCTTGTGGTCGTTGGGTTTGATGCAGCGGATGTAGTGGGGCGTGGTGCAGGCCAGAGTCTCCATGAGCTTGTGCAACGAGGCTTTGAACTGCGAGGGACAGAGCAAGCCGGCTCAGCTCTGGGCGCGGTGCAGGGCCCCAGAGGGCAGCCCAGGCACAGCGGCAGAGCAGAGCGGTTTCCAGTTTCCACGGGCAGGCAGCCCCGACTGGAGAAAGGGAAGCCCTGTATGCAGCCCCTGAATACCCAGCGGCCCTTCCCAGGCCACCTGCTCACCAGGCAGCTCTACCTGGTGCTTCAGACACGGATAAGCCTCCACGTGGCCTCACACCAGAGTCCCCAGCCCACCGAGCCACTCAGACCAGTCCCCACCCCAGCCCGCGGGCGTTCCCAGACCCTGCCATGTGCTTGGGCCCATCCCTAGCCACAGCCCAGGGGAAGCCTTTGGAGCAGCTCCTGGAGGGATCTCTCCTCCATCTACCAGACGGAGCAAGGCCCCGATCTCCAGCTGTGCTGAGCACCTGCTGTTTGAGGCCAGCCGGCTCTGTGGGGCTCCTCACTTCTAGGGGCGTTCGGCTGATGAGGGTTTCTGGAGGCCAAGAGCAGTGAGAGCAGCCCAGGGTTCTGCACAGACCGGGACGCCCAAAGCAGCGTCCGAAGGGGAATGACGTGGAGGGCCATGGATCAGGTACTGACACCAGCCCAGCTCCGTACCTGGGTGGAGATGGGTTTCCTGTGCTCCTTGTCCGTGGCCGGCAGAGACCTCCTGCTGGGGCGGACGGTCACTCTGGACCCATGCGACAGGCGGGAGGGCAGGGCGATGCTGCCGTCCCCCTCCTCCGGGAAGAGCTCTGCTAGCAGCGCAGACTAGTGGGGAGAGCAGCAGCATCAGAGCCAGCAGCAGGCCAGCAGTGACACCTACTGGCCAGCAGGGGCAGGGTGCCTGAACCCCACATCCTGCCACAGGGGCTCCCACCTGAGCGCAGCACAAGGGACTATGGGCTGCGGCCACAGGGCACCCAGCAGCACCGGGAGAGGGGTGCACGAGCCACAGGGCTGGTTACACGAGAGCTCCTGGGCCACCTTCTGCCACCAGCTGGGGCCTGACCCTGATCGGGCCCTGCTGAGTCAGGCAGCACAGAGCAGAGTCTGACACATGCAGACTTCACCTTCCCACCCCTGGTTAGGAAGTGGCTCACCCCCCACCCAATAAGTTATGTAGCAGCCACAGCCGGCGGGGCCCAGGGTTCCAGCCCCTGCAATGCACCACATCTCCCCATTGACAGCCCAGGAGGGCTGGCAGCCCCTGGGGAGGAAGGTCTCCAGGAATTCAAGGTTACGGCAGGGATGGAACCTGCCGAGCTCCATCACAACCAGCCCCGCGTCGCAGCTTACCTTCTGCGGGGCCCACGGGTGGGAGGGCAGCCGGCCAGGAGAGAAATGACAGAGCTGTTAGCTCATCAGCAAGTGGCAACTCCACCCCCCCCCCCCCCCATTTGAGCACAGCCTGGAGCTGCAGGACCAGCCAGTGCAGACAGCTGGAACCCCCATTCTCAGCCAAAGCCTCCGCACTGCACCGGGGCCGTCCTGGGGCCGGCACGCCCCTTCCTGTGCCAGCGTGCAGAGCATGGCTTTGGTGGGAGAGGTCTGGTGTCCCCTGGTGGAGGTGACTCCATTTCATCAATGGAGCCCTGCCCGGAGAGGGCAGGTTCAGGGCAGTTCAGCGTGTGCTTCTTGCAGGAAGCACACGGGTCCTCACCTCGGCATCTGGACAGGGCAGGTGCCCCCCACCTCCAGGCCAGCCGTGCCGGCGAGCAGGGGACGGGAGAGGCAGGCCAAGCTTCACGCAACATCCGCGAGAGAACGCCCAGTGCGGAGACTCTGCCACTCCCCGTGAGGGCGGGGCACCTCCCCAAGGGGCACTGCCCCGTCTGACCCACAATCCCCACACGCCGCCACCTTCCCCATGCGGTCTGCTCCTGAGCACCCCCTGCCCCCGCCAGGAGCTCACCTTGCTGGCTCGGAGGAGCCCAATCAGCTCCGCAGGGACCATGTCTTGGTTCTTCTCCAGGAACCCCCTGCACTGATACTCCACCTGGGGGGGGGTGACAGTGGGGGTACCTTGCTGGTTGCTAGGCTGGGGCTGTGGGTGACCCCCACTGGCTGCTGTCTGTACCACGGCCCAGCAGGACAGGGGATGAATCACTAGGCAAGGGTCTCTACCTGACCAGCTACCCCCCAGGGGGAGAAACAAAGGAAGGGGGGAATGCTGCCCCTGACTGGGGGGGCAGGGCTGGAAGGGTTTTAGTTTCTGTCTGGGAAGCAGGGGAGAAGGAGCTAGGGAGGGGGCTGGGATTGTAGGGCCCAGTCACCCCCCCCAAGGGGGGGGGCACGCACTGAGGCCTCCTAGCCCCAGTTCACATCTGTGCTGTGTCCTGGAGAGGCAATAAACTCCCTCTATTCTACTGGCTGGTGGAGTCTGTTCGTGCCACTCCGGGGGTGCAGGAGGCAGGGGACCACGACACTGTCACCGGGGGGGGGGAGGTCACGCAGGCAGCCTCAGCTCCTAGCTAGGAACCTGGGCTTCTCCTGGGGCAACCCACAGGTCTCCAGAGCAGGGGTGCCAGGGAAGTCAGAACCAGTGGGAGCTGGGTGCCTGCAGCTCCTGGCGGGGGCTGACAAATCCCAGCCCAGGTCTCCTCTCGCCCCCGCTGTCCTACGGGGAACGGTTGGGGGTGGATGGCAGAGCCGCTGCCGGTTACATGGGAGGGATGGGGAAGAATTGCACCTAATTAGGTTTAAGAGAAAACAGTCAGACCCCGCAGGACCAGCAACTGGTGTCAGTCCCAGTGCCAGGCGCAGGAGCCAGCTGCTGCCCATCCCACCCAGAGCCTGGATGGAAAGCCACAGACCCGGCCGGCTCGCAGGGCCTCTGCAGAGGTCTAGTCAAGCCCCTGCCCGAGGGGCCAAAGCCAGACACCCCTGGGAGTCCCAGGCTCAAAGCTCAGCTGCCCGACTAACCCAGAGCAGCAGCTGGTGCCAGGTGGGGCAGAGGGCGTCTCCTCGCATTGGCAGTGCCTCTTGCAGCCAGACCCAACACCGGTGGGGAGAGTTAATTTGATTTGTGCCAATTGGGCCAGTCCTGGTCATTGGCCAGCAGCCAGGGTACTTGCCCACCTCTGCAGGAATGCCGTGCCTTATATCTCGCCGCTTCTCCCAGCAGGCCTTGCTCCAAGTCTGCACATCACCTGATTCCTAGGAACTACAAGTCCCAGGATGCCTTACTCTGGGCAGAGCCTATTGCAAGGGGCCAGCACATGGCTACGGACACTGAGGGTGCGTTGGGATCCCCGCTAGCATCTCCCAGGCTAGAGTGCAGAGGCCAGCCTGTAACCGAGCCGGCTGTGTGTTTTCAGTCCCCTCACTGGAGCGGGGAGCCCAGCCAGCCCTGGAGGAAGGGGAGCAGGAGACTCACTGGGTCCTGGTGCACAGGAGGAGGCTGTGCCCTGCAGCCAGCCTCCTGGGCACCCCTCTCCAGTGCCGCACGGACTGGGCAGCCACGAACTGCAGGGACACTGTGGCAGAGGGAGCTTCGCAGCCGGAGTCCTAGGCCTGCTGGGTTCCCACGCTCCTCGGAGTAGCAGGGCTCTCCCCACGGGCGTCACAAGGAGCCCAGTGGGGGTTGGGCGAGAGAAACCAGCGTTTGGATTCCTCCCAGCCAGCGCCCGTCTCACCCCGGCCTTTGGGGAGCCTCGGAGCCGCTCCGGTACCCCCATGTGCCCTCCCTGGGCGGGGCTTCCAGAGCACTACGCCCACCCCCGAGCCCCCACCTTGCCAGCGAAGTGCTGGATGATGAAAGCCTCCGTGGACATCTTGGGCTTCTGGAAGTGGGGGCTGTGGTGAAGGTGCTGGTCATAGAGCTTCTGTGCCCAGCTCCGGTCACTGCCCTTGGGCATCTGGGTGGGGAGGAGGAGTCAGACAGCTGGAGGCCCGGAGGAAGGGACTCGCACCGGTGCCCCCCCCAGCAGCTGGGAGCACCAGGAGTCTCCGGGCTGAGACAGGCCTGAGAGCATCCCCCAGTCTGAGACACGTGCCCTCTCCACAATCTACCCCCCAGGACATGGGGGCGGGGGGGGCAGGCGGGCTCAGGCCGGAGAGGTCCCGTTCCACAGGCTGGAGGGGAGCACTAGACCCTCCTGCCTGCACCAAGCCAGCCCCGCCCTGACCCCGGGGAGCCGCTCACCTTGCACTCCTCATTCAGCAGGTCCAGGATACCAAGCTTGGCCTCGATGAGGTCGATACAGGGCTGGTTGTCGGAGAAGTCGATGAAGGCCCAGGGGATCCCCTCCCGCACGTACTCCTCCTGCTCCAGCTTAAAGACATGCTGCAGGGGCGGGGGTGGGAATGGGATCAGGGCTCTGCCCTCCCCCAAGGCGCAGGGCTGGGGGGGGGGGGTCAGACGGCTCACGCGAGGGTTCTCGGGACCCTGAGCAGCCAGCCAGCCCGCCCCTCCTCCCTGGAGAGCGGCTCCGAGGGCACTAGGCGTGCACCACAGGTCAAGGGGAGACTCCGGCCCCAGGCTGCCTGCCTGACCCAGCAGCTTTGCTCAGCCCTGCCGTGGCGCGACTGGGACTCCTAAGGGCCTCTGACAGGCAGCCGAGGGCACAGCCCAAAGACAGCGCCCCAGAAACACACCCAGCAGACGCCCTGGCAGCCTGCTCTCCGGCAGCCACCCCAGCTGAACCCCGGCCTGGCCACTGTGGCAATTCGCTCCCCTGGGGAGTGGGTAATCTGGGGCCCACGGGAGACGCTGAGAGCTCCGGCCTTGCAGCCTCCCACCCGCCCCAAACAAGTGGGAGCTGTGAAAGCCAAGGCATGGCAGGCAGGGCCAGGCCAGAGGTCACTTCTCTGCAGCTCGCTGTTTAGCGGGATGACAGCTCCATGCTGCTAGAGCCGGCAGGGGGGCAGGGCGCTAGAGCCGGCAGGGGGCAGGGCGCTAGAGCCGGCAGGGACTTCCCTCCTCTCCCCGTCCCCCATTTAAAAAACTATTTTCATTCAGTTTCTGAACAAAAAGTTTAACAAAACCCAATTAAAAACCCTTCTGATTTATCAATTTGTCCCAATTTTGACTCCGCTTAGACACGGGGGCTTGTGGGGAACAACGTGGAACTCCAGCACCTGCTGTGCTAGCAGGGACCTGCCAGCTCTTGCCAGCCGTCTAGGGCAGCCTTCAGCACGTCTCTGGCAGCGCCAGAGGGACATGGGAGGGGGACTCGGCAATTCCTAGTGCACCCCCACGGGGCTGCCCAAAGCTCGGAGAGCAGCTGCGTGTCCTGGATCAGGGCACCAGGCTCTGGACAGAGCGGGGGTGGAGAGGCAGGGAAAATGGCCCTTCAGGATCCCAGTGAATTCAGTTCTTGGCATTACTGGGGCACCCCAGCTGTGCACCCGGGCCTGGCCCTGCCCCGGGCCCCCTGCGAGACTCAGGAGCCCGGCAGCAGAGCCTGGACAGCCGCACTGACCAGGTTGAAGTGCTGCTGCAGCTTCTCGTTGGCGTAGTTGATGCAGAACTGCTCGAAGCTGTTGACTGCGAAGGTCTCGAACCTGGGGGAGGGGAGCGGGGTGACCAGGAGGGCGGGGGAGCCGGCGGCGCCTTTACACCAGGGAGATTAGTGGGGAGTGAGTCCAGCTCTGTCCAGTGCGAGAGCCAAGGGGATCCCCGGGCTGCACCCCCCCCCCCATTCCGTAAGCTCCCGTGACGGCCCAAGTCAGGGTAGGGAACCTCAGCCCCCCCAGCATTGGGAGCCCCCCATGGGGGCTAGAACAATCTACTCGGCTGGGCCCCCCAGGCTCACGGGGAACATGGGGACTGTTTTAGTTGCGGGCCATGGCAGTGAGTTTGCAGGTTTTGCTTCTCACTGTGTGGCCCCCCCCCACCCAAAAGCGGTTCCCCCCCCCCGACCTAGAGTTGACAGCTGGCTGTCCCGAGCCCTTGGGCCTTCCAGAGGATGGCCTAGAGCAGCGATGCGCAGGGAGCACTCCAAGTGCATGGGCAAGAGCAGGAGACCGGGGGGGGGGGCGGGGGGGGGCTGTGCTGCACCCCCAGCTGGCTAAGCCCCACGAGCAAAGCTTCAGGCAGCAGCTTATTGCCAGCCACACCCCCTACGCTTGGCCACATGGGAACTCGAGTTCCAGCCTCCACCCCACCCAGCCAGGGGCCTGGGAGCAACACAGAGGGGACCACCCCAGAGTGCTGCTCGGCTGGACAGCGAAGACCTCCAAGCTCAGAAGGCAGCCTCCCCCTCCCCATCCCGAGATTCCCGGGGGAACCAGCTGGGGCATGGAGCAAGCCCGCTGGTCCAGCCCCTGCGAGGAAGGCTGGTCTCCCCGCAGGCCCCCCTACCCATAGATGTCCAGGATGCCGATGGAGGCGTGTGGCCTGCAGGACGCCCGCAGGGCTTTGTTGATCCTGCTCACGATCCACTTGAAGAGCTGCCCGTAGAGGTGCTTGGCCAGGGCGTCGCGGGAGGTCGAGGCCTGCTGCCTGGACAGGGGCTTCACGTAGGTCTCGCTGGCCGTGACGAGCTTGCGGTAGCAGAGCCAGCGCGAGGCCTGGGACTTCTCCACGCCCAGCAGTGTGCAGAACCGGCCCAGGGCCTCGTCCTCCAGCTGCGCACAGACCCCACCCATCAGTGGCGCCACAGGGAGAGCCCCGGGGAGCCCCCGCAGAGCACCCCACTCCGAGCCGGCAGCCTAAGGCCCCTGCAGCTCAGACACCTGCCCCCCACCTCCAGCCCGGCGCAGGGCAAGGCCACCCCTCTGCACCCGTCACCTGCTCCCTGCACCCCGGGGGTAGCAGAGGGCCAGCCGGCCCTTACCTCAAGGAAGCAGCTCTCCCCGTGCCGGTCCTTCGCCTTGAGCCGGATGTTGCCCAGGTGCAGGATAGCGGCCAGGATGCTGAACAGTTCCAGCTGGTTTGACTCGTGGACCCCTGCCAGGCACACAGCGCTCGGTACCCTGCAAGGCCAGGGGGCACTAGCAGCTCCCCCACCCACACTGCCCCAGGACAGCATCCACTTGGACAAGGGGCCGCTCCCAGCCCCTCGACAGCTGTGACCTGGGGGAGCTGCACAGGCCCGGACGCCCCCCACCCCCTCCCAGGCAGTCACAGCTTGGGGGGCTGCCTCCCCAGCCCGCAGGCACAGCTCTTTTCCCAGCATGCCACAGAGCACGGGCGAGACCGGGGCGGGTCTACACTAGCTGCCTTACGGCCACCTGACTAAAGTTGACCTAATTAACACTGTTACGGCCAATGGGAGCTGAGGGGGCGGAGTCTGCAGGCAAGGGCAGCAGCAGGACAGAGCTTCCTTGCGCCGGGTGGTGCAGGGAGGGGAGGAGGCAGCATGTGGCACCACCTCCCCCCATCCCTGTGCTGGGCAGGAGCTGTGTGTCCTGGACTGCAGCCCCTAAAGGCCCTTTCTTAATCCAGCGCCAGGCTAGGGACACCATCTGGGCTAGTAGCCATTGATGGGCCTACCCTCCAGGAACTTATCTAGCTCCGAGAGCCCTAGGATACTCTTGGCCTTCACATCCTCTGGCAGGGAGTTCCACAGGTTGACTGTGCCTTGTGAGGAAATACTTCCTTCTGAGTAGGTTTGAAACCAACTGTGACGTAGTGGGGGTACTTGCTGGGCTGTGGTGACCCCTGCTGGGTCTTGCTCCAGACAGCAGAGGTCACCACAGCCCAGCAAGTACCCCCACTACGTCACACCAACCCAAGGCTTTTGGCTGTCTTGCCGGTTTCATGGTCCCAGCCCAGCCATCCCCTGCAGGGCCGGACCCCGCTGTCAGCTGGGAGCCAGGGCCAGAAGCCCCAGCAGCCCTCACTCTGAAACTGGCTGCCAGCAGGGCTGAAGGTGACAAGACTGCAGGGGCAGGGGCGTGGAGCCTGCGAGGACTCAGAACCATGGAAGGGTCAGGCCGTAACCGCTAGCTAGGGGCTCCTTGTGCCTTCCTCACTGATGGAGCCTGGCCTGATACGTTACACGCTCCTGGGGTCGAGGATGCGAGGCAAAGGAGCCAGCTTCAGCCCCGAGCAGCAGAGCCAGCTCCGCCCACTCCCAACAGGCAGGGAAGCTACCCAATAGCGAGAAGGCGTTTCGTGTGCTCTCCAAGTCAGCAGCATCATCAGTGGCCTCGAGGAGCGCGCACCGCCCCTGCTTGGTGTAGTGGAAGGATTCGGCCTCACCTGCCGGGTTAGAGACACACGATACTGAGTCCAGCTTCTAGCCAGCTCCCGCCCCTGTGACCGGGCCAGATCAGCTGCATGCGAGCCCCCCCGCCTCCCAGCTTCTGGGGCAGCCCAGGCCCTGCTCAGCCCCTCCCTGGAGGGACAGCGCCAGTTACTGGCGGTGGAAGCTGCACACTAAACAGCCACATGCTTTGCACCTGGCAAGAACTAAACCTCTTGGGCCCAGCTTCTCCCGTGAGCTGGGCTCCCAGTATTCGCCATCTGGAACATAGAAGTTCCTTGCAAGAGCACAAAGAGGCTGTCGCTTCCCACCACCCTGATCCCGTCAGACCAGGATTGTCGGTAGGTGAAAGGAACCCCGGCTCCCACAGCTCCAGCACCCCCAGCCCTGGTGGGCTGGCCCAGCCCTGCAGACCCTTGGAATCCTGGCCCCCGCCCCCCAGCAGCTACCAGGCAGCCTGCCAAGCAGCCAGATGGAGCAGCTGTCAGGAGGCCAGGCAGGACTAAGACTGGGACAGTCACAAGTGACCCTACTCCACAGGATGCCTGGAGTCTGACGAACAGGCAGGGTCCCTGGAAGAGCTTTGCAGCAGGCACGCCCCAGGCACGGCAGGCAGCCCTAGCCTGTCCAGGTGCCTGCCATGGGGCTGGTGGGACAGCACCACTCTCATGCAGGACGGGGAGCCCCATAGCAAGGGGACCGATCCTTTAGCACCAGCCACCGTGTTAACCTCACCTACCTCTAGCTTCTCCCAGCCAGCGCCCCAGCCCGAGACATTCCGGGTAGACCCCACACCAACCTCCCACTCCCAGCCCCCAACTGTGGGGCCAGTGCCCCACAGACAGTGGTGAATGTCCCCCCCTAACACATACTGCCCCAGACTGCAGCTGGGGAAGCAGCAGCTGAAGGAGATGGGCACTGCAGGGCAGTCCCGTATCCAGACAGACACCCTGGGACAGCCGCTGCACTGTCCAGAGAGCTGCTGCTGGGACAGTGCATGGGGCCAGCTGGCCAGGGGGATGCTGCTCACCGAGCCTCAAGGCGTGGAACTCCGGCAGCGCGGCCGAGGCGCACAGCTGGTAGAAGATGTGGTAGTTCCTCTCGGCTTTCGCCTGCCCAGAAACAAGAGGAACAGTTGAGGCTGGTCCGAATTTTCCTGGATCCCCCCCCCCCCCACCCCTTGCTGCCTCATCTCTCCAGCTAGAGGACCGTGCAGGCCACATCAGATACATGGTAATGTGGGACAGGTGACACTCCTGCTAGGATGGTACCAGGCCAGCCACTGTTAGGAGGGCGGCAGCCTACTATTGCTGCCAGCTAAAGGGGTCTCTCCTTAAGCTCAAGAGGATGAGCCTCCTGTATCAAAAGCTCTGGGTTCAGACTCCCGCCCGCCCAAGCAGGGGTCAGAGCCGTGGTCTAGATATTCACTGGGGCACCTCCAAATGGGTTGTGGGTCTCTTGCCTCGCAAGGGAGAAGGGACTGTACACCCCCCCCCCCCCCCAGGCTGCTGAGAGAGCACCTGGTCCAGCTTCATGTCCACATCTTGGCAGAGATGCCCAGAGACCCAGGCAGACCGGGGTCTCAGGGCCTCTCAGCCATCTACCCCCCCCCCCCCCCCCCGACTCAAGCCAGGAGAGAGCAGCACTTCTCCGGCTTCCCCTGGGCATTTCTGGTCCCTGTTTCTAGAAGAGAGGGTTTCATTGGCTTATTCACAATACGGTGGGTTTTCCCTTTAAAAGGCGGAAAGGGGTTTTAAAGGAGCCCATTGCCAAAGGGAAATCTTGGGGGGGGGGGGGGGGGGAAGGTGCCCTTTTCCTACCTGCAGGCAAAATGTTTCCTGCTTGGAGAAAGATTGGGGGAAGTAGGAGGGTGGAAGAGAACCAGGTCTTGTTCTTATTGATTTGTTCCCTGGATGAAGGGGAGGGGGAAGGGGAAGGTAACAGCAATTTTGACCCAAAATGGGAGCCTCAGATTAGACTCCTACCTCAGTCATCCAACAGAGCCCTATGGTGCAAGTGAGGGATCTGTGGAACTCCTTTCCCCATGATTGTCTGAGGTGGCCTGGATCGGCTCAGCCACTTAAACTTTGCCATCAGGGGGAAGTCTACCAAGGGGCACATTTGAGCCCACCCTGGTGTTTTAACTCACAATCTCTGGATGAATTGGTTATAGAAAAAAAAAGTCACATCCAGGTCCTTGTGGCTGGCTGACTTTGAATGACTGACAGGGTGGAAGGTCTTGATTTTTCCATGTGCATTTACTGAAGTATCTTGCAGGCCTTCCCTTTACCAGCTTTGCCACACAATGTGACAATCAGTGATGGGGGGGAGGGGAGGAGTATTGGGTTCCTCTCACCCTCCCCATTTTCTTTTCACAACAGCATCCAAACAAAATGTTGAAAGGATCCCCACACCCCATGACCTGCTGCGCTCAGGGGCATGAGGGACAGAGGGAGGAATTGCAAGGTCTTGTGCACCCGATTGTCAAAAAGGCCCTTTGAACACAAACACATTTTTGTTCAGGAAGTTTCCTGACGCCCGAGTCAAGCTGGGGCTGCACAGATCAGGCTGGGGAGGGGGAGGAAAAAGGGAAGGGTATGGAGGCAGAATAAGACTTCCATGGAGCCTTGAGTCTCCATCAGCAACAGGAATCCAGGCTCAATCCTATACACACAAGAAAGGGCCCTAGGGGAAGTATCAGAATCAGAAGAGACCTTAGGTGGTCATCAAGTCCAGCCCGCTGCCCAAGGCAGGACCAATCCCAACTAAATCAACCCGGCCAGGGCTTTGTCAAATCGAGACTTAAACACCTCTAGGGATGGAGACTCCACTACTCCCTAGGTAACCCGTCCCAGGGCTTCCCCACCCTCCTAGGGAAATAGTTTTTCCAACCTGGACCTCCCCCACTGCAACTTGAGACCATCGCTCCTTGTTCTGCCATCTGTCACTACTGAGAACAGCCTCTCTCCATCCTTTTTGGAACCTCCCTTCAGGAAGTTGAAGGCTGCTATCAAATCCCCCCCCACTCTTCTCATCTGCAGACTAAATAGACCCAGCTCCCTCAGCCTCTCCTTGTAGGTCATGTTCTCCAGCTCCCTAATCATTTTTGGTCACCCTCCGCTGGATCCTCTCCAGTGTGTCCACATCCTTCCTGTAATTGGGGGCCCAGAACTGGACACAATACTAAAGACGTGGCCTCACCAGAGCCGAATAAAGAGGAATAATCACATCTCTACATCTACCAGCAGTGCTCTTCTTAATGCACCCTATTATGCCATTAGCCTTCTTGGCTACAAGGGCACACTGACTCATCCAGCTTCTCATCCACCGTAACCCCCAGGTCCTTCTCTGCAGAACTGCTACTTAGCCAGTCGGTCCCCACCCTGTACCAATGCTTGGGATTCTTCCGTCCCAAGTGCAGAGTCCTGCACTTGTCCTTGTTGAACCTCAGATTTCTTGTGGCCCAATCCTCCAATTTTTCTAAGTCACTCTGGACTCTATCCCTGCCTGCCAGCATATCTACCTCTCCCCCTAGCTTGCTTGCAAACTTGCTGAGGGCAAAATCCATCCCCTCATTCATGTCATTAATAAAGATGTTGAACAAAACTGATCCCAGAACTGAACCTTGGGGCACTCTGCTAGAAACCGACCACCAACCTGACATCGCTACCTGCTGGGCCCAATCTCCTAGCCAGCTTTCTATCCATCTTACAGTCCATGTATCCAATCCACACTCCCTTAACTTTCTGGCAAGAATATTGTGGGAAACCATATCAAAAGCCTTGCTAAAGTCAAGGTCTAGCACATCCACTGACTTTCCCACGTCCACAGAGCCAGTTACCTCATCATAGAAGTTATGAGGTAACTGGCTCTGTGGATATGGAAAAGTCAGTGGATGCGATAGACCTTGACTTTAGCAAAGCTTTGGTCAGATTGGTCAGGCACGACTTGCCCTTTGTGAATCCATCCTGACTATTCCGGATCACCTTCCCCTCTTCCAAGTGCTTCAAAATGGATTCCTTGAGGATCCCCGCCGTGATTTTTCCAGGGACTGAGGTAAGATTGACCGGCCTATAGTTCCCTGGATCGTCCTTCTTCCCTTTTTTGAAGATGGGCTCTACATTTGCCTTTTTCCAATCATCCGGGCTCTCTCCCAATCTCCACGATTGTTCAGAGATAATGGCCAAAGGCTCCTCAATGACATTTGCCAACTCCCTCAGTACCCTCAGATGCATTAAGTCCGGACCCATGAATTTCTGTACCTTTCGCTTTAAATAGTTCCTAACCTGTTTTCCCCACCAAGGGCTGTCCACCTTTGTCCCACATTGCATCACTTAGCGCATTAGTCTGGGAACTGACCTTGTCCGTGAAGACAGAGGCAAAGAAAGCATTGAGTACTCCAGCTTTCCCCACATCATCTGTCACTAGGTTACTGCCCTCATCCAGTAGGGGCCCCACCCCCTCTCTGATCACCTTTTCCTTGCTAACGTGCCTGTAGAAACCTCTCGTTATCCTACACATCCCTTGAGAGTCGCAATTCCAATTGCGCTTTCGCCTTCCCGATAACCCCCCTGCATTCTCGAGCTAGACATTTATCCCCCTCCCTAGTCATCTGTCCAAGTTTCCACTTTCTGTAAGCTCCTTTTTGTGCTCAAGTTCCCCATGGATGTCCCTGGTAAGCCAATCCGGTCTCCTACCATATTTGCTTCTCTTGCTATGCACTGGAATGGTTTCTCTGTGCCTTCACTAAGGCTTCTTTAAAATACTGCCAGCTCTCCTGGGCTCCTTTCCCCTTCATGTTAGCATCCCAGGGGATGCTGCCCATCAGGTCTCGGAGGGAGTCGAAGTCTGCTTTTTTGAAGTCAGGGGATTGTGCCAGTCCCTGAGCCTGTTACAAGATGGGAGCACTTCATAAGAACGGCCACACTGGGTCAGACCAAGTGGCCAAAGCCAGGTGCCCCCCAAGGGAGTGAACAGAACAGGGAATCAAGTGATCCCACCCAGTCAGCCTCCATCAGAAGCTGGGAATGGGTAAGGACACCATCCTTGCCCATCCTGGCTAAGAGCTATTCATGGACCTAACCTCCATGAATTTGTCTAGTTCTGTTTTGAACCTTGTGAAGACCAGGACTTTAACATCCTCTGGCAAGGAGTTCCACAGATTGTGTGAAGTTGTACTTCCTTGTGTTTGTTTTAAGCCAGCTACCTATCAATTTCATTTGGTGACCCCTAGTTCTTATGTTATGGGAACAAGTAAATAACTTTCCCCTATTCACTTTCTCCACACCAGTCATGATTTTATAGATCTCTATCATATCCCGCTTAGTCTCCTCTTTTCTAAGCTGAAGAGTCCCAGACTGTCTCCTCTCTTCAGAGAACACCCATTCCAAACCCCTCAATTTTTGTTGCCCTTCTCTGAACCTTTTCCAATGCCACTATATCTTTGACATGAGGAAGCCACATCTGTACACAGAATTCAAGAGGTGGGTTTACCATGGATTTATATAGCAGCAATAAGATAGTCAGTCTTATTCTCTATTCCCTTTAAGGATTCCTAACAGTTTGCTTTGACTGCTGCACATGGAGTGGATGTTTTCAGAGAACTAGCCACAAGGACTCCAAGATCGAGTGGTTATGGCAAATTTAGTCCATCGATTTGTATGCATAGTTGGGATTGTGTGCTTTCCAATGTGCATTACTTGGCATTTATCAACATTAAAATTCACTTGCCATTTTATTGCAGTCTCCTACCGCCCTCCCCACCACACAGTGACTAGAGATTTCTGCTGTTTGTGGAGTTTGCACTGAAGGACTGGTACAAAGCTGTAGGCAGTGACCAGGTGTGATGTAGTGTCAGTACCTTGCTGGTTGCTAGGATGGGGCTGTGGGTGACCCCTACTGGCCTCTGTCTGTAAGCACTGCCCAGAAGGGGCACCGGAGGGCCCCCCTGACAATGATCAAACCAGGTCCACTGGTTAAGGGAAGGGATGGAAAAGGAAGTGAGCGTGCGGGGAGAGGGGCAGTCTTGGGGCTGGAACCATGAAACAGACTATGGAGGGGCTGGAATCTAGGGGCCCAGGGACCCCATCTCAAGGGGTCAGAGGCATCCTGGCCCAGCCTCCCGTGGACACATCATGTCCATGCTGTGGCCTGGAGAAGCAATAAACCCCCGTTCTACTGGCTGGCAGAGTCTGTTCTTGCTGCTACGGGGGTGCAGCGTCGAGGGGAACCCCGACACCATCACACCAGCTGCACTGGGTTAAGGGAGCGTGAGTGGGGAAGGCTGAAGTACCCGCCCCTCAAACCCTTCCAGAGCCCAGTTCCGCAGCATGCGGAGAGCCAGAGCCTGGCAAGGCTGCAGTCCCAGCAAGCCGGGGAAGTACCAGCCACCCCAGTGCTGTCTATCAACAGGGATGTGAGCAGGTTCATCCCTAATCCCCTCGGTTCAGAAGTGTGGCTCCGGGTGCAGTTTCTTTGAACAGCCACAAAACTTGGGGGGGGGGGGGGGGGGGAGGGAAGAAGAGGCTTTGCTTGCCGTCCCCATCCCCAAAACAATCCCATTGGCCAGAAACTGGCCAATAGGGGGCTGACTTTGAATAAGCAGCCTATGAAGTATCCCTCCCCCCTTCCTCAGGTTCTTAGCTATTCAGACCCATACAGCCCCCGCCATGGCTGGGCAGGCAGGCAGCCTGCCTGAGAAACCTGCTGGCTTGGGGGTTGCCTCAGTAAATCTCCTGGTCAGACCCTCCCTCAACCCTTTGCTCCCCCCACAACCCAAACCCTCTGCCCCCTCCTCTCGGATCCTGCCCCAGGTCACAGCTACCTCCTTCAGCCAAGCCCCACGCCCCAGTCCTGCCCCAAGCTCCCTTCTGCACCCACCTCCATCCCCGACCCCACACCTGCTCCATTAATATCATGGAAGAGTGCAGCCCTCGACCACATACCAAATTCTTGGAGTGCTCGCCCACCCTTGGGTTAACCAGCACCCAGGAACAGGAGCCGGCAGCCCCACAGACTGGGGGCTGCTCTCACTGGGCTGAAGCGGCTCCCCCGGGATCCCACTTAGTTGTTAACCCTAAAGTTTAGCTGGTTAATCACTAAGGGTACGTCTAGACTACAGGGTTTTGTCGACAGAAGTTTTGTGGACAGATACTGTCGACAAAGAGCATCTACACTACATTCAGTTCTGTCGACAAAGCAAGCTGCTTTGTCGACATGGCAGCGTAGACGCAAAGGACAGTTTACATGCAATAACACCTTCTGTCGACAGAAAGCGTTATGCCTCGTAAAATGAGGTTTACCAGCGTCGACAAAACTGCTGAGTTCTGTCGACGTTATGTCGGCAGAACTCAGCGGTAGTGTAGACGCAGGTATAGTTTTGTCAACAGAACTCTGTAGTCTAGACACACCCTAAGTGGGATTTTACATCCCTACTGTCAAGGGGCTTTGCCAACCTCAGTTTCCTAGTGTAGACGTGCCCAAAGTATTTCCAAGTAACTAAGCGTGAAGTAACGCCTGAAACAAAATCGAAATGGGGGGGGGGAGCCTCAAAATGAGTCCGAGGCAAGCTCTGTTATCATGGACGAGCTACCTCGACTTAGAGCCCCAGGAAGCACTGGGGGGTAATTACTTCGAATGACTCTGGGGAGTCCTTATTGGAAAATAGCAGCGGTGCATCCACACTCCTGCTATTTTGAAATAATGCTTCTTTCAAACGTTATTCCGAGGAAATCAGGGGAACAGATTTAGAAATAGCCAGCCTGTTATTTCGAAGTAACGGGCCTGGTAGTGTGGACGTGCTGCTTGTTATTTTGATGTAAAGGGGGTTTATTTTGAAAGACCAGGGCTCGGAGCTGGACCCAGCTGCACACTCAGCAACACCCTGGTGTCCTCACCAGCCAGCATGCTCCCTCCCTCCCGGACCAGGACCCACCTGAAAAGTGAGGCGGGATTTCTCCAGCAGGTAGGTTTTCATGGCAGCCCCAACAATGCGATACTCATGGTTGAAGCAGATTTCCACGTACTTCCCAAAACGGCTGCTGTTGTCATTCCTGGTGGTCTTGGCATTTCCAAAAGCCTGATTGGAACAGAAGTGGAGCACCCTACATCTCCAGGTACCTGGCCAAGGGGTCAGCATCCTTCCTCCCACTTTACAGGTAGGGAAACAAGGCAGGGGGTGACTTCCCAGCTCTGCCACTGACCCACTGAGTAAGACTGGGGAGTACAGCCTAAATCTCCAGAGTTTTAGTCCAGTGTCCTGGGTCTATGCACCCTACCCTTCCCCTCTAGCCATGCCCAGGGCCAGTCCGCAAGCCCGGAGCGCTCCCTGTTCCTAGCGGTGTTTGAGGAGAAGCAGCCAGTGTGAGGTGTGCCTGAGTGTTCCCAGACACTGGGTCCTGACCCTCCAGCTGCTGTGGGGAGGTTCCATGTGGGTCATGGACTCATTGCAGTGGGGAGGGTGTTGGTGGCACCTCTTGTCCCCTTGATCTGGGCCCAGCTCCTGGCAGACAGGCTCACAGCACCACTCTCATATGGCCTGGCCACCCAAGGTGTTGGGTCCCTGGCCCAGCCCCACAAAGTGCTGCCAAGCGGCTGGCTGGGGCCAGTGGGGGAGGAGCCAGCGGAAACAGACTCTTCCCGTTGCCGCTTGCAAGCGCCAGCCCCGCTCTGCCTGGGGCCGGTCAGGCCAGCCCACTGGCTCCCACGCTGCTGCAACCGGCGCCCCACCCCAAGGGGCCCCTTCCCAGCCCCGTTCAGCCTGCCCGGCAGCCCCTCCGCACACGCACGTTGATGGGCCTAGGGCCAGAGAGAAGCCTCAAGGTCCCAGAGGTCCCAGCCCGCAGGGACGGCCTGCCAGCTAGCAAGGGCAGGGGCCTCCCCCTCCAGGCCCTCAGAGCAGCGGGGAGTCCCCTGCAGCGCTCGCCAAACCCTTCAGCCCCCCAGCTGCGGGAGCTGCTGCCTGTGTCCCCTCCCCCCCCCCCTTAGGGGGGGCCATTTAGCAGGGACCCGGCCCCACAGCACCCAAGCCCAGGGTGGGATTCTGCATCTCCCACAGACAAGGGGAATAAACCGCCCAGGCTGGAAGCGGCTGCTCGCTTCCAGGAGGAAAGCCGGTCAAGACGATGGACCTCGGGAGGGGGGGGGGGGGGGGGGCGCAGGGAGCTGCCTTGTGAGCGGCATTTCCCCCGGCCCAGATGACAGGCAGCCAGCCGGAGGGCAGGCATTCAGCGGCTGGGCCTCCCTCAGGGGAGCCGTGGCCCAGCAAGGGAAAGGGAAGCCTGAGAGCGAGTGATGCACCCCAGGCCCCCAGCCAGGCTGCTCCAGAGACTCCCTGCCCAGGAGGAAGAGCCCCTCCCTCAGCCCCCAGAGAGGCAGGGTGTGCCAAGGGCAGCTGCATGCTTCCTGGGGGCAGGGAGGAGCATCTCCCTCCAGGCCAAACCCTGCAGCGCCCAGCCCTCCGGCAAAGCCCACGCCTGCGGCCCCAAGGAGCCAGGGAAGCCCAGGAGCAGTGGGAGGGGGTCACTACAGCCCAGTCTCAACTGAGTTTGAACCCTGCTGCTCACTGTTACAAGATGGACCCTTCCCCCCCACCCCCCCACTCAGAGCACAGCAGCCTGCCCCCAGGTGTGGCTGGGGAGCCCTCCTGGCCTGGCCCTTTGGAGGCCACACAGATCCCTCTCCCCACCTACGGCCCTCGCTTCTCCCTCCTCTTGGGCGCACCCGGGAAAGCGGCACCTACCTCCATGATGGGGCTGGCAGCCAGCACCTTCTCCTCCATGCCGGCGTCACTCAGCGATCCCCCGACGGTGGCAAAGTACCGCATGGCGTATTTGGCCGAGGCCGTCTTCCCAGCCCCCGACTCGCCGCTGATGATCAGCGACTGGTCCCTGCTGTACCTGCGGGCGGCAAGGTTGCTATGGGAGACGGGACTCAGCGGGAAGGGGCCCTTGCCAGCAGCAGCTGCCTGCCCCACCCCACCCCACGGGGCCCAGCTGGGAGAGCTGCCCATGAGTCGGGGCCAAGAGAAGCCCCTAGAGCAGGCATGTCCAAAGTCCGGCCCGCGGGCCAATTGCGGCCTGTGTTCCGGTTTAATACGGCCCCACAGGAAATTTGGCAATATCTATCTTTTATGGCCCCCAACGAATCCATATGTATTGAGATGAATACATTGTAAAATCTCAGTTGGTCTAAATCAGTTATAAATATATTTGGACACAACATGTATACTTGGTGTTATGTTCCTGTTCATATTTTTTGAACTTAAAAGTTGACAGACAACCTTTATTACCAATAATATGTAATGTACTTTACAATGTTCCTGACATATTTCAGATTCCTGGATTTTTTTCTTCCTCTGGCCTTCAGATATGAAGGGCCGAGTGATTTAACACCTGTTTAGATTTGTCATCCATGTGACGAAATGAAAAGTATGCCATTTGCAATAAACTTTGCATAAAATAGTTAATTTGCATTTAATTTTAATGGTTCAAAGAATGTCCGGCAAAATGGTCGGCCCTCACGCATGTTCACTTCATCAAATCTGGCCCTCTTTGAAAAAAAGTTTGGACACCCCTGCCCTAGAGTCTGCTCTGGAAGCGCCAGGAGAACCCTCCAGGGCCCAGCAGGTGGAAAACCAGAGTTTGGGAGAGTCCTTCATTTAAGGAGCCTCAAACCACAACATGCCCATCCCCAGACAGAGCTGCTCCATGTACTTCCAGGGAGAGACAAGCGGCCAAGGAGCCAGTCTCAGCCATTTCAGACTCTCCCATCCAGCCTTATGGGTTCTCTAGAATCCGAGAGCACCCCAGCCCTGAATACCGATGGGCCGAACAGACTGGGTTTCTCTCCAGAATTTAATGGGGAGTTCAGGGACTTCCACTGTATTCGGTTCTTCTGGACTTTGCCCCCAGACATGGGTGAAGACAGGGCTGGGGGAGGCCAGCGCCTAGTCCACCCCTTCCCCTCAGGCACCTGTTGGAGCCAACTCCCCCACTGTAGGGGCAGGCCATCTACCCCCCAGCAAGAGGCGCACAGCCCTAGGCTTCCTGGCCCCAGGAGGAGATGGGGGTTGCTGAGGGCGTTGCTCTACTGTGGGTCAGTCTTGCCCCTGCTGGCCTGACTCAGGGCTTCCAGTAAGGCAGGTGTCCGGTTTCGACTGCCTTTCGGCCTCCATCGCTCCCGAGTGCTGCACTGCTCCAAGGGGGCACCGGGTTCCTCCCATTGGCCAGGACTTGGCAGCACAGTTCTGGGGGTGGCATCTGCCACGCCCTGGGTCCTGGACTTCCAGTTTCACCTCTTCTCCCCTGAGCAAGGAAACCAGCCGACCCCTGCCCCGGATTGCCTGCCCTGTGGCATTACTGGAGATCTGGAACGGGGTGGCACAGTGCCCCCTGGTTGAGCAGCTCACCCCCATGCCTGCAGCTTTCTACCCTCAGTGCCCCCGCACCAGTCAGGAGGGTCACGCCACAGCCCTCCGGCCAAGTCACACAAAACCCAACCCCCCTCCCGCAGTACCCACTCCCTGGTGCCCTGCAGCCTGCCCCACCACCGCACCTGCATGGCCAGTTCCAGTCCCTTCCTCTGCCCAGAGTCACTTCTCCCTGCTGCCACCCACAGCTCCGGGTCCTGTCCTAGTGCAGCAGCCACGGGCTGTGTCCCATTAACTGCTGCTCTACATTTCTAGGCCACCTCAATGCCTGGCCGCAGGGAGTCCCAGCACAAGCCAAAAGCTATTTTCTGGCTCCCCTGGTCCCTGCCAGTAATTGCTCTGCCCAGCCCTTTCAGCCAGCCAGGAGCACCCCTCATCCCGTCCCTGCTGGCAGACTGGACTCACTCTGGCCCTGCAGCTCCCTTTAAACGGGCCTGGATTGGCTGCATCCAACATGGCCTCTCTAGACATCTTGGAGGACCCTCTCCACCGCCTTTTACTGGAGCGGGGCAGGCCCTAGAGACCTCCAGCATGGAGCCTACTACACACGATCACAAGCTCCTAACATAGCTTAAGTCCCCTTGGCAGCTACACGAGGGGCAATAGTCCACCGCTATGCCCGGGGGATGCAGCATTAGAGAGCCAGGGGCCCAGAGCAGCCAGGGCTTCTTCTGCCCAGCTACGTCTACACTGGCACGATTTTCCAGAAATGCTTTTAACAGAAAAGTTTTCCGTTAAAAGCATTTTCGGAAAAGCATGTCTAGATTTAGCAGAAAAGCGTCCTGCCAATCTAGACGCACTTTTCCGCAAAAAAGCCCCGATCACCATTTTCGTGATCGGGGCTTTTTTGCGGAAAACAAGTCTCTGCTGTCTACACTGGCCCTTTTGTGCAACAGTTTTTCGGAAAAAGACTTTTGCCCGAACGGGAGCAGCATAGTATTTCCGCAAGAGCACTGACAATCTTACATGAGATCGTCAGTGCTTTTGCAGAAATTCAAGCGGCCAGTGTAGACAGCTGGCAAGTTTTTCCCGGAAAAGCAGCTGCTTTTCCGGAAAAAAGTGGCCAGTCTAGACACAGCCCCCCAGTCACTCCAGGTGGGCACAGAGCAGGTGAGGGGCACACACACCAGCAGGTGCTCGGCTCACCTGGACATCTGCCTGTACGCCTCCTCGGCCACGGCGAAGATGTGGGGATCCATGTCGCCCATGCACTGGCCGCTGTAGGCGTAGATGACCGGCTCCTCGTAGATGGGCAGTGGCTTGTAAGGGTTGATGGCAACGAGGATGATACCTGGGGCCGAGGGGTGAAATGAACAGTCAAGCTCCTCCAGGGAGCAGAGAGGTGGGGCAGGAGATGCTGACTGCAGGGGGGGACCCCTGAGCACCTCAAAGGAAGCTCTATAGGGTGGGATGGGGCATTGGAGCCAGCACGGAGGTGCGCCTAGGCTGGTATGTGCTGTGCACAGCCACTGTGCTAACTGGCTGTCTCCAAGGCACTGGCATGAACCTCCCCACCATGCCCAAATCCTGCCTGCTGTAAAATGGCAGCTGGAGGGGGAGAGAGAAGGCCCCTCCCACTGGTGTGGGGACAGGCGGTTAGGAGCCTGTCTGGTCTCCCATCACCTGGAAAGCCAGGCATGGAACCCGGGGTCCAGCCTTCACGCCCCTTCCCCAGCCACTGGAGTCAGAGCTCAAGGACTCCCACATTGCCAGCACAGAAGAGCCCCGGGAGCCTGCTCTAGCTGAGGGGGTGGGCGTCTAGCCGAGGGGGCGGGCGCTCACCGCAGTAGGTGTAGATGGTGTTGGTCTCCAGGAAGCGAGCCCTGAGCGTGTGGAGCACGGCCGGCTCGTGGAGGTAGCTCAGCGCCACCAGGTCGTTCTCTCCCGACAGGTAGTCGGGGTTGCGCAGGAAGGGCAGCTGGGGGCCGACGGGGCAGGTCAGCTCCTGTTGAGAGGAGGGATGCCGTGGGAGATCAGCAGCCCAGCCTAGAAGGCATTTAGGAGGCCTCTGACAGAGGCAAGCTGGGACCTCCCCTCCCACCTGGCAGAAGCAGCAGCTGCTTACCCAAGCCCAGATCTGGGGTCACCCTAATCCCCGGCCACTTGTGCTCGGAGCCAGTGACCATGCCAGACAGGCGTGTCCTGCGGAAGGGGCAGAGGAGCCTCAGGGCAGAGAAGCCAGCCCCCCTCTGCTAGACCATGTAGGGCCAGAAAGCTCCCTGCCTTACCGAGCCATCTTGCAGTCGGAGGTGGAGGCAGCCGTCCCCTTCCTCGTAGCCCTTGGTTAGTTCCGCAGGCTTCCAGACCTCCTGGGCGTCAGGGACCCACACCCGGGCGCCCTACAGGGAAAGCCGGGGAGGCCCGGGAACAAGACAAGCAGCTGCTGTCAGATGCAAGGGAGGAACAAGGCCGCTTCTGCTGAGCCACCCCAGAGGTTTACATCTGGGCTTGACCAAGCCCTGGCTGGGCTGATTGAGTTGGGGTTGGTCCCACCTCGGGCGGGGGGCTGGACTTGGCCTCCTGAGGTCTCTGCCAGCTCCATGATTCTAACCCCTCTCCCAGCGACTGGGCAGGGGCAGATCTAAGCCCGGGGCAGGGCACTGGCACTGTTTGTACAGTGGGGCGCTCAGCCATCTAGCCCCTGCACGGGATGGAAGCCCCGTCAAACCAGGGCATGTGGCAGCACCTGGCAGGTGAGGGGAGGGCACTGAGAAGGGGACCCCTTCACTCCTACAGGAGGCCACTTGGGATCCCAGCTGTGCCCTTCGTCGCCACCTCGGATGGGCAGTGCAGGGCGCGTTTGGCAGGGCGGGGATGGGCTGGTAGCGGAGGCGGGGACGAGAACCAAGCAGTGGGAGCAGCTCAGCTTGCAGCCTTGGGCTGGGACACTGGGCCTCCCCCACTGGCTCTCTCCTCCGGGCTCTGGCAGCTGAACTTTGGCTGTTCACAGCCACCGGGACCCTCACTCCATGCTGTTTAATAGCCCATTGCAGCTCAGCTCCCTACGGCTCCTGGGGAACAGCCCAGCTTTGCACCCCCTGTGACGGCGCGTTGGGGTTCCCCAGTCTCCTGCAGCCCCGGAATGGCACGAACAGACTTCACCAGCCAGTAGAATACAGGTGGTTTATTGCTTCTCCACGATACAGCACAGCACAGATGTAATCTAGTTATAGGAACTGGGGCTAAGAGGCCTCAGTGCCCCCCTTGAGATAGGGGAATCCCAGCCCCTTCCCCAGTTCCTTCTCCCCTGCTTTCCAGCCAGGAACCAACTCCCCCTCTCCAAGCCCTGCCCCCAGCCAGGGCAGCAATCCACCTCCCTTTGTTTCTCCCCATGGGGGGTTGGCTGGTTCAACTGGTATGGAGTCACCTTTGCATAATAAGGTTTTCCCTGCTGGGTCTTGCTCCAGACAGCAGAGGTCACCACAGCCCAGCAAGTACCCGCACTACGTCACACCCCCCCCCCCCCCAGCTGTTTCCATCCATGTGCAGAACAAGTTCTGTTACATGCACCAAGGCCTGTGCAGATGTGCACCACAAGCACAGACATGCTGCCAGCTGAAGGCGCTCTGTTAATCAGCAGGGCAACATCTGAATCTCTCCTAGGTAGCCACCCAAGAGCCCAGCTTACAGGAAACACTGGCTGTGAGTGTATGATCTGTCTGGCACAAGCAGAGGGGGAAGCTGCCTGATCCAAGACCAGCTCTCCTGCAATATGGGGGAGCAGCAAGCCTGGACCAGATGAGCTGTGCGTGAACTCACAAGCAAGTCACCAACAGAACCACTAGGAGGTGGGGGGGGGGTTAATACCCAGGCCCAACACTGCTTTTAGAGTCATGCATCAAGCCCCCAGATGTGGACTTTGCCTTTTTTGGTTACATTTCTCCTCACCCCACCTCCCGCCCCAGCGCCATCTTCCCTGCAGCTGCAAGCGCTGGAAACTCCCTTTTGGAAGAGCTGAGCTTCTCCTCTGCTCCCATGATGCCAGAAACTGGGCCCAAGATGGCAAATCCCACAAAACTTGCCACCATGTACCAAGAATCAGCTCTGCTTGTTTCTCGGCCAGGCAGGTTAACTCCCCTCCAGTCCATGCAGCTGAAGTCACTGCTGCATTCACCTCCTTCGCTGCTATTGGAGTCGCTGCCGGATTTTCTTCCCCAGAGCTTGCAAACCAACCCCCTTGACTCGTGTTTGCTGAGGCATGCGAAGAAGCAACCGTGCGAGGCCTAGGGTTGGCACCAGGCTCTCAGAACAGTTTCAGGTTCACTTAAGAGATGCCAGGGTTGGGAGAGCCACAGAGAAAGCAGATACCTGCTATAACACCAGCCCAGTGAGCATCTGGGCCAGCGTTTACTGGGGACGGGGAACCCCTCAAGCTTGGATCGAGTTAAGACGCGAGTTCCCCTCTGAAACCCTGAAAACCAGCATTAAAATGCCAAACTTAGTAACACCTGGTATTGCCCCAGGAGGAGCCCCCAAGATATAGAAGAGACTCGTTAGTATCATGCAGATCATAAGACTCATCTATAGGAGATCAATAATTTATGACTCTAGCATCCCATAGCATCTTCAATTCAGCCTTCAGCTCTTCCTCCTAATGCAGGCAGGCATTCATCAAGGGCCAGAAGAGAGGACTTTGTTCTCAGCATTTTCTACTGGAGAAAGAGCAGCAGGTTCGATTTTGGGGCAGGGGAAGGAAGGGGAGGAAGCCGCTCTGGAAGAGAAAGGGGTGATTGGGCTTGTCTGACCCGCGGGTTGGCAAAGACAGAAGTTGGAAGGTTCCATGAAGAACGAACATCATGGAACATTTTTAGGCTAGGGACCGGAGCAGTCAAATTGAACCAGATCTTTCGCCTGGAACCGCATCTCGGCAACTTCCAGTGCTGGCCAGACAGCCTTCTTCTGAAATCGGCCCCAGCATTAGGCGGGGAGAGAGAGTACCCTCTCCATTAGCTCTCCTCAGCTTCTATCTAGATACAGACTTCAAACCTTTCCAACAGCTGTTGGTACCAAGTCTGGATATTTGAGCATCTCAGGTCCAGGCCTCACCTGGAAATTTAAGGTCTTTGCCCAAGTGCCTGCCTGTAGCAGTGAGGCCCAATGACATCGTGCGGGAGCATTTCCTTTCATCGGTTTTGCCTTTATGATTGAACGTCCCTTGGTCTTGTGCCACGAGACAGGCGAGACGTCTCACTACCACCTCTAGAGCACAGACGTCCCCTCTTACTCATGAGAGGCTTGCAGACCAGGGTCTCCCAGGGCCCTCATTCTTGGAAGCCTCCCTGGTCCTGCAGTAACCTTTGAGACAGGGTGAGGTAATGTACTTGGCATTGGTTTAGAGCCGTGTTTCCCAATTGGTGCTCCGTGGAACCCCGGGGTTCTGCGAAGGGAAAGTAAGGGTTCCACGAGAATGTGGCATTGCCCCGCCCCCTCTTAGAGACAGTATATTTTGCAGGTTTTTTTGCTCGACCAATTCTGATGGGTTTGGGTTGTGTGTGTGTTTTTTAGGGGGGGTTTATTCTTGCCAAATTTTACCCTGGGAACCCTAGGGGTTCCTTGAAATTATTTTAAGCTGAAAAGTGTTCCGTAGCCATTAAAATTGGGAAACACTGGTTTAAAGAATGGAATTTTCCAAGGTTTTAACACCTCACCTTGGCATACGAACTTCACCTTGACAGGGGAGAGGCTCAAAAGAACACACCTACCCCCCCCCCCCACACACCCTGACCCAAGCCTGCTAGCTCACTGACTGAGGGATCCATTTAAGGGGTTAATCGGGGTAGAAACGGCTCTTGCCAGCCATTAATAAGAATTTACCTTGTTGTAAGTCCCCAGATGACTAAATTGGCTCTTTTTGGCTGCGCTATTCCTGCCACTTCCTGGATTTATAGTCAGTGAAACAGTCTCAAGATTAGATCCCCTTTTGCCTGGT
Organism: Pelodiscus sinensis; assembly: GCF_049634645.1. Classification (NCBI taxonomy): domain Eukaryota; kingdom Metazoa; phylum Chordata; order Testudines; family Trionychidae; genus Pelodiscus; species Pelodiscus sinensis. The sequence goes on along the minus strand of NC_134729.1, from coordinate 28,983,583 downwards.
CCAGCTGCTAAAATTTTCCTGGAGGCGTTTAGCGTTTAAAGCCTAGATCTCTCCCCCGTCTATTGGCTGCGACTCGCCAGTGACATGGAGTCTCCATTTGGAGTCCCAAGGGAAGCCCTGCTCTGAACCTGGGAGGTTTTTACAAGGCTGCAGAGCCAGATGACACATGCACCCCCGTCTAGGGTTGCTGAGCATGGGGCGATGCTGCTACCCTGGCGGATGCCTGGGCCCTGTGCAGCCGAAAGCAGCTCTCCATCCTCAGAGCCAGGCTGAGGAGCTGGGAGCGGTAAGACTCCTGCCCCGAGGCGCCGGCAGCAGGAAGAACGCCCACATACAGCCAGCGGAGAGGGGGTCCGGGGGGGGGGGGGAAGAGGAGAGAGCAGACACTGCAAAGCAGCAGCTCTCCCTCCGCACACCACCTCGCCCTTCTTCCCAGGCTGGGGGCAGGAGCCAGCTGCCCGAGACCAGGGATGCGAAAGGTCATCCAGCACCCTAACCCGGGGAAGCTTAGTGGTTCCAGTTCACCGGTGGGGTCTGGAGCAGCTTCCTGCCTGCCATGGCACTGGGGGCTGCTCTAACCAGGCTGGAGCTGCCCCCACACCGGATCTCACTTCACCCCGTTAGACACTAGGTCAACCCAACGTGGAACCGGTTAACTGGGACTTTCCATCCCTACTGGAGCCCAGCCCAGCCCAGGCCCTAGAACAGGAATCCAGACAACACAGGCAGCTGCAGCACCAGCTCCGCATGCAGGCAGGGCAGCCAACAAGGCCCCGACCGCAGCGGCACCATTCCCCGGCGGAGAGGGTCCAGCAAGGCCTGGCCCACCTCCAGCTTGGGTCGCCTGGCGCCTTGGCTTAGGGGCGCGAGAGGACGTTAGCCGACTTGCCCTGCTGTAGCCACCGCGAGGGCAACAGAAGAATTCTAGCCCTAGCCCCGCCCCCTCCACCCAGAAGCCTACCCTTTCTGGGGGCCCAGGGCCCAGCAAAATCTGTCCCCATCCCTGTGCACGGGACTCCCAAGTGCAGGCTAATGGCACATGGGGCCAAGGAGGGGGGAGAAGAGACAGAGCAGAAATGAAGCCAGGAGTGTGACCCATTCCCTGCTCTAGTGACTGAAGTCCCCTTCCCCTTTATTCTGCATAAGCGCCTACGGCTTCTCCCCTTGGATATTAGCAGCTGGTGAGCATCTCTCACTTGCCAGCAGGCAGGTCTCCCGGCGCAAATTAACCCTGCCTAAGAGCAGCCAGAGGCCTACTACAAGTCAATGGAAAGCTCCTTCCTTCTCCCCCACCCCATACCTCCAGCCCAGCTTTCAGGCCCAGGCTGGGGGAGGGGAGGAGGGGAAGGGGCATATTAGCCCCCTGCAGAAGCCCCACAGTTCCCGTCCATTTTAGATGTGCGAGGCAGCTGGTAATATAGCTCATGCTCCCAGCGGGCTTCTCCTTGCCTGCCGCTAGAAATAAGGGCTGCAAGTTTCGGAGATCTGCAAAATCAGCAAAAAATGTAACTTGGCTCCCAGCAAGTGTTTCTGCAGCATGTCAGACCCAGGTGTTAAGATGCTAACGACTCACAGCTGGTTAAGGCTAAAAAGGGGGGTTTAAGGGCTGTTCCAGCTAGACAGGATGTATGGGGCATGGCATCCAGAAATCCTAGGCTGAAAAGAGTCAGGTTACGGAGGTTCTGAAGCTGCAAAGCACCAGAACGTCCCTTATCCATGCAACCCAACTCAGCCACAGCTGAGACTAATGGAGGGTCTGGGAGCAGTAGTAGGTTCTCCCAGTTATAGGCCAGTTCCACCCTTTTGCCCTCGCACTGTTCCGGCCCCTGGCTCCTATTCCCAAGCCAGGGGAGCTAACAGCCACGCCAGGCCCTGGGGGGTGCACGTAAGGGGGGACCAAGGGCAGCCAGCCCTCACACTGCCTGGACTGTCGCACCCCCTCTCCCTGGAGTGCACCACACAGTTCTCGTGCCCGGCACCTTGATACGTCCGCACTGCAATTAAACCCGTGGCTGGCCTGGGCCAACTGGCAGGTTCACAGGCCTCAGAGGTGTCACTACAAGATGGGCTCCGGCTCCGGCACAAGCTCCGGGATCCTCCCCCCTCAGTGTCCTAGAGCCCAAGTTGCCTGGCACAGGGCAGCCCTGGGTTTAACCAGCGTAGCCCAACCTTTAGTGCCAGGAGGGGCAGCTGCAGGAAGAGTCCTGCTCAGCCCCAAACCGAGACACGATCAGCGCAGACAGCCTGAGCGAGTGGGAAGAAACAAACTGAGCTTCCAGAGGGTTTAGCTCGGCAGGTCTGAGCACGGGATGGGAGCAGCAAGCAAACCCCATCTGACACTATGGCGGCTCCTCACTCCTGCCAGATTTCCAGCCCTTGCTGCAAAGCAGCTGCCTTAGAAGTCTGCAGTGAGACAGGGTAAAGTTTAAAGAGACAGGACAAGGAAGAGTTTCCCCTGGTCTTGCTCCCGGTAACAGCAGAGCCATTTTGGCCAGAGCCTTTTAATCCCATTTCAAACATGAGCAGGTTAAAGTGCACAGTGGCCAGGTCTCCCCAGCCTCTTGGTCATGGCCCATTGGAGAGCTTTGGATCTGCACCCCAACTTGCAAGCTAGACAAGCCTGTAAGCATGGTGGACGCCAGACGCAGGGCAGATTTGAGACCCCCAGCTCCTACAGCCGGCAAGTGGAGTTGTGCAAGTGTGACCCAGGCCTACTCGGTGTATTCTGTCCCCCTGCTAGCAGGGCCTACACCCCCTAGCACAGTGGTCACAGCCTGGGGCTCCCAGGAGCCTCCGAACAGGTTTCGGGGGGGGGGGGTCTGCCCAGCATTAGACTCTCTGGGGCCCAGGGAAGAAAGCTGTAGCCCCACTGCATGGGAGCGAGGTGCAATCTCCATCCTTAGAGGTTTAAGGCCCGGCTTGATTGAGCCCTGTCTGGGGTTATTTAGGTGGGCTGGTCCTGCTCTGAGCAGGGAGCTGGACTCTGGCCTCCCGAGGTCTCTTCTAGGATGCTATGAACAGGGTTGCCAACCCACAGAAATTAAATGTTTCCCATTTTGTCCGTAAATGAGACAAGTTTTTATGGACAATTTTTATACTATATTAAGAGGACAAACGGCCAAAAGTGAAAGTAATCATTGTCATTCATACATCACAAGAACAATGCGCGATTTAATTCACTTTCATTTAGTCAGTCATGGTCCTGGAAGTTTTCCCCTCAACCATTGAGCTAAACAAACAACTAAAACGTCCAATTTCCACTGCTCCGCAGTCAAATGGCTGAAGCAGCACCGAAGAGATTTAATTGCTATAGAGTAACTGCTGTTTTGAAATGTTATTGCACTTCTGAAATTTATGGACACCTAAATTTTTTAAAGGGACTTTATGGACACGTCCAATTTTGGCTTTTTACAGACTGTCTGTAAATTTATGGACCGGCAACCCTGGCTATGAAGCCTGTGCTCTGGACTCCACCTCCAGGACAGAAGCCTGAGGAACTTACATTTGTTGGGGCCCTGTGGCATGGGACCCCAGGCAATACCCTTGTTTGCTACCCTGTGATGCCAGCAGTGTTCCCTGTCAATTGGGCACTTGTGCAGATGCAGCTCACATGTCACCTGGCTGATGAATGAGCATGCTCACAGCTTGGCCGATGAATGAGCACGCTCACAGCTAGGCCGTGTTTCTAATGATGGTGCACATCAAATAAATCGCCTCCATCCATGTGCAGAACGTCTGCCAGCCCTGGCTTGGATATGCATAAAGCCAGCTGAGACCCAAGGGAGGTGTGTATATAGCATGTTGAGGGGGAGGCTCAGAAAGAAAGTGGTTAAGAACCCCGACAGAGATTGTGTCTGCTAGACAACATCAGAACTCAGTGGGTTTTGCCTGTTTCATGTAGAAGTTTGTTATCCACCCAGCCCAGATTAAGAACCCATGTTGTTTAAAAAAAAATTGACAACCTGATAAAGCCCAAACTTACTACAAGTTGATATCTGAGCTGCACATGGTCAGCTCTCAAGTTTTCAAGAAAGTGAATTTGTTTTCCAGAAACAGTCACTGGGTAAACACCTAGAACCAGAGTTCCAGCCAGTTAGACAGAAATAGCATCTTCTGCAGGGGCAGAGGAAGTATTTTCAGTGACTACTTTGTTCCAAGGTAAGGAACCAGCTGGGAGATGGAAGACCAGTTTTCCTGCTACGAGTTAAAAACAGGAGGTGGTCTACTACTTCTTGGAGTACAATGGTGACCAGAAATCAGTTCCGTTCAGTAGCTACAGGTAGTATTTCCTGAGTGTAATAAAAGCCATTTAAAAGCCTGACGTAACAGAATCTGCAAGTATGCACATCTAATTGAATTTCCACCCAAATGCCACAGGACAAGTCAAACAAATTAAGTCCTCCAGTAAATAAATGCTTCTTCCACCATTTCGTAACAAGCCGAGGCATGTGAAGAATCTGAAGAGATGTGCAGCAATAGCACATGCCCCTATTCAGTATTTACTCACAAATCAAGTTCTAATGGTTCTCAACCAATGGGCATTTGTCACTACGGAAGTGACAGAAGAGCACAAACACAAGCCAAGATTAAAAGTGAACCATTTTAAATGAGTACTTCCAGCCCGCTGATACAAACCAATCCACACTGGTCCGGACGCAGAGTCTAGTCACATGCAGGGTAATTAACTCTTCAGAGAGGAGCCAACTAAGAACCTGCTGCTGAGTACGTGTATGGATGGAGAGACGCTGGAAATAGGCTTTTTGCAATAGCTAGGATGGGCCCTGGTAGGCAGGGGAACACAAGAACGGCCAGACTGGATCAGACCAAAGGGCCATCTAGACCAGTGTCCTGACAGAGGCCAATGCCGGGTGCCCCAGATGGAATGAACAGACCAGGGCATCAAGTGATCCAGCCCGTCACCCATTCCCAGCTTCTGGCAAACAGGAAACAAACACCATCCCTGCCCACCCTTGCTAATAGTGAAGGACAGAGCTATCCTCCATCCTTCCCTGCACCCTCTTCTAGTTTGGTCCTTGCCAGAGGCGGTTGTTAAGAGTTCCACAGGTTGACTGTCCATTGTCTAAACAAACAAACCACACAAATAGTCTTTAAGGTGCTACCAGACTAGCAAAACCTGCAGATGGTATGATGAGCTTCCGTGGGCGCAAGCCACTTCTTCAGATGACCGGAAGTAGTGGGTTGTACCCAGGAATACTCATGATCCCATCTACATGTTTTATTAGTCTTTAAGGTGCTACCAGACTATTTGCTATTTAAGTTTTTCCTGTTACCTACCTCTCTGAAGCTTTTGAGCATTGTATAAATACTTTGGTTTAAACCTGTTACCTATTTCATTTTACATCTCAAGTAATAAGGGTTGCCATCCACACTTCTGGACTTTCACCACATGCGGTGTGATTTTTATACACCTCCATCATAGACCCTCCTTATACATCTTTTCCAAGTTGAAAAGTCCAGACTTATTAATCTTTCCTCATATGCAGGGCTCACTGAAGTGCGGCGAGTCCCGCTCGCCAGCCGTGCATGCGCAGACCGTTCCGCGCATACGCCGATCGCCCGAACCCGGCTCTTCCGGGTTGCAATCTACTCGCCATGGGTCAGAAGATTGCATTATCTGTCGAGCCCTGCTCATATGGAAGCTGTTCCATACCCCTCATTTTCGTTACCACTTTCTGAACCTTTTACAATTGCAATACATCGGAGATGAAGCCTCCACATTTGCACACAGCATTCAAGATGAGGGCATATGAGGGTTTAGAGAGGCAGTAAGATATTCTAACGATTCCTGTGTGCAAGGAGAGTTCTGGCTGAACAATAGGCTGCTGCCAGCCAAGTGCACAGACGTCACACGATGGCTGTACCATTGCTTGAGTGACTTTTCCCCTGGGGCTGATCAAGGGTGGGCCGCTATTGATTGGAAGACCAGAGGAAGCTCCAGGAAACAGGCCAGCCTGCCAAGCTGACCACGTACGATGGGATAAGACTGAAGTTAGTGTCTTGGTGGCCAGACCTACCAGACACCTGGCGGAGAGGGAGGCCCTCCTCGACAGCCTGGTGCGAGCTCCAGGGCTGTGTCTGCACGGGTGTGATCTTGCTGCCTGTCTACACTGGCCGCAAGTCCTTGCGCAAGAACACTGACGTTCTAATGTATGAAGTCAGGGCTTCTTGCACAAGAACTATGATGCTCCCGCTCAGGAATAAGCCTCTTGCACAACTGTTCTTGCACAAGAGGCCAGTGTAGACAGGCAACATGAGTTTCTTGTGCAAGAAAGCCCTGTGGCTAAAATGGCCACCCGAGCTCTCTTGCACAAGAAAGTGTTTCCCGTGGCACGGATGCTCTTACGCAAAAGCGCATCTCTTGCACAAGTGCACATGCCAGCCTAGACACTCTTCTGGAAGCGTTTTTGCACACGAACTCTTCCGCAAAAGAGTTCTTGCGCAAGATCATGCCAGTGTAGACACAGCCCCTGAATCAGATGCCCTGAGGGAACACCAGGCTGGGTTACACTGATCTTCCCCCTGGAGCCAGTTCCCTCACTGCAGGCCTCCGCTAACCCCAGCAACACCAAGCCCTAAGTTGGAGTCGCGCGGAGCAGCCAGACTGAAGACCAGGTGTGCAGCAGTTCTTGCTGCAGCGGCGAGCTAAGGCAGAACGAGGCAGCGAGACCCAAAGCTCTCTACTTACTACCCAACTTCTGCGGCACGCAGAGCCCAGCCCTGCAGGGAAGCCGAGGGGCACTTTGAGCTGCGGCCAGAGCAGCTGTGGCCAGAGCAGCCACCTGATTTTGTTCAGAGCAGGATTTTGACTCCGACAACACCCCCCGCCCCCACTCTAACCGCAGATGGCCTTCTACCGACAACTGGAAGCCCCAATTAGAACGCAGAGGCGTGTCGAAAAGCCCAGGCCGTAGCTTGCCCAGACCGTGCCATGCCAAAGATGGACCTTCCAGGCCTTCTTGGAGGCTGCAAGAAATCTGAGTCATCAATTTACACTGCACTGAGGGATCAGAAGCAGCAGCTTATTTGTGGCACTGGTCACACTGTCCAGGCCAGCAGAGTCCCAGGAGCAGCTGCATCTCAGCTGGTGACGGACCCGCTCTCCAGACACCCACATGCTCTACCAAGGCCAGGAATTCGCCATGTGTGGGGGTGGGGCTATGAAGTCAGGAGGAAGAAATCCTCTGGCTGATGGCCAGACTCTGTTCCCAACCCAGCTATTTTCAGTACTTAGCTGTCTGCCCCATATTACTGTAGTAATGAGCACTGCAGCCTGGTGTATTTATCCTCAGCACCCTTGGGAGCCAGGGCAGCCCTCTTTGCCTTGCTGCATAGAGGTCATCAAGCCCAGCCCCCTTCCCAAAGCAGGACCAATCCCACCTAAGATACTTAGGGTGCTGAGACAAAGTGACTTGACTAAGGTCATCCAGGGAGTTGGTAGCTCAGGAGGGGATGGAACACGATTCTCCCACAGCAATGCCTTAACCACTAGGCCACTCTTCCTCTCGAGCTGCCTCCCCCTCCCCCCAAGTCTGGACAGGAGGCAGTCGTGACCTCAGCAGGAGGGTGAAGGATTGTGTTTGGCATCCATCTCACGACACCTCTGGCCCTGGTGGGTTCCACATTATGTAACAGCATCTTAAGCTCCCACTCCTGATCCCATGAACCCACCTCCTGTCCCAGTAGCCATCAGCCCGTAAAAGCCTGGGGCTGAGAACTAGGAGAGGCATCGGTTGACAAAGGTATTTGTCGACCGCCCAGTAAACCTCATCCCATGAGGCACACCGGGGAGGTTGACAAACGCCTTTGATGTCGACCGCGGAGCGTCCAGACTACAGCAGAGCCGACAAACAGCTGATCGGCTCAGTGCGGCAGCAACTTTAATTTAAATTAAGCCACGATTATTTAAATCACGGCTTCATTTGGGCATGTCTAGTAAACTAATCTACTTGGCTCTGGCGCCAGAGCCATGTAATATAGACACACCGAGTGTCTCAAGCAGGCTTAAAGAAGTGGGGGGAGGGAGAAACGGATGGGAGCCAGAAGGTAGTTTGCTTTGTGCTCACTCCCCCAGACACAAGGGACCAGGCTAGTGCCAAGTGATGTACAAATGTTAACAAAAACTCTAGGGCTACATCTAGACTGGCATGATTTTCCGCAAATGCCTTTAACGGAAAAGTTTTTCCCATTAAAAGCATTTGCGGAAAAGAGCATCTAGATGGGCATGGACGCTTTTGCGCAAAAGCACTTTTTGTGGAAAAGCGTCCATACCAATCTAGACACGGTTTTGCACAAGAAAGCCCTGATCGCCATCGGGGCTTTTTTGCGCAAAACAGTTTAGCAGTCTACACTGGCCCTCTTGTGCCAATACATTTGTGCAAGAGGGCTTCCCCCCCCCCTGAATGGGAGCAGCATAGTATTTGCGCAAGAACACTGAATCTTACATGAGATCAGTGCTCTTGCGGAAATTCAAGCGGCCAGTGTAGACAGCTGGCGAGTTTTTCCACAAAAGCAGCTGCTTTTGCAGAAAAAACTTGCCAGTCTAGACGCAGCCTAGCTGTTTTGCAAGAGCCGATATCCCAGCACAAGCCTACAGCAAAGCTGGGCCCTGCACAGGGTAAGGATTCCCCACGATGTGAGCAGAAGAGAAATGTGGCGTCCTGAAGGCTCCAAGAGGGGACACTTCCAAGTTCGCGCTCTGAACCGTCGCCTGCAGCCCCCCGTGGAGCAGAAGTTGTTTGAGAGCTGCTGTGTGTGAGGCTGTAACACAATCTCGCAGAGTCAGCGCAGACAGCAGCCACTCCAGTCGCCTGGAGGCGGAGGGGACTGGACACATGGGGAACACTTTTAGCAACATGAAGACTCCTGTGTGCCGCCGCGCCCCCCCCCCCCACAGACAGGGTGAGGCCTGAGCAGGCAGGGAGCCTGCAGTCAGGAAGACTCCTCAAGGCTGTCCAGCTGCTAATCACTAACCTGCAAAGTTGGGTTCAACGGCTCTCGGCACAAGTTGTTCCAGCCCTTCTGACATCGACTGACCACACCCGGAAGGCTGAGGGGTTAGTAGCTCTTGGGCTTGCTAGACTGGGGCAGGAGAACCTGACACTCACCAGGGGAAGGCACCCAAGCCCACTAGGGAAAGGGTGGGTCGGTGAGGAGATGCTGAGGTACGTTAGACACACTCAAGTCAGATGCAATTCATGCCGGGCAGTTAAGGAACTAAGTGAGGCCAGTTATCAGAGAGTTATGGCAAACAGGCGAGGTACCGAGGTCCTGGGGAAGGTGAACGCAACACCTGGCTTGAGAAGGGAAATGGAGAAGCTGGGAGTAGCACCACTCAGCCCAACTTCAACACCTCAAAAGTCAGTGGGACAAGCCAGTGGGTTAGCGGATAACAGGGTTATACGCAACGGTCACTCCGCACCCAGCGAGATCAGTCCTGACCAGCGGTGCCCAACCTTTGAGCATGCAGACCCCTTTTCAATCTATTAAAGTTTATGGAACACCCCCTCCCCCAACCCCCAAGAGAGGAAGACAGATCAGGTCCACAGTGGGCCCCCAATCATTACATTTTAAACTTTCCACGGAGCCCCTGCAGCACCGCAGGGGGACCACCAGGGGTCCGCAGACGACAGATTGGGAACCACCGGTCTTGACAAGCCAACCCAACGTCTTCCTTTGACGGGGCGCAGCGGCTGAGGGAGAAGCAGTAAACAGGCCGCCTCTATCCTAGTCAAGCTTTCGACAGTCTCACACGATGCTCTCATCAGCCGGCGAGGGAAATGTCTCCTAGATGATATTACTGCAAGGAGGGGCCCAGCTAACAGAGTGGCACAAGGCGTGGTTACTGTCACTCATGGGTGGTGGCTAAAGACCCGGCTGGGGGAGCCAAGCCCCAGCCCCACCCTTTCTGCAACAGTCCCCTTCCCAGTCAAGCCCCACCCAACCCCAGCCCTGAAGCCCCATCCGGCTGCTGTGGAGCGTAGGCAGTCCCTTCCCTTGCCGACGTCACCGGCCGCCAGGCCCTCACACCGGGAGGCCATGCCTCATGGGTTCCTGTAGGCAGAGCCCATAGGGCAAGTCGGGGCAGCCAGCCCCGGTGTTTGGAGGTCCCACAGCAGCCACCTCAACTGCTCTGTGGATGGCAGAGACCCAGGGGATTATGGGGGCTTGGCATGAGGCAACAGGGGTCACCCCCACACACACCACACAGGCAGCAGGAGCTGGAGCGGCCTGGGAGTCTGCTCTGCCCCACCTGCCAGCTTCTCCATGGCAGCAGGAAGCCGAGCGCCCCGGCCCCAGGACACTGCTTCCCGCTGCTGCAGAGGAGCAGGCTGCTCCAGCTCTCGCCATGCACATAGTGAGTGCGGGGAGGGGGGAACCCTGCTGCCGCCATGGCAGGCCCTCAGTGCCCCAGGCTGTGTTGCTCAAGGGAGCAGGTAAGAGGGTGGAGCAGGGATAGCGCCAGGGTGGTGCTTAAGGAAGAGGTAGAGCAGGGGCAAAGCCTGCAGCAGGGTGATGGTCTCAGACCCCACACATGCCCTCTCCTCCCCCCAACAGCCCTGGCTGCAGGGCCCAACTAGGGGTCCAGAACTGGTCAATATTTTCTGTGATGACTGATAATGGAGCAGAGACCCCGTTGACACATCTGCAGATGACACCAAGCTGGGAGAGGGAATCACTAAACACTTCAGAGGCCAGGATCGGAATGTAACACAACTTGGATAAACGGGAGGATCGGTTTTTGTCTGGCTGATACCAATCAAGTGCTAAGTAGGAAGGAAAAACACCAAACACACCAGCACCACTACAAAGTGGGACTAACCCACAGGGCAGAGTTACGGGATCACACAGTGAAGGAGTCAACAGCAAGCTGGAGCTGCAAATAAAGGCCAATATTCCCACTGTCACATGCAAGACAAAGGAGGCAACAGTGTCAGCAAGGTCTAGGGATGTAATCGTGTGGTCGATTAACCAATAAGCAAAAGCTTATAAAGTAATGCTATAACTACAGGCATTTCCACCCCAACCAGTGGATTTTTAAGCAGGCTGGCCGGCAGCCTGGCTCAGGTCAGGTCTGGGACCTACCCCCACTGTGGCTCTGCATTTAAAGTGTATTAGGAGCCAGGCAGCCCAGCTCAGATCCAGTTCACAACGGGTCCAGGAGCGCAGACCCCTCACCTCTCTCCCGCTGCCTCTTTATCAGAGGCAGCAGCACAGGGCAACAAGCAGCTGGCCCACAAAAGGAGCTGGTTTTTAAATTGGCTCCCCTCATGGACTAGCTCGTGCCTGGCACCCCGCACTGCTGCCAGCCCTGTCCCTGGAAATTATAGAAGAGTCAACTAACCGATAAGAATTCATGAGGTTAATCGACTGTTCAGCTCGCTGATATTTAACATCCCCAGCAAGGCCCCAGCTGTGTTTCCATATCACACAAAGAGAGCTGTGGACAAGCTGGGAAGAGCCCAGAGGAGAGCAACCAAGACGACCAAGGTAGGACACCTGACCTCAGAGCAGAGGGTAAATGTTTGGCCTTTCCAGGGGGCTGCATGGGGAACCTGAAAACAACCATCAAAAAACGTACGGGGTGTTAACGACAACAATCGAGTGCTCACCTCATCCACTGAAATTAGAGCAATTAGCAATTGGCTTAGTTTGCCACAGTGACGAAGGTTTCCCCAGTATCTGAAGGGCAGCAAGACCCCAGAACAGGTTCATTTGGCCCAGTGACAGCACAAGGGGCTGAGCTGGACAGCCGGGGGAAGGTTTTTAAATGACTTTTACTGATCCGGGGACCAGGAGCAAGGCCCCATAAGGGGCAGGGCTGGGGGCCAACCTCCCCTCACCAGCCCTTCAGGGCCCATGTCACCTGGCACTCCAGCAGCAGCTTAGAGAGCCCAAGGATCCAGCCGTCGGGCCCCAGGGCAACTGCCCACGTCTCCCCATCAGCAGCCCCAGAGGGGGCGGGGAGGGCAGCGCCTGTGTATGGTGCAATCCCGGTGGCTCTTCCCGCGTGTATCAGCCCCCTGCCACCGGCCCCGCTGTCCCAGGAGCAGGGGAAGCGCCGCCCGCTCCGGGGTCCAGACGCTCCGCAGCGCGGCGGGGAACGCAGCCGCCCAGTCACCGCGCAGCGCGACTGCCCCGCGGCCACGGTTAAGCGCGCAGCCTTCGGCCTCCCATCGACGCCTACGCAGCCACGTGCACGGCCCGGGTTTGGGGATCCCGCTCCCATTTCGGGCGCACCGTACGGGCAGCAGCGCAGCCAAAGCCTCTCGCCGCCGACGCGCTGAAAATCGGCCCCGCGCGGGCGCAGCGCCTCGCCGCGCCTGGCTCTGCGCGTCTTGCAGCGCCGCCGGCTCTCCCGGGGGGCCCAGCCCTGCCCACAGCCCAGCTCAGAAGCAGCCTGCTCCGGCCCGTGCGGCGGAGGCGCCGCGCTCTGCATCGCTGCGCGACTTGCGCCTACCTGCGCGTACAGCTCCTCTGCGGCCATGGCGAAGGGGGCTGGGAGCGGGGCCAGGCCTGCAGCGGCGCTGCCCAGGGTGCTTATGGGCGGCTGGAGCCCGCCTGCACCTGGGATCAATCGCCAATTAACCGCCCCGGGGGGCCTGCTCCGTGCGCCCAGCAACCGCGGGGATGGGCTCTGCAGGGCCCAGGCATCGTGGCTGGGGGAGGGTGCAGGGCCCGGTAGGGGCATCGCGGCCAGGAGTCCTGCGCTGCCAAGGTGCCATGAGCACATGCCCAGGCCTCGGCCCACGTCTGGCCTCCGCTGGTGCCAGATGCAGGTGGGGAGACTCCAGCAGCAGAGGCTGCCCTTGGGGTCTGATTCCAGTGATTTGCATCCCTGGATCTTTCATTGGCAACTGAGGCAGGGCCCCTTGCGCCGGCTGCTGCACAGACCAGAGAACCCCAGGCAGCTAGTCCTGCACCAGGCCCGGTGCAAGAGCTGGAGGAAGCAAACCCGGCGGGTGGGCAGGGTTCCCTGTAATCCAGGTGCTTGTGCATCCGCTCAGGAGATTCCAATACTGCCCAGCTGATGAGCACAGCACCCACAGCCAGGTTTGGGTTTCTGCTGGTGGTGCACATGTGCTCATGACTTGGTGCATGTACAATTTATTCCACACCTGGGTAGAAAAGAGTAGAGGGAACATTGGGTGTGGGGCTCCCAGGCCAACAAGGCAGAATGGGAATTATTAGCCGCAGAGCAGCCTGCCCCTGACCACAGGTGAAAACAAGGGGAGGCCTGAGGGGTTAGCTGGCAGCAAGGGGAATGCAGTCAAGGCGCATGTTCAGGGGGTGTCATCACAGAGGATGGCTCTCAGGGCAGAAGGAAGCACAAGGCCAGCCTAGCTGATCTGAGCCCTTCGCAGCCTGTACTGTAACTCACTCTGGGAGACAGAGCAGGGCTGTTATTGCCAGGGCACAGAGGGGAAACTGAGGCACCGAGCAGCTAAGTGACTTCCCCAACGGCACACAAGGAGTTGGGCTTGCCCCCAGGTCATCCAAGTCCTAGGATCTGCCTTACCACGGGGCTGGCCTTCTGCTCCCGTCTTTCTGCATAATGCAAAACTGCTCTTAGCACTGTCGTAATAACAACAACGTGGCCCCACTTCCACCTGATTTTGGAGAACTAGGTGGCCTTGTGCTGAGTGAGTGTCACCCGCAGAACACTGTTGTCATTTACAGGAACAATCCTGATGCCTCCAGCCCAGCTAGGGGCAGCTGAGGCTAGCGATTGGGCTGCACGAGCATCCCTCCTTCATCTCCATGGGCCTCAAGATTGTTATTACCAAGACGGTCTCCCGGCCCAGGGTGGTTTTGCCAATGGCGCTAGCGTAGCTAGAATTGGCAGGCGGGGCTGATTGGTAGGGTTACTAGATGGTTTTAAAAAAATACTGGACACACTTAATCTCAGATCGGGGGGGGGGGGGGTGAGGGCGGCTAGGAGGAGATCGGGTAGGGGGGAACCGGCTGCCGGGAAGCAGGGCTGGAGGGTAGGGGGGAGTGGGGCTGGCCGGGGGAGATCGGGGAGGGGGACACCGGCCAGCGGGAAGCAGGGCTGGCCAGGAGCAGGGTTGGCTGGGGGGGGAACCGGCCACAGGGGGAGTGGGAGGGGGAACCAACTGGCGGGGAGCAGGGCTGGCTGGGAGCGGGGTTGGCTGGGGGGGAACCGGCCACTGGGGATCGAGGCTGGTCACGGGGGGAGTGAGAGGGGGAACCAAGTGGCGGGGAGCAGGGCTGGCCCGGGCGCACGCAGATCCCCGGATGCTGCTGGTCCCACGCACAGTCCTGGCAGAGTGCATGGGCTATTCCATCCTGCCCTGCCCCGCTTTCCTTTTTTCTGCCTCGTAGTTGCATACTGCCTGGCTGGTAGACATGCTCACGTAGTGTGGGCTTGTCTACCAGCCAGGCACTACACAACTACATACTGATACTCAACATGAGAATAATAAAAACTCAATTAGAAAATACTGGACATTTCTATGTCCGGTAGTTTCTCTATTTGTTTTCCAGACAGAAAACTCAAATACCAGACTGTCCGGTTGAAAACTGGACACCTGGCAACCCTGCTGATTGGGCTGTGCCAGGGCTTTGGATGCAGAGGGAGCACACAGCTCTCACAGCCAACGTTGTGTGCAATCAGCACGCGCCTCACTTCATGTGCCCTGGCTTTACATGCATGTCACTTTAGGAAAAAAACCTACGTGGATGGAAAATGGTGGAATCTGGCAACCCTGCGCGTAAGCAACTGTAAGCAAAATGCGTTGTGGGCCACACACACAGCACCAATGGGCCAAATTCGGGCCACGAGTTGCCCACCACTGCTCCAGCTCATGCCCCGGCCACCCCTCACTGTCCCCCACTGGGTTGGCTGTTTCTTTGATTGCCCTCTCCCTTCCTCTCTGGTCTCAGTGGCTCAGAATAATTTGGGCCTGGAAGTTATATAAGGCAAATGCTCCATTAATCCAGCATGCTCGGAAGGATTAGTGCAACATAATAATGGGAGAGATTAAAACGTTGCCTTTTTATGTGAACAAATTCTGCAACATGAAACCCATAAAGACATTTTTGGATGCAAAAATAATGAAGCTCTAATTGCCCGGGGGCTGTCAGCAGCATGTGCCTCATTAATAAATCGTGTAGGCAGGTTTGCACCATGCATCCCCGGTAGTCACAGACTGAAACACCATTAATAGCAGCATTTTCAGTGAGGGAGAAAAGGAAAGGGGTGAAAACAACACCCGCGGGTTGTGTCACACTTTCCAATAACTAAAAAAGCTTGGTAAAATTTAGCACTGGTAAAAAACGATTGTCTATGCAGAGACACTTGGGAAAATGCAGCGGATGAGTTAAACTGTGTGATGCCCCCTTTGTGGAGACTCGTATTCGGAGTGAAAGTGGCTTTCGTTCAGCTGATCTTAATTTGCTTCCAAAGTTAATTAAGCTAAACCAAATCTAGGCCCCTTTAAAGGAGTGTGTCCACATAGGAATTTCATGCATTTTAATGAATCCACTTTAAACATCCAGATTCATTTTCCTGCATGTTCCTGTGTAAATAAACCCAGTGACGAGCCCTACAGGTAAATCCTGGGCCAGAGCAGCGACACCGGGACAGGAGTCCCCCTCCCACAGGACAACTCAGTTCCATGACGTTCTCTGTGCTGGACAAATGCAGACAGCTCCTGCCCCAGAGCGCACGCGCTGACCTGGGGGAGGGGGTGAAGGAGGTTCTGCCTCGCTGGCCCATGCAGACCCTGGCCTCTGGTGAGGCGGAAAGCAAAGGGGAGCGACCGTGCTCATGGCGTTACAGGTCCTTAGGCCTCACCTAGCACCCTGGGAAATCAATGCGCCATTGGCCACGGGGAGGCTGGGCTGGGGTGCCCGCCGGGATGCAGTTATTACGTGGATTCCAGACTGACTTGGCGCATGCAGGCTTCCTGAGGGCAGGAACATCCAGCCCTGCGCTTGCGCCAGGAACGAGAGGCTCTAGTGCTCATGGCCAGGCCCCTGAGCCAGCCAGGACTCTGCCCTGAGGAACAGGGGGCTCCGGAGGAGCTTCACAGTATTAACACCCTTCCCCAGAAGCAATTTCTCCCCCGGGGCCTGGCCTCGTTTGAGTCAGTGGGGACTTGGCAGGAGCAAGGGCTGTGTCTCAGGCCAGGCCAGCTGCCCGGCTCTCTGTCCATCTGCCCCCCTCGTAGCCGCATTGTCCTGGCTCACGCAGGCAGCTGCACTGCCGTCCTTAGGCAGGACTCGGGGACCAACAGGAGCTGCCCGGTCTCCCCAGTTGCCCTCACGCCCCTGGTTCTGGGCAGCCTCCCTCGCCAGGGGCCTGCACTCTGCCACCCGCCAGTGGCTTTGTGTGCTGCCCTTCCCATCCATGCACCAAGGAGTCTGAGCTCCCTGTCCCCCATACCAAGCTAATTCCTGCTTTCTCTTGCAGGGTTTTCAGCTCATTTGTGCCTGGGCAGGGCTGAAAGGGGAGGGGGGGGCTGGGAAATGTTAATTTTTGCCATTAGCTGGTCCTTGTAGAGTTACAGACCTAGTGGAAGTTGCTGGGTTTGCTAAGCAGCTGCCAGGGGCTCTGGCCATTTTCTCCTTTCGGCGTCTCTGATTTTCACCAGAATCACTAGGCTGACACCCACCCAGGCCGAGACCGTTCCCTGGAAACGTGGCAGCGCTGTGGCGGGAGGGTTGGAAAGCTCCTGGGTAGCCGACAGCCAGGCAGCCGCCGGCAGGTGGACGTAAGGGCCTTGCGCGCGCGGCGGGCTCTGAACGCCTCGTTCAGCCCATTCCGAAAGGCAGAGGGGCAGTTTTTCTAATTGCCAACTCGGGCTGCAGTGTGAGAGCCAGGCTGGGCCCTTCCCTGTCCCGGCCTCAGCCCCATGAAGGGTGCCACCGGCTGGCCAGGGCTCGGGCAGAACACACAGGGCTGGCAAGGCCCAGGTTCCACCCTGCGTTTGGAGCCGCGGCCACAATTCTCTTGCTGCTTCAGGATCCAGCCTAGCCAATGTCTAAGACTCGCAAAGGGGTTCAGGCACCCAATGCCCATGGGAGTTAAATGCCCAGTTCCTTCAGACGCCTCGCCTTCAGCTCTGCAGGGCCGACTGGAGTCAGTGGTAGCAAGACGTTACTCATGGCAGCAGGGTTTCCAAGGCCAGAGGAGAAAAGCTGCCGAGTAGGAGCCCTCTTGACAGCCACTCTCTAGCACTGTTGGCAGCATGTCAGGCGAAGGGGGGAGCCAGAGGAGGGGAGTGGGTACAATTGGCACCTCCCCCAACCATCCTTTTGCTGCATTAAAGACAGACACGATTGCTACGGCCCCGTCAGTCAGGTGCTAGGATACAAAGTGGGGATGGACCTGCTTCCACGGTGCTTTCTGATCTGCCTGATGCAGGCAGCAGCTCCTCTGGCAGGGGACTGAAGCAGCGGAGGATGGGAATGAGCAGTTTGGGGGGGGGGGGGTTAAAAGGTATAGGAAACATGGCAGCATTAAATACTGCGTGGTAGGAAGCGCAGGGCAGCCAGCATTTTGGATTGTTAGGAGGCGTGTCCGAAGTGCATTCATGTGCTGGGGTACCACCCACATCAGGCCTCGGTATTGCACGGTAACATCTTCGTGCCGGACATGCGGGTTGCAGGACGGAGCCCTGACGTCTGGTCTGTCCCCAGCTCCACCACTAACTCCCACTGTCAACCTAAGTCAGGTACTGGGCGGCTCCTCCCCCCAGATTTCCCTGGTTACTCCCTGACCCTTTTTTTTCTTTTTGCTTGACAAATTTTTCCTTTGTTTTTTTTTGGAAACCACTTGCAATCCTACAGGCGAGCTGGGCGGTCGCCTGGGGCCACCAATTGGCTAGGACCGGCCCTGCCTCACGGAAGGCTGCAAAATGGGGCGAACACTCACCTCATCCCCAGGACAGAGGCTGTGCGAGTAGATCGAGCCCTTTCACAGAAAGGCACTGGACGCAGTTCACGCGTGCACAGGCACTAGTTGCGCTATCGTTATCGTGCGGGGCGCAGGAAGGAGAGGCCGGCAGGCGCCAGGCATGTTTTGCAGGGGGGCCGACTCGCTGAGCAGAGCCTCCCTTTTGGCTAAGACTTGGTAATATTCCTGCGCCGGCCCCCCTTGTCGCAGCAGGGAAAGAAAACGTTCTTCAGGAGCCCATGGAAGCTGTGCACCCACTTTTGGAGCGAAGTTGGGCACCTGGTGGAAGCTGAACAGAAACAGGAATTGCCCCCGGATAATTCTGGGCTGGTCTCTTAGAAACACCAGGAGGCGCCGAAGGCGGGGGGAGGGGAGGGGGAGCTCTCCTGCGTACTAACATCTCCTGCACCAACGCCCTTTCCGATCCCGCACAGAAGGCTGCAGAAATAGCTGAGGCATTTCCACTGGGGGGAGTTTTCTGGTGGAAAAACGCCCTTTTCACACAAAACAATCCTGTACCTGCTGCAAGGTAACTGCTGCTCAGCAACATCAGACTCTCCCTGCCCCCCGAGGCAGCTGGTGCCCACACGCGGGCGGCCTGGCAGCTTTGCAGTAGGTAGCCAGGACCAGGATGAGGAAGAGAGATGGACAAGGCCCTTGGGAACTGCAGAGGGGGGAGGGGCTTCCCTGCTTGGCACCTGTAGAGCTTTTTGGGGCCCAATGGGTAGGCCTGGAGGACCAGCCATCATAAGCCGATTGATTCCAGGCCAGGAAGATCCAGTCAACCATCCCTCCAGGCCCAGAACGTGCTGGCTGGTGCTGCCCAGCCAAGAGGTGTTCTCTGTGCAATGAAACTACGGGGTTCGTGCCCCATTCTTACTGGTGGCTAGGATGTCACTGGATGCTTGCCAGACAACCAGTCCCCGCCCAGCCCAAGCAGCCCCTACTCACAGCAGGCCTGGTCTGGCTGGAGCATTGCGGGCGGGGGGTCGCTCCAGCTCAGCCGGGCCCCCGCCCAGGGGATCCTGTTTAAGTGGTTTACCAGCTGAATGTAACGTTGAAGGGGCTGAATGGGATTTTACAGCCCTCGTGGCCAGTAGGGAAGTCGGAGTTTAATGCCCCTTTTGGGGACTGCACAGTAGAGTCAATGTTGCATCAGGGTCAACACCATTCCCTCCCCCCAGACAAGTTGCAGGGCAGAGCTGAACACACGGCCAAGCTGGCTTTGCCATCATTCCCCACTGCTGGGAGACCCTACGATACAGCAGAGTCGGGGTTTTACAGCACTGCCAAAAGCCATTCTCCCTGGCGGGAGCCATGCTCTCACAGCCCATCCTTCCCTCCTCCAGCAAGATCGGCCTCAAGCCACTGCACCCTGTACACCCTGCCATGTCAGTGGGCAGGGAGCACGCTGGGTGCAGAGGGGTTTACAGGGATCCCCTGGGTCGGATGCATGCGAGGGCTCTCCCCACAGGCCGGAAAGCATCACTGGGCCCATCCCGGCACGAGGCACAGATGGAGGAGTTTGGTCTCTAGGCTGAAAACTGCTCCCATGTAAATGAAGACAGGTCACCAGAAGCTGGTGTGTGCAGTTAGGGGCACGAGACACTTATCGGCCTGGCTGACCACTTACAACGTGAGTCTATTCGACCAGGGAGCCACCAGCTAATCAGGGCCGCAAAGGCAGCGAGCTCACCCCCGCCACATGAAGGAACATGCTGTCTGGAGAGGCCGCCGTGAGACTAGACCAAAGAATTCACCTGGGCTGTGTCTAGACTGGCCAGTTTTTCCGGAAAATCAGCTGCTTTTCCGGAAAAACTTGCCAGCTGTCTACACTGGCCGCTTGAATTTCCACAAAAGCACTGACTTCCTACTGTCTGAAATCAGGGCTTCTTGCGGAAATATGATGCTCCTCCCGTTCGGGCAAAAGTCCCTTTTGCACAAAAGGGCCAGTGTAGACAGCTCTGATTTGTTTTCCGCCAAAAAGCCCCGATCGCAAAAATGGGGACAAAGGGGACAAATGGCTAGAATGCTCGTATGAACCAAGGGTCACACAGCTGACCTGGCTGTTCAGTGCTGCAAGAAAGGGTCGTGGCCCAAACCTTCAGACAAGACAGCATCTGGTTAGGCAAGTGTAGGCTCTAGAAGGCATATCACAAGTTTGTTTGAGACAGAAGGTTCCCGCATGCTGAGGGCAGGGGCTAGCGCCCCCGGGAAGCAGGTCTCGCACATCCAAGCATGCTAAACCACACGGCGGAAAGGCTGCCACGTCTCGGGTGAGGTACAGCAGCTGTCTAACACCCCCTAGCATTTTAAGGTTGGGAGTAGAGAAGAAGCGCTTCTGACCGCAGAAGCAGTGTTAGGTAGTTGGTGAGCAGTTTGTCAAAACTGGGATGTGGCAAAGAAAAGTCAACACGCACTGTGCTGTCTGAATGGTTTTGGAAAAACCTGAAACGGAACCTGCTGCTCTTCGAAGAACGCCACAGCAGAGAGAACGGTCGCTGTCTGGTTGCATCATGTCCGTGTTTCTCTGCTGCGCCGTGGGCAGGTAACAGTTAACAGTGAGACCTTGCAAAAAGCAGCACACCTGAGAGACAGTGTACATTCATATATAGTAAAAAGTCTTTATTAAGAAGGCTTTGACGTCAAAAAATAAAACTCTTGATACAATTTCATAACCGTCAAGTCAGCTCAGCAAATATATAATCAGTACTTTAGCCATGTAAGGTTAAAGGTCCGTTATTTTCTTTTAAAATAAAATATATTTTAGTTCTTAAAATTTATTCAATAAAGTACATATTTTCCTATAAATTCCCTACATATACATAAGAGGTAAAAAATAAAAAAATAAAACTAAAAAAAAATCCCAAAACCAAGGAGGCGATTGAAATCATCTTTTTTGTGTGACATGACATGCTTAACTGCACCCCTCTTCTTCCCTCCAGCCCCCGTCAATTCACCTGTCCTTCACGATGCATTGTGGGCAGCTTTCACATTGGCAAAATAGAAGACAAAATTGTGTTACAAAAAAAAATATATATAGATATTATTTATAGAACCATCGAGAACCGTCCAAAAATAACTACATACAAAAAACCCAAAATGTTATAATAATAATAAAATGCTTTTAAAAAAATAAAGACAACCCTTGTGTGTCCTAAAATAAAAAGTGCAACCGGACCTTTTCTTTCTGTTTATTTCACTTTGCAAACTGAATACTGTTATTTGGAAAGAACTGGTGAAGAACAGCTGCTCTTTCTCCTCCCCAGAACTCCACACCTGGGTTAAGAGTTAAAGCTATTCTGTAAACATTTGATTTTTTTCTCCCCTCTGTAATTTCACCCCCCTCGTTCCTGTCTTTTTTCCTCTGCTCCCCCCGCCCTCCCCGTGATCTTCCTCTCCAGCGTTCTATCCAGCAAGAAGCATCGTCTTTCACCCGACCCCCACCCCCGCAGCCCCAATCCCATCCCTTAAATAAAAAGGTTGATTTAAACAGTTAAAAGTTCTTAAAAAGCTGTGTTGTAGGGAGAGGGGTGAGGGTGGGGGCGGCTGCCCAGCTCATCGGACTCGGGATGGACAGCTATGAGAAGATGTGGATGGCTTGAGTGGCCGGGGTGTGGCAGGCCGGGCACTCCGGCTCGGCTTTGCCGCAGATGCGAATGGCGCACTCCATGCAGAAGAGGTTGTGGCCACAGGGCACCAGGGCGGCAATGACCTCGCTTTCGAAGCACACCATGCACTCCCGGGAGCTCTTCCGGTGCCCGTCGGAGCTGCTGGAATCTGTGGGGGAGCCGGAGGTGCCGGAGATGCTGCCGGGCAGGGAGGAGGAGGAGGAGTAGCCTGTGCTGTTGGAGAAGGAGGAGAGCGAGCCCTGGGTGGGCAGCCAAGACAAGGTGCTGACCGGGTCGCTCTGGATGCGGCGGGCGAGGGGGTGCTCCAGGGCCACGCCGCTCTCCGGCAGGGTCGGGGAATGCCGGGGCGTGGCCGTGCCGCTGATGCTGCTGTTGCGTCGCTGCGAGCCGTTGATGGAGGAGCAGCTGCTGAAGGCCTGCAGGGGGTTGGGGCGCTCCAGGGGGGACCAGATGGTGGTGGGCGTGGTGAGGTCCAGGGCCAGGAAATCGAAGCCGAAGTCACCGTCTTCGGAGCTGAGCGGCAGCGGCGCCGGGGGCTCGCTGAAGGAGAAGCCGCTGCTAGTGTTGTACGGGCTGGTGGGGCTGGCGTCAGCCACCCGGCCGCCGTAGTAGGACTCGGTGGAGGCGCTGCCCAGGGAGCTGAGGCTGTCGTGGCGAAGGCCGGCCGAGGGCCTGCGGGCGGGGTTGGGGGCTTTGGCCCACAAGCTGGCCGTGCTGCCCAGCAGGTCGAGGCAGACGTCGGTGCCGTTGGAGTGGAAGTCGTTGTCGGCGTTGATGTCGATGAAGGAGCCTGTCCTCATGGTGATGTGGGCTTCGATCTCCTCCCGGGCCCGGTCCACGTTCTCGGGCATCCCCGTCACCTCGAAGACGGGCTCTTTGTCTCGGCTGGGGGTGACGATGTACGTGTGCGTCTGCTGCTGGATCCTCTTGATGGTGGCTCCCTTGGGTCCCACCACCAGGCCCACCACCCGGTAGGGGACTCTCACCTGGATGGTGGTCTGCCCCGGCAGATTAGGGGGACCCGGCACGGTGCCCGTCAGCCCGTTGACCTTGTTGCGTGTTGCTCGAATCATGGAGAAGTGTTCGGCGGCCGAGAGAATCTCCCTCTTGGCCATTTCCACATCCTCTTTCCTCCCGGTCACGATGAAGATGGGCTCCTCCCCTCTGACGGGCGTCTTGATGTAGGTGTTGGTTTTAGCACGCAGGGCTTTGATCTTACAGCCTGGGATGGAGGGAGACAGAAAAGCGACACCCGTTAAGTCCCGTGTGTAAGCTGGGAACCAAACGCACCTTGCTGCCCAGGTTGGAAGGAGGGCCGGGAAGCCAACAGACCTGACACGGTGCAACAGTTTCCACTGAATTCACACGCGACCACAGCAGGGAAACCTTTGGAGGGGGAGGCCTCACACGTCCCAGGCAGGAACTTACACCTGAGTGCTGGAGCACGGTAGAGCTAGCCCGAAACACGGCTGCTGGGGCAGGCCCTCTGGACCCCAACCGGGGCTCAGGGCCACCCCACAGATGGCCCCTCCCAGACAGCTCCTTAGGAAGGAGTTCAAATGCAGGAGGGGAACCAAGAGGGAACAGGGGCGTGTGCGGGCGCGCACTGCGTAGAGAGGTGGGGAAAGATGAAGAGTTACAGCAGCTGTAGGCGATGGCCTTCGCCTTGGAGAGAAGGAAACAGGCCCAAGAGTCCCTTTGTCTCGGGGTGAGTTCGAGGAGGTGCAGAGAAGTGACCAGTTTGGTTTTTTAATTCCCAAGGCTTCCTCTATTGGGGCAGCTGACGCCGAGCTCGGAGAAGCACTGAGCTGAGGAAAAGAGCTCTTCCTTGCTGTCTGCACTCCAAAAGCATCCCCCCCCCCCGAGCTCACACCTCCAGCCAGAGCCCTCACACTCCTGCACCCCACCCCTCTGCCCCTCCCGCACTCAGAACCCCTTGGCCCCCACCTGGATTTTGTTATGGGCACCAACATGAAGGTGATCTGTCGCACAGCCCCTCCACAATGGTACAGGTAAGAAAATCCATTCCGCTCCGGGGTGGGAGGAGTCAGACCTGCCACCTCTCCTCGCCTCTTCTTTCTTCAGTCCCCTTGCTACCACCAGACGTGGCTCCAGTATGACCCTTCTGTCCAGACACACCCTGGGAGAGTCTTCGCTCTAGGAAGATTTCCTCCCTTCTTCCTTTGCTTTTGGTCTAAAAAATTCACGTGTGTCTGCCTCTAGGAAGAATGCAAAAAGGAGGACAGGGAAAGTGTCCCTGAGGAGCCCCGGGGAGGGGCTGTGTTAATTAGGGGGCCGGTCTGAGGACAGGCAGGGTGGTCTAGAACAGTGGTTCTTGGCCGGGGGGGGGTGGGGTGTACCCTAGAGATACGCAGGGATCTTCATCAACGCACCTGGATCTTTGCCTAGGTTTACAACAGGGCACATAAAAAGCGCTAGCAAAGTCAATACAAACTAACGTCCCGCAGACCATGACTGGCTTATGCTGCTCTAGACAATGTCTGTTTCAATGGATCGAGTCTGTAATTCTATGGCCACTTTTCAGTCACTGTGCGCGGTGACACACTCGTATTTTCACAGCTGGTTTCGTAAGCAGGTCATCTTCACAGGAGGTGAAGCTTGAGGGTCGGCAAAGACAAATCAGACCCTTAAAAGGGGCACCAGTAGCCTAGAAAGGTGGAGAGCCACCGGTCCAGTGGACGAAGCATCGGCCTGGGACTCAGAAGATCTGGGTGTTGATACCAGCCCTGCCACCAGCCTGCTGAGTGACCTTGGAGAAATCACTTCCCATGCCTCAGTTTCCCCTCCCACCTGTTGTCTATTTTGACAGCAAGCTCTTTACGGCAAGGAACGTTTCTTCCTGAGTGTAGAGCGGGGCCTTGATCTCAGCTGGAGCCTCCAAAACACCAGGGCTACGTGTAGACTGGCATGATTTTCCGGAAATGCTTTTAACGGAAAAGTTTTCCGTTAAAAGCATTTTCGGAAAAGCACATCTAGATTGGCACGGACGCTCTTCTGCAAAAGCACTTTTTGTGGAAAAGCGTCCGTGACAATCTAGACGCACTTTTCTGCAAAAAAGCCCCGATCGCCATTTTCACGATCGGGGCTTTTTTGCGGAAAACAAATCTGAGCTGTCTACACTGGCCCTTTTGTGCAAAAACTTTGCGCAAAAGGGACTTTTGCCGGAACGGGAGCAGAATAGTATTTCCACAAGAAGCACTGATTTCTTACAGTAGGAAGTCAGTGCTTTTGTGGAAATTCAAGCGGCCAGTGTAGACAGCTGGCAAGGTTTTCGGAAAAACTGGCCAGTCTAGACACAGCCCAGCAGAACACAACCTCCCGGGGGGGGGGGGGGGGTACATTTCCTGTAGCTACAGGCCCACTACAGCCTGCTATTTGTGCTTGTACCAACTGCGCCTCAATAACCTTTCGAAACTAAATTCACACATTGTAGAACGAGAGACCAGGCTTGTTTCCAGCCTTCCCGCCCCGTCACACAGGCAGAGCAGCCCGTGTTCTCTGCACCTTCCCACCCTCTGATTTAACCCAAAGCATTTGTAATCAACTGTACTGTAGCAGTGCCTGGCGGCCCCAGGCGTACACCAGAGCCCACCGTGCCAGGCACTGTACACACAGAACAAACGAACAGGCCAAGAGAGTCCCCAGCACACGCGGAGAACCTCATGAAACGTGTTTGAGGGACCTTCACCAGGCAGGTTATCTAAGGCACACGTCCCCCACGGCCCTGTACTGACTGCGGTGCTCACAGTCAGCGCAGAACCCGTGTGGCGGGGTGCTAGTATACCCAGCATAAAGGCAGGTGTCGTCGTTCCAGACAGCGAGCCAGGCAATTCAGGATTCACTGGTGTGGTGTCCTGACAGGTCTCCGGCTCCATCAGTGATGATAAACGTTTAGCTGCCTGCATTTTCATACGCTCCCTCAGTATATCATGGCAGCTCTGCACAGGTAGCTAGCCCAATAGACTTCACGAGAGCCCCAAAGACCACACTCAGGTAAGCAACAACGGCACCCAAGTCAGGTTTATTGTCCAATGAAGCACATTGGTGGTCGTCGGTAGCCAGATGGCCTCTAAGCCCCTACCTATTTGTACCCAGGACAATGGACATGGCTCAATCAATAGTGAAATCCATACTATCGCCCCGTAGGCTGGCCAAAGAATGAAGTTGAGGTACCTCAATATTTATAGACAGAAATGACCAATCTATGATACCCACAGTACGAATCCTCTTACGCACTAATGACACGTTTGGTACCTCCCTTTGGCTGTTCCTCCAAAGCACGCACTGCCCGTTATGCTTTCACTCTTGGACTGTGTCTAGACACGCAAGTTTTTCCACAAAATCACATGATTTTGCGGAAAAACTTGCCAGCTGTCTACGCTGGCCACTTGAATTTCCACAAGAGCACTGACGATCTCATGTAAGATCGTCAGTGTTCTTGCAGAAATACTATGCTGCTCCCGTTCAGGCAAAAGTCTTTTTCAGAAAGACTTTTGCGCAAAAGGGCCAGTGTAGACAGCACAGTAGCGTTTTCTGCAAATAAGACCTGATCGCGAAAATGGCAATCGGGGCTTTTTTGCGGAAAACCACGTCTAGATTGGCTTTTCCGAAAATGCTTTTAATGGAAAACATTATACATTGTTACAGGGTTACTTGTGAACATTACATTTTAGTTTTAATCAATACCACTAGCATGAAAATATTTTACAAATGGGTATTTAAATATTTTGTTATGCTATGCTTTTTATTTAGACAACTTATTTTTTAGGCTAATGTGTGTGTTTTAACGCCTTCCTAAAGTTAAAAGTTTCCAAGGCTTTAATTATGTTTTGGGGGCTTGGATAAATTAAAAGGTAGGGGTATTAAAATCTTTTTTAGACCCCCTTTTATATTTGTTTTTAGATTTTAGTACTTTGCATATACTTTTTTTTTTTTTTTTTTTTTTTTACACTTAGGGTTATTTTTTTATTTTTAGGTTTGATTTCTTTACTTTTTTTGGAGAATTAGAATTTAAACTTTTTTTGACTGTAGGTAGTTTGTTTGCTGAGCAAGTATATTTATTATTTGCAGCTGCTAGCTAAGTCATTTGCACTAACAGACCCTTTTTGGCTTGCTTTTAGATTTAAAGCCATTAGCAGCTCAGGGTACCATGTTGCCTGAGTCAGAAGGGGACTAGGAGTATGGCTGCAGCTCTGTCCCTCTGTATTTTTCGCACTACTCTGTTGAAGTGTGATATTGATGGGAAGTGTATCGGAGACCGTAATCCCATTTGATTAGGAGTGCCGCTCACTGAGATTGTTTGCTGTGGAGCAGAAATCCCGGCACTTCCTGTTGCTGTAAGTGGCAGAAAGATCGATCCTGGGGTGAACCTCATCGGTTGAATATGGGGTTGATAACGGCATCGCTGGCCTCCCATTCATGCTCTGCTGAGGGCATCTGCAGTAGTTTTGAGAACTATGGGACAGTGAAAAGCAGATCTTGTTATTCTGTGCTGGACGTACCAGTTTCAGAGCGTAGTAGACCCTGCAGAGGCTGTGGGCTCGGCCCGGCCTTGCCTGTTTATATAAAACATGTAGGTGACGTTGTCGGTGTACACTCGGACACGCTTGCTGCTGATGGGAGGAAGAAATAGGCTGCAGGCACATCAGAATGAAGTACATATCTCTGTGGTTCTCGCTCTGCAGTGGACCACAGACCCTAGGCAGGATGGTCCCTCAGCTGTGCTCCTCATCCAGCAAGGAAGGCATCTGTGGCGATAGCCATGGAGGGATCCTGTAACGTGAACGGGACCCCCGAGCAAAGTGTCCACCATGTGAGGCAGCATTTGACCGTCGGGGGATGGAAAGGCGCTTGGTGCAAAGGCGTAAGCTCGGCCTGCAGACCGGACTCAGCCATCCCTGCGAGCACCGCAGAAAGAGACGTGCGTTCGGGAAAACCGCACTGCCAGGCGGCCCAGTAACTGGAGACAGTCGTGGGCAGAGAAGCAGTGGCAGTGGCTGCGTCAAGCGGAGTGCCCACGAATTGTAGGTTTTGGATTGGAGTGAAGGTTGATATTGTTTCGTTTGTTTGCAAGCCAAGGGAGTGGAAACGTCGGATGGCGAGGAAGGTGCTTCGTGGGGAATCCCGCATGGAATACGCTTGCAGAAGGCAGCGGTCCAGGTAAGGACAAGTAATGATGCCCCTCTCTCTGAGGTGTCAAGTCACTATCCCCCGGATTCTGAAAAAACCTCTTGGTGCCGTAGAAAGGGCAAAAGGCAAGACCTTGTACTGGCTGTGATTGGGGCCTAGGATCAACCGGAGAATTGATCCGGGGCTGGGTGTATGGAAACATGGAATTATGCATCCTGAAGGACTAGGGATGAAAACCAATCTCCCTGCAGGGATAACAGATGTGAGGGCCACCATTTTAAACTTCTGGTTTTTAAACAGATTTGTTAAGAGCTCTGAGCTCAAGAACTGGGCGCCATCCCCTGCTCTTCCTTTCAGTGAGAAAGCAACGAGAACAGAACCTTCTCCCTTTGCATCGGGTCGGGACGGATTCTGTGGCTCCCGGGTGGAGGAGACGTTGAACCTCCTGGTGGAGCAATGGGTTGAGAAAGTCTATTGGGCTAGCTACCTGTGCAGAGGGACAGGCTGGGGATACGGACTTGAAGGGGATAGTGCAGCCCCTGCAGCTCCCCTACCCCCAGGCCAATTAGGGCCTGGGGGTGGGGAGCGCACGGAAGTTTCCTCCACCCTGCCAGGAGCAGGTGGCGCGTGGAAGCACCTGGCACTCCTGAGAGGGCTGGAGGAGGCTTCGTGTGCTCCCCCGGCCCCAGGCCAATCAGGGGCAGGGGGCGGGGGAGCATACAAAGTTTCCTCCGCTCTGTCCCCGCCCTGAGAGCAGCACGCAGTGCTTAGAAGTGCCGCGCACACTGGCAGGGCAGGAGAAGACTTTGCGTGCTCCCCTGATTGGCCTGGGGGCAAGGGAGCGTGGGAAGTCTCCTGCCAGCCAGGGGCATGGGCACCTGGGGGAAGGAGGAGCAGGTGGGCAAAGGCATGGCCTGGGGGTGGGGAGCCCAGCAGTATCCTGGCCCCGCCCCTTCAGACATTTCTGAAGTGGCCCCCAGGCAAAAAAATGATTGTCCGCCCCGGTGTAGCCTGATCGTGTTGTCTGAGCTGATGGCTTGCCCATTGTCGAACAACGGGAGGAGATGGTGACCAAACAGTCTGAAAGACGGTGATGCAGCTGGAGCGGGGGTTGGTTTTCCATACCCTAATTCGCACATCTGCTGGTGAGATTGAGGGGGTTGCGGTGGGTTGGCTGAAGCTGGACGTCAGCGCGGAGACCAGTTTCTGTTTCTCTGCGGCTGATTCTGCTTGTGTGGTTGTTGCGAGATGCAGGATACCGCAGTCCAGGGCACGGCGGGTATCTGTACTATCTGCTGACGCCGTGTGTGGATACCGAGGGATCTGAGTGTTGCCTTGGGAGTCCTTCATACCATGGAGGACCTCTTTGGTGTTTGTGGCAAAGAGCTTCTCTCTGGCGAATGGAAGATCCCCTGCCACGGACTGCATCTCATAGCTGTGGACTTCGCCGCTGTGTCGGTGTAACCACCCCCCTACGGATTCGAACTTAGGACCTCTGGAGCTTAGTGTAGGAGCCTCTATCATTTGAGCTAAAAGTCAGCTGGCTCTCAGCCCAGGCTGTCAAAGTCTCTCGCTCTTATCTGTTGCTACAAGTGGTCTAAGTGCCACTGCATTGGTCAGTGCACCACACTAGGGCTATGTCTACACTCGCGGCTTCTTGCACAAGAACATCTTGCGCAAGGGTTCTTGTGCAAGAAAATGCCCACACTGCCATGTGCGAGCTGTGCTTTTGCGCAAGAGCTCCCATGGCAGCGTGGACGCCCTCTTGTGCAAGAAAGCTCCAACGGCCATTTTAGCCATAGGGCTTTCTTGCACAAGAAATCCCTACTGAGCGTCCACACTGCCCTCTTGCACAAGAGCTCCTGCGCAAGAGGGCTTACACCTGTTAAAAGAGCGTAACTCTTGCGCAAGACATCCCTGCTGAGCGTCCACACCTGTTAAAAAAGAGCGTAGCTCTTGCGCAAGAAGCCCTCTCTTACCACGCCGTACTGTACATTTCCTTGCGCAAGAGCGGGCGGGCAGTGTAGACGCTCTGCAGATTCTTGCACAAGAACGGCCATACTTGCACAAGAAGCCGCGAGTGTAGACATAGCCTAGGTGTGTGGGTTACATCAGCACCATCAAAAGCAGCGTGTCGAGCCGTGCGTGAGATTGTCTGGCCTTTGCTATGACCGCTTCAAGCTGTTGTTTCTTTGCCTTGGGAATGTCATTCATAAAAATCACTGAATTTGGAAGAATTCTCATGATTGTATTTACTAAGGAGGGCTGCATAATTGGCCACGTTAAATTGGAGGGTGGAAGAAGCATAAACTTTTCAGCTAAAGAGATCTAGCCTTTTACTGTCCCGAAGTGAAGGAGCAGAGCAGTGGCTCCCAACCGTTTTGAGCATATAGACCCCTTTCCAATCTATTGAAATTTCATGGATCCCCCCTCCCTGGGGGAGAAAAGGAAAAAAAAAGAATCCTTACTTTTTAAACTTTCCATGGACCCCCGCAGTACTGTCGCCCACCACCAGGCGTCCGTGGACCACAGGTTGGGAACCACCAGAGTAGAGCAATAACGTGGCTGCTTGTTCTTTTGGTGGCCGGCTTTCACAACCAGCGAGTTCACAGCAGGATGTGTGAAGAGAAAATCCGAACCCCTGGGTGGGACGTGGTATTCTCCATCCCCGTTTGCAGGCAGGAGTTATGATGGCTGGTGTTTGCCACATGGTTTTGGCTAGGTCCACAACTGCAGGGCCATCTTGGAAGACATTACTGATTGTAGGAGATCACAGAGATCATGCTGATTTTCTGTAATCTCTTCAAGGGTAATATTGAGTCTGTGGCCACCCACCTGAAATGGTCCTGAAAACGGGGGACGTTGTCAGCTGCCATAGAAGGGGATGGCCTGATGGCTTCAACTGGCAAAAAGGATGAATTGGTGTCTGGAGAGGTATCCGGACCTGTGGATTCTGCCTGCGTGGGAGCTGCCTCCTCCTGCTTCCCTATAGGTGGAGACTGGTGTGGATGTGGAAATGTATTTCATTATGGGTACGTCTACACAGCAGCATTATTTCGGAATGTCATCTGTTATTCCAAAATAACCATGCGAGCATCTATACAGCTAGCCCATTATTTTGAAATCATTTCGAAACATCAGGTGGCTTATTTCTGTGTTTGTAAACCTCATTCCACAAGGAATAACGCCTCTTCCGAAGTAGCAATTTCGGAATAGCGGGAGTGTGGATGCTCCACGGGTGCTATTTCAAAATAGCTCCTCCCCCAGGGCCACTCAAAGTAATTCCTCCCCAGTGCTTCCCGGGGCTCTAAATTGAGGTAGTGCGTCCACATTAGGGGAGCCTGCCTCGGACTAATTTACAGGCTTCCCTGTAGTGTAGACGTGCTATGTCGGAGTATTTCTTCTGGAACAGCTTATTCCGAAATAATCGTGCAGTATAGACGTAGCCTATGACGGTGCTTGGTGGAGCGAGGTCTGTCGTGGGGCCCCCACGGGCTCTCATATTGCCAGTGTCCTCGGTCAGGCATAGGCGATCCTATCCACAGTGGCCCTGCTTCGTGAACGAGCTGAGGGAATTGGTGGTTCAGTGGGAGGGAAAATCTGAGGTGAAAAAACTGCCAAAAGTCGTCGTCCTCCTTGCTTGAGAATTGGGCGGGAGATCGGCGGCGGCGCAGTGCCAGAGTGCTGCCGAGGAATGGGGAATGAAGTGTAGAGCGGGGTGGGGAATCTCTGGGACAGATCCGGCCCCTGAGGCTCAGGGCTTCCCCCACCAGCACTCGGGAGCCTTTGCCTACTGCGGGACTGGAGCACACAAAAATCTACTAGCCTAGGCCCCACTAGGGTCTGCTGGGCAAGGGGGACGTGGGGAGTGATTCTCTCCCTCTCAGTCGGGGCCACGTCAGTGAGGGTTTGTGGGTTTTTTTGGCTTCTCACTTGTGTGCAGCCCCCGACTGATTTTTCTGCGCGTCAGTGGCTCCCGATCCAAAAAGGTTCCCCACCCCTGGTGTAGAGGATACTAACAAGTCCCTGCGATGGACAAACTGCGGTGCTGGGGGGAGGGTGCCGTAGCATGCTGCACCGTGGTCGATGGCGGTGCCGCAGGACTCTTGGGTGCCGACAGCGGCGGGGAGGCGCCAGTCAGTGGTGCCACATTGGGAATAGGTGCTGGCTTCATGCAGCACTCTGGGAGCTGGGCGGTGCCCTCGTCAGGAAGGTAAGCAATGCCAAGCCTCTGTCCTCGGCACTGGATCGGTGCACGCCCGTCTTGCTAATGGTGCGAGCAATGCCAGAGAACAGCTAGTGACCAGAGACGGGAGCTTTTTAAATTTTATTTTTTGTCCTTCACCAGCCGAGGCATCGAGTGGACCGTGGAGGGTTCGGGCCCAGGGTCTGAGGCAGGGTGAGGGGACTCCTCTATCAGGACGAGTTTGAGTCAGAGGTCCAAGTCTTCTTGCACCCTGGCCTTCAACTTCTTACCATGGACACGTTTCTGGGGCACAATGGCCTTACCGGATGGACAGAGCTTCAAACCAAAAATCCTAACTCTAGGGAAGAAATGGGGAAGAGGAGAAAAGTTTGAGGGAAAGTTTGTTGGGGTTTTTGGGGCGAGCGAGGGAGGAAGAACTGGGGTAATGGGACCATATCTAGATAACAGGAGAACAACTACTTATGTGCCTAAGGCACAGTAAGAAAGACAGCCATTTTTTCTGAGGAACACTGGAAAACTCCGTCTCCAGCCAGGGAGGGTAGAGAAGCAACACACGCGATGTCAGGGCCCTGAGGGTGCACGAGTCAGGCACCGCGCCCATGCGGCTCACCAGCACGCTGCTCTAAAAGCCTCCCCGCAGCAGGGCAGGGGTGCGCCAACACCCCCACGGAGCGCCCGCAAGCACACCTCTCGAAGAACACCGCACGACGTGGACAGGCCAGGTGCTTACGCACACCCGCGGCGCAATGGGATTCCAGAACCAGTCGGAGCCTTGGAAAGGGTTGTGGTCCAAGACCTCGACTGTATCACAGCACCCAGGGACGTGTGGCATTGAGAAAGACTGAGCGGTGCGGCACAGAACGGGAAGGGGATTTGGTATGGGGGCTGCTGGACGCAGGCAGACCTGGGGGTTCTGAGTCGCCCACAGCAGACAAACAGGGGTGCTGGAAGCACACCAGACCCAGCCTTCTAGGCGCTATTGCAGCCAGCTGGTAAAGCACAGAAATAAACCTGCTCCCCCGCGAAGGATTTAGCTCTTGGGGTGGCAACATGCACACGTAGGGGCACGAACCCCAAAGTCACTTGCATGCTGAAGCGCCGTTCCAGGGAGGCAGCCTGTGGCAAAGCCAGCCAAGCAGGAGACACAGCAGAGCAGGACGCACAGCCGAGCAGGACGCACAGCCAAACACAGCCGAGCAGGACACACAGCCGAGCAGGACGCACAGCCAAACACAGCCGAGCAGGACGCACAGCCGAGCAGGACGCACAGCCAAACACAGCCGAGCAGGACGCGCAGCCGAGCAGGACGCACAGCCAAACACAGCCGAGCAGGACGCGCAGCCAAGCAGGAGACACAGCCAAACACAGCCGAGCAGGACACACAGCCGAGCAGGACGCACAGCCAAACACAGCCGAGCAGGACACACAGCCGAGCAGGACGCACAGCCAAACACAGCCGAGCAGGACGCACAGCCGAGCAGGACACACAGCCAAACACAGCCGAGCAGGACGCGCAGCCAAGCAGGAGACACAGCCAAACACAGCCGAGCAGGACACACAGCCGAGCAGGACGCACAGCCAAACACAGCCGAGCAGGACGCACAGCCGAGCAGGACGCACAGCCAAACACAGCCGAGCAGGACGCACAGCCGAGCAGGACGCACAGCCAAACACAGCCGAGCAGGACGCACAGCCGAGCAGGACGCACAGCCAAACACAGCCGAGCAGGACGCACAGCCGAGCAGGACGCACAGCCAAACACAGCCGAGCAGGACGCACAGCTGAGCAGGACGCACAGCCAAACACAGCCGAGCAGGACGCCGGCTCCAGCGCAAGTCCCAGACTCCACGCAGCTGGCTGCCTGCGCGGCACAGCTGTGCCCGGCTCTTCCCTCGCGGCCCCCTCCCCTGCAATTCGGAGGGTTTGGTATGTCAGCTGCTTCCCACAGCGGGGGGCTGGCACGTGGCATGTCCGGATTCTCCCCACCCACCCAGACGTGAATGTTTTTCAGAGGGGGAGTAGGGGAAGGGGGCGAAGGAAAACCCAAGACACGCCGAGGGAGCTGGCTTTTACTCCTGGGGGCTGCTCGGTCAGGGGAGGACCAGCCCCTGAGAGACACTATCTGATAAAAGGAGCCAAGATGAATTCCCGGGGGCCTGTCCGTGCTCTCACGCCGGTTGTGATCAGCCAGAACGGCCACAAAGCTGTGCTTCTGGGCTTGGACTTGAGGACACCCCAGATTTCCCCCTCCCCAGCACTGCCACGGGACTCCAGCCTGGCAGCCTTCAAGTGCACCAAAAGTCACATAAAACGCTGCCCGTGGCCAGAGGCCGCAGCCAGCCGAACAACAACAACGAAAACCCAGCAAAGAGCCCTGTGGTGCCTTCAAGCCACATGCCACTGCCAATGAGGTCTGGACCCACGAAAGCTGATGCCCAAATAAATCTGTCAAGTCTCTCAGGTGCCACAGGACTCCGGCTGTTCTTCCGGATGCCGCCTAACAGGGCCGCCCCTGTGGGCAGCAGCAGGACGGGGAGAATTGTGACAAGGGACTGCAAGGCCCCGGCTCATTTAGTCACCTGCGGGATGGGTCCATTTCTGGGCTGGTCAGCACGGCCAGGTTTAGTCTGTGTAAACGGGTCCCTTGTCTCTCCTGTGGCCGGCCATTTTGGGCTCTGTGTCCCCCTCGGTGAGATGGTCACGCTCTAGGTGTGGAGAGGGGTAGGGAACGGGAGGGGGGGGAGCCAGGAGGCCTACAACAAGCTCAAAGCAGATGCCACCACGTCCGAAGTTCTGCCCAGTTTATCAGCGAGGAAAGAAAGGAGCAGCCGAGCGAAGAGACTCTGCCCAGTCACCCAGCAGACCAGTGGCAGAGTTGGGGTCAGAACCCAGGTGCGGCTGGCTGAGGGCTCCCCCCAGCTGAGTGTCTTCGGGCTCTTGCTGCTCCTGGGTTTAAAGCAGGTTTCCCAACCTACGGGTCAGGACCCAAATAAGGGTCGCCAGGTGTCTCCCCAGGTGGCTCTTAAGGAGCCATTCACACATTTTTTGAATTGCCCTGGGTCACCAACTCTTCCTGCATTGTCACAATGGGTCCCCATCTGGAAAAGGTTGGGAACCGCTGGTTCAGAGAAAGACTCACAGCTCCGGCACGCCCAAGTAGCGTGGTGGCACGGGGCACCTGGCCCGCCCTGCTGCAGTGACTCTGCAATAGTCAAGACGACTGCACGGTGGATGCTATCGGGGCTGTCTGGCAAGCATCCAACCCAGCCACTTCCTCGCGCAGGGCCCAATAGCCGGAGTCCATAACAATGCCCCTCTCTCAGGGCAGTGTGGCCTAATAGCCAGAGGGGCCTAATAGCTGGAGTCTATAACAATGCCCCTCTCTCAGGGCAGTGTGGCCTAATAGCCAGAGGGGCCTAATAGCTGGAGCCCATAACAATGCCCCTCTCTCAGGGCAGTGTGGCCTAATAGCCAGAGTCCATAACAATGCCCCCCTCTCTCAGGGCAGTGTGGCCTAATAGCCAGAGTCCATAACAATGCCCCCCTCTCTCAGGGCAGTGTGGCCTAATAACCAGAGTCCATAACAATGACCCCTCTCTCAGGGCAGTGTGGCCTAATAGCCAGAGGGGCCTAATAGCCAGAGTCCATAACAATGCCCCTCTCTCTCAGGGCAGTGTGGCCTAATAGCCAGAGTCCATAACAATGCCCCCCTCTCTCAAGGCAGTGTGGCCTAATAACCAGAGTCCATAACAATGCCCCCCTCTCTCAGGGCAGTGTGGCCTAATAGCCAGAGTCCATAACAATGCCCCCCTCTCTCAGGGCAGTGTGGCCTAATGACCAGAGGCTGTGACAACAGATGTGTCCCCTGGTGGGACTGAGGAGGAAGGGATGGGGGACCCAGGCCCACCTGTTCCACCAGGTCCCAGCCCAGGGCGCTGTCAGTGATGGAGGGGACCCCCAACTAACCCAGCAGGGAATCCGCCGGAAACACACCAAGCACCCGGAGATCAATTCCCTGCCCTACCGGTCTCTTCCAGGTGGTTCTCTCCAGCACTTCCCTCCAGACTGGAGGCCTCCCTTGCAGTCTCCCGTTAACCGGCCTCTGTGGCTTCGTCTGTTGGCGGTTCCTCTGCTGGAGCTCCAGCAACACCTGCTTCCCCAGCAGTGGTCTGCCCCTTTATAGCCAGCCTCCAGCTGGAGCATGCCCAGCAGGGCTGTGGGGGCGGGGCCATCTCAGCCACGTTAACCCTCGCAGCCCCAGTGCGGGTTTGGTACACCGCATCCCACGTGCGCATCTCAGTGATGAGTAAACCCCCTCAATCCCATGCAAATCAGAGAGGTGGGAGGATGGCACAAAGCCAGGAATGAAAGCAGGGAGTCTTCTACCTCTCTCAGCCGCCACACGAAAGAACGTCACACACGCGCCATTTGCTTCGCTCCGAGCAGTCGGGGTCTTCAGCGCTGGTGTGAGGTAGCTACGATGTCATGGAAAAGAACCCACCACGTACGGTAGCTCCACTTCATGCATCCAGCTCCTTGACAGAAATGCCGCTAAGCTTCCAGGCTGCCATGATGCCAGCCACACCAAGACACTGAAGGAATTTGCCTCCCCACCTTCAAGTCTTGTTACGCTAATGATCTTGCCAGGGCACACGTTTCCCTGCCTCAAGGAAAGGCTGCAATTCAAACAGATGGCCAGGAAATGAAACGCAGGCGTGACCACGTTCGGAGACTTGATCTCCTAGAAGCGGGAGAGAGCAGCGTTCAGAGGCACAGCCCTTCAGGCCAGGAATTTCAGTAAGAACGTCTCAAATCCAAAACTAGGAATGGTCTCCGGGCCCCCTTTAGTGCAGGGCTGATCTGAAACATTAAAGGGAAGATGCATCCCAGCGTTTACACCAGGCCAAAATAGGTGAATCACGACATTTGTCTTCAGGATTCTGGGGTCTCTCCTGGAATCGGCTGAAGAGCACAAGGGAAGGCAGACGGCTGTTACCCCCTGCTCTGTTCATATTCATGAGACACCTAAACAATTAAACTGCCTGGTTTGCAAAGGTGCTGAATCCTGCTCCGCTCCTGCCAAAGCCGACTGAAGCCACGAGAGGTCCAATTAAGGCCCAAGATCTATACCCGTAGGAGGGTGGGGAAGCACTGGAATGGGCTGCCTAGGGAGGGGGTGGAATTTCCGCCCCAGAGGTATTTACAGCCTGGCTTTACAAGCCCTGGCTGGGACAGTTTCGTTGGGGTTGGTCCTGTTTCGAGCAGGGGGTTGGTCTAGATCCCTCCTGAGGTCTCTTCCGGTAACATTTCCTTTCCATCCTTTCCGCTGTCTGCTTTCCATCCGGAGCGGGAAGTGCCCCGGCGGTCAGGCTGGCAGTGCGATTTCAACACTGTGCTCACGGGACAGTCGTCTCTTGGGAGATATGGGGCTGGTTCTTCGCCACAGGTGCTGACCCCTCTGCAGAGGGTGCGTAAGGTGCTGCTGTTGGGAGCAGGCGGCGTTGGACATTTGCTTTGCCCAGGGGAGGCGGCAGCAGGGGAGCATCAGGCTCAGGATCAAAGGGGGGTTGAAGGCGATACTGGAAAGGAAGGAAGCCTGAGGGATGTGCAGGGGGCCGAGAGTCTGGAGATGCCCCTCCCACCTGGGATTTGAAACGTTTCCCTTAAAACCGTCTCACAGGGTTCTTGGGAGCACTTAAAACGCCTCGCACAGGAACTGTCGGCTCCAAGATGGCTGGTGCAAGAGGGTTACTGCACTTGCACCGGCTGGCCATGCACAAGTAACGCACTCCCGGCCTCGTGAACTGGCCTCAAAGAGGAAGGGGCTGCCTTCTAGGCCGGCCTAGGAAGCGTGTCAGTCCACGTGGCTGGTTTTGGGCCCCTCACTACACTAAGGAGGTGGACACATTGGACAGTCCAGCGGAGGGCAGCGAAAATGATTCAGGGGCTGGAGCACATGACCTATGAGGAGAGACTGAGGGATTTGGGCTTGTTTAGTCTGCAGAAGAGAAGAGCGAGGGGGGATTTGAGAGCAGCCTGCAACTTCCTGAAGGGAGTTCCAGACAGGATGGAGAGAGGCTGTTCTCAGTGGTGGCAGAATGAGGAGCAATGGGCTCTAGTTACAGTGGGGGAGGTCTAGATTGGATATTAGGAAAAACTCTTTCCCTAGGAGGGGGGGGGGAAGCGCTGGAATGGGTTAACGAGGGAGGGGTGGAATCTCCATCCCTAGAGGTTTTTAGGCCCTGGCATGACAAAGCCCTGGCTGGGGTTGGTTCTGATTCAAGCAGGGGGATGGACGAGACACCTCCTCAGGTCCCTTCTAACCCATATCTCCTATGAGTCTGTGCTATCTCCAGCATGCACATTGCACCCAAGGGTGCTTCTCTTGGGAAGCTAATAAAACAGATGCTATTGCTGGGCTCCCTTGGGTGCAAAACGGAGGGGAGAGTTTATACAACTGCTCCAAAATGAAACCAAACTGCTCCCAAGGCTAAGGCGGAAGGCCTCCCTACCAGAGGTTTCATGCTGAGCTGCTAAGAAACCCCCTTCTCTGGGTAATTCAAGAGGCCACTACAGGACAGAGCTGCTGCATGGGGGAGGTGTTCAGTCCCCAGAGCAATCCCATAGGAGCTGGGAAAGGCTAGTCCTCTAGGCCATGTCTACACTGGGAGATTATTTCTAATTTACCAAGTTTGACTTCCAGGCACCCGGTTTTACAGAGTCGAAGCTCCGTGTCCTCACTACAGGGACGAATCGAATGTCACCCGAGGCGGGCGCCGTTACTGTGGACACGCTACCTCGGGCTCACAGCCCCGGAAGCGCTCTGTGGAGCTGCAGGAGGCCTCCTGGAAGCCAATTCGTTTGAATGAGTGGCACCAGAGCGTCCGCACTAACATTATTTTGCACTTCCAAGTTCAGAATTAGCGCGAGTCCTCCTGAAAACAGGACTAGAGAGTTCAAATTCCACAGGCCCTTACTCCGGAATAACGCACTCGGTAATGTGGCCGCATCGCTTAAAATTAGACATTGGGGGGGGGGGGGGAGGAGGAACAGTTATTTCAGACTAAGATCTAGTATAGACCAGGCCCTAGTGCCGGAGGGGCTAACAGGGTAGGGCCTGATCTGCTGAAGAGCCAGGCCCCCCTACATTCATTAAGGCCTGACTGTCCTGGATGATGATGCTGAGGATGATGGAACCATAACCATCATCTGTCTGCAAGGTTACCATTATCACCCCCTTGCAGCGCCCATGCTGAGGGGCAGAGGGACAAAATGAGCTGCCCAAGTCAGAGTCTGTGGAAAAGCAGGGACTTGAACCCAGGTCTCAAGTCCCAGGCATATCTAGGACTGAACGCAGGACCTCTGCAGTGATAACGGAGAGCGAGACCTCTAGAACACCCAGTCGCTGGGATCAGCACACCTACTTTCTCGTCACCCACCCTAGAAACCAAAGCTGCAAACAGCAGTGCAAATCAGAGGAGCCTGGATGCTGGTTACAGCACTGCAGTAGTATTTGCCGGTCCCTCACGTTCTTTTCCTCAGCTTGCTGGTTCTCCCGGTTGCCAAGGCAGGGCAAGACAAAGCCAATAACAGCTGATCAGGAAAGACAATTTTGTTGTGCCGACAGCAGGTGGGCAAGATGAGGAGATTAAAGAGCTTGATGATCCCCTGGAAGATGCTCCACAGCCAGTCAACATGGGAAGAAAAGAGAACTTCGCAGCTGCTCGGGTTGAGGATTTGTTCATGTTCAAAGAGCAA
Organism: Pelodiscus sinensis; assembly: GCF_049634645.1. NCBI lineage: Eukaryota > Metazoa > Chordata > Testudines > Trionychidae > Pelodiscus > Pelodiscus sinensis. Next base: position 28,943,895 of record NC_134729.1, on the reverse strand, counting down.
CCCGAAGAGGAATTACTGAGCTGCAGCAAGACCGGAAAAACGAGCGGCTGTGGATGAAATAGATCATAAATCAAGAGGATAATCAACAGAGCGAGGATGATTTTGATGAAGTTCCACCTTCAACCAACTGAGCCACAGAAGGTTTTGAACAAACTTTGGCATTTTTTTTTGCAAATAGGGACACTCGATGGCAGGGACAAGAAGTCCCTTTGGGACACCGATTTCCATCATCAAATCAGAGTTGTGACTAAGCAGCAGTGCAAATGAAGAGAGTTCTTTCACCGTGAAATGAGCTTATCCATTCGGAAGCCATTTACAAGCCGATACGGTATAAACAGAATGCATTCGGATGTGGAATACTACTTGAATGCGGGTTATTACAGTATTATTTATTTGTTTAGCAAATGCCTTTTTCCAGGGTGACTTAGCTCGCACACAAAGTATTCCAGTTAAGTGCATGTATAAAAAATGTTTACAAGAGCAAAAAGGCTTGGCTTGCTGTCACAGTTGATGTTCGATTGTTCTCAAAATAAGACTGGATACTTGTATAATGTTAACTCAATGCATAGCACTTTATTGATACAATGTTAGTAGCCTACAGATGCAGAACAGAGCATGTGCTTAAAATGTACAGTAAGTACACTCATGTAATACTCTAGCTATAATAATAAACATACAATGCACTGTTGCAATTATAGATTTTTAGCGTGTCCTGGAGCTATTTTTTGTATCGGGAAAAAACAAACCAGGCTGCCCTTGGTCAGACAAAATTCTCCAACAGCTGCGTAGGAGCAACAAAGCAAAAGAACACAGGTATATTGCCACAAGGACCTACGCTACACTTAGAACAGATTGGTGCAGTCTGAGCTGTACAGCCCTTACTGTGGGTGCAGTTACGTGGGTATCAGGAGAGTTTATTCTTGTACGGGAAGAGGAATACACAGTTCCTTACCTTTTGTAACTGCTGTTCTTTGGAATGTACTTGAACACCCCTCCAATCGGGTGTGCGCTCGCGCATGTACGTAACAGCCAGACAAATTTCCCACTAGCAGTTAGCCGGAGGGTCAGCCTCAGCGCCTCCTGGAGCGGCGCCAAAATGGCTTCCCATATAGGACACAGCTGACCATCTCTCTCAGATCCTTTTGCCATGCTCCGACAGAGGGGACGGAGGATGGGTCCTGGAATGGACTTGAACAGCAGCCAAGAAAGGGAAGTTGTTTCTTCTTCTTCGAGTGCCCTGGCAAAGTGTGCCGTAAGCAGGGGCGGGGCATCCCTGCAAGGCCGTAACATTCAGAGACAGAGGATACTACCCATGAAGAAACATGCCGAGAGGAGACCGGCTTGGCCCTTCATCCCCTCAGCAATTGCCACAAGAAACTGAGGGGACTTCCTAAACGGCCTCGTTCTGCCAAGGTGAAAAGCCTGCGCTCTACGTACCTGGAGAGGATGGAAGCTCTGTTCCCTAACACTAGGATATGGTTTTGGTTAGAAAACCTGGAAAAAATGTCCTGACCCACATGAAAACGGGAGACCACCTTTGGCGAAAGCACCGGATGTAGGCGGAGCTGGACTTTATCTGGGCAAGACACTGTGTACAGCGGCTCGGACGTTAACGCCCTAAGCGCAAGAGTCATTGTGGCTAGCTCTCTGAAAACAACCACTCCATGTGCAGCGGCAGTCAAAAAAGCAAGGTTAGGAATCATTAAAAATGGGAGAGAGAAGACGACAGAGAATATCTTATTGCTTCTATATAAAGCCATGGTACGCCCGCATCTCGAATACGGTGTACAGCTCATCTCAAAAAAGATACCTTGGCATAGGAAAAAGTTCAGAAAATGGCAACAAGAATGCTGAGGGGTTTGGAATGGCTGCCATATGAAGAGAGATTTAAAAGAGTTGGACTTTTCAGCTTAGAGAAGAGGAGACTGAGGGGAGACAGGATAGAGATCTATAAAATCATGACAGGTATAGAGAAAAGTGAATAAGGAAAAGCTGTTTACTGTTCCCACAACACACAGACTAGGAGTCACCAAATGAAATTAATAGATAGCAGCTTTAAAAAAAAAGTATTTCTTCATGTGATGCACAGTCAACCTGTGGAACTCCTTGCCAGAGGATGTTGGGAAGGCCAGGACATTAACAGGGTTTTAAAAAGAACTAGATAAATTCATGGAGGATGGATTAGCCAGGATGGGTAGGAATGGAGCCTAGCCTCTGTTTGCCAAAGGCTGGGAATGTTTGACAGAGAGGGATCACAATGATTCCTTGTTCGATTCACTCGGCATTGGCCACTGTTGGAGGACAGGACACTGGGCTGGATGGACCTTTGGTCTGACCCCGTACGGCCATTCTGATGTTATGGCAGAACTGTGAATGGATATTGGTTCCCATTCATGATGAAATTCAGATCCTCCCTGTGCAAACGGACGATCACTATGGGAAAATACGCGTCTTAAGTCGAGGGGGCAAACCAATCTGCCAGATCCAGAATAATGGAAGCTTAGGGAGACCAAGCAGAACTTGTGTTTTCCTATGAACTTGAGTTGCCACAGGTCTAGAAATCCCAGGAGTCAACCCCTTTGTCCTCGTGCTCCCGAGGAACCTCCTCCACTGCTCCTACTTGTGGGAGCAATTGCACCCCTGAACAAGAAGCTGCTCATGAGAAGGGTCCCTGAGGAGGGACGGGGGGACCAGAGACAGAAGAAGGACTGGATTGAGTTTCCGCCTTCTACCGTGCTGAACACCCATTGGTCCGATGTAACACGAGCCTTAGCCCGGTAGAAAGGGGATAGTCGGGGGGAAAGTGAAGCTGGTGTGGATCTGGCGGCCGATGGGAGGTGCCATCCTGGAGCACACCTTTAAAGGCCAGCTTTGGACAGCGGGCGGCTTAGGGCCCACGGTTCTGCTGCACAAAACGCTGCGGAGGTTGCGGGCGGAAGGGCCTTCACTGGGTGGAAGGGGCGTAGTGGGGTCCTTGAGCCTGGTAAGGCCTTTTGTCCATCTTCGTCAAGAGACCGTCACCCTCACCTAGTAAGTCCTGGATAGTCTGCTGCACCTCGTGGGGCGGGGCACAGATCCGTAAGCAGGACCCCTACACATCACAGCCCCCATGGCCATCACCCTTGTCGCAGTATCTGCCGTAAGGTGCATCAAATCTGGAAAAGCCTCTGGCGGGCAGGGCACGGGCAGGCGTCCGAAGGCACCGCAGAAGGGTCCTGGCTGGGACTCAACTGTCTGGGCTGAGCAGGAACCAACTCGGCCTCGACAGTGGGCTCAGGTTCATGGCCCAACTGCGGTACCAGCACCGGCCAATCAGCTGAGCTTGGAATCAGACCGACCCTGGCCCCTCCTCTTCTTCCGACTGGGTGACTGGCCACGGTGCCCAGGGCCTGGCCAGCCCCAAGAACTCGTCTGATGGTGCCGGTCTCAGCCTGAGGCTCTCTCTTTCGACGTAGGCGCTGGGGCACTCCTGACAGAGGCGGCGGCAGCACTGGGCACCGTGTCTCCGGCGCTGGGATCTGATTGGGGATGTACGGCTGCCTCCACAAGAAGGATACGGAGCTCCTGCTCCCTCTTATGGCTCTCGGTAGGAATATTACGCAGGGAGTAATTAGCTAATCGTGGAATCGATAGAATTTCTATCGACTAATCGTGCAGTTGACAAGAGGGAGCCTCAGTCCCGGCTCGCACCGAGTCCAGCAGCTAAACCGCACTGTAGCCCGGCTCCTACGACATTTAAACTTCAGAGCTGCAGCAGGAGTAGGTCCCGGACCAGCCATGAGCCAGGACTGAGCTGGGCTTGCTCAGTCCTGGCCCATGCCAAGTCCAGCAGCCCCTGTCCATAGGGGGTCCTGGGACCCCCCCCCCACCCCGTGGACAGGGGCTGCTCCACGGGATGCAGAGCAGCCTCTGCCCACGGTGAGCCTGAGCCTTCATGGCAGCATTCCCTGCCCCCCCGCACTGCCTCTAATAGAGGCAGCAGCTGGGGGTGGGGGTGGGGCTGGGGAGGGCAGGCAGCAACACAGAGACAGTGCTGGGGGGGGCGGTTAAGCCAGCTCTCCCCAGCACCGGCTTCTGCTTCCCCACATGCTGCCTTTGATATCGCAGCAGCAAGGGGAGGGGAAGTGAGCGGTCAAGTCATCAACGACTCGCTTGGTCTTGGCCTGAATTCCCTGCAGACCTGACACTGGTCGCGCTGGTGACCCGCCCCCACACACTGGCAAAACAAACCGCACCCTAACCCCCCCAGGTAGATGGGCATAAAATCGGCGTGCAGCCCCCTGGGGTTCCGGAGGGGCTGAAGAACGTGCTTCAGTGCTTTGCTGAATCAGGCCTTTCGTAAAGGGCCAGAGAAGAGTTTCAAAGAGCCTCCCCCGCCCCAGGGCCGAGCAGCCGCTGCTGAGGTGGTGAAGGGGTGGCCTGGACATACCGATTAGGCCGCTTTTAATTGACGACTTCCAAGGCCAGATGCAACCTAACAAATACAAACAGCCCCTGTACCGCTGTGGAGTTAAGCAACGGCCAGAAGCCCAGCCAGCCGGGGAACTGAGACTAGCCTGCAGCATCCAGCCAGGGCAAAGGGCAAGGCAGAGCTAAGGAATCCGGGCCCAGCGCACACAGGGGCAGCCGAGGCAGCCCCACAGTAGGGACGGGCTCTTTGTTCGCTGAGGATGGACCAGGGCAGCAGCGGTGGGAGGAAGGCAAGGGCTGCAAAGCCTCAAGTACGGCAGCAGGGGATGCAGCTCAAGACCACCCCAGGCAGCGGGAAGCAGCACTCCGTGGAGAAACCACCGGGGAGGGAGCGGCAGCTTCCGCAGCGACCCACAGGCTGCCTGGCAGGCACTGCTATGCCCAGCGGGCAGAGCTGCAGAGGGGCCGACATTGTTCCCAAAGGGTGCGGTGTCAGATATTAACTCTCTGTGTTCGTAGGTCAAGAGCCCTCGTCCTGGCCCCAGACCCGGCTGCGGGAGGCACTGTCCGAACCGAGCGAACGGCTCCCCCTCCCGAGGGGCTTGGTGAGATGAGCTGTGCGGTGACGTCCTACTGAAGTGGAACAGTAGGGACTTGAGCCCAGGTCTCCTGGATCCCAGGCCAGTGCCTGGACCACTGGACCAGCCTCCCTCCTGGTGCTCCCTCGGCAGAGTCAATCACTGGAGGGAGGGAGAAGGGCATGTACATGGTTCTATTAGAGACCAAAGTGACTCTCGTTCAGCCCCCAGGGGACCCAGTGGCAGACACCCCACTGTGCAACTCCCCCAGTCTGACAACCCCCCGCGAGGGTTCCCCCTCCAACCGACACCGGCCACGTTTCAGCCCTGCCTTAGGCCTCGCTCAGGACAGCCGGTGCTTAACTTCACGCACAGCCTCACTACGTAAGCACGGGCGGTCCTGGACCAGGATGCATCTTAAGTCCAGGGTGGAGGGGCGGCTAGAGCTGCATTCAAACCTCAAGTGTCCAAGGCTGGCTGCAGCCCCACGTCTCCACTAGGCAGGTGAACGACTAATCGGCCAGCCAGTAAGCAAATGTTATTAGTCGACAGGCTATCCTGAGTCCCCCGCTGGCTGTTGCTACACTCCAAAGGCAGAGGCGCCCTTATCGACTAGCGCTCTCCCTGTACCCGGTAGGGATGTAACAGTGCAGTCAATTAACTGATTAACCAATAAGCAAAAGCTTACAGGTTACTGCTACCGACTACAGGCATTTCCCCACCCTCCCGAACCAGTACAATTTAGCAGGCTAGCCAGCAGCCCGGCTCAGTCCTGGCTCACGCCGGGTCCGGGACCTACCCCCGCTACGGCTCTGCATTTAAAATGTGTTAGGAGCCAGATGGGCAGGCAGCCCAGCTCAGTTCCAGTTTACTCCGGGTCCAGGAACTCAGACCCGCCCCTCCCACAGGGGCTGCTGCCACCCCACACTGCTGCCTCTGCAAGAAGAGCTGGTTTTGAAACTGGCTCCCCTCACGGATTAGCTCCTGCCGGGCGCCCCGCGCTGCTGGCTGCACCCCCGGGGACTGTAGACTAGTCGACTAACCAATAAGAATTCATAGTCACTCGACTATTCAATTGACCGATATTCACATCCCTAGGACCCAGGCTGCCACTCTGCCTCTCATCCCTGGAGGATCGCAGGGCACTTCCGAGGGAGCTGGGAATGGGCACAAGGATGGCGGAAGCCGTTTAATGAACTGCAGCCACCTCTGGGAAATGGCGCAGCGCTGATGTTGGCCCTGTTCAGGACAGGAAGTGAAGAGCAGAATGCAGCTACCCACTGGAATCTGGCCAGGACATCAGGGCTCTGCAAAGCGTCGGGAGGCAGGATCGGGCTCTGTCTCAGAGGCATGGAGAGCGCGTCACCAACGCTGGGGTGGGGCAATTGGCCAGCCCCCCTCTAAACTGACCTGGGGTGACTGGGAGAAACCAGAGGGAGATGAAGAGTCTCTCACTTCAAAGTGCCACCAGGGTAGGAAACATCCGCTCCCCGGCACTCCTAGCCAGCCCAAGTCAGTGTGCCCTTTGCACTGGACTTTGCATTGACACGCTGGGCTTTATTGCTCTTGGCGCAGGCTTGGACACGAGAGCTGGAGGAAAGTAAGTGACTAATTCGGGCTGCATGGCTTATCGATACCCCACCCCCCCACCTCCATGGTGCCACACAGGGCTGTGGGCAAAACAAGCAGGCCACTCTCATGAGCTGCTTTGCTCCCCCCGCCCCCCCCCCAACAGAGCATGGGACATGAAACTTGCTGGCCTGGGGGCACGGATCCAACCTGTCCCGTCTGCCGTGGTTTGAGACAGATGTGAGCACTTAACCGGCAAGTCCGGGTGAAGCTTAACAGTTAAGGTTAACTCGTGGGGGCTGGGGCCTCCCGCAGACAGGGCTGCTCCAGCCCCATGGGGGGGGGGGAGGGGCGAAGGGCGGACAGAGGCTGCTCTGGCCCTAGCCTGCATCGAGGGGGCAGAGGGCTGCTGCAGCCCCTCGGTGAGCGGGGGGGCCACTGCAGTTGGGATGGAGTGACTCCTCCATCCCACCTCCCCTTTAATTGGTTAACCAATTCAATGGGATTTGACATCCCTAGTTTGTGCTGCGGCGGCGGCGTTCGTTTGCAGCTGGGTCTCCCTGTTCCCGCTTTTGGCCTGGCCAAGCCCCTTCCCGCGCTCCCATCCCACCAGACACCGCATGGAGCCGGCCGACTCCTCTGGGACGCCCATCGGCAGGGCCTGGCAACCCAGGACAGCTCACGGTCCCATCTACGTTAGTCCCCAAGGTGCTGCGGGACCATTCGTTGTCAGTGAAGTTTCTCCAGTTACAGACTAACTCGGCTCCTCCTCGGAAGCTTTGGCGCATTGCTACAGTCACCCCCGGACCAAACACCCAGCAGCCTGCAGCCCTGCCACGCCTCCCAAGCAGCACCAGGGCAAGTCGGAGGCTGCCCAAGCTAATCTACCAGAGATGTTTTCTACGCTAGCCGCTGGGACAGCCCTCCGAGAAGCCCTCGAGGTGCCCCCACCCTTGACTGGTCAACACAACCCAGCCAGCCCCCTGGACGATGGCTCTCTCTGTAAGAGCCTGCTCTGTCGTTTCTCCAGCTCCTTCACTGCCCACGTGCCAGGCCTATGCTACGACCAGCCTTACAAAGCTCGCGAAGTTTGAGAGACACAGGAAGGCTGGCGCCAGGGCTGGGCTAGCTGGAGAGGAGCAGAACGACAGCGCTTCGCACTCCTCTCATGTTCTTAAGCGCCCAAGTGCTGGGAAAGCAGTGCAGAAGCTCATCCTTACCCCGCGCTGGGAGGCAGGCACGTCACACCTCCGGCTTTTCGCCAACAGTGGGGAAGCAGAGGCAGCGAGACCAAGCCGCTTGCTTAAGCCGCAGTGGAGAGAGTCAGGAGGCGTCTACGCAGCAGCTAGATACCTGGGGCGGGCCCCCGCCCGCCGTGGAGCCGTTTCACTGCTGTGTGGATGCCTGGGCGTAGGCTGGTGGTGCCGAGCGTTCCAGTGCTTGGCTAGGAAGTCTACCTAGCAATGGAACAGCCCCAGCCAGGGGCTTCTCTTTGCTGCGGAGACGTGCCCCAGAGCAAGGATCAACTGACTTAAGGCCACTCTCCGGGTCTAGGAGTAGCAGTGTAAACGGTTTTGCTGGGCTCCGAAGCCACGCTCCATGCTGGGGTCCGAGCCTAAGCAGGAACATCCAGACGACTGGTTTTAGCCCTGTAGCACAAGCCCAGGTCAGCTGACCCAGAATCTGAGACTTGCCACTACGGGGGGGGGGAGGCAGTGTAAATACACCTTCAGCGCCAGAGCCAAGATGGGCACGTGGGCCATGCAGGGAGCAGAGCTCAGCAACAGCACAGGGAACCTCTGACCCTGAGCTCAGACTAAGGACAGGAGCCACGTGGAAGGGAATTTCAGAGGGACACAAAGGGAAGTGATAAAACACTGACACGCCGAGGGTGAAGGAGCCACGTGCTAGGGGAGGGCTCAGAAAGGAAGTGAGGGGAGTCAAAAGAAAGCTCAGCAGCGGGCCTAGGGGAGAGCAGCACCATGTCAGCGCAGACGTGGGACTTACAGTCTGTTCTCAGTGTTGGGATTCCTGGGGTGATGCCGGCCAGCAGCCACTTTGCACCCCTCTCTGACACCTCTCCTGCAAGGATCTGCACAGACGCCAACTCTTCCAAGTCCCCCATGGAGATAAGAATTGTCCCCTTATGGCAGATGGGGAAACTGAGTCCCGGAGAGGGGAGCGGACGTGCCCAAGGAGATGCCATGGCAGAGCCAGTAGAACCCCCTGCCTCGCTGGAGACAGGACGCGAGGGAAGCAACCTCGGCGTAACGCGAGCAGCCCTGGCACCAGTCCGGCACAGCAACCTCCGTCGAGCCCTCTGCTCCGGTAACCACGTCCCCCACCCAGCACTAGTTTCATTTCATTAGTGCTCCTGCGGGTCCGAAAGCAGCCCCGATGGCTGCAGTTAATGTCCACAGCGCCACTCCGAGCCAGCCCCGCCCACAGAGATTCACCAGCGGGTTTGCATGCAAAGGCACGGCAGCAGCATCCCTTGGGCCGAGCTGCCTTTTGGTGCCAAGGCAGGTCTCCCAAAGCAGGGAGGAGAGGAAGGGGCCAAGCCGGCAGGCGGCCCGTGGGAAGGTGCACAGGCGCCGAGCACCGTCACCGAACTCGCGCCAGCCGTCTGGTGCGCTGGGATGGGGGTTGCTCGGTCTTGTTGTGCTGAGCCTCATCTTGGATTTGTCCAGCCCAGCCGACGAGCACCGGTGGTGCTGCTCAAGCTCCGAGGTTAAGAGGGTTGGGGAACGTCCGCTTGGTGCTATGGAAGCCAGGCAACTAAACCCCGACCAACCAGGGGGTGGTCTCTGCATTCCAGTTACTCCCATAGGGCGCTAGGTGCCATCCAGGGAGGCACCGGCCTTGGTCCAAGAAGCTTGTGTGAAAAGCTCCGTCCATGCACCTCAATCCAGGCGTGCAGCTCCCCACTCGTTGCTGTTCAGTCCCTGGGATCTCCCCAGCCTCTTCTCTTGATGCACCTCAGTCCTGGCCTGCCACACCAGGACTCTCCTGCCGTTACACACCCTGAACCGGGCCGGGCTGCACAGCAAGCGTTTGGTGTGGGCAAAACGGCCAGCGGTCCAACTGATTTCACCCGTGACCCCTCCATTGCTCTCTACACCTCCCGAGGTCAACGGTGCACTTGTGAGATTAGTGTCCCCGGGAACAAAGCATCTCCCACGTCACCCCTCACACCCCTTTTCCTTGTTACAACTGATCTGGGTACCAAGGGGACAGGACCTTCACAACACAGAAGAAATATAATGTAGCCGCAGAGGTGGGGCCTACTTGTCCAAGCACAGACCTAGGACACAGTAACACATTTTGATCCTGGCTCAGAAAGACTTTTAGATCCTGGAAAAGTGAGTGAACTTGTTGGTTTTAGTTTCCTCATCTAAATGGGGATGCTGTGATGGACTGCATTCAGACCGGGTTCTCTGGCGGTCATGGGCAAAATAGTTCCCCATCTTGCAGACAGGGAAACTGAGGCAGAGAGAGCCCTTCCCCCCCCCCCCCCACTAACATATCAGTTACCCACAGTCACTTAGCCCAGACTAGGCACGAAAACAGTGGTTCTCAGTTAGGGATTCAGGGTACCCTGGGGGCCACAGGTAGGTTTCAGGGGGCTGTGACCCACAGCCCCTCCCTTGGGGGAGGGGAGAGCAAAGCAACTTAGCTTTGTCCATCTGTGGCCTGGGTCCTAGCAACTGCCTGCTTGGTACCCCCTAACACTGGCCCTGGCTTTTATACACACAACAACAGCTGTAGCGAGGCTGTGGAGTTTAACCAGAGCAAGGCTGAGAATCCTTGCACGCGAGAACACGGGCAGGGGATCTCCGCTGCTTTCTCCTCACCGGTAAGCCTGCTTAACTGGGGTGACAGGTCATCTGCTGGGACAGCGAACTAAAGGAGTCTTGACTTTAGCTTAGAAGCGTCTTGTGAGCATATTCATGTGTCCATGGTGATCAAGGGATTTGGGGGCTCAATTCAGTCTGGTGCTTGCAGGTCACACGGGTTTCACAAAAGTTTCCTAGGATGCTGCAATTCTGCACAGAAGCCCAAGTCATTTAAAAACCACGGCTCTCATTCCTCCGGTAGGGCTAAAAAAGGCTCAGAGGGCCTCAGAACCACAAGAGCTCTGCTTGTAAAGCTCAATCCAGGGGCAAGGTACAAGACAGATCAGCACAGAGCCAAAAACTTCAGGCAACCTATGAGCCTGATGCAAGACCAAGAGAAAGTAAAGTCCCCTTTGTGCTGTCCCTATTCGGGGCTTGGTCAGATCCAATTTGGCCTCTGACGTAGGTTGGAGCAGCCTCAGCACAGTCCTAACTTGCACCAGTCGTCTCGAGGGCTTGTTGGGTGGTGGAAAATAGCTACAGCACAAAGATGCTTGGGTCACCTCCCCCTCTCCTGGAAGCCCCTTACTGGGCTGTCACCGAAACATAGCAGCGCCAACCTGCCGGTCCTGGCACCTTTGTGCAGGGGGAATCCCTCAAGAGCCGAATCTGCCAGCCCTACCGCCTCTTAATGCCAACAGAGGGGCCACCCGGCAGAGCTGAATCAGGCTCTTGAGGGATGCCTGGAAGAGCCAGAAGACGGGGAGACAGGGAACACCGCCAGAGGGGAGAATATAAAATGTGAAAGTATTTAAGTATTTCCCCAAGGCATGGGGGTAGTGGGAGCAACTACAGTCTGTTTTGAACCCAAGCGTCCATCCCATTTCAGCCTTTGCATGTGCTGTTCAAGGCCCCCAACTCCGCTCCTAGAAGTCACATTGCTTATTAATGTCCTCGCAGTGTATCAGCATAAACCGCACCAGTTCCCCGAGTTTGACAAGAAGCCAGGCTTCCCTTTGCAGTGAGTATTTCCTGGGGGACTAGGAGTGCACAGCCTAAGGAGATGTAATTTGATAAGGGTGGATGAGACTCATGACTGGGCCTTTTCTATAGTGAAGTCACCCATGCAGGCAGCAAATTGGAGGTGCTGAAAGGACTCCGGTTTGTGAACCTGACAGCTCAGGGATAGAAAAGACCTACTAGATAATTGAATCTTTCCCTTAGGAGTGGCTGGATCGGAGGGGAAGTTGATACTTCCTGCAGAGCGGGCCAAGAAGCCCGGATCTCCTGCTACCCTGACCCAGGAGTCAGTTAACCAGGTATCATCCTTACCGTGATCACGCCCCCTTTCCCCGCCTGCCTTCAAGCTCTAGCACAGCCTCCAGGAACAGAAAGGGAAGCGCAGAAAGTGGAGGCGGAGCATGAGCGGTTGGTACAAACCGGGATCGTGTGCTCCTGGAAGTGGGCTGGAGCTCCGGGAGCCGGCCAATGGGAAGCAGAGAGTATGATGTCATCATGCTAATCACAGCATGGCTCTAGCTAACAAAGAGAACAATGGGGCTACCAACACTGCCCCACTTCCACCCATGAAAACCACACGAGGGCCCCACAAATCCTATCAATGAAAATGAAATGATCACCCTGCGCCCCACATCTACGAAGAGAGGCCACAGTCAGAGGTCACGGCAGAAAGGCCAAGTATCCTGGAGGTCAGCTTGCAAACAGGCAAGACTCAGATCTCCACAATGATTTTTGATACTAAAAATGTGTATTTTATTTAGCTTGCAGTTTTCTTTAAGACATAACCTGAAAGACTAGAAGGATATTTTTTATGTGAAAGAAACAAAATCCAACCGGCACACCCCCGGCCAAGTATCACCAGGGTTGAGGCGTGCCCTTGTGTCCTTTTGTGACAGATTTTTTTGCGGTGAGGGATCCCTACCCCTCCACAGCTACTTCATATCTCAAGAGTTTAACATATTTTTAAGTAAAATGCAGGACAATGTAGCACTTTAAAGACTAACAAGATGGTTTATTAGATGATGAGCTTTCGTGGGCCAGACCCACTTCCTCAGATTAAAGTGCTACATTGTCCTGCATTTTGCTTCAGCTACCCCAGACTAACACAGCTACATTTCTATATTTTTAAGTAGCAGCTGAAATTAAGAATCCTACTGAGATCAAATAAGTCTCTGACAGTATTGCCTTAAGAGAGCGGGTGGAGTAATCAATTAAATAAATGAAAGTATTTTCATCTATTTCATGGTCATTGTATTTTGCAGTCTATTTCCACAGACTTGAAAAGTCCAGCAAACATGAGAACTTTGCCAGTATGTAACATACACACTGTGTAGCAGGCCTATATAGTTTAAACAACAGCAAACTATAAAGCAAAATATTTACAATTGTGGAGTCATTTTAAAATGACACACAGGGAGTGGGCTTGGTCCTGAAATAGAATTAAAAGTGTCTCTACGAAGAGTTTGGTGAGCTTTTGTTTCTGACAAGTTTCCACACTGCACTCCTCAGCACAAAGAAACAAAGACGAAAACTGACCCAAATAAAAACTGGGATGGGCCAGAGCATCTCAGACTTTCTGACTGCAGGATTTTTGGTTGCTACCCGGGCATAGGTGTTCAGGGAAAGAAAAACCCAAAATACCAAAGCACACACACATCACTGTGCTATGCCATCCCTGCCAAAAAGACAGGCCAACACCTTTCTGGCCCAGGAGTATTTAAGCTACAAGATTCTCTAGTTCTCTCCAAACCTATCCATGTATTCAGGTTCCCAGGCCAAGTTATTCAGGCACTAATTGTAAGTCTGCTAACCTCTCTCGAATATGGAGGGGGGTATTTTAAGTGACATATGTAGAAATACTTTGGTTTCTTCTACAGACTTGCGTCTCCTCCTTTCTCCATTTTAGACAGTGTTACCTGGGGAGCCCCACGCTGCCTATCAGAGAGCGGGGGACTGAGGGCGTGCCAGGGAAGAGCCCCACCGCCAGTGTGCAAAACAAAAGGGGGGAAAAAAAAGGCCGCTGAAGTTTACCTTGTCTCCCCACAATCTCGGCTACATGTTCAGAGCTGGGGACAGGGACACACTCAGTCATGTTGACGCTTTTCTTTCTGCTTCCAATGATGCTCAGCTGCTCCGCCAAGATGGAGGGGTGGGGGTGAAAGTTGCCGAACACATCTGGAGGGGAAGCGGCGCTGCAGGTGGGGGGGCTCGCCTCTGGATCCAGCACCGGCAGCCCCCCCAGCATCCCAACTCCCCTGTCCAGCCCTGCCCCGGGGTCCAGCTCCTCCAGCCCGCCATCCCCAACCTCCAGCGCCTCCTCCTCCGCGGCTCCGTCCTCTTCTGCCGCCGCCTCCTCCTCCTCCAGCCCCAAGATGGAGAGCTGGTCCAGGGCAAACCTCAGCGCGGCGGCCGCTTCCTCGGGGTCGGGCTGCTCCGGGAGGCTGGGCGGCGGCGCGGGGCTCAGCAGCCCCCGGCAGGGCGCGGGGCAGCCGGCAGCCTCCCCCCCGCCCGGCTGGTAGATGGAGCTGGGCATGCTGCAGAGCAGCCGCGGGCTGGTCCCCTGCGCTCGGAGCCTCCCGCCCCGGCGCCGCCGCCTGCTTTGTCTGCTGCCCGGCCGGCCGCCTGCATCCAGCGGCAGCAGCAGGGCTGGAAGGGGCCGCCGCGAGCAGCGCCCCCCGCCTCCCGCAGGCCCAGGACGTCAGCCCCAGCCCAACAATGGGGCAGGGCGAGCGCGGCGCATGCGCGGGCCCCCCACCCACCCCCGGCCCATGTGGCCGGGGCGGGGCCGCCGGGCGAGAGAGCCAACCCGCGAGCCGGCGCTGGAGCGGGGGGGCGGCGCTGTGGCTCCCCCAGCTGCAAAAGGCACCGGCCGGAGCTCGGGCCACGCCTCGCGCGTCGGTGGCAGCGAAGGAAATAACCGGGGACCCGCAGCACCCCGGGGACTAGCAATGCGGGGCCAGCCCCAGGGCGCAGGGTTTTTTTTTTCGGGGGGGGGGGGGTTGTTACAAATGTGCGCTGCAAGGGTGTGAATGCACCCCCATAGCGCCCCAAGTCAGTGGGGAAACCAGCCCCGGCCTTCTGCATGGTCAGCCAGAGCATGCTTACTTGGGGGGCCCTGGCAGGGCGGGGGATGCTTTCACACCCCCAGGTAAGGAATATTCAGGTAGGCGAGATTATCTCAAGCTGGCAGCACCTGGCGAAGCGACCGGTCGCGTCCTTACAGAAATAGGGGAAGCAGTTTTGGAACCATTAGCCATTCGGGGTAAGAATTCGGGGAGGGTGCAGAAAACAAGGGGAAGCCAAACACAATACGGGGACAAAGAGGGCCTGGGGAATTACAGACCAGCCGGTATCAGGAGAGGGGGGGAAAAAAGACACGTGACCCAAATGACAGTCAATCAGACTGAAGCCCCTAGACCAGGGCTACTCAACTTTGGAAGCCCCGGGGGCCACAATAATACAACACATGCCAAGGGCCACAGCTTAAGAGTGGTTACATCTACATGCAAATATATGCAAATAGCTCCTTTTGCACTGATGGGCATGAAAAACAAAGATTAAGCCCCAGCACCGAACCTAAATGTGGGTTGTGTAAGCCAGTCAGCACCTCTCAGGTTCTGCCCACAAGGCTAAGCAACCAGCACTTCCCACAATGCCTCAGTGCTCCTGGCACCTCCTCCCTAGGGTCTAGAAACGCCAATACCCTGTACCCATCTATTGCAGTGAGCCCGTCCGCTTGCATCTTTAAATGCTCACCCACCTGGGAGATGCCTCTCCGTTGTGGAGCGTGTTTCCAGAGGAGGCCATGTTCAACGGTTCCCACCCATGGGCCACATGGTGAGCCTTGTGTAAATCCAAACTGCATCACGGGCTACAAACAGGCCGCATGTTGAGTGACTCTGCCGTAGACGATAATAGGGTTATAAGGAATAATCAACATGGATTTATCAAGAACAAATCATGACAAACAACCTTATTTCTTTAACAAGATGACTGTCCTTGTGGATGGGGGCGGGGATACTGGCGTTGTAATATAGCCTCATTGTAGTAAAGCTTTTGATAGTCACACGTGCTAAGCAAAAACAAAGGCGACGTGGTCTAGATGACAGTAAGGCGGGTGCACAGAAGGTTGAAAGACCCGACTTAAAGAGTAAGTGGATCAGTCATGCACCGTTAAACTGGGAGAACGTATCCTGGGTCTGGTTCTGGTCAATATTTGCATCCGTAGCTTATCTATTGGAGTGGAGAGGATGCTTACATTTGTGAATGACACCAGTCTGGGAGGAGTTGCGAACACTTTGGATTAGAATTCAAAACCATCTTGACAAACTGGAGAATTGGGTTGATATTAAGATGAAATTCAGTAAGGACAAATGCTTAGGAAGTACTGCGCTTAGGAAGAAAAAAATCAAATGCACAACTACAAAACGGGGAATAACTGCATTTGGGTTTATAATCTGGGGATCATAAATTGAGAATTAACAGTTTAATGCAGTTGGGAAAAAGACATTCTGTGGTGTGTTAACAGATGTACGTAAGACACTGGACGTAACTGGCCTGCTGTACTTGGCACTGGGGAGGTCTCAGCTGGACTACTTGGCAAGAGCAACAAAAATTATAAAAGGTTTATTAAACCTTACCAGAGAAGAGAAGATTAAAAAAAGGGCATGTTTAGTCTTGAGGAAAGATGACTGCCGAGGAAATTATTTCAAAATAACTAAATTCGAAAAACTACTCCCAAAATAACTGCTTTGAAATAAGCTTATTCCCCGAGGAAGACAGGAGTACAGATTTCAAAATAACCAGACCGTTATTTCAAAATAGCAGGCTTGGTAGCATGGATGCTCTGCTTATTATTTCAAAATAAGGGGGGGGGTATTTCAAAATAACTCCCTAATGTAGATCCAGGCATAAAGAGGACAGGAATCAATTGTTCTCCTACTGAAGTTAGGATAAGAAGTAATGGGCTTCATCTGCAGCAAGGAAGACTTTGGTTAGTTTTTAGGAAAAATCTTCCAAATTATAAGGCTAGGTAAGCACCAGAATATACGTCCAAATGAGGTCTATTGGAAAGTCTATTGTTGGAAATTTGTTAACAGGTTAGACAAACATCTGTCTAGCTTTACTTGGTTCTACCTAAGCGCAGAGGGCTGGAGTAGATGACCTCTCAAGGTTTCTTCGAGCCTGACATTTCTAGGATTTCATGGGATGTAGCTCTCAACAAACAGGCCCAGCACTAATTTTTATAATGTAAGGAAAATGTCAGGCAACTTTATATTAAACGTTGTTTCCAACCCCCCTATAATTTAATATAATTCTGCTCTCTCCTGAAGAGCAGCTTCCAAGCTAATACAGCCGAATATAAATATAGAGCTCCGTAAACTACAATTTCCATATAATATCAGGAGCGGCCTGAGGCGGGCTGCAGCAGCTGGCGCCCCCGCCTGCATGGCCGTCAATGGAGGGAAGTCATCATCGGGCGCCCCGTGACATCATCATCGGGCGCCCCGTTGAAGGCAGCGCCCTAGGCAACGGCCGAGTCGGCCTATAGTCACATGCCACCCCTGTATAATATACCTGGTGGTATCCTAGAAACATTGCACTAGAAACCTCCAGCATTAATCCTCCACCTTTGTTTTGTTTTTCCCCCTAAAAAAACTAACCTCCCATAATCTCAGAATAATCAAACAGCACACTGAGTAATAGTCTGAGCATTTTTTGTTAACATCAGCAATAAAGACCCACAAAATATATGAAATGAATAAAATACATGATTCAGCATGCACTGCAAAATTATATGAAAGATGGAACAGATCCACTAGATCTCAGATTACCAACTTAATAAAAAGGAATTTTTAAAAACCCAACAAAATGTGGAAACAAAACATGAAAACAGAAACCTGATAACAGTAGACTTTGTTAGCTTCTTCTGTTTTCTGCTTTTTCCCCCTCCCTGTGTCATGGCATGTCGTCTAACCTAGATTGTAAGCTCCTCTGGGGAAGGAGGGCATCTTTTATTTGCATGCAAAGTGCCTGTACCACATATGCCTACAATGCTGTTAGATAAAAATGTAGTCCACTCCTCCTGTACTGACAGGATGGACGTCCCCAACAGGTGGTATTAAGTAAACATTAAGATGATCCTGCTGTACATGAACATATATAGCCAGTCACAGCATTAAGTGTTAACCAATGATTTTCTCTCTATGGTCTTTATTTGTAAGTGAATACTATTGTATATATCAAAATAGGAAAATCACACTTCAACTGCACTGAACTTTAATTGCAAAACTGCGGCCTTTGTTGATACAGGCAGTTGCATTCAGAATTTCTAATCCCCACCCCAATCCCATTAGCTACTTATCAGATTTTTCAGGATTTTAATACATTTTCCATTGCTACCATTATTGATAGTGCAATATTTTTCTTAGTAGTCAACACAGCAAAGTCTCTCTCATACAGATTGCTTGCTAAGAAAGATATTTTCTTGCTCCTGTTTAGAGCTCTTAATTTTATAAATACTAATCATCATCCTTCAAAAGGGGAGATGGTAGCAACAAAAGATGTTTGATCCTCTCACAGTGGTATTTATCTCCGTAAAGCTTGCATGGGTTACAATTCGTATGAAGGATACTTAAAAATAAGGCCTTGATCCTGCAGATATTTGAGCAGGTGTGTAAATTTATGCATATGCATACCAGTGTCATGAACTCCAATGGGACTACTTGTAGTCCATAAAGCAAAGCATATAATAGAATCATAGAATACTAGGACTGGAAGGGACCTCGAGAGGTCATCGAGTCCAGTCCCCTGCCCTCATGGCAGGACCAAATACTGTCTAGACCATCCCTGATACACATTTATCTAACCTGCTCTTAAATATCTCCACAGATGGGGATTCCGCAACCTCCCTGGGCAATTTATTCCAGTGTTTGACCACCCTGACAGTTAGGAACTTTTTCCTAATGTCCAACCTAAACCTCCCTTGCTGCAGTTTAAGCCCATTGCTTCTTGTTCTATCCCCAGAGGCCAAGATGAACAAGTTTTCTCCCTCCTCCTCATGACACCCTTTTAGATACCTGAAAACTGCTATCATGTCCCCCCTCAATCTTCTCTTTTCTAAACTAAACAAACCCAATTCCTTCAGTCGTCCCTCATAAGTCATGTTCTCTAGACCTTTAATCATTCTTGTTGCTCTTCTCTGAACCCTCTCCAATTTCTCCACATCTTTCTTGAAATGCGGTGCCCAGAACTGAACACTATACTCCAATTGAGGCCTAGCCAGCGCAGAGTAGAGCGGAAGAATGACTTCTTGTGTCTTGCTCACAACACACCTGTTAATGCATCCCAGAATCATGTGTGCTTTCTTTGCAACAGCATCACACTACTGATTCATATTCAGCTTGTGATCCACTATGACCCCTAGATCCCTTTCTGTCGTACTCCTTCCCAGACAGTCGCTTCCCATTTTGTATGTATGAAACTGATTGTTCCTTCCTAAGTGGAGCACTTTGCATTTGTCTTTATTAAACTTCATCCTGTTTACATCAGACCATTTCTCCAATTTGTCCAGGTCATTTTGAAACTTCAACTAACTGAACAATGAGAGAAAACTGCTAAGAGGCACTTGCAGAGGAAGAGCAAAAGCACGTTCCAACAACTGTCACGAGCAGTAAGAAGGAACCAAGCAGGTGCAGGGCCTGCAGGGGTACAGATGTGCCAATAGAACAGTGTGATGGCACGTTGGGGACCCCCCCCAATCCTGCACCCCCATCTGCAGCAAGAACGGACTCTGGAAGCCAGTAGAATAGAGGGGGTTTATTGCTTCTCGAGGATACAGCCCACCATAGAAATGATGTGGCTACTGGAATCAGGGCCAGGATACGTCAGACCCCTGGGGTTAAGGAGTCCATCGCCCCCTCAACCCTCAGCTTAGTCTGTTCCCTTCATGTTTCCCAGCCAGAAACTGCCCAGCTCCCAGACCCTACCTCCCAGCCAGGTGTTCGTCTCTGCCTCCCTTCCTTTCTCTCCCCCCCTGGGAAGAGTTTTGCTAACCGCTCAGGCTGGGACTAGGTGTCTGGGCCAATTGACATGTGGGTGAGTCAGTGGGAATCACACATCACAGCGCAGGGGAACCCCGGGTTGCAGAGCAGACAGCACCCCCACTACGTCGCAAACAGTGCCACTCCAGGGGGCTCTGCTGCTGGCCCAACGGGTATTGCTAAGGGAAAAACGATGGACGACACGTGCATGCAGCGCACACACACCTACACGAATGAACATGAGCAATAACTCAAAGAAGAACTGGCTTTCCTCCAGTATCCCACAATGCCTTCCCTAATGGCTGTGCTCAATGTTTTGTGATCTCTGCTGCCCTGCAGGCAGGCGCTCCTCCCCTAACAAAACTCCAGGAAGTATCTGACAGCTGAGTGAGCTGCTCCATTTGGGGAACAAAGACCAAATCACAGGAATGCTCCTGTTCTGCACTAGAAACATAGTGGCAGGCATATGGCTACTGCGGGGGAAGAACTGGAGGGACGGCTGTGCTGCTCTGACATTCCTCAGCATGGAGACCTCAGGGAGCTATTCATAATACTGCTCCCAGCAGCTGAGAATGCTGGGAGAGAACTTGGAATCCTAAGGCGTGCAGGGATCAGCTCTGCCTTCCCACAACATTGCACTGTGGGACGCTTACCCACAGTGCTTTGCTCTGTTGACAGGGCTGCTAGCCAAGTGGCCATGAAGGGTACTAGACTACACGCGTCTCTAGATTGTCTAGACAGCCACAACCTTTTCGAAAAAGTGATCCGCTTTTTGGAAAGAAAACACCCAGGCAATCTGGATGCTCTCTTTCGAAAAAGCCCTGTTTGCAGTCAAGAAAAAAGGCGTTCTTCCTGCTAAAATGAGGTTTACCACTGTCGAAAAAACTGCCACGTTCTTTCAATTTAATTTCGAAAGAACACAGCAGCAGTCTAGACAAAGGTGAAGTGTTTTTCAAAAAAAGGCCACATTTTTCGAAAACCTCCGGTAGTCTAGACATAGCCGAAATATCGACAATGGGAAGCAGCGTAGCCAGTTTGACCTGTTTTCAATTTTGGCGACTTTTGCAAGTCGATGGCACTTTTGTCGCCAAACCCTCCCAGTGCAGACGTAGCCCAAGCCGGCCCCTCTCGTCAGTTCTATATCCACGGAGGTAGCCCCGTGTTTCCACAGGGCCTTGCACACAATTGCTTCCCTCACTGTCTGCTACTTTTCTACACCTGTCACAGTTTGCCTAGCAAATCCCTTGCTCCTGCCTTTGCCACCCGTCCCAGGGATACCCCTCAGACTACACAGTTCTGGGCAGCAGCCTCTTACGATTTCCAGCTTTTCCTACATAAAAAGGCATTTTTCCGGTCCATCCATTTAGCCTGAAAGCAACACACCATTGGCTTTAACCAGGCCTATGACAGTCACATGGGTTCCCAAACTGAGGGGCGTGGCCCCGTGGGTGTGTGTAAAGAAATTCCGGGGGGGGGGGTGTGCGAGGTGACCCAGACCCCCCCCCATTAATCCCACCCCAAGTTTTGCTGCTATTTTTTTTAGGGGAGGGCGTGAGGGTTTCTCAAAAATCAAAAAGAGGGCGTGATGCCAAAAAGTTTGGGAACCCCTGATGGCAGCCATTAACAGCTTCAAACATAACAATACCTCCATCTCAGCACATCATCCCAATGGCCACCCCACAGCTAATTCGTCCCAGACAAAAAGAAAAATAATATATCGAACTAAAGTGCATGCATGTTGACTTGCATGTTGACTTTTGTCCAACAAATCATGTTCTTCTACGTGCCTCACAATTTTATTCTTTACTATTGTTTTGACTAATTTGCCCAGTACTGAAGTTAGATTTACTGGTCTGCAATTGCCAGGATCGCCTCTAGAGCCCTTTTTAAATATTGGTGTCACGTTAGCTACCTTCTAGTCATTAGGTATGGAAGCCGATTTAAAGGATAAGTTACAAACCACAGATAATAGCTCAGCAATGTCCCATTTGAGTTCTTTTAGAACCCTTGGATGAATGCCATCCAGTCCCGGAGATTTGTTAACATTAAGTTTTTCTATTTGTTTCAAAACCTCCTCTAATGACACTTCAATCCGGGACAGTTCCTCAGATTCATCACCCACAAAGGATGGTGCAGATTTGGGAATCTCCCCAACGTCCTCAGCCGTGAAGACTGAAGCAAAGAAATCATTTAGTTTCTCTGCAATGACTTTATTATCCTTGATTGCTCCTTTTATATCTCAATCATCTAGGGGACCCACAGTTTTTTTAGCAGGCTTCCTGCTTCTAATGTACTTAAAAAACATTTTGTTATTTCCTTTTGAGTTTTTGGCTAGCTGTTCCTCAAAATCCTTTTTTGCTTTTCTTAATTACATTTTTACACTTGATTTGACAGTGTTTATGTTCCTTTCTATTTATCTCACTAGGACTGGACTTCCACTTCTTAAAAGATGCCTTTTTGTCCCTCACTGCTTCTTTTACATGGTGGTTAAGCCACGGTGATTCCTTTCTAGGCCTCTTGCTATGTTTTTAAATTTGGGGTATACATTTAAGTTGGGCCTCTATTATGGTTTCTTTAAAAAGTTTCCATGCAGCTTGCAGGGATTTGGCTCTAGTCACTGTGTCTTTTAATTTCTGTTTAACAAACCTCCTCATTTTTGTGTAATTCCCCTTTTTGAAATTAAATGCCAGAGTATTGGACTGCTGAGGTGTTCTTCCCACCACAGGAATGTTGAATGTTATTATATTATGGTCACTATTCCCAAGCGGTCCTGTAATGGTTATCTCCTGGACCTGATCCTGCGCTCCACTCAGGACTTAATCGAGAATTGCCTCTCCCCTTGTGGGTTCCTGCACCAGCTGCTCCAAGAAGCAGTCATCTAAGCCACTGAGAAATTTTATCTCTGCTTCTCTTCCTGAGGTGTCATGTATCTAGTCAATATGGGGATAATTAAAATCTCCCATTATTATAGAGTTCTCTATTTTGGTAGCCTCTCTAATCTCCCTCAGCATTTCTATGTCAGTATCGCTGTCCTGGTCAGGTGGTCGGTAATATATCCCTATTGCTAATTTCTTATTATTGGAGCATGGAATTACTATCCATAGCGATTCTATGGAACATGTTGATTCATTTAATATTTTTATTTTGTTTGATTCTACATTCTCTTTCACATACAGTGCCACTCCGCCACCTACCTGGCCTGCCCTATCCTTCCGATATATTTTATATCCCGGTATGATTGTGTCCCACAGATTTTCCTCATTTCACCGGGTTTCAGTGATGCCTATTATGTCAATCTCCTCCTTTAATACGAGGTACTCTAGTTCACCCATCTTATTAGTCAGACTCCTAGCATTTGCGTAGAAGCACTTTAAAAATTTGCCACTGCTTATTTGTCTGCCCTTCCCTGATGCATTGGATTCCTTTCTATGCGGTTGTTTGTCTGCTCTGGCCCATGGTTTGTCCTCTCCCCTCCTCTTTCTGACTGCAGCTTAGAGAATCTCTATCAATGGATTCTCCTCTAAGAGAAGTCTCCATCCGATTTATGTGCATCTCCGCACCAATCGGCTTTCCCCATCTCTTAATTTAAAAACTACTCTACGGCCTTTTTAATGTTTAGTGCCAGCAGTCTGGTTCCACCCTGGTTTAGGTGGAGCCCATCCTTCCTGTATAGCCTCCCCCTCTCCCAAAAGTGTCCCCAGTTCCTAATAAATCCAAATCCCTCTTCCCTACACTGTCTCATCGATGCATGGAGACTCTGAAGCTCTGCCTGCCTACCTGGCCCTGCGTGTGGAACTGGAAGCATTTCCGAGAAAGCCACCATAGAGGTCCTGGATTTCAGTCTCTTTCCTAGCAGCCTAAATTTGGCCTCCAGGACCTCTCTCCTACCCTTCCCTACGTCATTGATACCTACATGTACCACGACCACCGGCTCCTCCCCAGCACTACACATAAGTCTATCTAGATGCCTTGAGAGATCCGCAACCTTCGCACCAGGCAGGCAAGTGACCATACGGTTCTCCCGGTCATCACAAACCCAACTATCTATGTTTCTAATGATCGAATCACCCATAGACTCATAGACTCATAGACTTTAAGGTCAGAAGGGACCATTATGATCATCTAGTCTGACCCCCTGCACCGTGCAGGCCACAGAATCTCGCCCACCCCTCTTAGAATAATCCTCTCACCTATGTCTCAGATATTGAAGCCTTCAAATACTTTGAAGGCCCCAACATGCAGAGAGTCCTTCAGCTGTGATCTGTGCCCAATGCTACAGAGGAAGGCGAAAAACCTCCAGGGCCTCTGCCAATCTACCCTGGAGGAAAATTCCTTCCTGACCCCAAATATGGCGATCAGCTAAACCCTGAGCATGTGGGCAAGACTCACCAGCCAGACACCCAGAAAGTTCCCTATAGCAACTCCTATCATCCCTCCATTGACCTATTTCCAACTGGAAATGAATGGTCAATTAGTTACCAAGATCATGTTATTTCATCCAACCATCCCCTTATCATAGAATCAGAACTGGAAGAGACCTCAGAAGGTCGTCAAGTCCAGCCCTCCGCTCTAGGCAGGACCAATCCCATCTAAATCAACCCGGCCAGGGCTTTGTCAAGCTGAGACTTAAACACCTCTAGGGATGGAGACTCCACTACTTCCCTAGGTAACCCATTCCAATGCTTCACTACCCTCCTAGTAAAATAGTTTTTCCTAATATCCAATCTGGACCTCTCCCACCACAACTTGAGACCATTGCTCCTTGTTCTGCCATCTGTCACTACTGAGAACAGCCTCTCTCCATCCTCTTTGGAACCTCCCTTCAGGAAGTTGAAGGCTGCTATCAAGTCCCCCCTCACTCTTCGCTTCTGCAGACTAAACAGACCCAAGTCCCTCAGCCTCTCCTCGTAGGTCATATGCTCCAGACCCCTAATCATTTTGGTTGCCCTCCGCTGGACCCTCTCCAATGCGTCCGCATCCTTTTTGTAGTGGGGGGCCCAGAACTGGACACAGTACTCCAGATGTGGCCTCACCAAAGCCGAATAAAGGGGAATAATCACTTCTCTGGATCTGCTGGCAATGCTCCTCTTAATGCATCCTAATATGCCATTAGCCTTCTTGGCTACAAGGGCACACTGTTGACTCATATCTAGCTTCTCATCCACTGTAACCCCCAGGTCCTTTTCTGCAGAACTACTACTTAACTGGTTGGTCCCCAGCCTGTAACTATGCTTGGGATTCTTCCGTCCCAAGTGCAGGACTCTACACTTGTCTTTGTTGAATCTCATGAGATTTCTAGTGGCCCAATCCTCCAATTTGTCTAAGTCACTCTGGACCCTATCTCTGCCCTTAAGCGTATCTACCTCTCCCCCTAGCTTAGTGTCCCACTACTAACACCTGCCTCTTTCTAACAACTGGCGTTCCCTCCCCCTCAGAGGTATCCTCAGTGCAAGAGGATACCGCAACATCCTCTGGAAGGAGGGTCCCAACTACCGGGATGGTTTCCCTCTGTTCCCATTGAATGCTCTGTTCCCTTGAACCTTTCATCCTCTTTAAGAGCACTGGGGCTCTCAGACTGGAGGTGGGACAGTACTACAGTGTCCCGGAAAGTCTCATCAACATAGCTCTCTGCCTCCCTTAGCTCCTACAGTTCAGCCACCCCTGGCCTCCAAAGCCCGAATTCGGTCTCTGAGGGTCAGGAGCTCCTTGCAACGCGTGCACACATACGCCACCCGCCCACAGGGCAGGTAATCATACGTGTTACACTCGACGCAATAAACAGGATAGCCCCCCACTCTGCTGCTGGGCTTCTGTCCCCATTTTTCTTATGAATAAGTTTAAGTATAAACTGGGCTTCTTATTAAATGTCTGGAATATAGATTATTATAAAAGTTATGTTTAAAGAAGGTCAAGAGTCACTAGTGCCCTCTAACCTCCCCCTCTAAACTCCCTGTTAGCTGCTCCTGTTCCCAAGCTCCCTGGTCGCTGACTCACAGCTTATAAAGCCCTGGTAGCCCCTCCTCCTGACTGAGGCTCAGCCAATTATCAGAGGCTTCTAGATTTCAAACCTTTTAGAAGCTCCTTCAAACCAACCAACCAACCAGACAAACACAAGCTCAGCACACAGCAAATAATCCACCCCCCCACACACAAACACACACTACAGACAGCCACTTACCACAAGGGTCCCGTATTTAATCCTCCTTTACATGGAGAACTCCCTCTCCAAACTCCCTGTTAGTGGACTATACATCTGCAACCACGCAAAGAATATAGTGCAGTAGTTCTCTATCTGTGTCACTGGGTGGAGACAGGCAGAGAATGACAAATAATTTCACAACCCTTCTTTCACAGCTTCCCCCTTCCATCCTCCCCGAGATTGCCTGTATTTCAAAATGTTTCATTCTGTGGCTCTACCATCTGCTATATAAGTGCCAAGTAGTATCAACTTCAGGTCATATTTTACAAATATATTACCAACCATCAATAGTTATTGCTCTGTCAGAATCTGCTATTAGCATGGCAACCGCTGTCACGACTTGGTTGTGATCTTCTAAACTGCTCCCACACACTCCAAGTTTCCTTTTATTCCTCTCTCTCTCTCAGGTTCTTTGTACTAACCAGTTTTTTGATTGATGGATGGACACAAGTTCCTGCACAACTCTTTGAAACGCTCTAAGTGACTAGAGACGTGACAACTTAGGGTATGGCTACACAGCAACATTATTTCAAAGTAACTAGCGCTATTTTGAAATAACTTAGTTCGCATCTACACAGCAGACAGTTATTTCGACAATCTCAAAATATTGTCAAGCTGGAGGACTTCTTACTCCGACTGCTGCAACCCTCATTGTACGAGGAGTAAGGGAAGTCGGAGGAAGAGTGCTCTATTTCGAAATAAGAGCTGTGTAGACACTCCCAATTTCAATTTCAAAATAAACTGCGCAATTGACGTAGCTCAATTTGCACTCTTTTGAGTTAAGCCCTGCTGTGTGGACACACCCCTAGTGTCTAAAAGCATCCTCTCCTCAATTCCAGGGATGCTTTCAACTTCTTCTGGCTTGGGAACAAGCTCAAGTCTTATGCTCCCATGCCTTGCATGGTACACCACACACCATTTTAAGACCTTCAGAACGGTTTCACATCAGGGACATTTTCATGAAAGAATACACCACCACTTCCACAGCTCTCTTTGTGCTCCATTCTTTTCAGAGAGCCGGGAATGAAAGTGTAGAATCCTAGCAACCTTAGTCATAATGGAACAGTCCATTATTAGGCAATTCTACTACATGTGAAAACTTCTGCTCAAAATTATGGGGCTAGGAATATTTAGCCAATTGATGGCATCTGATCTAGGGTAGCTCACAGGTCTATGTTTTTCATTGTACACCAGCATTTCACACCTGGCTCTTTTTTTTTTTTTAAAGAGAGTCTTTATTACATATTGCTTTCAGGAAAATCAGACTACATGGGACTTCTATTTCATGGGACTACTTCCTGGGTACGGGTCAGAGAGAGAAGAGCTGAATGAGTAAAGCCCTGCAAATCTGCCGATACGCACAGTTCATTTTTGTGAATATGGATGTGGATATAAAAATTTTGTATCTAGAACCCTGCAAATTTATATCCGTATATCTGTGCCTCATTTTTATCAATACAAATTTTATATTTGCGCAGGGCTCTATGAATGAGCACAAGGAGGGTTGTAAAAGCAGGCAAGCAATTTTGAATGGAAGGAAGCAGGAAGCTAGACTGAGCCAACAAGGCCTGATTTTCCTGAAAGAGTGTGTCTCACTGCAGCATTCTGGATTTCCTGATACCTAACAAATAGTCTGTGGTAGCTCAGAGAACTGTTTGGTTGCATGCTGATGGTTCTCATATGTTTCCTGTTGCTCTGTATAATTTCACAAGAATACAAAACAGCTATAGCAGGTCAGAACAATGGACCTTCTAACCCAGTATCCTGTCTTCTGACAGTGGCAATGCCAGGTGCTTCAAAAGGAATTAACAGAACAGGCAATCATCAAGTGGTCCATCCCCGAAATCTACTATTGGCTTTGTCAAAGACTCAGAGCAATGTTGCATCCCTGCCCATCCTGGCTAATAGACACTGATGTTCAGATAGGAAAGTATTTAATGTGTGTTTAGCTGTTACTTTTCCACAGAAATAATTGCAATAGTTGCTATAGTGGTTTCTTTCACTGATGAATTGCAGGGAAGGCATCTATGACTGTGTGGACCTCACTTTAATAAGACACTATGAAAATATGTGAAGACCTTTTAATTTAGAAAGCATAAACTTCAACAGTCAAAACAATGAGGAGTCCTGTGACACCTAACAGATTTAAGTGCCCTCTTTCATTTGCTGTCCTTCTATTTATACCCATGCCTCTGTAAACACCACTCCTATTCATCTGATGAAATGGGTTTTACTCAAGAAATAATAAATATTAGTCTGTAAGGTGCCTCATTGTTTTTGCAGATACAGACTAACATGGCTACTCCTTTGAGACTTTTCATCAGTCAAGACAGGAAATGATACAAGGACGACTAAAGTTTATTAAGATAATATTAAGGAAACGACAAATTCTGGGGATGATGCCGACAAGGTTGTACAGGACTAGAAAGACAGTAAAAGACTAGCAGTTGCTAATTCTATGATAATTATTAAAACAGAATAGCTCTGCTATTCAGCTGTAAGGTCTGTTATTACCAGTGGCAGCCAGAGTGACAGACCGACCGAGACAGCTGTTCTATTTAGTTTTTTAACAATATTCAGAGGTAGCTTTGGTGAATATGTGCTCCCTTAATAGTGCTATGTGATTAGCATTTATCATCCCCAGGAAATTTTTAATTTAACAATTGGACAGTTTGCTGCCCCTGCCCTGCACTTCCCATCAAATTGCTAGTCAGCTTGCGCAAGTATGGTTGTCTCAGAGGCACTTTTAGACAATAAGTAAAATTTATTTATCCTCACTCATACATGCATAGTGTATAAGATTTATTCCCCCCCCCCCGTACATACATTTATTTATTCTCACTCAAATATGCATAGTGTTTTTGGCTTCAGAAGAAAGGGCAATAGGTCATTCTCTCAGGGCTTCACAGAAGCTAGGTTATCTCAACTAGCAGCTGATAAAGCCCATATAGCGGTGCTGGTTTATTTTGGCAGAGTAACTTACATAAGACTTTGCCCTAGCGCAAATGGAAATCTTTGCATTTCCAAAAGACAACTTTATTTTGGGAAGCAAAAATAACTCAAGCCTCAAATCTGCCTCCCTATATCTTGGTTGTAGGATACAAACAACTGTACAACAAAAGGCTCCAAATTCAGTTCTGAATATGCCTTTAAGGAACTCAGGAGTCCAACTATGCCATTAATGTCCATTTGCTATATCAAAGTATGCTCAATTTACAAAGGGGATGGGGAGAGACTCCTCCACCGCCCCCAGTTGTTTTTAGACCTCCAAGTTAAAACTAGGATCTGAGTCAAGCTAACTGCCTCTCAGACGTCATGGCCTACAAGAGTAGGCCAAATCCAGTCTCCAGTAATACCTGTGGAATCCTATTAATTTATTAATTTCACTGATTGGAACTTAGCGAAAACAATTCTTCTGAATACTTTTCCCATAATTTTGTTGGCTTTGCATGACCAAAGGGAGCAGAAAATCAGTAGTGAGGAATGCAGCAGATCTGATACAATGCCCAGGATAAAGTTACAACTCTTAGGTAAGCGACCGTTTTTACAGTAATTTTGGAAAGCGGAACTGTATTTTCTGTTCTTTTAACATACAACATATTGTAAGATGACATATCTAAGACACTCTAGCACTAACACTTCTTGTTCTCTTTCCTTTCTCTCTGACAAGGACCCTACAGGCTGTCACATTTTGATTTTTGTTAGTAAACTGATAGAGCAGGATGCAATATAGCAGTCTCTTTCCGCATCAGCCACCCACTGGATTAGTAGCCTACATATGGCTAGGCCAGTTCATTTGATCAAAAGTAACTTTCGTTGTGATGTAAAAATACACAACAGTAAATGGTTTATTACAATTCTCTGGCTTTTTTAAAATGACATTCATAGAACTTAATTCATCCCCACCCCCCTCTGGGTTCTCTGGCACTTTGAGAACTCTTGTTCTAAATTGCCCAAGCATATCACTTTGCTAGTTTCCTTAGCATAACATGGATTACTGAGAAGCTACAGCTCTAAGGTTATCAAGGCTATTTTCATGAAGTCAAAACTATACTGGTATAACTTACCAGGAAGGTGGTCATGGTAATTATTTTAGTAAAAAAAAGTACACACAACACCCACATTTTTCTACTGGCACAATATCTGAAAGTAGAGTAGACCTAAGGCTTTGGAATTTCTTTTTGTAAGAATGCTTGGTGCCCATGGAAGCTGTACTAAGTTTCCTAGTTTAAAGAGACTTACACCTGAGTCTGTGATTCTTCCCCCAAGAGGTTGAACTTGCTCCCAAATCACAGCATGTTCTTGCCAATGGTGTTATACACAGGTTCTCCCAGACACTGGCAAAAGTTAGTAAATTATGCCACAACTTCATTAATCTATGACTTTGAGACAGGCCCAGACTAGCTGGCTGCCACACACTGATGGAGGGAAGACATGCTGGGGCTTGGGTGAACTGCTTTCTTTTCCCTGAGTAAAGGAAAGGCCAAAACCTAACTATGGATGATAATCAGGCAGGCACCTGGAGTCAATTAGAGCTTGCTAGAAACTACAGGTTGATTAGACACCTACAGCCAATTAAGTCCTATGGTGCCACTATAATAGTTCTCCCCCCCCCCCCCCCCCGCGCGCAAGGAAATGGGGAAGGAAAAGAGCAGAGGACAGGAAGTGCTGTGTGGGTTTGAGTGGAGGACTGACGGGCAGGTACAAAAGGAAAAGTACCAGGAGGGATTGTTTGGGGGGAAGCGGCCCAGGGAAAAGCTGCCAGATTGGGAGTGGCAGTAACTCTGCCTGTTGCTGCTGCCTTAGGGCCTCTAGGCCAGAACCTGGAGTAGTGGGAGGGCCTGGGTTCCCCCCAACCTCTGCATGACATCTTAACCTCTGTCTTGAGAAGGGTGATCAGGCAGAAGGGACCCCAAACTTATGAACTAGCCTGTGATGAGCATGGCTCCATAAGCTGTGGCTCTTTTCTCTAGTAAAGAGAAAGAGGCTGTGTGGAGGGCCACAGTGAGCCTCTGAGGCTAACCCTATCCACAAGTAGTGCAAGACCCAGAGGGACTAGCTGGTGTTTTGCCACATTTACTAATTCTGCCAATTGACAAGACACTAAGCAACTTTCCTGTCCTGCTATTGGGGACCCAGTGTGTACACCAATCATTTTTACGGGGAGGAACTGTGATAGGACAAACTAATCCAGATATTGCTGCATGGATATAGTAGAAAAGGGTAGGTTCACTTTAAAATAATATTTTATTCACAAAACACAGGACTGTGTAGCACTTTAACACGGCTACATTTCTACCACTATTTTATTCACCTACCTGTCTTGTTAAAAAGGTAAAATTATTTACATGTGTTGGAGTGTGTGATAAGGATCTTAGCCAATTTTGGTGCTTTTAAACAGAAGATTCAGCAACACAAAATTAAAAAAAATTTATAAAACTGAAGGGAAAGAACCGAACAGCAACAGGAGATGGAGCATACGAGGGGAAAAAATAAACAGCTGTTCTAGTGGTTTCTCGACTTTCAAATGGGTTGGGATATTTACATTGCTTTCTTGCATCTCATCTCAACCCTCATGCCATCTACACTTAAGGGAAAGCTTTATATTCATGGTACCAAGAAAAATATAGTAATCACAAATTGGTACCAGAATGTCAAGAAAATACAGGCAGTCCCCGACTTACGCGGATCCGACTTAAGTCGGATCCGCACTTACGAACGGGGCTTTCTCGCCCCGGAGGTCGAGGTAGCGGATTGCTACCTGCGATCTCCAGGGCGAGAAAGCCCCGTTCGTAAGCTGCTCCGGTGCCCCTGGTCTGCTGGAGACCGTCTCCAGCAGACCAGGGGCACCGGGCGGGTTCCCACGCTTCTGAGGCTTTGCCAGAGCAAAGCCTCAGAAGCGCGGGGAACCGCCGCTGCTGCCGCTTCAGTCCCGGTGCCTGTGGTCTGCTGGGGACCGTCCCCAGCAGACCACAGGCACTGGGACTGAAGCCGCAGCCGCTCTGCTCCCCGTGTCCCTGGTCTGCTGACCAGGCTTTTGTTTTGGACCCTGGAGCAGAGCAGCTGGGGCGCTGCCGATTGGTCCTGCAGCGCTGCTCTGGGCACTACTGGACCAACCCGGCAGCACCCTAGCTGCTCTGCCCCAGGTCCTGATTCAGCCGCTGCTGGTCAGTTTCAGCAGTGGCTGAATCAGGACGCCTGGGGCAGAGCAGCTGGGGTGCTGCTGGGTTGGTCCAGTAGTGCTGAGGAGCGGTGCTACTGGAGCAACCCAGCAGCACCCCAGCTGCTCTGCCCCAGGCGTCCCCAAGTCAGCCGCTGCTGAAACTGACCAGCGCTGACTACAGGAAGCCCGAGGCAGAGTTGCTCTGCCCCAGGCTTCCTGGAATCAGCCACTGATCAGTTTCAGCAGCAGCTGACTTGGGGAAGCTTGGGGTTCTTAAGTTGAATCTGTATGTAAGTCAGAACTGGCGGTCAGTTTCAGCAGCGGCTGAATCTGGACGCCAGTTCCGACTTACATACAGATTCAACTTAAGAACAAACCTACAGTCCCTATCTTGTATGTAACCCGGGGACTGCCTGTACATATTTTCACTGCAACCTCCTACGTGCTCCCATTGTATGCAATGCAGAACAAGAGCAATAAGGTTGAAAGGAACATGAATCTAGAATGGGTTACAGCACTGGTTCTCAACCTGTGGCCTATCTGTGGCTCAGTTGGCATACAACTGCAGCCCATGTGACGTGTGGAGGGCCATATAGATAGTATATATACAGTGTGGGTGTGGCCTATAATGGTAAATAGGTTGAGAACTACTGGATTAGTATGTCAAAGGCAAGGGGTTTGTAGACAGTAGAGCAGATAGCTAGTGAAGATCTCAGAACACTTTCCTAGTCTCTCATCCCTCATGAAGGCATGGGAGTACACTGCAGTAAGGACCAGTTTTTCCACATAATTTTAATGGCATTTCCCTCCTTCAGGTCCCCTAACGTGCTCTCAAAATTCAGTTCAAGAGCTTCTTCTTCAGGGCAGCTTGCAATAGCATAGCACAGATACTCAAAACAGGGGCTTGACACAGACTAGAAAAGTTCTACTTTCTGAAAGAAACATTTAATTGAACACAATGAATTACAGAGGACAGGTTTACACAATAAAAACTGTAACAAGACTTCAAAAATGAAAATAATTCTAACTGGCAGCTGTACCACTGCCAAAGCAATGCCTGCAACAGCAGCAGTAAGATACAAATCCAGCCTTCTTGTAGTACTCTAAATGATGAACAATCCCGTGGAATTTTTTTTAAAGGAAAGGATTAATATAGCATTAGTCTCTTTGACATGGGACATTTCTCAGATAACATAGTGGCTTGAATAGAACTACCGCCAAAGGTGGTAATTACTTTCCAGGAAATGCCCCTGGGCCCTCACTGTTATTGCTAAACATTCCTCTATGATAGAGACTCTAGGACTACTTCTGTCCTAAACTGAGAGAGACCAGAAATTCATACAACTGACAGAAGTGCAGTATTTGAATCCAACTTTTATACTATACTCTCAGTGTCAATGGACACTTGCAAGCACAAATTATTCATGGATATCCAAAGACAAAAAGAATTTGTATCCAAATGGATATTTTCTTCAATCTATAAACTCAGATCTTCCCCATCTCCTCAGTCCATCCCTCCTAGATGATTCATTTTCATCCGTCACTAGTTTCCCTCTCTATCTGCTTAAAGATGCACAAGAAGAGATTGAGGAATAATTCAAGGTACCCATGGTGAAGCCAAATACTTATGAACACATTAAGGCAAGTTTCACATCATTTCACTGTTGGACAAAGAATGCTGGTTACTCCACTGCACATGCAAGTAAGAAAGAGTCAATAAAAAGCATTAGATTCATCATTAGATATTATAGAAAAGTCAAAAACTTTTGCCTCTCTTGTTTTTAAGAGAGGTCGGAATATTACTGCATTCATGTGCAGCTGTACAGAAAAGTCTATGGGACTGGACTTCCTTCACTCCACATATACTAAAACAGAGACTGGGATACTTGGCACCTGAAAAGAGAGGAGGAAATTTTCCTCATCGTTGTCCAGAAATAAGTCCTACTGTACTTTCTGTTTTAGCTGAAAAGGTGTCTCCAACCAGACTTGCACCAAGTCACTACAGCCATCGATATACTTAGTTCTGAAACACCTAATGAGCTATGTCTGGACACACAGGCTTCCATGCCAAGTATTGGCAACCAATGCAGTGTTGGAACTAGGTATAGAAACAGGGTGTCTCTGATACAAAACTGATTCATAGAGTGTAACTTTCCAAACTCATTACAGGCTGAATTGGAAGAGGTACCAGCTTTTCATCTCTAAAGACTACTCATTAAGTCCATTCTAATTTTGAGAGGAAAACGAAATCTAGTGTCCTGAATTCACATACAGAATGAGAATCTACAACATACAGTCTGGTACGAACGGGTAGCCTGTAGCATAGTGGCTACAGAGTGAAAGAGCATCTCTCTTGCCCTCCCCTTGTGTGTTAGGGTGAGAAAAATGGTTTCTCTAGGTCACTGTTAAAAGGTACAATGATAGAAGAGTCTGGAAAAATTTGACTCCTTTATATTATTGACCCATGAATAAAAGGGAATTTGGTTTCAAGTTTTAGGTTTCCCCCCCTTTTTTGCATTCCTTTATTTCCCTTCACACTTTTGTATTCCCCTGACCCTTTAGAAAAGGAAGGAGAAATATAGTTTAGTCAAGTTCATCTTCAAAAATACCCAGCAATTAATGAGCAATCAGCTTCTCAACTTTTTCCTGAAGTGGTTTTGAACATGCTCAAAGGTACAGTTGGATGGTTGGTGCAATTTAGTCTGTAGACACTCTTGGGTTTGTAAATAGTTGTGCTGACCCTGCTGATAGGGTTTTAGACAAGGGATTCTTAGACGGAACTCCCTGGAAGAAAGAGGAAGAAAGAAACACTCAGTAAATCATCAGACTTCTTTACATTTTTTGTAGCAAGTGATCTCTTAAAGGATCTCATCTAGATCTTCAACATGACTGCCTCTTTGGCCCAATTTGCATCACAGTAATATGTTGTTTTATTTGACTGGCTGCTGTTGCTGGACTGCTTCACCAGAAAGGAGTGAAAGATACAGACTGCTCAAATAAAGTTACAATTATTCTAAGTGGCAACAGAAGAAAGAGGAGGGAGCCCAAATAGAAGACAGCATCTTCCATATCCCACATGGACCCCATAATAATGATTATGGAAAAACAAAGATCACTTCTGACCCAACATGGCACTGACAGGCAGATATCACTGCCTCCCAGGAGGACTTTCTTTTCTTTCTTGCTCATGTTCAGCACTGTCATCCTCTAAGGCTACGTCTACATTGGCAAGATTTTGCGCAAATACGTTCAACACAAGAGTTCTTGCGTTAAAGTATTTGCACAAGAGAGCATCTACACTGGCATGTGCTTTTGCGCAATAGCATCCGTGCCAGTGTAGATGCTCTCATGCGCAAGAAAGCTCTGATGGCCATTTTAGCCATCGGGCTTTCTTGCGCAAGAAATTCATGTAGCCTGTCTACATGAGCAACTGTTCATGCGCAAGAAGCCAAAGAGGGCTTATTCCTGAGCAGGAGCATCATAGTTCTTGCTCAAGCAGCACTGATTTCTTACATTAGAACGTCAGTGTTCTTGCGCAAGAACTTGCGGCCAGTGTAGACAGGCAGCAAGTTTTTGCGCGCTTTTGTGTAAAATCTTGCCAACGCAGACACAGCCTCAGTGTTTCTTTCTTTCCTAAGAAGCTCAAAAGTCTACAATCTATGTAGCAAAGCAGCAAGGACATAGGCTCTTATTTCAGGGACAGATTACTGGTTGCTTTTCCCCGGATAGAACTTAAAATGATCAAACTTTAAATAGTCATTGAGCACTGTTTTTGTTTCACTGCATAAACTTATATGATGATACATACATAGAGTTCCTGGCTATGGTTGTAATAAAGCAAAGGAACAAGAAAAAAATACATTGGCTTTCCTTCCATAACATGTCTTATTGTGTTTGGATACTGCACTGCAACACCACATACTAAATGAAGATCTATTGGTTTGGCACTATGTGAAGCGTTGAAGATAAAACCACTGCTTGATTTTTTTAAAAATAGTATTAGTTAAAACTAGCAGCACATGGAAATAATTAGTGTTCCTTCAAAATGCACCCACGTATCTGGGTTGTGTATTAAGCATGTGATAAGTACCAAGTGATAATCTTGGAGAACAAAATCCTCTATGTGATCCAAAGAATAGCTACAAAAGTGTGACAGTGCAAGTTCACTCCAGATATGTCTCCGTTAACATCTCACTCACTCCCGGCCTAGAGAGAATGTCCAAAGAGAGTTCATCTCAGTTGTGATTACTGTTATGACAGTCTCCTGTCAATTTAGAACGAAGTCTCCCAAATTAGTTTCACATTAAGACCCCTCCTGCTTCCTACCTTTTGAGACTAAAGTTTGAGTGAGATAAAGTTTGAAAATTAAACAGCTCAAACATCCATGCTCAACTAAATGTGCATATATTTAAAGAGGGAAGTAATTGCTTTTAAGTGCATACTAAAGAATCAGAGGACCGGGAAGGACCCTCAAGAGTCATCAAGATAAGTCCCCTGCATGCATGGCAGGACCACGTATTGTCTTCCATCCCTGATGGATGTTTCATTAATATGCTCTTAAAAATCTCTAATGATGGAGATGCCACAAGCTCCCTAGGCACTTTAGAAGAGTGCTTAGCCGCCCTCACGGTTAGGAAGATTTTCCTAATGTCCAACCTAAACTTTCCTTGCTGCAATTTACACTCATTTCTTCTTGTCCTATCAGAGGATAAATGAGAATTTTCCCCTCTCCTCCTTGGAACAGCCTTTTAGGTACTTGAAAGCTATTCTGTCCCCTCTCATTCTCTTTTCCAGACTAAATAAACCCAGTTCTTTCAATTTTCCCTCATAGGTTATGTTTTCTAAACCTTTAACCATTTTTCTTGCTCTTCTCTGGACCTTCTTCAATTGGTAAGAACATAACATAAGAATGGCTGTACTGGGTCAGACCAAAGGTCCATCTAGCCCAGCAGCCTGTCTGCCAACAGTGGCCAGCGCCAGGTGCCTTGGAGGGGGTGGACCGAAGACAACGATCAAGTGATTTGTCTTGTGCCATCCGTCTCCAGCCTCTGACAAACAGAGGCCAGGGACACCACTCTCACCCCCGGATAATAGCCTTTTATGGACCTAACCTCCATGAATTTATCTAGCTTCTCTTTAAACTGTGTTATAATTCTAGCCTTCACAGTTTCCTCTGGCAAGGAGTTCCACAGGTTGACTAAACGCTGTGTGAAGAACAACTTTCGCTTGTTAGTTTTAAACCTGCTACCCATTAATTTAATTTGATGTCCTCTAGTCCTTATATTAGGGAACTAATGAATAACTTTTCTTTATTCACCCTCTCCACACCACTCATGATTTTATATACCTCTATCATATCCCCCCTCAGTTTCCTCTTTTCCAAACTGAAAAGTCCCAGTCGCTTTATTCTCTCCTCATATGGGACCTATTTCAAACCCCTGATTATTTTAAGTTGCCCTTTTCTGAACCCTTTCCAAGGCCAAGATATCTTTTTTGAGGTGAGGAGACCACATCTGTACACAGTACTCAAGATGTGGGCGTACCATAGTTTTTTACAGGGGCAGTAAGATATTCTGTGTCTTATTTTCTATCCCTTTTTTAATAATTCCTAACATTCTATTTGCCTTTTTGACCGCCGCAGCACACTGTCCACATCTTTCCTGAAATGTGGTGCCCAGAAATGGATACAATACTCCACCTGAGGCCTAATCAGCACGAGCGGAAGAATGACTTCTCATGTCTTGCATAAAACATTCCTACTGATACTTACTAGACCAGGGGTGGGCAATAATTTTTGAGGACGGGAGAAAGGAGGTAACAGTTTGGTTACATTACCTGGACTATACATTCTCCATCTCCTGGTCATGATCTTGTTCCTCCTCCTCTTCCTCCCCTTCTTCATCACCCCCGTCCTTCTCTGAAGGAGCATCACCATCCCTTGCTATTTCCTCCACGTGGGCAAGCATGTCAGCCATCAGTGCCTCTTCGAGCCTCTTCCGCACCTGCTGTACAAGCTCCTCCTGCTTCCTGCACAAAAACAACAAACACTTATTACTTTTCACAGCTGCCAAATTCGAGGGAAGGAGTGCTAATGCCTCAGCTGTGAGGCTGGAGAAGAGTGATTCTCTTTTAAAAAACAGAATATTTTAAAGTCACAATGTCAAGTTTTAATATATCATGGGTGGAGCCGGTAGCAACACTGTCTAACACTTCCCACTATACAACCTGTTTTTCAGCTGACAAACACTTGGGCTGAAATTCTGCATGTCAAGTAACTGCCTTGGCATAAATCATATGCATAAAAGGTTCAAATGCAAAGTTTCAAAGGCACCTCTGGCGTTTGCTAATGTTTGTGTGCTTGATTTTGCAATCAGAACAATGTATTAACACAGGTTTCTGTGTTTATTTATACATATATTACACATGCAAAACATAGAAAAACATTCTCTTGTAAATCTGCACAGAGTTTCCCAGGAGTCAAATCAATTATTACTGTAACACAGCAGAAATGCATATTAAATAGCATAATCGGTGGGGGGGTGAGGGGGGGAGTGGGCGACAAACCAGCAGTCCATCAGACCTTTCAGTCTGGTCCCTGGGAGCAGGGTTGGGACAGCCTTGAATGGGAGGAGTCAGCCCAACTCCGGGAAAGCCCCTTTCCAGCCCCTCCCCCTTTCATCCTGCCCCCCTCCCTGCAGCCTCAGCTCCCCCAGCACCTGGGTGACACAGTTGCTGCACCATGAACCCCAGTACTCTGAGTGGCACGGGCAGCTGGGGGCTGTGGGGGAAGAGGGAAAGGAAGGTAGATGGGGGTGGAGAGCAGAGGGGTTGGATGGGGTGGGTGCCAAGCCATGCCTGGCTGTTTGGGGAAGCACAGCCTCCTCCAGCCTTCCCTACAATTTCAGTACACAATATAGCCTCAGGCCAAAAGGTTTTCACACCCCTGGCATAGTCACTTGGCAGCTGCACTTCAAGTCAAAGTTTGGAAGCAGACTGAAGAGCTTCAAAAAGATCTCACCAAACTAAGTGATTGGGCAACTAAATGGCAAATGAAATTTAATGTTGATAAATATAAAGCAATGCACATTGGAAAAAAATCCCATCTCTCTCTCTCTCTCTCCCCCCCCCCCTCTATATACACACACACACACACACACACACACACACACACACACACACACACACACACACACACACACACACACAATATGATGGGGACTAATTTGGCTACAACTACTCAAGAGAAAAATCTTGGAGTCATTGTGGATAGTTTTTTGAAAACATCCACTCAGTGAGCAGTGGCAGTCAAAAAAGAAAATACCGTAAAATCTCAAGTATAATGCACACTTTTTTCCTGGGTTTTTTTTAGCATCAAAGTTGGGGTGCGCGTTATGTATAGGAGATTTTTTTTTTTTTTAATTTTTAAACTCACACTCGGCGGGCATGAGCTGGGCCGGGGGAGAGGGAGGGGAAAAGGGGAAGGCACTGGCTGAGCTGGGGGTTGGGGCTGGCAGGCGCAACCAAGGCACGCCAGCAGCTGGACGGGGGAGGCTCCCCCAGCAGGCACGAGCTCAGCTGGGCAGGGGGACCCAGTGGCAGGCATGAGCTCAGCGTGCGCGAGCTCAGCTGGACAGGGGGACCCAGTGGCAGGCATGAGCTCAGCGTGCGCGAGCTCAGCTGGACAGGGGGACCCAGTGGCAGGCATGAGCTCAGCGTGCGCGAGCTCAGCTGGACAGGGGGACCCGCGGCAGGCGCGAGCTCAGCTGGGTAGGGAGCCCCGAGGCAGGCGCGAGCCCCTTCCTTCCTATGCATACTAAAATTTCTAGTATAATGGGGGTGCGCATTATAGATAAAAGTTTAGTTTATTCAAGAAGTCTGACCTTTAAAAGGCAGACGCGCATTATACATAGGTGTGCATTATACTCGAGATTTTACGGTAGAATGTTAGGAGTCATTAAAAAAAGGGATAGAGAATAAGACAGAAAATATTTTATTGCCTCTATATAAAACCATGGTACTCCCACATCTTGAATACTGAGTACAGATCTGGTAGCCTCATCT
Source organism: Pelodiscus sinensis (assembly GCF_049634645.1). NCBI lineage: Eukaryota > Metazoa > Chordata > Testudines > Trionychidae > Pelodiscus > Pelodiscus sinensis. The sequence goes on along the minus strand of NC_134729.1, from coordinate 28,904,017 downwards.
CAAAAAAGATATATTGGCACTGGAAAAGGTTTTGAAAAGGGCAACAAAAATGATTACGGGTTTGGAATGGGTCCCATATGAAGAGAGATTAAAAAGATTTGGACTTTTCAGCTTAGAAAAGAGGAGACTAGGGGGTGGGGGAGTATGGTAGAGGTCTATAAAATCATGACTGGTATTGAAAAAGTGAATAAGAAAAAGTTATTTACTTATTCCGACAATAAAAGAACTAGGGGCCACCAAATGAAATTAATAAGCAGCAGGTTTAAAACAAAGAAAAGGAAGTTTTTCTTCACTGAGCGCACAATCAACCTGTGGAACTCCTTGCCAGAGGATGTTGGAAAGACCAGGACTTTAACAGGGTTCAAAAAAGAACTAGACAAATTCATGAAGAATGGATTAGCCAGAATGGGTAGGAATGGTGTAAGAATGGAAATATGACACTCCAAATTTCAAAATAGCCGATTTTGAAATGCTATTGAAATAAGATATGCAATTTGCATAGTGCAAATTGCATATCTTATTTCGAGTTTAGAGTACAATGTAGACGCACCCATGGGGGAGACAAACCTATTTCTTTTGCATTTCAGTGCAAGTTACAAGGAAACTAGAGACCAGTCAGACATACTGGTCAGACTCTGCAGCAAGCAAGGTCAGAAGTTTGAATTGTGGGGAAGAATTACATTTCATTTATTTAAATCTGTCACTGTACAAGGCTGCCAGGTGAAAGATAAATAGTTGTCTCACGATTCTTTTTCTATAATGGTCTCATAGAATCTTTCACTCCTGGTTCTTAGTCTTTTAACCTGAACCTGGCAGAACTTCACTACTGAAGATTTTTTACTCCAAGGCATTAAAACAGTACAAATCGGCCCTTAGTACTCAGCATGCTCCAGCCCTCCCGACTACAAATGCTGCCTTCAGAATGATCCAGTCTACTTGTTGGAATGAGCAAGGAAACACCAAATCAAAAGGGCGCTCCGAAGAAAGGCAACTCAAAAGAAAAGTAACCTCCAAACTCTGTGGAGATAGCAAGGCAATTGAGAATCCTATACAATATCCTCAATGAAGCAGAAATCCAAAGCAAGTAATATTCTCTTTTTTGCAGATACCACTCTATGCAGCAGTCTCACTTCTTTGAGAGTAAGAATTTTTAGACATGTCTCTAAAAGGAAAAAAGGGTTGGAAACTTGCAACAAGGAGCTATAACAAAACCAATGCCTACAATGTAGACAGAAGAGGTTAACTTATCTTGTACAGCAACTGGAGAATTTGGAGATATTTTGTTCCTATGAGTGCTCTGTATCAGAATGTGCATGCACCTGTGTGATCTTGACTGGAGATTGTCAGTAGTATCTGTAGGTGCATGACTATGCCCTATACATCCTTGTCTTCCAGCAGACGAAGGTTGGACATGTTGCTGCTCCAGTTCCTTCTCAACCATGAAGTTGAGAGAGAATGATTTTGGAGCAGAGGGAAAGGATGTAAGACAGCAGAGCATCCATAGGGCCAAAAAAATTCCATTTACTGTATAAAGATGAGTAACCTCTCCTTTGAGTTATTGTTCTGTGTCAGGAAATTCCCAAGCAGTACCACACTGAATGAGATGGATGCTGAGAAGAATTCAACATGGACCACAGAAGAGCATCAGTGAAGGTTACATTGGTTCTAGAAGCACGCACAAGATCATAGCACTAGGGAAAAGTGTGCTGTTCACTCCCTCCACCCTCAATTCCTTCTTGCCACCGGTGACAGTGCTTGCTGTGCTTTGGCCAGTTTTGCTTTTTCTGCAAACACAGTCTGTGCTTAATGAATATGGTTTCTAAATGTAAACTCGGATAAAAAATGGAAGATGATAGTTCTCTGGCGATTAGAAGTGGTAGGTGCCTAGAGAAAAGCAGAAGTGTGCAATGTTGTCCTCTACCAGAGTGACAGAATATTTCTTTCCCCAAAAGATTCAAGAGGAAAAATTATCCAAGTCCAAACACAACAGTCAGAGCTAACATTCTTTTCTTTCATTTCTAATTAAATCAAGTTAATAACAATTTGACACACTAATTTAAAGCAACCAAATAAACCCACTGAACCATATTCATCTATCAGGTATAAGCTTAGCTTTGATAAAAAGGGGATTAGCGGTTTTACCCCTATAAAACATTCCATAAAAAAACCCAGTGACATTTCTGGTTAATACCTAATGTCTTCATCCGTCACCATAAATGCTTTGCAGAGTGGCTGTGAGGTATTTAGCCAAACTCCAGGGTTCTTCTCCACAGCTGCAGAGAGCTGTCCAGTGATGGGCATAGTGCTAGTGTGCAGGGCACTGGCTATCGCAGACAGAAGGGTTTCATCTGTGCAACCAGGTCCAACCCCTAAAGAGAAAAATTCTGTAATTTCCACCAATTTAACAGAAATAACCAAAAACAATACAGGCTGCCACAGTCTCTATTTTATAATAAGTGGAAGAGCTTTATACTTTAAAAGTCAGCACATTTTTCTGTACAACATACATTAAAGAGACCCTGGCTAATATAAAGGCATAGCAATTCCTTTATATTTTAAAATGATACACTTATTTACTTCTTTTTCCCAGTTTAAATCTCGAGGGCTTTCAGTCTATCACAGCTATCCTCCCACATGAGGATGACTGGCTGAAACTTCCTTCAGGATCTGTCAAAAGAGCTCCTTAACTGAGTACAAGTTGAGTGACATGCCACTTTCTCCTACTGTCCCTCAAGATCCCTCAGGGCTAAGTACAATGAATTTTAGACTGACCTCAGTCACAACCAATTCCTTCTGAAGTTCCTCCTACCACAAAGTGCCAAACACCTGACAGGAAGTGGTTAAGCCCATAGTACCTTCAAAACACAAAGCTATTACAACAGTGCCAGGCCTACAGTTAGAAGAATGGTCTAATTACCTTGTAAACCCTTTGGAAGGTCCATTGTTTTCACCAGTTCTTCTGCAATGTCAAAGGCATTCAGTCCGCTTAGTTTCTTCTCCCAGAAGAGCTAACAAAGAAAGCATTAATTCACTCATGCAAAACAACACAGAAACACAGCAAAGCACCTGCCTGCCATGGAATTCTATAGAATTGAGAACTGGAGCTGATATATCTGGCATTACTGTAAGAAAAACTCAGATGAGTCTACAGAAAGGGTATAGCTTGCATTTCCATCAGTCAATCAACAAAGCAGCTCCAAGACTGGAAGAATCACCACAATAGTTCTCTCTTGATTTACTGTCTTTAAAAAAAGTTGCCTCCTTGCCTTCATTCTGGAATTTCCAAACTTTTCCTCTGCACCACTAGGTTAACGTAAATGGTATGAGACAGTATTTTTGGTAAGTATTCTTTTTGGCTGACCCACCAATCTGCTCTATGGTAGCTTCCAAAGAATTGTTCCATGACTTTGCTTCAGAGTTACTTTTAAAGAAAGACGGCAGAGCAATTCAAGTCACAGCCAAGGTAAAGACCAAATAAAATCAATGCAGTAGTTTAATCAACAGATATGAAGCTTTTCATTTAGAGAAGGTATCGCCTAATATATCTGGTAAGAAGAGGCAATATTACAGCTGGGTCCATATTCAAATCACAATCCAGAGACCAGTCAGTGGACTGCTACAGGACTATACCAATTTGCCTGACGGCAATACTAGCTTTTCTGCACCAAAAAGCAGTTTCTTCTAGGCCAGCCAAGAACCACACAAATACACAAGTCTCCCGGCTCACCTCATACCACCAGAAGACCCAAACTGTGACACAATCTAAATTACTTCCCGTGGGCCTTTCACAATAATGCTCTCAGCTTCTAAGTGGCAGACTAGGAGATTTAACTTCCAAACCTCAGGAGGTAATCTCTAAGCCCATAATTTTCAAGTCCAAGAGTTAAGTATCTGGCCTGGGCATTATTTCCAAAATTAGAAGGAAGAGTAGGGGCAAGTCTGAACAAAACTAGAATGGAGAAAGTGCCACAGGTAAAACATTAGGAAACTTTAATCTAGCAGCAGCAAGGATTGTTGAACATGCAATAGAGCAGAATCTAGAGATGAATAAAGTAGAAAGTGAACAAAAAGATCCACAGTGATAATCAGCTTGCACCAGCACCCTCAATGTTTAGAAGGGTAAAAGAAAGTAAATTGGACAAATGCAGGAAAAGCCTCAAAACCACCTTGTGTGTCTTCTGGACAATGCTATTATAAAACCAGATAGAGGCAGCATGGTAGGGAGAGCAGGCGAGAGCCAATGCTTAGGGGGAGTTGGCTTAAAAGCCAGGTCCTCAAGAGGACACGATCCACTGAACTGCTTCTTCTGTCCCTTTGCTGCCTCTGTATCAGATAGTTAACATCCCTAGTCTCCACTAATTGGTAAATAGTCAGTATTGCAAGCAAAATTATAACCTGAATGTGACTGCTAATACTGACATTCACATGATGACCAAGTATTCTAGGAGATGACAATTTCTAACTTCAGGGAACCGGGTGAAAACACTAAAGTTACTAGGAGAGGCTTGCCCCGGGGGGGGGAGTAAACTGCAATCTCTGTTATGTGAAATGGAGACCAGATGGTGGCCTGTACTAGAACAGTGTGAATCTTCAAAAAAAAAAAAAATTGGCCATATCTATACTATAAAATACACAACAGGGAATCTATTTACAACATAGTTTGTCCATAAAACTGGTTATGAACACTCAGTGTGTAAAGCAGATCATCAGACCACTTTAACCATCATAGTGAAACACTTATTCTGACGGAGGCTGCAGCCTATTTATAAAAGACATGCCTACACTACATAATTAAATGTTTTGAACAGGATTAGGAACAATGTTCCCTCTAATCTTTTTCATCTATGTGCAGAATGTTATGTACACAAAGGCATATGCAAATGTGCACCACCAGGAGAAACACAAACCTAGCTGTGGGTGCTCTGCTAATCAGCTAGGCAACACTGGAATCTCTCCTGTGTATCCGCAGAAGTGCACAGCTTACAGGGAACACTGGTTAGGAGATAATCAATTTGTAACAGGTTCCATGACACTGATCAAATACAACAAGGTGCTAGTGTACATGTACCCACTGTTATACAGAAGGAAGACTGCAAACCTCACCTGGCGGGGCTGGTCCACAGCTTTCTGAGGATCACTCTTCACTTTGTTGCTAGGATGGTTTGTGATCTTAGTGACAGGCTGCTTGAAAATTGAGGCTGTCTGTCTGACCGGGAGTGCAGTGTTTAAGTCAGGTTTACCCTAAAGATGCAAAACAAAAGGAAAAAAAAACCCACACATTTTTCCAACAGCAAAGTTAAACTCAACACTCTTACGGATGAAAACATTTATCAGTTTTGGTTAGACCAGATCTACCTACAAGAGGGCCTAGGACCCAGATATGACTTTGGTCTCACACAACTTCCACATACAAACATTAATTCAAAGGCTAAATCTGTGCATGATACTTGCAAAACAGTATCTGTACCAACAAGAATATAGCAAAACCCCAGTCCTTCCACTGTAAGTTATTCTTACTTTGGCTTGGTTAGAACAGTCATAGCGCATCCTCTGTCTGTTCTTATTCATCTTACTCATCAGCATTTTGCCTGTGCGAAAGTCAAAAGAGCTCAAGTCCATGGAGCTCCCCAGGTAACGGGCCAGTTGAGGCTTGCTTCGGAACTTCTTCCCACTTGGGCTAGAGAAATAGAGGGAACAGAGAGAAAAATTAAACTTCCTAGGCTCTGGCTGAGCTGAATGTTTGTTTCATTAAAAAAAAAAAAAAAAAAAAAACCTACCCTCTCTGTGGCAGGAAGAAAACACTGGGCAACCAAGAGTAAACCCCCTCACCATCCTTCTCACTCATTCACTCTATATGGATGTGTGTGGATATGGCCTACTAGGCTCCCCTTCACTCTCCTGCAGTGACTAGGGAAGAGAGAGGGGAAGAACACATTCTCCTGTTCTACACATCAAAAGCCAAATTCAGTTCAGGTTTATAAGGGAGGCACCCAAATTACACCAGCCCTGAACTTGATCCTGAACATTCTGCTTCCAACACATTACAGGCATGTTAGCAATAACAAGGTGCTTAGAGAAGGTTTGGGACCCTTACTGATGGGGGAGAGGGGGAGAACGGGACTTAATGACAGATGATGTGGGAAAAGTTGGAAGTACACAATGCTTTTGGCCTCTGTTTTCACAGACAAGGTCAGCCCCCAGACTGCTGTACTGGGCAGCACAGTATGAGAAGGAGGTAAGTAGGCCTCAGTGGAGAAGGAACAGGTTAACTACTATTTAGGAAAGCTGGACATACACAAATCCATGGGGTTGAATCTAGTGCATCCAAGGATGCTGAGGGAGTTGCCTGATGTGATTGAAGAGCCATTGGCCATTATCTCTGAAAACTCATGGTGATGATAAGTGGTCGTGGACGACTGGAAAAATGCAAAAGATGCACAGGACAATCTGGAAATGTACAGACTGCTCAGCCTCACCTTAGTCCCCAAAAAATCATGAAGGGGATCCTCAAGGAATCCAGTGTGAAGCACTTGGAAGAGTGGAAAGTGATTGGGAAGAGTCAACATGGATTCACCAAGGTTGACCAACCTGATTGCCTTCTACAAGGTAACTGGCTCTATGGATATGGGGAAGGGGGGGATGTGATGTACCTTGACTTTAGTAAAGCTTTTGATAGTCTCCCACAGTATTCTTACAGTGAGTTAAATAGTATGGATTGGATAAATGCACTGTAACGTGGATAGAAAGCTGGCTAGATAGTTGGGCTCAATGGGTAGCGATCAATGGCTTTGTGTCTAGTTGGTATAAAGCAGAGTGGCCCCAGGGTCGCTTCTGGGGCTAGTTTTATTCTTCATCTTCAGGGCTCACCAAGCAGCGGCGAGCCTCGCTTGCCAGCCGCTGAACCACACGCTGCACATGCGTAGACTACGCTGCGTGGCTGCACCGGGCTAAAAATCTACTCACCATGGGCAAGTAGATTACATTAATTGTCGAGCCCTGTTCATCTTTATTAATGACCTGGATGAGATGATGGATTGCACCCTCAGCAAGTTCACAGATGATCCTAAGCTAGGAGGAGAGGTAGATACCAGGGATAAATATTAAATACTTGACTAATTGAATAGTAAATGCATTTTGCACTGACTATTCAATTAGTCAATAGGGCACCTATAGCAACAGCAACACTTCAAAGGCTAAAGTGCCATGTGGAGCCCTGGGTCAGCTGGAGACTCCCCCACTGACGCCAGGCTCCATGTGGCACTGCTGCTTTGACACACTGTGGGAAGCCTGGTACCAGGCTCCCTGTAGCATTTCAAAGCAGCAGTGCCACATGGAGCCCAGAGTCAGAGGGGGAGTCCCCAGCTGATCCCGGGTTCCACGCGGTGCTGACACTTTGAAACACTGTGTGCAGCCTAGGGATACATGGCGTTTCCAAATGGCAGTGCAGCATGGAGTCTGGGGTATGTCCTAAGGCTCCATGTGGTGCTGCCGTTTTGAAGGACCCCCCCTCCTCCCTCCCACTTGCTGCCTCTAACAGAGGCAGCGGGGGAGGAGGGGGAGTTCCAAAGAGGATGGAGAAGGGCTATTCTCAGTAGTGACAGATGGCAGAACAAGGAGCAATGGTCTCAAGTTGCAGTGGGGAAGGACTAGGTTGGATATTATGAAAAACTATTTCCCTAGGAGGGGTGGGGGAAGCACTGGGATGGGTTCCCTAGGGAGGTGGTAGAATATCCATCCCTAGAGGTTTTTAAGTCCCGGCGTGACAAAACGCTGGCTGGGATAATTTTGTTGGGCTTGGCCTTGATGACCTCCTGGGTTCTCTTCTATGATTACCCACAGTCTCACGTGCAAGCTTCAAAGCCTCAGTTCTCATGAGATTTATGTTAAAACTGCAGCATGAGCTTCACATCACTCTTCCTCTTTGTAACAAACAGTTTTTTATTAAAACTTCTGATTTCACTGTGATTACTTGCCTCCACAATAAAGTATTACAGAACAGTGAGGAAGGAAGAAAATATATAGCTGACAACCTGTAAAGACAGAAAGTAACACCTTTTGTTTTCATTAACAGAACAAATCTAAACTCTGAAAGACACTGCATTAAAGATGCACTTTTAAATGTTTGATTTAATGTGATGGAGAATAGCCAAGTAGCTCTGCGATATGTGGCCCAACTACTTTCTTATTATTTATATAAAACAAACATGGTAATAAAGAGTTACTAAATAATGGGCAGAATTCTCCTCAATTACAATGGTGTAAATCAGAAGTAAACCTCTACTGAACTCAAGAGCTATGTCACTGTGAAACTGAGAGGCAGAAGAAGTTTTGAAAAAGTCATCTCCATATAGTACTGTCCATTACAAAAATACAAACAACTCATCAGTTGTCTCTCGTTTATCTCCCAGCATCTTTGTTACCAGTAGCAATTAAAACTTCAGTTTCTGCTCTAGCCAAGTGGAGGACAATACCACACATGAAGTCACCAACTGCATACCATGGGGGCAATTTACATCTTCAGCACATTTATGTACCTATTCACACCCAAAAACCAAATCCCTCACTCAGTGCAACAAAACTAATATGCTAGCTTAAAAAGGCCAGGTAACTTTTTAATACACAATCGGAAAAAAAAAAAAAAAAAGATCTGTGGTGCTAGAAACAAATCTCAGTCATATTATCCAGATATCAAGCTTACCTCCTTTCACTAGCCTGGCAGTATACTAAACCTTGGATCTATTATGGACCAAACCGTTAGTGACTGAAAGTTCTTCATACTCTTTTTTTATTCCTGGAAAAATTCCATTTACACTGAAATCTGAGACGGAGTTTGCAGAACAGATTTCAGTGGAAGTTATGGAATTACCTAATAGTCAGGGTGGTTAAACACTGGAATAAAATGCCTAGGGAGGCTGTGAAATCTCCATCTTTGGAGATATTTAAGAGCAGGTTGGATAGATATCTATCAGGGATGGTCTAGGTCCGTGGTCCCCGCCATGGCGCCCGCAGGGGCATTTCTCTGCGCCCGCCAAGTGCTCAGGGCTGGCCTGGCCCTGGGCATGTGGCACATGCGCGGTGCCGGAGTCGGCCCCGGGCGCACGGTGAGCGCCAGCCCCGGGGGCGCCGCGGATTCATGCCCCGCGGTGCATGGGGGGGGGGGGGGAGCGCGCTAGCTCCAGCCCCGCGGCGCTTGGGGGAGAGAGCGCTAGCGCCAGCCCCACGGCGCTTGGGGGAGAGAGCGCTAGCGCCAGCCCCGGGAGCGTGGCGCGGCGCTTGGGGGGGGGGGGGGGGGGGGAGAGAGAGCGCCGGCCCCGGGCACGCGGTGCTGGGGGGGGGGGGGGGAGCACTGGCCCCGGGCGCGCGGCGCTTGAGGGGAGAGCGCTGGCCCCGGAATGCGGCTATGGGGGGGGGGGGGGCCCCGTCCCCCCGGGCGCCCGGCGGGCGAACGGCCACACCCCCTGGCGCCCGGCAACCCCAAATGGTTGGGGACCACTGGTCTAGGTGGTCCTTGGTCCTGCCATAAGGGCAGGGGACTGGACTTGATGACCTCTCAAGGTTCCTGCCAATTCTAGTGTTCCCTCTGCCCTTGGCTAGGGGAATGACTCTGTGCTGGCTTGCAGGTTCCACCCCCATCACTCTGACTGGCTGAGAATCGTGGCCAATGGAAGAGGCAGGGGACCATATGTACAAATGGAAGGGAAGCAAAGAGTCATCTCTGCCTTCCCAGGAGGTGTGCCAGATAGGTACTTCAATCCCCTATTCCCTTCTGTAATCCCAAGAACCTACACTCCCACCCTGCTCCTGCACCCTCCCTTTTGCCCAGACCCTGCAGCCCAACCCTGCTCCCCAGCAGTCCCCTCCCACACACCGGACCTTACAAAATCTATTAGCCCTCAGCCACCAGTTAATTCAAGCCTAAGGGGTAAACCCTGAGCCTTGGTTCCCTCCCCTCCACGCCCTGAGATGAAATGCTAGGGGAACCCTGGAGTCCTGAGGTTTTTTTGTTTTGCTTCTCATTTGTGTGTGACCCCTGGGTGATTTTTCTGGGAATCAGTGGCTCCTGATCCAAAAAAGGTTCCGCACCCCTGCTTTACGTGCTAAAATTTCAGATGACAATTTGTAACAACTTCATTTCTTCATTTTATGAAAAATTAAGAATCCTTTTATTTAGAAGAGGACTTAGATTATCTGCCTGATTTACAGTATACCCGTTGGATGCTACAGAAACGAAGAGTCCAGTAAAGGAGGCTGCAAAGATTCATATACCCACTTGAGACACAAAGCAAGCTAACTGTTTTTCTAATCCTAGGAGAAACAGAAGATGGTCTAAATTACAAATCTTAAGGGTTTTTTAAAACCACTTGAACATTATTACTTTTTTCTCAACTGTAAGCTACCAATAAAGCTTACTTTTTTTCTGATAATCTGAGATCTTAATGAACAAAATTTGGGATCTCTGAGGTTTCTAACAAATGGCAAAGCACCTCTTGAAAATGTATACTTGTCAGGATAAATGATACAGGAGTCTAGTAATGCAGGAATGAAATGATCTCTAAGCAGAATCATCGTCCCATTGGAAAGACAACTTCTATATTAGTATCATCCTCTCCAGGATCTTCGTTCAGGGCAACCAAAGCAGAAAAATCTCTTCTTGGTGGAAAAATTAGCTCCTTTGCACCTTTTAAAGGAGAACAATCTGAAGAAATAAACTTATACAAAGAACCTCAGTCACACGACTATTGGGAGAAGCAGCAACAGACCAACTAGTCAAAGCCCAGAGACTCTAGAAAAGGCAATGAGTGAAAGAGATCCCACAGAGCTACAGAGAACCAGATGAGATAAACAGATTTACTCTCTGAAAACCCCAGAGAGCTAGGGCCAACATGAGTGGGAAAGCCAAATATGGCCAGTCTAGAAAAGTCTCCCAAAAGACTCATGAAGATGAGACTACAATAAGTCCTTTCTTCAAATTCAGATGGAACAAAGCTGATCCCAAAGACTCTCGGAACAGTCTTCGTCATCATCAGTGAAGTCAAAACAGAAAACTCTTAGCCTGGGAAGAATCTCTGAGAGGGAAAGCAGAGTCATTCCTCCATGGATCCAAAAGCTCTCTGTTGTGAGATGCAAAGTGAGAGAACAGTAGAGACCATATCAAAATACCGAACATCCCTTCTGATGTGTGTCACAAGCAAAAATTTAATAGAAATGTAGCCATGTTCGTCTGGTCTAGCTGAAACAAAAAACAGGACTATGTAGCACTTTAAGACTAACAAGATGGTTTATTAGGTGGTGAGCTTTTGTGGGCCAGACCCACTTCCTCAGATCTGAGGAAGTGGGTCTGGCCCACGAAAGCTCATCACCTAATAAACCATCTTGTTAGTCTTTAAAGTGCTACACAGTCCTGTTTTTTGTTTCAGCAAAAATTTAAGTGAAATATCCTCATAAAATCTAATGTCAGCCACCCTAAATTCCTCTCCCTATGCATGTCTCTTACAACCTTTAGAGTCTGACTGATAGGGATTGAAAATAAGCTTGCCTTTTTTCCTGCATAACAACCTTCAAAATAAAGATGGAAGATTCAACATAACTCCTTGCTTTTTTTCAATGGTCTCAGCAATAGGGAGAAGTGTTCATAAGCCAAAGACATCACAAGCATTACAGAATGTCCAGTTTGAACCAAAAGACTCCGATCCAGTGGCCTTGCTTGTAGGTACACTGACCTCTCTGGAAGCACCTTCAGATTTTTTTTTATCCCAACATGCATGCGAATAAAGGTTGAGTAGGTCTGAAAGAGTAATCTTCTCATCTTAAAAAGGGGTGATCCATAACAGATCCTAGCACTAGAGACCTTGTACTGTTTGAAACTAGACTTTATTAGAGCTCAATAGTCTATTCTACACTTTTAGCTGGGGGCCCTAACTAGCAGCAGCCTGTGCTAGAACCTGCCACTTCATGAAAGGTGAGAGCCTCATTTTGGTGTAATCCATCAGAAGCAACTACTAGCAAGATCTGAGACATGAGAGAAACAAAAATACCAAAGACAGCCAGAGAGGTGACTAAGTGCTTGTAGTATCTGGACTAACTGAGACTCCAAAGAATCAAGTCTGCACCAGATGTATTGAACAATGTGCAGTCCCAATCCCTAGAACCAGCTCCAACTCATTCTAGGTAGAAACCTGAAGAGTGAAACAATCTCTACTCACAAGAGAAAGTAGCTTACAAATGCATCCTAAAACAGTTCTGAGGATGCATCTCTGCCAAACCCACAAGGGGGGAAAACACTGGGTTTGGACCAAAGTGCTAAGAAAAAGGCATCTAAGTGCTGGAAAAAATCTATTTTATTCTGACTACATGCCTTGAAAACAAACAAAAAAATGATACTGTACCTACAGTCTTGCTTGAAGAGTAGTGAAAGATCAGAGCCAGCACTGTAACAGTCAGAAGCCAATGAGAAGCTCATTAACTAATCACTATTAGAGGAATTGGTGGAGTGTTTTGGGGCCTCAGAGAATCTTGTAGCTAGAGCATGCTCAGTAGAACACAGAGCCCTTGAGACAGCCTACAGGTACCTCAGAGGGTCAAAAAAACCACCAAGCAATAGGTTTTCTACTTGATTTGCTCTGGAGGCATGAAACGCAAGAGTAGTAATTCTGTGTTTATGGAATCTATAGAACAAAACTCTCACATGCCTTAGGAAGCGTCAACACAAAGCAGCCAAAAAAGGCATAGTTTCCCCTCTCCCTTTGCAGCTTACCAAAAATGTCAAAATTCTCTAAGCATTAATGTTTTTGAAACCAAATGAATTTCAAGCATCCCAAAAGGACAATTATACATAATTTTGATATACAATTTTAGAGTCTTGGAAAACTCTCTTCCTGAAAACTTACAGCTTCAGCAAATAATCTGCTATAATAATGTGAATATTAATTTGTAGGTGGGGCTTCTCTGCCCTTTGCCAACTATTAAAAAGAAAGGAACTCCAAAGAGACAAATGATTTTTATGCTTGTCCATCAAAAGGTATATCACATTATCTACTTCCATGGCTTGTCTCAGCACTAACAAAAAGAGCAGTATTTTTCCAGAAAGTCTCATTTGCTATTCACAAACTTTCTGGGTGCAGATTACAATGAATGCGTCACAGCCTATTCATTGGTCAGCAACTGCCAGGTGTCTGCTCTATATGTGCAGCTCACCCTTTGTTGCATTCTCATTACATTCTTGAGAACTGACTGCAAGCTCAAGTTCATTCCCATTCCCTTCCACCTCCCCTATTAATCAAGTTTCCTCCCCTTTTCCTTTCCCATTAAGCATACATAGTACTAACCAGAGATTCACAGAACTTGATTGAAATGTAATGGACAAAGAGAGAACAGATCTCGCCTGCTTTCTGAGGAAATCAGAGACAGGAACCTAAGTGCAAATGACGACCAGCCAGCCGCACCGTCCCTTGCCATCAGAAAAGCAGAAAGAAAACAATACATAAAATGTTTCTTTCCTCCCTTTGCACTTGTATTACAACTTGCCAGCCTCAGACCGTGCATTCAAGTTCTTTAGTATTTACAGTTTAAGTCATTATCTCTTGCAGCAGTTGTATGTCTTTGTTCTGAGCTCTCAGCTCACTATAACAGGCATATACTCTTGTGCTACCTCCCTGGCACATTCATCCCTAGTAGTAAGCATTACCCTTGCTAGCTAAAAAGGCTGCTCAATACTCCCCCATATCTCTCCCTCCCAACACACCCCACTGTCAAAGTCATATTTGTAAGACACGATTCATAAGTTGCAATGAATGCCAGGTGACCCCTATTTGCTGGCTTCCCCTAACACTAACATCTGTCTACAGTAATAAATATCATCGCTAGCTACAGAGATAATTTGATACAACAGTTATGTGCCCCCGCCTCCCTCTTCCACAATTCCTCCCACTCATGAGTCTTAGAAGCCCCGCACAGAAACAAAATTTGTATTTCACATATGCAAGAGTGATCCATGGACATCCACATTCATGTGTGTGAATGCAGATAACCGTGGATATAAAACAGATAGCCGCAGATCTGGAAGACTCCACTAATGCTCCCTCTACTAACTGTACACCACTCTGCACATCATTAGTAGCTCAGTTCAGTAGTTAACTCCTCCCCTCCCCCCTACACACACATACAATGGCCACCAACCAACACACAGAGGGAAATTGGTCACTCTGACTGCTGAGGAGCAGGGAGCACCCACTGTATGGAGCCACTGGCAAGAGTGATGCGCATTAGTTTCTTAACATAAGATAATGAGACAGTAGGAGCTTGACATGTAGTAGGCACCAGAATACTGAGCAGAAGGGAAATGTTCATAGGCTAAAGCAAGGGTGGCCAACCTGTGACTCTTGAGCCACATGCGGCCCTTTGCTCACAGAAATGCAGCTTTCAGGGTTACAACTCATTCAGAGCCACATGCCTGCAATGTGCACACACCCCAGTTCCTGCAGGGAAAAGTGCGTGGCTGTGACAGTGGCAGCTCCGGTGAGACCCAGGCATTGGGTTAGAATGGGAGGGGCCTGGGGGTGCCTGGCTCTGGGGGAGGGCATTGGGTTAGAGTGGGGGGAGCTGAGGGGATCTGGGGGAGGGCATTGTGTTGGGGAGGGGCTGGGGGTGCCTGGTTCTGGGGGAGGGATGTGTGGCTCTTTGCACCACTATCCACAGCTCTATTGGCTCTTTGTGTCTAACTGGTTGGCCACCCCTGGGCTAAAGTGTCCTTAAATCCACGAGGGGTTTGGGTATTGACAGTAGTGAACTGGTAAGGATGATACCTGTCACTATATCCTAGTGCAGTGGTCTCCAACCTTTTTAACCATGAGATCACTTTTTCAATTTAAGTGTAATGTAAGATCTACCTCAGACCCAAATACCCTTGCCCCATTTCCTTCCTGCCCCTTCTTTGAGGCCATGTCTCTGCTTCACCCCTTCTCTGAGGCCTCACCCTGCTCACTCCATTCTCCTTGAATCTCACTAACTTTCACCAGGCTGGGGTAGGGAGTTGGGGCTGTGATCTTGGGCCAAAGGATTCAGAGTGTGGGAAGGGCTCTGGGCGTAGCCCAGGCTTGGGGACTGGAGTCCAGGAGGGGCTTCAGGGTGCAAGCCTAGGAATGAGTTTGGGTGTAGGGGGCTCACGTCTGGGGCAGGAAGATGGGTGTAGGAGGTGGTTCGGGGCTGAACAGGGGTCCAGGAAGCAGACTCTGGCTGGTTCTTTGCATAGTGCTAAGAGTGGGATGTGCCCATTGGGGGGGATATACAGGAGCAGCAGGGCTTAAAGGGTGAATGGGCACAACAGGGAGAATGCAGTGAGAGGTGGACCATATAAAGGGTCAATGGGTGGGCAGCAGAGGCGATAGGCAACCAGCCACCGCTTGCCTGCACTCAACAGCCACAGCAGCAAGCAGCCAGTTCTGGCTAGAAATAGGGCAAGGATGAGGGGGGTTTGTTGGCTAAGAGCCAGCACACAGTAGGGACTGCACTCACCAGAATGGGGAGTGGCCAGCACTGCATGCTGCAGCTTTGCCCAACCAACAGCTGCCATTGGAAACCTCACCACTCACTGCTGGTGGGTAGACGGCTGTGGAGCACAGATCCACCAGTACTGACGGAAGAGGAGAAACAGAAAATATGGGACAATTTGCCCCTTTATTTAAGGTGGAATAACTGAACAGCATGGTTCACCTGTGGCATGTGAACTTCACTATCAGAGCTCAGGTTTACCAGGAGAGGAATTTCTCAGAAGAATGTTATCAAGTATATCCCCACAGATTGAGTTGATTTTTTAATGTTTGTTCACAGGAATACTGGTTGGCACACTGTGGGAGCAAGAAACCCACTAAGAAATGAATGATACAGAGTTAAGACATACAGAATTGCTTGGGGAATGCCTTTCTAGACAAAACTCTTTAAGGAGCTCTTACAAAAGTAGACACAGCTGCTCTCTGTTAATTTAGTTCTGAAGTCACTGTTCTACCACAAGCCACACCCTGATGAGCAACCGCTGGGATTCCATCCATGAACCATGCTTAGGGGAAAGCCTAATTTCCAACCAGCCTTTGAAAGTGACTCAATCCCAGGCTGATCTTGGACAGTGGAATGCATTTGTCTGACCCCTGTAGCCAGCACAAACACATTCCCCTTCTACAGAAAGGAAGCTTTATGTAAAGAGTTAATTTCCAACTTACGCTTCCAAACACAGAACTACTGTACAGTCCTCTTATACTGAAGAACACTGCAGAAAAAGTACTGTCACCACCATTCAACTGTGGTGAGAGTTAATTCTTAAGTGTTGAGATGGCACAAGGAGCTTGCTTTCCAGTCATTTTGGTGCACAACTGAACATCTAACTTCCATGAACAATTACTGTGCATATACAATATGTAATGGAACACACAAATGATCAGATAAACAAATATTAGAAAAAGCAGAGGTGTTAAAAGTTACATGAGCATTTTTTTCATTCTATGGGCTGATCTATATTAAATAATGAAAGCAACCCAGTTACTCAATCTGCAGCAGGAGTCAAAAAAGTTTAGTGTTAGAAATCATTAGTAAAAGGGTATAAGATATTAAGACAGAAAATATCATGCCTTTCTACAAATCCATAGTATGCCCACATCTTGAACACTCCATGCATATTTGGTTATCCTCTCTCAAAAAAGTTATTGGAAAAGGTACAGAGATGACAACAAAATTCTTAGGATTATGGAGCAGCTTCCATACGAGAAGAGATTAAAAAGCTTCGGACTTCTGAGACTGGAAAAGAGATGACTATGAGGGAATATAATAGAGGTAAATATGGAAGTGTTATTTGCTCCTTCACATAAAGCAAGAACTAGTAGTCAACCAAAGCAATAAATAAGGCAGCAGGTTTAAACCACACAAAAGGAAGTACTTCTTCACACAACATGCAGAGAAACTCTTTGTAAGGGGATGCTGAGAAGGCCAAAAGTATAGCAAGGTTCAGAAAATAACTAGAAAAATTCCTGGACGATAGCTCTATCAATTATTTTTAGCCAGGATGGACAGAGATGAAACATCGTGCTCTTAATGTATCTAGCCCTTGTTTGCCAGAAGTTGAGAGTGGATGGCTCAATGACCTAAATTTGAAGTATAGCCGTCTGTTTTTGAAGACTTCCCTTTGAAATACAGGGCCAGCATGGCCATTCTTATGTTGCTCAAAGCTGTGAAAAATCCACATCTCTGAGCAACATAGTTAAGCTGACCTAAGACCCCGTGGATGCAGCACTAGGTCAAAGGAAGAATTCTTCTGTTGAGCTAGTTGTGTGACCGGAGAACACCTTCCACAGAGAAAACATCGCAGCTGCAGTGCTGTCACATTTGAAGCGTAGACAAGCCCCATGGCGCGCTCTCTCACTATAGGCACTACTGCGCTGCATCTGTACTGCCATAATGTAGACACTTTCTACAATGATGTTTTTCCCCCATCACTGTAGTTAATCCAGCTCCCTGAGTAGCTAAATCTACACAAGGAGCTAGGTCAGCAGTAGGGATATAGAATCCCATTTAATTGTTTAACCAGTTACCATTTGAAGGCGGGGGGGGGGGGGGGCGGGAGCAGGGGAGCTGCTCCAGCCTGCTGCTGGGATGGAATGCCCCTCCGCCCCCGCTCATTGCAGGCAGGGACTGCTCAGGCCTGCTGTGGGCAGAGGCTGCTTCAGGCCAGCTGGAGCAGCCCCTGCCTGTGGCCAGCGGTGTAGGGCTGAAGCAGCCCCCTGCCCAATATGGGAGCACCTCCAGACCCCACCAGTTAACCAAAACTGGTAAGCATCACCTGTTAAGGTGATGTTAACCTTTCACATCCCTAGTCAGCAGAGTGATTTTTTTTCACAACTCTAAAACACACAGCTATGATACCTAAATTTGAAGTATAGCCCTGGACTTAGTAATGCAGAATGCATTACTTAGAATGCAACAGAATGAACTCAAAATTTAGTTAATGTATGAAAGCCATATTACACCTTCTTTCTTTCTTTCGCAAAATTGACATATCTGGAAAATTCAATATAGACAAACAATATATGGCCTTAATTTTCAAGGACCAGCCCTCAAGCGCCGAAAAAAGTACGTATCTCTCTTACGTTTTGAGCAGCAAACTCAAATTGCTGGAAAAAGTCTTTTCTTTCTGTTGCAGAGCCTATGAGCAACAACAAAAGGGCTGATATTTTCCAATCTGAATACTCAATGCAAATGTCATTTTCCTGATTAACACTTTGAAAGATCTCTTCATAGCCAGAATGGTTAGATTTTAAAACTGAAACCTCTGATTTAGCAGAAGTTGATGGTGTACATCTCCTTAGTCGTCAGTGCCAAAGTTCCTGTCTGCTAGCTCAGTGCACTAGGTGAACTCATACTGCACTCCTCCAGCTTTGCACAACATGTTCCCTGCCCCCCCAACAGCTATTCTGCCTAAACTATCAGACATCACAGCGGCAGGTTTGGCAGGTCCTGGGTGCAGTGTTACTGCCCCTTGTGAATTCCCTCTGGGCATTATGTTCCACCCACAGACATGTGACACATACAACTACATTAATATACATGATTCTGGCAGTGTGGGCACATACCACATGCTTCCCCCTACGGCATAGTTACTGATTGTAATAGATTTCATGCTAACATAGTAGGTTAAGGCCTCCCCCCAGGATCCTATAGCACATTCATCTTTAGTAAAAGACAGCACAGAGGTAGAGCAAATGGTTGACCTCTCTCCCTCAATGCTCAGAGATCCCATAACAGGCTTGCCTACAGAAATAGACATCATTGTGACATCTCCCTGGACACAATGGCCCACCCTACAACCACCCCACAGCATATTCAGATAAAGTGATACGGATAAGTGTTTTCAGTTGCTCTAAGATCCCATATTTTTCATGCACCATCCGCCCCCATGACAGAGTTACCCACAGTGACAGGCATTACTGTGGTAGGTCAGCCTCTCTTCCCTCTACTCTTCCAACTCAATGGGCTCTAACAGCAGATGATTTATAGCAAGCTATTATGCTGGAGTGCGCGGCCCCCTCGGGTAACAGACAGCGGTGCAGAAGAAGGGTTTTGGGGGGGCTGCTCACCCAACCACGCCGCTGTCACTACTACAGAAGAATGTGCCACCTGCGATCTATAACGTGGTAGGGTGGCTGTTCAGCCCCGCAGCGCGCTGACTCGGAACAGATCTGGCTAGGGAGGGCAGACGCGTCCCCCCAGCCCTTCCACGGCACATTCCCCTAGAGTAAGAGCTGTGGGCGGGCCAGGCTCGCTGCGCCCTCGGGCCCCACAGCAGCACCGGGCAGGGGCCCCCCGAGCGCCTACTGTACCTTCCCGCGGGCCCCAAAGCGCATTCAGCTCCAGCAACGCATGGCTGCGGCAGGGCGGGCGGCCCGGCCCCCATGGCCCCCCGTGGCACATTCACCTATAGTAATAGACATCACTCTTGCCGGCTGAGAGCCCCGACTTTCTGGTCACTTCTTCCCTTTTCCATCCCTGCGGGAGGGCTGAGCACTCCCACCTCTTCCGCTCCATCTCGGCCGGGGCTCGGCCTGCGACCGCTCCCTCCTGGCTCCGCCGCGATCACTGAGCAGCAGCCGCCGCTGGCTCCCAGGCTACTTCCACCGGCTCTTCCCGGCCGCCGCGCACTCCTCCCGCCGCGGGCAGCGCCGGCTCTTCCCTGCGCCGGCTTCTCACTCTTGCCCCCCGCCGCGATGGCGCCGGTTCCTGGTCAGCCCCGCCCCCGCCTGCGAGAGGTGACGGCTCTGGCGGCTGTTCCAGACACTCGCCCGCCGCAGCGCCTGCCCCTCCACCACAGGCTGTTGTTCTGTGCTTACCTCCTCCCCCTACCTACCGAGACCCGGCTGTTCTACTCGCTGTTCACACCCCCTTCTAAGTGGCGCCTTGGCCCAGACTCCCCCCCCCCCCCCCCCGACACCTAAACGCGGCTGTTCCTCTCTCTTTTCGCGCCCCCGCCTGTGGCGCCGCCACTCTCACTGCTCCTGTCTCGCCTCAGCTGTTCCACTCGCCTTCCCTCCCCCCCCGAGAACCGCTGGGGCTACTACCCCCTGCCTGAGCAGCGCGCGGCAGCCGTTACTCCCCCTCCCCACAGCTCGGCGCGCGCGGCGGCCGTTGCTCCGCCTCCGCGGCGCCAACCTGAGGAGGGGGAGGCCCGACCACCCTGTATCCCTCCGCCCCGAGAGACCGCGTGCAGCACGCGCGGCTCGGCCGCGATATATAGTTCCCGCCTCAGGGGTGGGGGCGGGGGAGCCCGGCGCTTTTCCCGACCTGCCCCCCCCCCCCGGGCCACAGTGGCCCCCCCACCTCAGCTCGCCCCCCCCAGTGCGCTGTGCGGGACCCCCAGCGCCCCCCCCCATTTCCCCGCCGACCCCTGCCCCATCAGCCCCTCCCCCCCTCGGGACACCCCTCAGCCCCGCCCCGGGCCCCCGCGCCCCTTACCCCCCCAGAGCCGGCCGCCGCTGGCCGCCTCTGTGTCCCGGCAGCGCCGCCCTGGGCATCTTCCCTCCGCCCGCCACTGGCCGCAGTGAGGGCGACCCGACCTCTGCCCGCCCGGCCCGGGACCCTTCCTCCCCCGCGCGGGCGCCCCCTGCAGGCCCGGCCCCGCGCGCCAGCCCCAGGGCTTCGCGCAGGGGGGGGGGTGGCCCCTGGCCCGGGACCCGCCCCTCTGCCCAGCCGCACGTGGGCACCTCGCCCAGGGACCCGCCAAAGGGCGGGCGTCTCAGCTGGGGGCCTGGGGCCTCAGTCCCATCTCGCCAGGAACCTGAGGGCCCACCTGGAGATGGGGGGGGGGTGTCTCTCCTGCACACCGGTCACCTCTGTCCAGAGGCAGAGGGGCATCTTGCCCAACACCCGTCACTTCTACCCAGATACCTCCTCTAGGGATCCCTTGCGGGCATCTCTTACCTGGGGGGCTGGTCACCCCTGCCTGGAAACGAGGTGGGAGGGGGGGATGTTGTACCCGAGGATCTGTCCCCTGGTGACATTTCTCATTGAGAAACTTGCGGCCTTGGAGCAAAGAGGAGCACTGTAGGCCCATTTAGCGCCTACTTTAGCCACCGTACAGAACCAAAGGAAATGGAGGAGGAATAGGCCTGGTGTGGTTTGCACAGGGCTGGTGTTTAGAGGCTGTTTTCTAGGAACTGCTTTGGGGGGGTGTGGCAGAGGCAGGCGTTGCAGCTCTGTGGTGATGGTTGTAGGTTGCATGTGAGACTATGAACCCCCCTTTTGCTTGATCAGCTCCACTTTCTAGCTCCAAAAGTGGTATCAATGCTTGCCTAAATGGATCCTCACAATCCGGATCTGCACATGTTGAGGGTGCAAGCTTAGAACTGTTGGAATAGACACATCTCTTGGGCTATGTCTACACTCGTGGCTTCTTGCACAAGTAATATGCAAATGAGGCTAAGCGTGGAATATTGCCACGCCTCATTTGCATACCTAATGAGCCACCATTTTTTTCAGAAGAGGCTCTTGCGCAAGAAGGAGCGTCTACACTGCCCCGTCTTGCGCAAGAAAAACCCTCTTGCGCAATGCCATTCTTCCTGAAAACTAATGGGTGTAACAGCGTTGTGCAAGAGGGTTTTCTTGCGCAATAAGGGGCAGTGTAGACCCTCCTTGCACAAGAGTCTCTTCTGAAAAAAATGGCGGCTCATTAGGTATGCAAATGAGGCTCGGCAATATTCCACACTTAGCCTCATTTGCATATTACTTGCGCTAGAAGCCGCAAGTGTAGACATAGCCTTGGGCTGCAGAGACACCCTGCCTGTGGCCTCAGGCCTTCTCAGCCCTATGGTGATATGTATGTAGGAATATCCTCAACTGTCATTCAAATTCTTCTGACCACAGTCCTATTTAAACGTTCATTACTTCCTATCTCGGTAGAACAGCTGGTCTGGAGACTCCTGGTAGTTTTACTTACATTACTTTTAAAATAAGATACAGCTCTCTTACTGGTTTGCAATTACCTTATATGGCAAGCAGTAGATCAAGGAAGGATATGAGCAGCATATATTATGTTCAAGTCCAAAGGGCAGGAAAAATCCAGAGGCCCAGACATGTTGAGCTCAGGTTATCCAGCCTGTATAATAGGAGTTAAAAACTATGGTAGGAGCTGATAAATTTCTTTATGTTCTAGGGGATAGTTGACTAATATATGCATCTGTTTCTTCTTAGTGGGAGAGATTATCATCTTTAAGATCTATGAACCATAGCACTCTGCCTCTAATTAATGCAACAGAGCTCTGTTTTTTCTATAAGCATTCACTCACCAGAGGGGCGCGCTCTAAAATATAGTTTCGTATGTAACATTGATTTCTTCTGGTAAGTACTTATGAAATGTCTTACTCTACAATTATTTCTAGAGACTCACATGGGTGGATTGGAAGAAAAGTGTAGTAAGTAGAACCGATAAAAATGCTAGCTCTTTTTACAGGAAATTTATAATGAAAAAAATTTCTTTTATTTAAAAAAAAAAAAAAAAAAAAACCTTGAAAACTTAAAAAAAAAATTGACCAAAAAACCAGAAAATTTTGACCAAAATAAATAGTATGCAAAAATGTTTTAGTTTTAGTTGAAAAACCATTTTTATTCAAATACATTTCAACAAAAACAGTTACCCAGTCTCACAGCAACCATGAGCAATGAGAAATGGTTACTTACTCTAGCATAACTGCAGTTCAAGATATTAATCATGAAGAACTCGTGGAAATTGGGGAAGGTCCTGGATGATTGGAAAAAGGCAGATAGTGCTGCTTTTTTTTTTTTTTTTTAAGGAGAATCTGGGGAACTACTGACCAGTCTGCTTTGCCATTGGATGGTTTGGGACCGTGGCCCCAAGCCCTGCTTTGTGGAGGGTTGTGCAAGGCCCAAGGTAGCCTGTGGGATTACCAGGGATCCTGGTTACCAGCAGCAGCGGTTGGGCCCACTTCCACACTCACCAGTGATTATGGGAGCCGTGAGAAGCAGAGCGACCCAATCCCAGCCTGTTCTGCTCTGCCATCTGGGTCACTCCATTTCACTGTGGTGGTGAGACATAGAACAATTTGGCTACAGCCTGTTCCACTCCCCCAAGCGGCATCGCTGGGAGCTGGATAGAAAGTTGTATAGATTATTGGGCTCAACAGGTAGCAATCAATGGCTCAATGTCAAGCGGGATGCCTCAGGATTGGTCCTGGGGCTGGATTTTTTCAACATCTTCATTAATGATCTGGATGAGGGGATGGATTGCACCTTCACCAAGTGGATGACACTAAACTGAGGGGGAGAGGTAGATACAACGGAGGATAGGGGCAAGGTCCAGAATAGACAAATTGGAGGATTGGGGCAAAACTAATCTGATTAGATTCAACAAGTGCAGAGTCCTGCACTTAGGATGGAAGAATCCCAAGTACTGTTACTGGCTAGAGACTGACTAGCTAAACAACGGTTCTGCAGAAAAATCGTGTCTAATACAGTAGACAAGAAGCTGTGTATGAGTCAACAGTGTGCTCTTGTTCCAAGAAGGTTAATGGCACATCAGGCTACACTGCCAGCGATTATTCCCCTTTATTTGGCACTGGTGAGGCTACATCTGAAATACTAGATCCAGTTCAGAAGAGTAAGGATGGATTTGATAGCTTTCAACTACCTAAAGGGGGTTCCAAAGATGATGAAGCCAGGTTATTCTCAGTAGTGGCAGAGGACAGACCAAGGAGCAATGGTCTCAAGTTGCAGTGGGGGAGGTTTAGCTTGGATATTAGGAAAAATATTTCCCTAGAAAGTTGGTGAAGCATTGAATGGGTTACCTAGGGAAATGGTGGAATCTCCATACTTAGAGGATTTTAAGGCCAGGCTTGACAGCCCTGGCTGGAATGATTTAGTTGGGGGTGGTCCTGCTTTGAGAAGGGTGTCAGACTAGATGACCTCCTGAGGTATCTTCCAACAATAATATTCTGTTTCTAAGACTCCACTGTTGGTGTTTATACACCTCACATGTTCAAGAGCAGATTCTTTTTGGCTAGCAGTGTCCATCGGGCTGCCGAGGCTATGCCTGCATCACAGCTGTCCTTGTTCCCCTTTGAAGAGCATCAAGGATGGAGTGGGCCAACTGCCTCTTGGTTCCTTCCTCAATATAGAATCCTATAGGAATAACACTGAATTAGTGGGGAATGAGGGTGGGTGGTGGAATCTGAGGTATTGTGGAGAACCACAATTACTGTAGGGTAAGTAACTCTTCTTTCTTTTCCACGTGGCTGTCCACACATTTCACATTTGTTGACTGACAACCAGTTGTCTGTTTGCTTGAAGGTAGAAATGAAGAATCCTACTTTCAGAATGACTGCAGGATTGTCTATTGAAATTTGATGAATGCAACCAGGCTAGTGCAGTGATTTTCAACCTGTCATCCAAAGGGGTCTGCACTTCATTTCAAAATTTAAGGGTCCACACAGGAAAAGGGTTGAAAAGCACTGCCCTAGTAGAATTAATTCTACTATGGCCAGGTGCTCTTTCCTGGCTAACTTGTAGCAAATTCTTATGCAGTTCAATTCCCATGTAGAGAACATCTGAGTGTATATAAGTTGCTAATGGACTGTCTGAAAATACATTGCATAGTCTAGGTGTGTCCCTGAATGGGTTTGTTCCCACCTCAATAAAAAGACAACATTCTCACGACAATTTGGGTATGTCTACACAGCAACAAGTTATTTCGAAATAACCTGCCTGCTGTGTAGATATGGACTATTTCAAAATAATGTAAATACTGTCAAGCTGGAGAACTTCTTACTCCGACTACTGTAACCCTCATTGTACGAGTAAAGGAAGTCGGAGGAAGAGCGCTCTATTTTGAAATAAGTGCTGTGTAGACGCACCATTGATTAATGACATTTCACTTCAGCAGGAGCAGAGGGCTTTAGGAAAGAAAACTGAAGAGACTGATTTATGTGGAACTTTGAAACCACCTTGGGCAAGAAAGTGGGATGAGGGCCACATGATTACTCTTAGTAGAGAAGCTTTAAGAAACAGTGGATATGAGGAACCAGACACAAGGGCCTGAATCTCCCCCACTCTTCTAGCCATTTTAATACCGGTCAACAAGTTTACATTTCCCAGATGTCCAATATTCAGCACAGAGGACTATGGTGACTCCATCCCGGACTCCCACCGAGCTACCTAGGAGGTGATGGACAGGTAGGAAATAATTCCCTATTACGTTCAGGAGACGAGAAGAAATATAGAGATGAGGAGGTAAATCTTTCCTTCATGGAGGGGCAGACCTGTAAGGATCATGCCACCCGTGACTAGAAAGGTTGGTAAAGGGATCACGTCCTTAGCCAGACAAAGGCGCTACAGTGGGAGTTTGTAAAGACTTACTTGAGCCTCTCTAGTAATAGCAAGTCCTGTACCAACCCCCACCAACATATCTTTCAGCCCCCCAGTGTTACTTTGGTGCCGAAGAGGTTGGACGAATGTCTAGGATAAAGAGGAAGCAGTGATCGGTACTGTCACTGCCAAGTATGTGGCTGATGGATAGGCACTGAGTACTGGAGAGTTCACTGACGCAGTCCAGAATAAGTCATAATGACCAGTGTCCCCTGCTAGTTACCACCAATGGGCAAAAGGAAATAAGTTAACTGCTGCTTTGTCTAAGATAGAATCCTAGGGCTGGAAGAGACCCTCAGGAGTTGAGTCCTACTCCCTACCCAAAGCAGGACCAACCCCAACTCAATCATCCCAGTCAGGGCTGTATCAGTTTAGGAACTTAAAAACCTCTACAGATGAGAGATTCTACCATCTCCCTCGGTAACCATCCCTGTGCTTCACCCCCCTCTTAGGGAAAGAGTTTTCCCTAATATCCAACTTAAGACTTCCCCCACTGTAACTTGAGACCATTGTTCCTCATTCTGCCATCTGTAACCCTTGAGAACAACCTCTCCATCTCTTTGGAACCCCACCCCCCTTTCAGGTAATTATCAAATCCCCCCCCTCACTCTTCTGCAGACTAAAGAAGTCCAAATCCCTTAGCCTCTCCTCAAGTCATTTGCTCCAGTCCCCTCATCACTTTTGTTGCCCTCTGCTGGACTCTAATGGGTCCACATCCTTTCTGTAACAGGGGGCCCAGAACTGGACACTACCTCAAATGTAGCCTCACCAGTGCAGAATGAAGAGGAATAATCACTTATCTAAATCTGCTGGCAATGCTTTTCCTAATGCACCCTAATATGCCATTAGCCCTCTTGGCTACAAGGACACTCTGTTGACTCATATCCAACTTTTTATCCATGAGCTTCAGAGGGGTAGCCAAGTTATTCAGAGGGGTAGCCAAGTTATTCTAACAGGAAAAACTTAAAAAACGCAACAACAAATAGACTAGTAGTACCTTAAAGACTAACAAAACATGTAGATAGTATCATGAGCTTTAAGTTTTTCCTGTTACAGATTAACTCGGCTACCTAGCTGAAGCTTGTCTACTCACAGTTTCTCTTTTCTTCCTCCCCTCCTTTCTCCCCCCTCTTTTTTCTCCCCCCCCCCTTATTTATTCTTGGATCTGGACTTTTAACACTAATGTCATCTGACAAAGTAGGCTGTGCACACAAAACTTCATTATACCATCAGAGGCTACATCTAGATTGCATCCATTTTTCATAAAAGGGATGCAATTAGACGTATCGCAATTGCTAATGAAGCAGGGATTTAAATCTCCCCCGCTTCATTAGCATAAAAATGGCTGCCGCTTTTTTCGGCACGGAGCTTTGCTGGAAAAAAGCGCCAGTCTAGATGCGGATCTTTCGGAAAATAAAGCCTTTTCCGAAAGATCCCTTATTTTAAGAGGGATAAGGGATCTTTCGGAAAAGGCTTTATTTTCCGAAAGATCCGCGTCTAGACTGGCGCTTTTTTCCGGCAAAGCTCCATGCCGAAAAAAAGCGGCAGCCATTTTTATGCTAATGAAGCGGGGGAGATTTAAATCCCCGCTTCATTAGCAATTGTGATACGTCTAATTTGCATCCCTTTTACGAAAAAGGGATGCAATCTAGACGTAGCCTACATGTTTTGTTAGTATTTAAGGTGCTACTAGTTTATTTGTTGTTTAAGTTTTTTCTTATCCACGGTAATCCCCAGGTCCTTTTCTACTGAACTGCTGCTTATCAATGTCATCTGCAAACTTTGAGGGTGCAATCCATCCCCTCATCCAGGTCATTAACAAAGATGAAGAACAAAACCGGCACTAGTACTGACCCTAGCAGCACTCTGCTTGATACCGACTGCAAATCAGACATTGAGCCATTGATCACTACCTGTTGAGCCCTATCATCGAGCCAGCCTTCTATCCATTTACAGTCCATATATCCAATCCATACTACTTTAACTTGCTGGCAAGAATACTGTGGGAGACCATATCAAAAGCATTGCTAAAGTCAATGTATATCACATCCACTGCCTTCCCCATGTCCACAGAGCCAGTTACCTTGTTGTAGAAGGCAATCAAGTTGGTCAGGCATGCATTGCCCTTGGTGAATCCATTTTGACTGTTCCTGATTATTTTCCTCGCTTCAAAATGGATTCCTTGAAGATCCCCTCCAAGATGAATTGGACAGCGTGCAATAATGGATAGGGCTGGGAGTTACAGCTACAGGCCAACAAAAAGGAACTAAAAGGAATTTGGGCTCATTTTGTCCCTTATGCCATGAGATGGTGGGCAGGGGAAGAGTATCTAGGGCACAAGTGAATGGATACTGCTAAACCAGTAACATCCAGTCTTGAGTGCACACACTCCAAGGCTATGTCTACACTGGCGGCTTCTTGCGCAAGATGTTCTTGTGCAAGAAAATGTCCACACTGCCATGTGCGAGCTGTGCTTTTGCGCAAGAGCACCCATGGCGGTGTGGACGCTCTCTTGCACAAGAAAGCTCTGATGGCCATTTAACCATAGGGCTTTCTTGTGCAAGACATCCCTGCTGAGCGTCCACACTGCCCTCTTGTGCAAGAGCTCTGGCGCAAGAGGGCTTACACCTGTTAAAAAAGAGCGTAGCTCTTGCGCAAGAAGCCCTCTTACCACACCGTACTGTAAATTTCCTTGCGCTAGAGTGGGCGAGCAGTGTGGATGCTCTACAGATTCTTGCGCAAGAATGGCCGTACTTGTGCAAGAAGCCGCTAGCGTAGACATAGCCCAAGAGTAGAATAGGCATGGACCAGCACTTGCTGAAGAGGAAATTTCTGTGTGCGCATTCCAGGATCTTGTTAAAATCTGAGGAAGTGGGTCTGGCCCACGAAAGCTCATCATCTAATAAACCATCTTGTTAGTCTTTTAAGTGCTACATTGTCCTGCATTTTGTTAAAATCTATTTAAGATATTCAGCTTTTTTTTTTTTTTTTTTTTTTTTTTGAGTTGCATCTTTCCCCCTCCCACCTTCATAGTTTTTAGTAGTTTTAAATCACATTAGCTTTTTGGTTTTAATCCAGCTGCCATCAGTCTAACATTGAATATGCCCCCTAGTGGAGTATTTCAAGCTCACAAAGGTTAGGATTTTTATTTTCCTATCAGACCATGGTTCCCCACTACTTTGATTGTAATAAGATTATATTTGACTTGTGATTCTGTAGAGTGATTTTTTTAAATGGCACTAGATAGTCACTCTTTCCAATTGACACATGGCCAGTAATTACTGGAAGTATTTTATTACATTTCTTGCACCAAATGCCTAAAAATGCTGCCAAGCTTTCTCCTGCAACTAGATTAATAACAGTGTAAGTTGGGGTGGCCAACCCGTGGCTTGTGAGCTGCATGCGGCTCTTCAAAGGCAAAGTTGTGGCTCCTGCACCCACGGCTATTTTGCGTTCCCCTGCGCTGAACTTTTTTCCTTGTCTGGTCAGGGCACCACTTGGGGCAGAGAGATCTGACTCTGTGGCCACTGGAAGCCTGCTTGGGCCACACTCCACTGTTAAAGGGGCAGAGGTGTTTATTTTTTTGGCTCAACAATTTATTTCCCTCGGCTCTTTGCACGGTATCCACCACTATTTTGGCTCTTTGTCTGTAACGTGTTGGCCACCCCTGACGTAAATAATTAATTTGACAACTCGATGTCAATCAGATAAGCAGCCATCATTGGAGCAGTTCAGCCACTTGTGCTTCTATACAGCCAAAGATAAATCCACAGGCTACCTGCTTCTGAAAGTGCCTAAATACAGTGGCAAGTTGGTACTTGAAAATAAAGTCTCTCTGTAACCCTCACTGACCTCATCCCATCCGCATCGTATTATTACGGTTTCTATATAGAAACTAACACCTTTTAAGAGGCGACACATCTGCAGACAGGTCTTCAGAAATTCTCATTCCTTTGTAAAGAGCAGGTGCCACACAGGACCTGTACACACCCTCCTAGAATTGCAATAGGAGTTTGAGTTAATGTTAGCTGTTGACAATTCTGAAAGATGGATCCCTACCCTTCCATCAGGAACTGGACTAAAATTAAGTCATTTCCTAGAGCTCAACTAGGAAACGATCTGTCAAATGTCAGCAGTAATATTTATAAGCATACTCACCTTAGATATGTAACTGAATAGGTAAAACCAGGTATAATGAAAGAAGAGTTCACCTGCTTGATTTCACCTAAAAATGGTATTGGGAAAAGCAGAGTTTTGACAAGAGAAGAGCATGCACAAAATGAAACACAGACCTTTGAAGAGTTTTCTGGAGTCAAAAGGGGTGAGGGCACTTAAAGCTACTGTTGCCAATAGCAACGTAAGGAATCAATGGTAGTTCCAAGGAGCCTAAGCCACAGCAGCTCCCTCGTGGCCTTAGTCTAGAGCTCACAAAATCTGTTGTTCCCCGCCCCCATCGGATGTATTGTTCTCCCACCCATTTTAGCTCATCACTCCCCGTGCATCTTCATGAAACTCCAGGATCAGGATGATCAGTCAAACATGTACAGAGTCTGTAAATCAAATCACTTTTGACCTTTAAGGCCAAGTACTAAGACACTTATAGAACTGGAGAAGTTCTCTTGTAGAAATCAGCAGATTCTAAGACATCTTATATGAAGCTTACTAGCGTGAAAAATTCTACCCTGATAAGATGTGGCAGTTTTCAGGTGCATTGGTTAAGTTTCCATGGAGGTTACTGTGGCTAGAGACCTTATAAGGATCATACAAGAATGTTAACCTACACTATACTATCACTAATGTTACCATTGCTTCAGGCCAGCATATTTGAGTTTTCAGACGTAACATTACTGGATGTATGACATTTAATTTTAGTTTTTTCCTCCTCTCTCAAGGCTCCATTTAAATTAATTGTTCTGGCTGCAAAGAGTGACTAGGACCTAAAGCCAGACCTCAGTTTTACTTGCAATTTAAAGCCTTCAGCACTGAACTAAACTCTCCAACATTCAAATACCAATGTAGCTTCAAAATGGTTTCCATTTAAGTCATTCATTACATGAAAGATTCTGAAAGGTAGAATTAAAGATTAAAACATTGAAACAAAACCAGTGCTGCTCTGTGTGTGTGTATATGAAAGGACAAGCCTTCGTAAACTGTAATGGAAGAGAACATATTTTTAGTCTTTAATAGTTAAGAGGATATTCATGCTGTAATAAGATAAGGGCCTGAAACATAAGCTCACGTATCACAGGCCAAGTATGAGGCTGGACACCTAGACAGCAATGGTCAAATCTTTGCTAATATAAAGCAGATTAGGTTGCTAGCAAGAGGCAGGCCCTGCTCACAAAAACTGGCAAGAACACTCATACCTAAGATGTACTAGGCACAGGCTGTAAGCATATTCTAGAGGGGTCATAACAGAACCCCTCATTAACATACGTCTTGGTACCAACACATACCCACAGATAACATACATACTAGCCCAGGCTCAGGTCTAAGTAGACAGCATGATGGATAGTAATGGAAACCTCCCTTTCTATGAGGTAAGATAACTAGCTAACAGAGGGTGGCAACCTTGTACATCAGGAGCAATGTGTAACTTGTTTGTACCAGTGTATAAAAGTGCCCCCCAAAAAGTGGTTGTCAGCTGATCATGGGGGCAGCACTAAATCCAGAGTATTGATTGGGTGTTAGTCAGTTGTCACGATGTACACATGTATAGTGGTACAGTGGAGAGTCTGTTCGCTATTATTGTACTTTGCTTGGCAATAAACCTAGCCGGATGCTTTCGATCCTTATCTGATTTGTGGTCTCTGGGGGCTCTCTTGGACACTGTCATGTTGACTAATTGTGCATAGCTAACAGATTAGACAGGGGAGCACATGCATGCAGGCAAAAGTTTATCATCATTGATGGAACAGAAGACGTGTCAGGAACCCATCAGGACAACCCTGCCTGACTGACATGTTATGTTTGATGCTTCTGCTATTTGAGTTGAGGGCACAAAGGACTGTGCCATCACAAATCCCAACTCCTTCCCCCTCCTCAACTGCTTGAGGAATTTCCATCTAAAAAGTGTGCTGGTGTTAAACATGTGATGGAACAATCTATTTTTCATAAGGTAAGGTACACTAAAGTTAATTCAGTTGTAATGAAATAGCCATTGGCAGGGCTTGACAAAACGGCGGTGAAAGCTGCTTGCCAGCCCCGCACCGTGCATGCACCAGACCGGCGCTGTGCATGCGCACAGTGCCGGTGAATGGGGAGCACGGAGCGACCGGGTGAAATTTACTTGCCATGAGCAAGCAGAATCAGCAGTATGTCGAGCCCTGGTCATTGGAATACTGAAGTTTCAGTTACCTACCCTTTCAGTGGAATTATCATGCTACTTTACAGCACCAGCTGTTAGAAGTAAACCATCAGAGGACTCTACAGAAATTGAACATTTGAATACTTTGGATCCATGTTAATGGCACTAATGGTTGGAGGACGAGAGTCATTTCTCAGATTGCATTTGAGAGTTATGAATTTAAGTTTAACCTCCATCACAGAATAGCTTCCACAAGGAAGGGTCAACTTACCACAAGTTATTCAGTTTAGAATTTATTTTGTACATCTGTTTTATGAATTCAGCTCATCTGAATGAGACCTTCTGTGAAAGTAACCCAGAAGCATATTCACATATTTGTGCAGCCAGCATGTTAAATCAAATGTGACTGTTCATAACTGTTCAGTAGAGATTAAGTAACATCACGGCCTCTTCTGAAGTCCACAATGAGCATTTCAAATTCACATCAGACTAGGGTCTCCAGGAGGAAGAATGGATCCAATACACCCAGTCCAGCCCATGGTTCCTACGATTAAAAAGAACAAAACAGTTAATAAGCAAAGCACTCACACTTTCCTTCATCACTCTCTTGCACCTAATGTATTTAAACAACCATTTCTTATCACCTTTTATGTCCCTTGCTAGGTTTCACACATTTTGTTCTTACATGCTGTTCTTTCACATTGCTCCTTTGCAATGTTTGTAGGATTTCTTTTAGATGTTTAGGTCATTAAGGCACTCCTGATATAGTCTTCTCATCCTTCCTTTGAATAGGAATGGGTTAGAGTTGTACACTAATATTGTGTCCTTGAGAGACTGCCAGCATTCCTGAACTCTTCTTTTTTAGATTTGCTTCCCATAGGATCTTTCCTACCAGTTCTCCAAGTTTGTTAAAGTCTGAATTTTTTGAAGCTCATGGTCCTTATTCTGTGGCTCTTGCTCCTTCTTTTTGTTAGGATCATGAAACCCGTAACTGCATGATCACTTTTACCCAGTTACCTTCCACTTTCAGATTCACAAGCAATTTCTCCCTGATCTTACAACTATAGATCAAACTTCTGCTTCTAAATGCAATGTGTAGAATACAAATTGAATATGATCCATGTCAATGCCATTAATTGACATGTTCCTGAAATCATAGTGCACATTCATCCACTTGCATGTATTTATTGCCCCTTCCTTCAAGTGGAGTAAAGGCTTATTACATTAATTTAGGTTCTGTACCACAACTTTAGAGCCTTTCCATTAACAGGCTCAACAATTAGCATGGCAAATGACTTCGCACTAAGTTTCCTAGAGCAATTTATCAACTTTTAGAAGTAAAATCAATCCCACATTAACACTCTAGCCCAGTGGCTCCAAACCTTTTCAAGGATACGGACCCCTCTCCTCCCCCGCAAACAATATAGCTCTGCCTGCAGCGTGCACCCCCCCCCCCAGCCCATGATACTTCCCAAGCAGCGTCCCTCAGCCCACTGGAGAAGCAGTACGGGCTGAAGGACATGCTGCCTGTTGGCACGGAGCCTCTCAGCTGAGCTGAGAGTCTCTGTGCCAGCAGCCAGCAAGTCCCTCAGCCTGTGCTGCTTCCCAAGCTGCGGGAAGCAACGTGGGTTGAAGGACATGCTGGCTGCAAGAGGCTCTGTGCGGATCCCCACCCCCCACAGCACCGCCATGGACCCCACAGGCTGGGAACCACTGCTCTAGCCCCCATTCCGAACTGTGTTCCCCTCATGAAGCTACTAATAGAACTTGCACTTTAAGTGAGGGGACATAGCGGAACGCAGAAAAATGAACCAAATCTCCTTTACAAATACTTTAAAGGAAAATTTTATTCTTTATTAAAAAGAAAACAGCATTTTTTCCCTAGTTTCTAATTATGTGTTCTGTGTTTTCAGATTCAAAAATCCCACAACCAGCAGTCAACTATATATTAGAGAGTGACTAAGAACGCTCCTAACTGGTAAGAGCCAGGACCACCAAATTTAGTGTACAGCTTCCTCTTATGATAACTTAAAGCAAGGTCAGGGTTTGGTTGTGCCAGGACAATGGGATGTGCCTGGAATGGGATTGCTTCTCATAAAATCAAACAGAAGAGAGAAGAATCCCAGGCAGGTGAAAGGGGATGGCTAGGAGCACACCTCAGCTCCCTCCGAGATTGCCCCAGCCTCCCACCTCACAGGAACCCTTTAGGAAGGACAGGTGGTGGGTGTGAGAAGGGGACATTGCTAGCTCTTCCCCTTGTCAGGAAGCGAGGGAAGTACACAGTTGGTGGCATTCCTCATTCTGAGCAGCACAGCTCATCTGCCCCTGCAAATTTTGCTCTCACTCCCTGACAGGGACAGGTAGGGGAAGAGCTAGCAGGCCTAGTAGGAATCTTTGCCTCTGTTCCCCTCTACCCCCCTGCCCAGAGCCCCTCCAACCCTGACTCTCTCATCCCCCACAACCCCAGCTCCCTGCCCTTGAGCACCCAAGCTGCGCTGGATAAATATGCTGGTGTTTAACAAAAGGAAATTATCTCAAGATGCCATAGGATCAAGCACCATAAATACAATTGTCTCTTCCACGGAAAGATATCAAGATGCAGAACTCTCCCCAGATAACTGTTTCCCCAACCCTTTTGGATTGGTGATTCCTTAATCCAAGGGAAATCTTCACAATACCTTTACATTTACTTAAAAAAAAAAAAGCTGAAAATAGGGATGTTAAGATGCGGTTAACTGCCCATTTGTTGGTGGCCCGCAGTGCAGTTTGGGTTTACACAGGGTTCAACACATGGCCTCCACTGGGAACAAGCTCCACAACAGCGAGGCGTCTCCCAGGTGGGGTGAGCATTGAAAGACGCAAGTGCATGGGCTGGCTGGAACAGACAGGTACAGGGTGTTGACATTTCTGGCCCCCAGGAAGGATGTGCTGGGAGCACCAGCGCATTGTGTGAAAGGAGCTATTTGCATGTATATGAAACCACACTAAAGTTGCAGCCCTCGGCGTGTGCTGAGAGTAACATTGTGGCCACCGGGGCTTCCAAAGTTGAGTAATCCTGATCTAACCCTTCTGACAGTGGCCCAATGCCACATGCCCCAAAGGGAGTGAACAGAACAGAGAAAGCATCAAGCAACCCCTTCTCCCATCACCCATTCTCAGCCTCTGACAGAGGCTAGGGACACCATTCATAGAATCCTAGGGCAGGCAGAGATCTCAGGAGTCATCAAGTCCAGTCCCTGCCCAAAGCAGGGCCAAACCAACTAAACCATCTCAGCCAGAGCGGTGTCAAGCTGGGACTTAAAAACCTCTAGGGATGGAGATTCTGCCCCCTCCCTTGGGAACCCAGCCCAGGGCTTCACCACACTCCTAGGGAAAAAGTTTTTCCTAATATCCAACCTAGACCTCCCCCACTGCAACTTGAGCCCATTGCTCCTCAGTCTGCCATCTGCCACCACTAAGAACAGCCTCTCTCCATCTTCTTTGGAAACCCCCTTCAGGGAAT
Organism: Pelodiscus sinensis; assembly: GCF_049634645.1. Taxonomy (NCBI): domain Eukaryota; kingdom Metazoa; phylum Chordata; order Testudines; family Trionychidae; genus Pelodiscus; species Pelodiscus sinensis. The sequence goes on along the minus strand of NC_134729.1, from coordinate 28,868,801 downwards.
TGAAGGCTGCTCTCAAATCCCCCTCACTCTTCTCTTCTGCAGACTAAATAAGCCCAAATCCTTCAGCCTCTCCTCATAGGTCATGTGCTCCAGCCCCCTGATCATTCTGATTGCCCTCTGCTGGACCCTCTCCAATGCGTCCACATCATTTCTATACTGGGGGAGCCCAGATACAATACTCCAGATGTGGCCTCACCAATGCAGAAAACAAAAGGGGAATAATCACTTCTCTAGATCGGCTGGCAATACCATGCACCCTAATATGCCATGAGCCTTCTTGGCTAGAAGGGCACATTGTTGACTCGTATCCAGCTTCTCATCCACTTTCTGCTGAAGTGCTACTTAGTCAGTCCCCTGCCTGTAGCAGCGTTTGGCATTCTTCTGTCCCAAATGCAGGACTCTGCACTTATCCCTGTTGAACTTCATCCGAGTTCTTTTGGCCCAATCTGGGCCCTATCCCTGTCCTCCAATGGATCTACCTTTCCCCCTCCCTTAGGGTCATCCACAAACTTGCTGAGGGTTCAATCCAACCCCTCATCCAGGTCATTAATAAAGATGTTGAACAAAACCACCCCTAGATCTGATCTTTGCCTGGTGGTCAGTTTCAAGCGGAGTGCCCAGACATTGAGTCGTTGAACACAACCTGTTGAGCCCAACAATCTAGCCAGCTTTCCAGCCACCTTACAGTCCCATTTATCCAATCCATATTTCCTTAACTTGTGGGAGACCATATCAAAAGCTTTGCTGAAGTCAAGGTATACCATGTCGCCCACCTTCCCCAGAGCCAGCTACCTGGTCATAGAAGGCAATCAGGTTGGTCAGGCAGGACTTGCCCTTGGTGAATCCATGTTGACTATTCCTGATCACTTTCCCCTCTTCCAAGTGCTTCAAAACTGATTTCTTGAGGATCCCCTCCATGATTTTTCTGGGGACTGAGGTGAGGCTGACTGGTTTGTAGTTAGTTCCATGGATTGTCCTTTCCTTTTTTAAAGAGGGGCTCTGCATTTGCCTTTTTCCAATCATCAGGGACCTCTCCTGATCTCCACAAGTTTTCAAAGCTAATGGCCAAAGGCTCTGCAATTACATCAGCCAACTCCTTCAGTACCCTCGGATGCATTAAATCTGGACCCATGGATTTGTGTCTGTCTAGCTTTGCTAAATAGTTCTTAACCTGATCTTTCTCCATCAACAGTTCTTTCTTCCTACGCATCCTGGCTAATAGCCAGGGCTTGACAAACCACAGCGAGAGCACTCGCCAGCCCCGCAACCGCGCATGCACCAGACCAGCACTGCGCATGTGCGCAGCGCCGGTGAACGGGGCGCACGGAGCGACCGGCTGAAATCTACTCGCCATGGGTGAGTAGAATCAGAGGTTTGTCGAGCCCTGCTAATAGCCATTGATGGATCTAACCTCCATGAATGTATCTAGTTCTTTCTTGAACCCTGCTCAAGTCCTGGCATTCACAATCTCCTCTGGCAAGGAGGTCCACAGACCGACCACGCACTATGTGAAGAAAAACTTCCTTTTGTTTTAAACCTGCTACCTATTAATTTCATTTGGTTACCCCTACTACTTATATTATGAGAACAAGTAATTAACTTTTTCCATATTCACTTTTTCCACACCAGTCATGATTTTATTGACCTCTATCATAGCCCCCCTCAGTCTCCTCTTTTCTAAGGTTAGAAGTCCCAGTCCTTTTAATCTCTCTTCATATGGTACCCGTTCCAAACACCCTCATCATTTTGGTTGCCCTTTTCTGAACCTTTTCCAATGCCAGTATATTTTTTTTTTTGAGATGAGGCGACCTCATCTATACACAGTATTCAAGATGTGAGTATACCATGGTGTTATATAGAGGCAATAATATGTTCTTGGTCTTCTACTCTATCCTTTTTTTAAATGGTTCCTAACATGGTTTGCTTTTTTGACTGCCACTGCACAATGAGTGGATGTTTTCAGAGAACTAGCCACAATGACTCCAAGAGCTCTCTTGAGTAGCTGTAGCTAAATTAGTGTCTATGGTATGTATAGTTGGGATTACGTTTTCCAATGTGCATTATTTTACATTTATCAACATTAAATTTCATTTGCCATTTTGTTGCCCAATCACTTAGTTAAGATCAAAGCAAACTGTGAAGAGTTTCAAAAAGATCTCACCAAACTATCTTGAAGAGTTTGGTATCTGCAGATTTTGCCACCTCGCTGTTTATAAATAATCTGGAGAAAGGTGTTGAATAGGATTGGTCCCAGTACAGACCCTTGGGGGACACTAGTTACCGCTCTCCATTCTGAAAACTTACCATTTATTGCTACCCTTTGTTTCCTGCCTTTTAACCATTTATCAATCCACAAGAGGACCTTTCCACTTAGCCCATGCCCTTACTTTACTCAAGAGCCTTTCGTGAGGGACTTTGTCAAAGGCTTTCTGGAAACCTAGGTACACTATATCTACTGGATTCCCCCTTGTCCACATGTTTGTTGATCAGAAGCCGATTTAAAGAATAGCTTATAAGCCACAGATAATAGTTCCGCAATTTCAAATTTGAGTTTTCAGAACTCTGGGGTGAATGCCATCTGGTCCCGGTGACTTGTTACTGTTAAGTTTTTCCAATTGTTCCAAAACTTCCTCTAATGACACCTGAATCTGGGACAACTCAGATTTGTCACCTAAAAAGAATGGGTTAGTTGACTAAAATGCAGGACAATGTAGCACTTTAAAGACTAACAAGATGGTTTATTAGATGATGAGCTTTCGTGGGCCAGACCCACTTCCTCAGATCAAATAGTGGAAGAAAGTAGTCACAACCATATATACCAAAGGATACAATTAAAAAAATGAACAAATATGAAAAGGACAAATCACATATTAGTTGACTACTCGCTGAAAGAGATGGATCCCTAGCTGAAAGAGATGGATAAGGTAAGGAAGTTAAATGCAGATCAGCTCAGAACATGCATGTTATAATTGTAATTACTGTGAGCTCTTCTGCAGAACTTTAACACCCTTTGACACTATAAAGCAGGGCTACTCAACACGTGGCCCACGGGCTGCATGTGGCCCATTTGTTTGCGGCCTGCAATGCAGTTTTTGTTTACGCAGGGCTCAACACAGCCCACAGGCAGGAGCCAAAACAAAAAAGTATTCAATATAATGGTCTTCTGTTGATATGCGTTTTAGTAGTTAAATTCCTGGACTGTCATTGCTCATTAAAAGTGCTGTCATATGAGTGGAAATGGGGTAAATACTGCATTTTATTAATATAATCAAAACTGACTTAAATGTTGTGTAGTCTCATCTTAATCTTTGTATTCATGCCCCTCAGTGTGAAAGAATCTGTTTGCATATATATTTGCATGTATATGCAACCACACTTAAGTTGCGGCCTTCAACATGTGCTATGAGTATCATTGTGGCCCCCAGAGCTTCCAAAGTTGAGTAGATCTGCTATAAAGGATCAAGTAATCCTGCTAACACCCTTGTGACATATTATCTGTGTTTTTACAGCTGGGAACACTTACACTGAGAAAAATCCACTACACTACACTGGCTCACTCTGAAGAATAATATAACTAGCTAGTTTCCACAGAGATGCACTAATAATGTAACTGGATTGGACTATTTTTTATCTAGAGTGTCAGAATGCCATCTCTTACTCGCAGTACAAGGAAGACAATTACATGATAAAGCACAACAGTTCTCTTTGAGGACTAGGTATTGGACAGAATATTACAGTTTCAAATTGCTAGATTCTATGTTCGCAGTGAAATCAAATAGCATGTAACCACAAAATGTACACAAGTCACTCCTGATAAATACAAAACAGAAGACTCACCATTAGAGGGAAGAACAGCAGTTTACTCATCTTTCTTAAACTTGCCATTAATGTAGGGAACATAGTCAAGGATCAATCTCCAATCTGTGGCCCATACCAATCCCACAGCGCCTACGGTGCCCCATGTAGTCAATGTGGGGGTCCTGTAGAACACAGATACAAACATTTAGATATGTAGAAGAGGGATGTTTCTCATCAGCTACATTAGCAATAAGCATCTGCTGCTTACTTACGGAATCATAGGACAGGTCTACACTGGCAAGTTATGGTGCTGTAATTTTCTCACTCGGAGGTGCGAAACACTCCCCCCCAAGTGCATCAAGTTACAGCACTGTAAAATACCAGTGTAAACAGGTTCCCAGTACTTTTACCTTACTCCTCTCATGGAGATCAACTTGGCCCAATAAAAGATATTAACTTATCCACCTTGTCACGTCTATTTGTAGTCAGCTTCAGGTTCTCATGCTCTAGCACATCACTGCAAGGTTGGGTGGTAAACACTGTACAGGAATCTCTAAATCCCTGCATCTCGCTAGAGATGGTTAAGCCAGAAAACAGCCAGGGCCAAATTTTAATTGCAGTTAGACATTCATGGATTATAAGGCCAGAGGATACTACTGTGATTGTCTAGTTTAACCACCTGCAGAATATAGAACTTCCTCAAAATAATTTGTTTGACTTGTGTTAGGCCTTAGGGAGAGAGAAAGCTAGAGTTAGGAAACTATATTTTAGCCTATTTAAAACACAGTTTAGTTCACTCATTATTAGCTAGGTAGAGTATTTAGAACTGGGCCAAGACTTATGTTAGCTGAACTAAAAAAAGTATATAGTTACTTTGCAACAGAATACTGACAACAACAAAACTGCCTGCAATTTTTTCCTCAAGTAAAATGAGAAGCACTGGCCACATCCTAGAAGTAAGAAACAGCATCTGATTCATCAAGCAGTTTAAAGTTAGCAGACCACAAAATCTGCCAATAAATCTTTGCCAACATACACCAAGGTGGTAGTTTTAGAGTAATTATACTACCTCCATTACAAGCTGACACCTTTTTCTGTGGTCTCTGAGCAACACTGCATGCATCTGACGAAGTGGGTCTTTGTCCACGAAAGCTTATGCTCCTACACTTCAGTTAGTCTATAAGGTGCCACAGGACTCCTCGCCGCTTTTGCAGATTCAGACTAACACGGCTACCCCTCTGATACTTGACTGCATGCTAGGTACATGGAAATTTAGATCTTTTATCTCAAGGTCACTGCACAATAACTAAACTGAATAGTGACAGAAATGTAGCCGTGTTAGTCTAGGGTAGCTGAAACAAAATACAGGACTATGTAGCACTTTAAAGACTAACAAGATGGTTTATTAGATGATGAGCTTTTGTGGGCCAGACCCACTTCCTCAGATTCCTTCCACTATTTGATCTGAGGAAGTGGGTCTGGCCCACAAAAGCTCATCATCTAATAAACCATCTTGTTAGTCTTTAAAGTGCTACATAGTCCTGTATTTTGTTTAAACGGAATAGAACCCCATCTCCTTGTCTTTTCTCCCTCCCACAATTAGCATTCATTTTCTCCTTGGAAAAGCGATAGCTAAAAGCAAACCGTGGAGAAGGCGGCAAGAGCAGGTGGGTCACCCCCATGCACTCCCTCTCCCTGCTCAAGGAGCAGAGCAGCTAACGGCCCAAAGCGAACTGGACTTCACAGTCCACCCTCGCCTCACAGCCAGGCAGCAGTGAGACAGGAAGGAGCCCTCCCGAGGATGGAAAGGCATCTGGGAGGGGAAAGACCCCAGAGAGGGGAAATCCCCCCCCATCAAGGCAGAGAGCAAGGGCCCAGAGGAAGTACCAGGCGCCACAGAGAGGGGCCCAGAGGTTCGCCCAGGGGAAGGGGGGCGGGCTCGTCCCAGGGGAGGGGCCCCTGAAAGAGGGTCCCGGGACGGGGGGGGGGCAGGCTCGCCCCAGGGGAGGGGCCCCTGAAAGAGGGTCCCAGGGCGAGGGGGGCGGGCTCGTCCCAAGGGAGGGGCCCTGGGAAAGAGGGTCCCGGGGCGGGGGGCGGGCTCGCCCCAGGGGAGGGGCCCCTGAAAGAGGGTCCCGGGGCGGGGGGGGGGGGCGGGCTCGCCCCAGGGGAGGGGCCCTTGAAAGAGGGTCCCGGGGCGGGGGGGGGGGCGGGCTCGCCCCAGGGGAGGGGCCCCTGAAAGAGGATCCCGGGGCGGGGGGGGGGGGGGGGCTCGCCCCAGGGGAGGGGCCCCTGAAAGAGGATCCCGGGGCGGGGGGGGGGGGGCGGGCTCGCCCCAGGGGAGGGGCCCTTGAAAGAGGGTCCCGGGGCGGGGGGGGGGCGGGCTCGCCCCAGGGGAGGGGCCCTGGGAAAGAGGATCCCGGGGCGGGGGGGGGGGGGGCTCGCCCCAGGGGAGGGGCCCCTGAAAGAGGGTCCCGGGGCGGGGGGGGCGGGGCCCCGGGCGCTCACCAGGTGCGGAGCAGCTGGGCATAGCGGGGCCCCATGAGCTTGTTCAGCATCCTTCCGCCAGCGCAGTGGCTCGGCCGCCGGCCTGAAAGTCACCCCTTCTGCGCATGCGCCTGCGACGCGGCCCCAAGCAGGACCCGCCCCGCCTACCCACGCTGCGCCGCGGAGCGGCCAAGGACCCACGCGCCGGGGGCGGGCAGGGCTGCCCTGGCGCCGCCTGATCAGAAAAACGAACTAGCCACCTAACCTCCGTGATGAATTATGATCGCGAATCCCCGTCACCCTCGAGCTCCCAGTTATCCCCCAACCCCCGTTAGCCACGCCCCTCCGACCCCCCTTCACACCCCCTGCCCCTCCCCCCCATAGTAGCCCGCCTACCCCCCCCCCCCCGGTAAAACATCGGGATCCCCACCCCCCAAAACACGAGATTGGCTTAAAAATCACCAGACTTTTACAAATCCTAAATCCGGGCCAGTCACCCCCCGTCTGGCTGTTGGCACCAGCAGGGGCCACGTTTCCCAACTTTTCGCCCCACCCCATGGGCCAGAAATTTACTGAGAAAGAAAAGGGGGGGGAGGCTCCCAGCGCCCCAGGACCCCCAGGCTGGGCTTTGAGACAAACAGGTCGCGGGCAAGCTGGCAGCACAGTAACCAAGCTGGGCCCACGTTGCTGTCCATTCTCTCTTGCCCCCAAGGCTCACACCCAGGTCGTGGCCTCTGCCCCCAGTTCATGCCCCGCTGGCATTCAGCATTTCCAACTCTCAAGGCCGTTTCACTAGCCCTGGGCTTGGCTGGGCAGGGCTGTAGCTTAGTCTCCCCCAAATGCAGGATGTGCCAGTCTGCTAGCGAATTTGAGCTCTTGAACTGGCTGCCTGCTCCCACCCTTTTCTCAGGAAGGAGAGAGGAGAGCTAATATGGTCCACCTCCCTTCTGTGAGCCACTTTTCAATCCCCTCGACCACAACACACACCAACACCTGGCCTGAGAAGGGACAGAGGGGAGTGAAAAGGCACAAGAGCTGCATCCCACTCCTCATCCCTGAGGGGATGCCATTGCAATCTCTTAGGCCTGGAAGAGTAGGGGATGAGGAACCCCAGAGGAGAGTCTGAACTGATGTGGGAATTTTGCTAGGGCCAGGTTGACTTGTAGGTTCAAAGCAAACAATTACTGGAGTAATGTGGAGGGGAGAAATTCTGTAGAAGCCAAATCATCCACCCAATATATTTGCCAGAGTGGGCAACTCTGATTGCCTCCCCAACAGGGAGTCAGGCTAAAATCCACTCTAGGGGCTTTGTCTCAAAAGCTCTCCACATTGCTGGGCCCATCAGAATCATGTTCAGCATAACTGGCTTTGATTAGTTGAATGTCCACACCTATTAACTAAACCCTCCTCCCCAAACTGGGGGCATCTTGAGAGCCCTATGTGGATATATAAATGTGTATCTGTGACGGCACGTTGGCGTTTCCTGTCTCCTGTACCCCCGTAATGGCACAGACTCCACCAGCCAGTAGAATAGAGGGAGTTTATTGCTTCTCCAGGATACAGCACAGCACAGATGTAATCTGGTCACAGGAACTGGGGCTAGGAGGCCTCAGTACCCCCCCTTGAGATGGGGGGTGGCTGAGCCCTACAATCCCAGCCCCCTCCCTAGCTCCTTCTCTCCTGATTCCCAGACCCAAACTAACGCTCTTCCAGCCCTGTCCCCCAGCCAGGGGTGGTATTCCACCTTCCTTTGTTTCTCTCCCTGGGGGGTAGCTGATCGGAAAAGTTGAGAGTCCCTTTCTGCATAATGACTCACCCCCTGCCCTGCTGGGTAGTGCTACAGACAGCAGCCAGTGGAGGTCACTCACAGCCCACTGCCCCGCATAGCAATCAGCAAGGTACCCCCACTACATCACAGTATCTACATCTGATCTCTGGTCCATAAAAATTATCTGCAGATATCCAGGGCTCTACACCGTGGGCTGGACTGAGGCCCAAGCTGGGGAAAGCCCTGTGGACAGCTGTGAGGAGCTTGTGTGAAATCACAGGCCCTCTACTTGTTCTCAGCCAAGCAGGGAGCCTGGGGGAGGGGGATACAGCTGGGGACTGCTCTCAGCCCCTCTTCTGCTCTAGCAGGCAGGTGGAGGGTCCCTGCATCTGCCTGCCTTGCTCTTATTGTGGCTCCAAGCTGCTGCCCTACCTGAGCAAAGCTAAGTCAGGGGGAGCAAAAGTGGCAGCTGTGAGGAGCCATGGCAGACTCTCTACCTGCCCTGGGTTGCCCTCACCCTGTGTCCCCCACCCCTATTCTTTCACCCAGTGTCTCAGGCACCTAGTACCAGATGCAGGACTAGATACAGCCCCCCAGTTTGGCAGTGAACCGTTAATCACAGCACTCCCCGAATAGCAATTTCCTCTGGATCACTTTTCCCTGTCTTGCTTCTGAGAATGTCATGGGGGGCTGTGTCAAAAGCCTGATCCATCTGCTCCATCATTTCTCCCCCACCCACCAGGCCAATCCCGGCCCCTCGGGCCAGCAAGTTGCCAACGTCAGTTTTGTTAATACAGGTATGTTAGACACAACTGCATTTCACCACAGTTGAAAACCAGGAGACCAGTGGAATGGGAGTCCTAGCTCAGCAAATGGAGCCTCATGTAATCGGTGGCTCTAGGGCTGGTTCTGGAGAGCCCCAGGCTAGGATTAGAGGTTGTACTTCAGGGGTGGGGGGAGAGGAGGGTGCAGAAGGAAACAACTCAATGCTTAATGTTACTTTGTTTAAACAAAACCAAAAGAAGAATTTGAAACAATTCCAGAGCCCTGCTCCAGACAATCCGAGACTCGCAGAGCTGGGAAGAGAGAAAAGCTTTTCAAGCCAGCATCTAAATACTTACTTGCTCACCTTAATATCACAAACTGCAGAGGAAGTAGCCCCATCAAGAGGAGGGGAAACATCTTTCACCAGGTAATGGGAAATTAAGGCCCAAATTAGAGCAAGTGATTTGACCAGGGGCACATAGGAAAGTCTGTGGCAGAGCTAGGAACTCAATCAAGGCCTGTGCCTCCGTCACTGTCTTCTATACCTACCTCCCCTTATTTCATTTCCTGTGATAGTACCTAGGAGTCACAGCCTTGGACCAGACCCCAGTGTGTTCAGTGCTGCACAAATGGAGAAGAAAGAGCTGGTCCCTGCCCCCCATGATGGCCTGCATCCGAGTGCCTCCTCAAGAGACGCGCTCTGTACTGAAGAGGCAACCAAAGCCTGACATGCCACGTGGCTCAGTCAGTTCCACAGAGGGAAGGAGAAGGTGAGGCCAAGCCCTGTTCTCCCCCCCCAACACCAACCAACAGAGCTGGCCAGCCCTCAGTGGGAGTACACACCCACCCTCTCCTTGGGGCAGCAGCAGCACTCTGTGCTAGCTCCCGGCATTGTTCTTCCTCCCCTTCCCCCAGGGAGGAATGAGCAGATTCTACAAGCACTGCTCTTGGGATCAGGGCGTGTAAGAGACAGAGAGAATCGGTGGTTTGGAGCCAACAGTCTAGATGCTTCTTTGAAAGAAAGAAGTGGAAGAAACTGTTTTATTTGATTGTCACAAAAAGCATTGAATACATTCTGCTGATGTCTGATTCTGCTGATGTCTGATTCTGCTATTATTTGCCTTAGTGGAGCTGTATAAATAGCAAGAAAAATTATTTGCAGGTGATTTATTCAACAAAAGTGAAAATGTGTCACATAAAGTATGTGTCACCAGGCACATGAAATAGAATCACTAGACACACAGATGTTGTTTTAGCTCTTATAGCAAATACCAGCTAAGCCCCCCGGATTTATAAGGTATAGGGTCTCCTCCTGCTGCCTGCTTATAAAAATATCAGGAAGGAGAAAAGCACATTACTGAAACGGGCAAACTTCTTCAGGTTTATTTTCTTGCCACATTCCATGGCTCCCCACGATCCAGGTGCAATGCATAGGCGTGTTACACTGAGCAATCTGTTTATCCCTTTCCACCTTTATACAGTAGGTTGGCACTTTTACCATGCCCGCTACCTTAGAAAGGGATGTATAGGAGGATAAATTCTTGGGGTTCACTTTCTGAATAGTTTTTGTTTTTCCTGGATCAACTAGAAGCCCTGTGTTGAAGTAGCTGTCTCTCACATGGCTTAGAACTCCAAGTGGACCGGCAGTCAGCACTTGGGGTAGTAGACCTTCATGAACCACAACGGTGACAGCTTCCTTGGTTTGGTTGGCAACTTTTATGGTGTAGCTGAATTTATCAGACACGAAGCTGGAGCAGAAAGGGAACAATTAGTGTCAGTCCCGCCAGCAGGAAGAATACAGAGAAGAGTTCAGGTTAATTAACCAAGTTTTCATGTACAAGCTAATCGCCCTCCCTCGCACACCTTATAACTCTCCAGAAAAAGCACCAAATATAGACAAAATAGCAACGGGCCAAAACTGGGGCTGTGTATATGAACACGTCATCTTCTCTTGGCCTCACAGTGAGCAACTCTGATCAGAAACAGACCTAGACCTGAACCACTATGATGTTTGAGTGTAGACCAGAATTCAACCCTTCCATCCTGTCCCTTGGTTTGCCCATGAGACAAAAGTGGAGAATTTTATTGAACACCCCCACCTCTGGTAGTTTAAATAAAGAAAGGTTCTAACAGGATCCTGGGGTTAGGGTGGGTTGTGTCAAAACTAAGTTTAATGGATCAAGATTTGCAAAACCAAACCAGCTTTTTTGGTTGGGGATGGATTAGTGCAGGGGTTTCAAACTTTTTTTCTCATGACCCAGTTGAAGCAAATCGTTGATGCCGTGACCCAACAATTTGACCAGAGTCTGGGCTCCAGGGTGGGGCTGAGGATGAGAGCTTTGGCTCCCATTAAGAGGAAGCTTTGGATTTGGAGGGGGCGGGGGCAGGGCTGAGGCAGGAGGGGCTCACCCTGAACTGCTCCTGGTCAGCAGTGCATTGGGAGTGCTAAGGCAGCCTCCTGCCTCTCTTGGCACCACAGACCATGCTGCGCTTCAGTGCGTGGCACCCTGTGTGCCCCATGCCTCCACAATCTAGGAGCCAGGCTTGCTGCCAGCTGCTTCTGGGGTGCAGCACAGTCTGCAGTACCAGGACAGGCAGGTAGTTAAAATGTGGGTAATTGATTAGTTGACAGGCACTTCCACGTTCCTCCTTTGAAATGTACAAGAGCCCCCGTTTCAAAGAAGGAATGTGGAACTCCGTGTCCAGCCCGGGGCCGGCAGGAAGTCCCGCTGACTCTGGGCTGCACGCAGCTGCCTGCTTTGAAATGCACAGGAGTTCCCAGAGGGGGGGCTTGTGCATTTCAAAGCCATGGAGCCCAGGGTCAGCGGGTTAGTCGACTAGTCCAACATCCCCACTGCAGCAACGAGACCCAGGGCCCGAAATTCCACGACTCGGTGCTGGGTCGCGAGCTGTAGTTTGAAAACCCCTGGGTTAGGGGGTCTGGCCAAGACTTGCATGTGATTGTGAAGAACTGAGTGAAGATTGTGCCTTCCCTTCTGATACCAGAACAAAAGATAGTCAATGACTGTGGGAGATTTTCAAGGGCACCACTAGTAGTTGGGCTCCTAACTGCCAATAAAGTCAACGGGAATTGGGTACCTCACCAGTCGCCTTTGAAAAAATCTCCTCTGAAGTCCTTTATGTCTAGAGCAAGTAAAAAGAAATGGACCAGGATTTCTAAAACCAGAAATCACAGTGAAGCTGGTCTAATCGTCAAACGGTCTAGTGGCCTCTGAGTGGTTTCACAGGCTGGAATTTTGTAAAAAGCAAAGGAAAATAGCTATAGAAAGGGTTCCATTCGCGGGACTTCACTCTTCCTTACGAGATCCCTGTGTAGCTACAGCTCTAGTGCTTCCTTCAATGCACAGGACAGTGAATGAAGCAGAAGCTGCACAGGAAGGGAAGTGTGTTAAGGCTAGGACCCAAGGAGCTGGGTTTCGTCCCTAGTTCTGGCTCAAGCGTCCTATGTGATGGGGATGGCTCTATCATTGTGCATATGCACAAGGTGGCCAAATTAAGAGTGAACAGGCAATGTTAATTATGGCATTTCCTGACTTTTGAGCCCCGAGTTGTAACCTTAATGTAGGGTTTTGTAGAGAATTCCCTTTAAAACTCCATTCATAATCACTATGGACAGTCCAGTTACCAGCATCGCTAATGCTTACAACCTGCTGGCAAATCTCACACTATTTTTTGTTGTTTGTCTGAAAACTCCAGCTCCGAGAGTCATGTGATTACACAAACATCTTCCCTTTCGTTTTGTGTTTTTAAAAAGGGTACGTCTAGACTACATGGCTCTGTCGACAGAGCCATGTAGAGGAGTTTACTAGACATAGGAAAATTAAGTGGTGATTTAAATAATCGCTGCTTCATTTACATCAAAATGGCTGCCGCGCTGTGCTGATCAGCTGTTTGACGGCACAGTGGGGCAATCTGGACGCTCCGCGGTCGACAAGGGAAGCCTTTGTCGACCGCTCCAGTAAACCTCATTTCACGAGGCATTTAGAGAAAGGCTTCCCTTGTCGACCACAGAGCGTCCAGACTGCCCCACTGTGCTGCCAAACAGCTGATCGGCACAGCGCGGCGGCGGTCATTTCGATGTAAATGAAGCAGCAATTATTTAAATCGCCGCTTAATTTTCCTATGTCTAGTAAACTCCTCTACATGGCTCCGTTGACGGAGCCATGTAGTCTAGACCCGTGGTCCCCAACACGGTGCCCGCGGGTGCCATGGCGCCCGCAGGGGCATTTGTCTGCGCCCACCAAGTGCTCAGGGCTGGTCTGGCCTCGGGCGCGTGGCGCATGGCGAGCGCCGGCCCCGGGGGCGCCGCGGATTGACTCCCCGCGGTGCATGGCGGGGGGGAAGAGAGCGCCAGCGCCAGCCCCGGGTGCACGGTGCTTGGGGGACGGGGGGAGAGAGCGCCGGCCCCGGGCGCGCGACGCTTGAGGGGAGGGGGGGAGAGAGCGCCGGCCCCGGGCGCGCGGCGCTTGAGGGGAGAGCGCCGAGCCTGGGAATGCGGCTATGGGGGGGCCCCGCCCCGCCCCCCGGGCGCCCGGCAACCCCAAATGGTTGGGGACCACTGGTCTAGACATACCCTAAATGCCTAGCTCTTATTATTGCAAAGAAAGTTCATGTTTTCCAGCCTGAGCGAGACCTTGGTGCTGAGAAACCAAATGGCAAAGAAATACAGCTCAGTATCTTTTTTTTAAATTCATGATTGTTAAGCCAATTGCCTGGGGCGTGACAAATGGTTAGTAGTTAATGCCTCATGGGGCGGGGCCAGGTGACGTCATGGGGCGGGTGTAGGTGACGGGCTTGGTGACATCACAAAAGGGGGCGGGGCACCTGTCAAAACTGCATGGTGATGGAAGTTATCGAGGCATTAACTACTATGGTTTAAAGATTTGAAGTTGGGGATCCTGGTTTATCTAAATTCCCTTCAAGTTGTGAGGCCATGCAGCTGCCTATTAAGCCCTGAATAGGGGCCCAGGGCTGCAGCAGGGAAAGACACCTCTCCCTGCAGGCTCCAGCATGGATCTGTCATAGCTGGGGGAGAAGCTCCCCTCCCCCGCCCTGCTGGTGCTGCCACAGCTGTAGAGTGGCACCTCTCACCTAGCCTGAGCTGCAGTGATGAGGGAGGACTGGAGGTAGTCCTCCCTGGGGCAGTCCGCATACTGAACCCCTCATCCCCAGCACCACCCCACACCTTGAGCCCCCAGCCAGAGCCCTCACCTCCCCACATCCCAACCCTCTGCCCCAGGCCTGAGCCCCCTACATACTCCGAACTCCTTGGTCAGACACCGTCCTTTTGCAGAATGAATTTTGTTATGTGCATCCATATAGTGTGTCACATATCACCTATATGGGTGCACAGAACAAAATTCATTCTGCACATGGTCATAAAAATTAGCGGGAACACTGGTTACAATGATATAATGTGAAGGAGAAAGCTTAACTTACCCAAAGACTTGGCATTTCGATGGGTCATCTTCCCGGTAGATTTTGTTCTCCTCCACGATCCAGGTGCAATGCAGAGGGGATGGACACACAGCCACCCACTCATCCTCCTCTCTCATCACCTTAATGGAATAGCATTCGGCTCCTGTGCACCCAACGGTGTAGGTGAAGCTTTTCCAGACGCTAACTTCGTTTACAACTGACTTCTCCCCAGGTAAAACTCTTAGCTCACCCTTCGTGAAGAAGGATTGCAATACCTCGGGGGTGGGCACGCTCAGAGAGTTACCCAGCCAGCGTAACGCCGTATTGGTGCTAAGAGCAACCGTGACTGGTCCCTGACTCTTGTTGGCAACTTGAATGATGCAGCTTGACATTGTAGATGCTAAACTGGAGCACAAAGGAAAATCAGAAGCGTGTCAGTCCCAGCGCCCCACACCCTGGGGCAGGGATACCTGGAGTCTGATGAAGTCAAGAAGTTTTCTGAATTGAAAATAAAAGTTTCTCCTGACTAACCATGGGAACACGCTACCAAGGGAAGCAATGGGTTCACTGTCTGAGGCTTTCAAATCCACGAGCTTTTTTTTCCTCTGGCAGATGCTTTAGTCCAGTGGTCACTAACCGGCAGATCGGGATCGAGGGGTCGATCTTGGAGCCTCTGACAGGTGATCCTGACTGGTCTGGCCAAGAGGCTAGCAAGTGCGGGCACTTCATCTGCCCCTCCCCCACTGCTGTGCACCCCCCACCCCCCACAGCCTCCTGCTTGTGGGACAGAGAAGGGAAGGGAGGGGGTGGGGGGCACTGATGTCAGGGTGCCCCCTCTTCCACCAAATGGAGGGGGAGCACAACAAGGCTTGGGATGGAGGGAGTTTGCTGGCTGCTTTTGGGAGTGGGGCAAGGCCACTGGGGTAGGGGTGAGCCTGCCTTAGCCGCACTGCACCACCCCCCAGGAGCCACCTGAGGTCAGCAGTGTCCAGCTGCAGCCAGGTCCCTGCCCCGCTCATGAACCCCCCCCCCTGCACCTCAAGCCTCTGCCCCAGCCCAAAGCCCCCTGAACCCAAACTCCCTCCCAAAGCCTGCACCCCCACTCCCTGCCCCAGGCTCGGCTCAGAGCCCCTCTCGCATTCAAATCCCTTAGCCCAAGACCAGAGCCTGTGCCCCAACCTTCGGCCCCCGCCCGGCGACAGGGAGGGAGGACGGAGTGAGCAGGGACAGGGCCTCAGAGAAGGGGCACAAAGGGGGGGGGCAGGGGATTTGGGTTTGAGGTAGATCTTACATTGCACTGAAATTCAAAAAGTGATCTCGTGCTTAAGAAGGCTGAAGAGCCCTGCTGTAGTCAGGCAAGTTGTTGGGATCTGTAAAGGTATCAGACCAGACGAACGACTGGTCTTTCTTGGCCTTAAAACCTACGAGCCTGTGGCTGATCTCACGCGGAAGAAGTAGAATCAGAGAACCCCAGGGCTGGAAGAGACCTGAGGAGTCACCGAGTCCAGCCCCCTGCCCAGAGCAGGACCAACCCCGACTCAATCATCCCAGCCAGGGCTTGGTCAAGCTGGGACTTAAACACCTCTAGATGGAGATTCCACCCCCTCCCTAGGGAACACAGCCCAGGGCTTCCTCACCCGCCTAGGGAAAGTTTTTCCCAATATCCAACCTAGATCTTTGGACCTAGAAATGGCTGTCCCCGGATACGTATTTGGTTTAAAGTCCATTCTCCCTGCACAGTAATAGGGGGGAGGGGGGCGCATTGACTGGGGATCCCGATTCCATCCTAGCTTGGCTGGGAAATGGCTGGCTTCCTGCTGGCTCTGAGGAACAAGCCGGACTGGCTGGTGAGATAGAACCCAATGCTACAAATCGAGCCTGGAGTCTTTCCAAAAGCCATTCTCTAGTTCCATGGGCAGTGGACCCTGGAAGGATCCAATTATCGCCAGGGGAGGTTCGTTGGCCTGAGCTGCGCAGTAGGCGAGCCTGAAGGATCTAACAGTCCCGCCAGGCCTTAGAAATCCAGGAAAAGTAACATTCAGGGGGCAAGACCTGGGCAGGACTCTCACATCCAATGGCCAGAGTCATGCCTGAGCAACAGGGGAGCAACAGACCCTGGCACCTTTCCCTCAGTGATCCCCTGAATCCCGCGGGCTGGCATCAAGGGGGCGATGCCTGGGGGGCGGGGGAGGGCAGGGCTGGCTGCACGTCAGTGCGGTACATGATTTAACACAACTCGCCTGCGCAGTGCCACTGAAACCCCCCCGACCCGAGCACAGCGTTTAAGGGTCTGAACCTACAGACCCAAACCCGATTCTGACTCGACTGCTGGCTTCACAGCTGGGCCTGCCCCAGGGCCTGCCTGGCATGGGGCACTCCTGCATTAGGCAGTGTGGCCACACCCGCCTGATACCAAGTCTTCCAGAGGCCAAGCAGGGGGTCCCTAACAGGACAGTCCCAACGCTCATCTCATAAGAACATAAGAACGGCTGGACTGGGTCAGACCAAAGGTCCATCTAGCCCAGTGTCCTGTCTGCCGACAGTGGCCAGCACCAGGTGCCCCAGAGAGGGTGGACCGAAGACAATGATCAAGCGATTTGTCTCCTGCCATCCCTCTCCAGCCTCTGACAGACAGAGGCCAAGGACACCATTTTATCCCCTGGCTAATAGCCTTTTATGGACCTAACCTCCATGAATGTATCCAGCTTCTCTTTACACTCTATTATAGTCCTAGCCTTCACAGCCTCCTCTGGCAAGGAGTTCCACAGGTTGACTACACGCTGTGTGAAGAAGAACTTTCTTTTATTAGTTTTAAACCTGCTACCCATTAATTTCATTTGGTGTCCTCTAGTTCTTCTATCTCCTGCACTACCCTGCCTTTTGGAACGAGCACGGCGGCTCACCTGCTTGGCTAGGTTGCCTGTCACCGCCACACCACTTCATCCCTCCATCTGCTGGGGTCTGTTCCTGGCTGGGGAGTGATCTGTACTGCATTTCCCCTCCCCTGGCCCTATAGGGTGATCCACATGCAGGGTAAGTTTTCTGCCAGTTTTCCCTATCGCACAAGTGAGGGAGGGGCTTGTGCTACGGACCCAGAGCTCCTGGGGTTACATCCCGCTGATGCCCCAGGCAGGGGAAGATAACATGGGCTGAGAGAACTGTGTCCCATTGGCCCTGTAGGACTGACATGACAGTGCACGTTACCCTGCGAGGATCAGGCTTTGCTGCCTGAGAACCCCATTCCTTGAATTCTGCCCTGGCTCTACAGAGCTTCCTGCCACCCTGCGGGAAGGGCACACGGAGCCTGCCCGGCAGCTCCACCGAGCACCCTGCCCCGGGTTTTAAGGGGCAGCTCCGATGGCGCCGTGTACGTCGATTAACCACAATGAAGGGGAAAAGAAAGAAAACCCTGCGCCATTTCCCAGTCCCCCGTGTCTAGAGCTGGCTCATTGCAGCGTTCTCCCACAGGGAGGTTCTAGCTGCAGAGCATCCCCCCTCCGTCCCTCAAGGGAGCACGTGCAGGACAGCTGCAGCGTTTGCCCCGGGTCTAACGGGCTGACGTGCAGCAAACGTGCTGCGCTGAGGGGCCATTTGTACATCCCTCCTCCACTGAGCACTCGCTCGGCTTTACCTTTCCGCAGCCTCCAGACGTTCTGGCTCCTCTCCCTGCGGTGAAGCAGCTTCTGCCACCTGAGCTGAACTCCGGCTCGGAAGGGTTGGGGGCAAGGAGCAAAATTCCAAGGTTACCACTGCAGCCAAGTGCTGAGAAATCACATGATTGGGAAAATGGAAAGTAAAACTCTCCTGCGGGCCGGGATCCTTGTTCGGGTCGGGGGCAACTGACCAAGAGAAAAATCAGTCGGAAGCCGCACACAAGTGAGAAGCAAAACAAACCAAACCCTCGCTGACGTGGCCCGACTAACTCCCCACGTTCCCCCTGCACACCAGAGCCTGGGGGGCCAGCCTACTAGGTGTATGCGCTCCAGCCCCATAGGGAGATGGGGGAGGGGCTAGGTGACAGTGCTGGCTCCCCCATGCTGGGAGCGGAGCCCTGAGCCTCGCCAGATCTAGGCAAGCTAGGGGCTGCAATCAGACCCCGGGCCTGAGGTTCCCTGCCCTGCTCTACTGCACTGAACGGCCTCTCCGCGCGGAGTGGAACAGCCGCATGGAAATGATGAACCCAACTTGGGAGATTGTTCCTTCCTCCAAGGCTATTATCCTACCTACCCTGGCAACCCTTCACACGGGGACCCATCCCCATGGCCCTGAGTTGGGATGGGTAGAGTGAAGGACACAGCGCCCCCACAGGGTCACGCGCCCCTTTCAGCAGCCTGGCTGTCGCGGCACAGCCGTTGCGGAAAGCCGCATAGTGCAGATGTCGCCTTGGTTTCTCCGCAATGGCCTTAGCCTCGAGCGCTGCGTTAGCATCTCCATCATCCACTGGCGGTTCCCGCTTCTGGCGTACTTGCCTTTCTCTTGCCCTTACCTTTCGGGCCTTTGGCTAGCTGTCCTTCACGTTCTTTGCTGGCCTTCCCAAGTGTATTTCTGCACTTCATTTGCTCCTTTCTATTTCCCACCCTAGGTTTTAACTTCCACTTTTAAACAAGGGCCTTTTGCCCCTCACTGCTTCTTTTACACTTGGCTGTTTAGTCACCTTTTTGTTCCCGTATTCGGCTCTTTAATTTGGGGTGCACGTTGAAGTGGAGCCTCTAATTGTGGCGTCTTTCAAACGTTTTCATGCAGCTTGCACTTTTGGCACCGAAACAAATTAAAAGGGGAACTTTCCTCATTTTTGTGTAGTCCCCAGCTCTGAAGTGAAATGCTAGTGTTGTTCCCCCGCCACAGGGATGTTACGTTCAGTTATATTATGGTCACTGTTACCATGCGATGGGCCACCTCTTGGACCAGATCACATGCTTCACTTAGGACGAAATCAAGAATGGCCTCTCCTCTTGTGGGTTCCAGGACCAGCTACTCCAAGAAGCCATCATTTAAGGTGTCAAACTTTCTCCCTGCATCCCATCCTGTGGTGACGCGTACCCAGTGAGTATAGGGAAGAGTCAAAATTCCCCACTATTGTTTTTTAACCTCCCGGAGTATTTCACGGTCACTCTCACCATACTGTGTTCGTGGCCAGTAATAAATCCCTTCTGCTATATGCTTATTAGAGCAAGGAGAGTCTATGGTAGTTTGGATTTCATTTATTGAATTTCAGCTTTTTTCTGCAAATCGTTTGTCCAGATCATTTTCAATTTTAACCCTTGCCTCCAAAGCACTCGCAACCCTCCCAGCTTGGCATCGCCCACGGACGAGACGTATGCCCTATGGCTTCCATGATCTCAATCTTTGATGAAACTATCGGAGAGAACTGGACCCGAACAATCAAGGCAGGAAAATGCAAAGGCAGGCAGGGAAGGGGAGATCCCTGTGGTGGGTGCTGCTCCGAAGCCTGGTGGATGGAGATCCAAGCTAAGCTCCCTGGCTGTCAATCATAGAATAATAGGACTGGAAGGGACCTCAAGAGGTCATCGAGTCCAGCCCCATTGCCGGACAGGGCCACAGAACCTCAAAAATTATTCACGCAAGAAACAAAGTGCTGCCAGACATGCTATGGGTTTGTGTGATGAACATCACTTTGGAGTCAGGGCGGGGCATTTCTGAGGCTCATTTGCAGCACCACCACAATGGAGGCCCCTATCCTGCATAGAGCCCAGTGCACTTTGGGCCTAGAATCCATGGTGCCCCTCCATAAAGCCATAAGGAGACAGCACTGACTGCCCTTCTAGCTGACAGAGTAGAAAACCCCACAAGCCCTCCCCGAGCAGAGTTCAGAGCCCAGAAAGGGAGAAGCGCTAAAGACTCCATACAGGCTGCAAGGGACCATGCTCTATCGAAAGGGCCCAGATACTACAGATGATGGGTAGCAGGAGAAAACCCAGAGAGAGAGAAATGCAGAACAGCTGCACATGGCAGGAGAGAGGGGAGCCCATGGAAGTACTGGCCACACTCTAGCTGCTTAAAATGTGGATCTAGAAGTTTGAAATTAAACACTCGGCCTAATAGCCAAACCACAAAAACAAGCAACAACAAAATAAAGGGGGACAGTGGCCAATCAAAGCCTTTGTTTTTTAGTACAAGGTAAAACCTTTATTACAACTTTTCATTCATAGGTATACAACATCTGAAAGACAGATATGGGAAACCAGTAATATTGTTATAAAATGTCACATTTATTGCTACATTACTGTTATATACAGGACAGTTCTCAAAATCTACTTTAAAAAAGTTAGGATTATTTAAAAATTCCAAATAATCCAGCCAGCTGTTTTGACACTTGTATAAAATTATTTTAAAAAAAATGAAAACAATTCATATCTCGAGGCACTCAGAAACACAATTTTATCCCCCAATTGTGATTCATTTCAAAGAACAATGCATTTCCCAACCCCCAAATACTTTTTTTTCTGGGTTAGACATATATATATATACTATATATATATAATTATAATTCAAAACTATAATGTGTATTTGACTTAAGAACAAGGATTTTCAGCCACTTAAGTACATCTGGATTTACAGGTAGGCAGCATAAATATCAAAAGCCAGGACCAATTTTCTTCTTAAAGACAGGAAAAAAAAACCATCTAAGGGGTTAAAAATAAACAACTTCCCCAGACTTTCCCCTACAATTGCTCTGCCCCACCCCCCAGTACTAAAAATATATATATTTATAAAGGGGAATCAAGTAGCACTTCATTTTCTAAACTAATTTGAGTCTTCTCTAGAAAACGGGTAATTTCCCCATAGGCAATGAAATAAAAGTGGGTTGGTTGATGGAAGTATTGTCCTTAGTCAACTTCGCCAGGTGCCCCTCTCTCTTCTCCCTCTTCCCCTAAGATGAAGACAGGTAAATTATTTACCACTTCTGTGTCCTCCCCGCCCCCAAAGACACAAGATTTGCTTGAGCTGGTGGGTTCCAAAGGGTCATTATTTGAAGCTCTGGCACTAAACGGGAGGGAGACGTTTGTTTCCCTTTCGTCTCAGCACGGTTCAGAGGTCCCCAGGGGACACCTCCAGCATCCCTCCTGAAAAACGGGCCCCACGGGGGAAGGAGGAGCTCAGCTGAGCAGGGGGCAGGGTGTGGAGGTGCTGCTAGTGACGCTGCCACAAGAGGAAGCAGCATCATGTGGACAGGCACTCGAGCACCCTGCCCCACTCGGCCTGACTCTAGAAGTCACTTTCCCGCTGCCCATGGCCGATTCCAATTGCATAGGGGGCAGGAGTATTAGATCCCTAAGCAGGGCAGCTGGGACAGAATGGGCATCGTGAGCCGAGGGGCAAGAGATGCGCCTCTCCCTCCCCCTTCCATTGCACCCATGCTCAGGCAGAGAACGGCCTGGATTCCTCTGGACTTGTGCAGGCAGCTAGTGCTTTACAACAGAGCCCAACCAGGGCTCCCTCCGCTGCATCCCTTCCCCACCAGCCCCACGCCCCAGCCTACACCAGAGCGAGAGCAGAGAGCAGGCTTCCCTGCTGCCTTGTCCAGAGGATATGGGGGGGAGGGGTTGAAATGGCTGCTCTTGCCAGCTGTTTAGTCACTGCAGTGTTCTCTAGCCCAGGCCTCGGGGGCATTAGAGCTGCCCTGACCTCGCCTTTCCCGGGTTACTAGAGCCTGGTCAGGGATGAGCTTCTGAGGCTTGGATGGGGAGGTGGGACCCTGAAGATGGATGGGCTGAAGGGAGAGGGGGTGGATGCTGAGGGCAGCCCTGAAGTGAACAGGAGGGATGAAGCAAAATTCAGGACAATGTAGCACTTTAAAGACTAACAAGTTTAGTCTTTAGGAGGGATGAGACATCTCTGGAGAATCCAGCCAACCCCAGCTCCTCCCTCAGCCAGGGCTGGACTCATCTGGGTTCCCTGTGGACTCAGGAAGGTCTCTGCTGCAGGATGCCTGGGCAGGCTCAAAGCGGCAGCGGAGAGGACATTGCTACTGGGTCTGGTCACCAGCTGGAAGACTGAAGCTGCCCTCGGCACCTTCTCCAGGTCAGCTTTTACCGCTAGGCTGTAGTGCCGAAAAAGCCACCCACATGGGCCAAGAACGGCTCTGGGTAGAGCCAGCTCAGCCCTAGCTCGGGCGCACTGCTGCCCCGCGAGGCAGAGCTGGGTTTGGAACAGGCGACTGCACCATGCGACAATCACAGAAACGCCGGGCTGGAAGGAACCTCACGAGGTCACCCCTTCTCCCTGTCTCCACGCAGAGCCACGTCTACCTCGACGCTGAATCCCAGGTCCTGTGGGTGAGCATGCAGAGAACAGGCCTCGCTGTCTGACGGCAGGAGGGAGCCCAGGAGAGGGGGCTGCATAGGACTACAGAGGGGCACGGGCCTTCTGCGAGGCCTGGTGATTCTGGGTCTAAGCCAGCAATGTCCTGGGATGGAGGAGGGGACAGTCAGGTTGGGTTTGCCCCACACTGCACTGGCTCCCAGAGCCACGCTGCTCACCCAAGCTGCTGTTCACCACAGATCCCCCTCCCCTCGCTTTCTGTTTGTTCTCTGCTCCAGGGGCCAGTTCTCCATTTCCTTTGGGGGTGGAGCGCCCAGAGCTCCCCGTGAAGGGGCCTGGACAGGCTGCCCTCTGGCCGTCACTGGCAAAGTTCCCACTGGCTGCAGCCCAGAAGCCCTAAGGAGAGGCAGGACCCTGGCGTGACTCATTTTTAGAAGCAGCCACAAGTGGCTGCGAGCAGCACACTGGTACCTGGTCGTGTTTGCCACCAGCAGCTGGGACCAGCTGAGCCCAACCCCTGCACACTCGTCCCATGCAACAGCCTCTCCGGGGAGGGCTTTCAACAGCACTGAGGCTCCAGATTCACTTCGGTTCTTCTGCCCCGAGCTCTGCAGCAGAAACCAGAGCGAACGCCGGAGCCGGGGGGAGGGGCAGGGGAGCTGTGGGCAGGGTCGCTGAGCTCATTCTCGTCAGTTTGGAAAGGAAACGCTGAGCTGCGGAGGCGCCCGGGGCTCCCGTGCCGAGGGGAGCCAGGAATTCCTTTGCCCCACATCGTTCGCAGGCACGGGAGCCTGGCGCGCCAAGCCTCTCCTACGACAGCCTGCACAGTTCACCCCACCCCGGAGCCTGCAACAGCTGTGGCTGACAGAGGAGGGGCTGGCCACTTTGAGGTCCCAGGTTCAATGCCCAGTGCTGATCCCCCCTCAGAGCATCCCCGAACAAGCAAGGTGATGCGGTGAGTGGATGTGGGCTTGGACACCTGCCACCAAGCTTCCCCCCCGCCCCCTCCCCGCGCTCAGACACACTCACAAAACCAGCCTAACCTGGATTAAAATGGGACAGTTACTTGGACAGCGTTGCCTAGCAACGGCCGCTCTCAGGCAGCGAGACTGATGGCCAAATTCAGCATCCAGGAGGCATTTTGCGCCTGGGACGTAGTCGCCTAGGAAAGGGACCTCACACTCATGGATCGAGCAGCGTGTCTGGTTTGCGTTCCCTCACACCGGGTGCTGCGGTGCCCTGCTAGCTGGGTGAAGGTCGTTCTTAGACACCACGTGACAAACCCTGGCTCTGATAGCTAAAGCTCAAGGTGCCAGGGACTGAAGTAACTTTTCCCAGCCTGCGCGGTGCACGGACAATGGGTCCAGCTGCCGTCTCCTGCGCTCACCCAGCAGGAATGATCCGGTGCAAACTCTGCAGAGGAAAGTCTAAAATCTTTCCGGGGCATTTAAAATCTAAAACTCCCCGGGAAACATTCCAATGGGCCTTATGCATCTTGTAGGAATTTTGTTTACAAAGCCTTATTTTGGGGGTTATGTTTTGCTAGAGCACGTCCCCTTAAAGAACCAGACGCCTTCTGAGGACAACCCAGCACCGATACTTGGGTCTTCTTCGCACAGACGTGGAGCTACGAACGGGCAGGGGAAACACCAGGAAGCAGCAAGCCCCGTGTGCACGTCCTGGCCACGTGCCCCCATTCTGCAACCTGCCTGCTACCCAGAGACATCCAGTGCTGCTGCTGCCTGGACGCTGATTTGTCTAGTGAATGTGGGGCTCACGAATCGCTCTCCATGGGACAGGGTGGAGCCAAGTAGGACCCTTTACAAAACTCTGGAAGTAGCAGACACAGTTTGATTTTAAAGCCTACAGGCTCCACAAAGACCAGCTGCCAGATCTCTCCAAAGTCTGACGGGGGTTTTAGCCCTTCTAGATAAAGAGGTGCCAATCTGTGAAGTAGCCTGGGGATTTAGCTGCTCCTCACCCATGAACAGGAATGGAAGAAGCTTCTAAGCCTCCTCTGACCGCTGGCAAAAGCAAGTTGTGCTGAACAATTCACAGGGCCGGTTCTGAAACCTCCCGCCTTTGGCTGAATGCACAGAGTATTACATAAAGGGGGGGGGGGGGGGGAGGGAGGAGTTCCTCAACTTTTGACCAAAACCTAAATTCTCACCGCCATTTTTCATTTGGGTTGAAAGTTTCTGGGATTTTTAGACTGAACACGCCATTTTTAAAAATCAGAAACTAAACATTTTCAAATTGTGTGTTTCTGTTTGGAAAACACCCCCAACTTTTTTCACCCGCTCATCACAAAACAGACGGATCCCCCCCAAAACAACTATCTCAGGGAGGGCATGGAGGGGAAGTTGCCTGTCGAGAAAGGGAGACCAGCCTGGTCCCAGCCAATTGCCAGCCATTTCTTTTCCCCAGTGCAGCAAGATACCCTGCCTTGGACAACAAGGTGCAGGCCGGCTCACAGGGCCCGACAGGGCTGCGTGCTGGCCAGCACTGGGGAAGGGGCAGGCTGTGGCAGAGCCATTCACTAGAGACAGCACTGGGCACTTTCCATTTTCTAAACTAGGACTGACGCTGAGCAGAAGTGGCCAGTGTCCCGGACGTGGCTCGGGGAGAGGACGCTGCTCCCACCTCACCCTGGCCTTCGGGAGGGAGGGGAGCAGGAAGCGAGATGGCAGCAGCAGCCCGGGGAGCCCCATCTCAATGGGGACAGGGCCCAATTCCCTCAGCAACGCTGGAACGATTTAACGAGGGGCAGAGGTTGCGAGACCGGCAGCCCAGAAATACTTGGTGGGTCGAAGCCGCTTACGCGATACAAAGAGCAGGGTCGAACACGGCAGGCTGCCTCACCCCCCCACCCCAATACACATTACAATGGGGGTTCATCAAGATTCACCCTCACTCCCCCTTCGACTCTCTCTCCTGGTGCGGGCAAGAAGCCCCAGGGCAAGGAAGAGCAGTTTAATCCCAGTATTTATGGGCAGAAACAGGCTGACCCTACCCGGCCTGTATTCAGTTTTAACCCCCGCCACACAACCAAGCAACGGCCACGTCCCAACACAGCAGGGCCGCACGAACCGGGTTAGAATAGCACGGAGTGAGCCTTGAGCCTGCAAGGGGGGGGAGGGGGGGGCTGGCACATCCCAGCCTTGCCATCGGACTGCTCCACTCTCTGCAGAGTCCCTAGGGCCTCTGGAAGGGGAGAAGGGGTCGGATGCGCTGGCTGCCCCATGCATCCAGGGGAGGGCAGGGAGAAACCATCCTGGCCGGCTGCCAAATTTGACTGACCAGAATTCAAACTGGGGCAGCGGCACAGAACGAGACCGAGCTCTGGAGACTTCCCAGACCCTTGAGGGCATGAGGCAGTGACCCTCGCCGGATGCCAGCACCGAGGAAAGCCAGAAGCTTAAGTCAATGCCAGCAGTGATGAAGATGTGCCAAGATATCTAACCCCGCCCCCTCTGCCACACCTCCTCCCCTCAGAGGGGCAACTCGACAGACCAGAGAGTTGCAAAAATGTTTTCCCCAAAGCCCCAGGTGCATCAAACCAGAGCCACGAAGGAGGAAGGGGAAGGACCCAGTGAAACAGCCCCACTCCCGCTTTGCTAGCCCCCCTCCCGACACCTCAGCCCTCGCCTCACAGGAAGCTGAACAATTAGCTGCGTAGGGATCGAACAAGCCACGCCACCCTGCTCCCTCAGCAGCCTGTCGCCTCATCCGCCCGGCCACAGAGGTGGACAGTCCCACCCAGAGACACACTGCCCGAGGGGACTGCCTCTGGGCAGGGGCCAAACTGCATTGCCAAGCAGGTTCAACACCTCCTGCCCCCTCCAGGCATTAGCCTGGCAGAGCCCACAGGGGCAGAGTTGGCATAGCTGGGTGGGGTTGGTCATGAAACATTTCAGACCTGCTTTTGGAGGGAAAACCACAGGGACAATTTCCCACGCTTTTCTTTGGCGGGGGAGGAGGAGATACAAATCTGAAGCATCTGGAACTGCTCTCGTTCCAGCCCAGCCCAGCTCCATCCTCTCTGAGTCAGCTCTGCTCCCCGGAGCCAGGGTCTGCAGCTCCGGCCCACGTTAAGCACCTCACTTTGCTCATCCTCCCAGAATGCAAAGGGGGCAGCCTCAAATGTCTGCACTGAGGGGCCCAGGCACTGCTGAGCAAACATCCTGCCCTCCCAAGGGACTCTCGAAAGCCAGCAGGTCCACAAAGGAAGATGAAGATGCTGCAGGTCCTTTCAAGGGAGGTGGGGACTATTTCTTCATGCTGGGCAGCCTCACGGGATGTCACGATGGTCTTGCTAGGCGGGGGGAAACCTGGGCGCTTTCCTCTCTGATCCGTCTGGAAAAGAAGCTCCTTCCTTCGCCTCCAAAGGCTAAATCCACACCCCCAGGAAAGTGGTTTTGTCCAGCTGGGGCCTGCGGCGAACATGCAGACAGAAGAGCCGACTGCTGAGAAAGTTGCTTGTGAGGGTGCTTTGAAGAGAAGCCAGCAGCTGGTTTTGACCCAGGTTAAGGGAGAGGGTGGAAAGAACTCTGCTGCAGCTGCCTGTGGCACTTTCGAGTTGCCAGCTCCAAATACAAAGTGACAGGAGCTGCCTCTACAGAGACACGCTGTCTCCATGGGCTGGAGGATCCCTGCTTCCTGCTGCCAGGCACTGCTTCCCCGAGGCTGGGAGGGATTTGCACATGCCAATGCTCCAGCTCACTTTGTTCTCCACCCAGAACCTAGGCTGAGATTCATTTGCTGGCCATGGCCAATACCACACTGAGCTGCTCCCCAGCCGGGCTGCCCTTTTTTGGGGCCACACTCAGTTCTTTGTTCTGTGTCTTGGTGTCTTTGTTCTGCCAGTTGTCGGCCCCTCTCTCCATCTTTGTTCTTTGCCACTCTTTGTTCGGCACGTCTCTCTCCCCTCCTGCCGTGGAAGTGGCTCCGGTGGCGGGTGACTTGCTCAGGGGCGTGAAAACACAGTGTGCTCCTCTCAGCTCCTGTCCACAGCGGGTCGCTTCTTTGCTTACCTTGGAACTCCCACAATATCCCGGCTTCTCCTTTCCCCCCAGGTCCATTCTCTTTCCATGGTGGAAGGAGCTGCCAAATCTGGCCGTGTGCTCTACTTTGGCAGTGAGGCTCCAGAAGACAGTTGTGATCTTTGCCGCTTCACTTCTCACCCTCACCTCCCGCGAAGGAGCCCCCTGGGGATCCCTGGGAATGAAAAGCAACTTGCAACCCTCCACCCCCGCCCACGGCGGCTCCCCTGTGACCGAGGCTGGGAGAAGCCAGAGAACCACTGAAGTAAGCTGCCGGAACTTGTTTTGTCGTCGGACTTCCTCTCCCCAGCTGAGAAGTGGCCAAAGCAGAGATGATGAATTCAGCAGGTGGGTTTTTACCATGGAAGGTACAAGCCACGCTAGGAACAATATCCCACCATGGCTACATTCGCATTTAGTGGCTTTCAGAGCCGAACTGGAGAATTTCTCTTTTTTTATATCCAGTCTTTTAATACAATTTTAATATTCTGGTTGATCCTAAAGATGCAACATCAACTATAGAAACAGCAGCAGAAAAGCGTGGGGTACAAGACTTTTTTTATACAAAAAATTTTTTTGTTGCTTACAAAACATATGCAAAAGAAGCTAAAAAAACCAAAAGGCATTGCTATTTTGTTCTACCTAAAAAATCTCATAACTAATGTTCTTTTAAAAAAAAAAGAAATATTAAGCTTAGGCACAATTTTGCTGCTGGCTGCTTGAGAACAAGCCAAGAGAACACGATGCTCCCCCTGTTAACTGAGTGATATGTATTGACGGTTCCATACGTTATACTTAAGGCAATTTTTTTGTTTTGTTTTTGACCAAGTGTTTGTTTCTTTTTAACGCCCCTTAAAGCATGCCAGGCTTCTCTCTCGTGTGTCAGTATTAGCAGTACTAAAGTTTATGGTTCAAGACGGCTGCAGGTCACACCGAAGGTTTGCTTCCTACCCATCTCTGTATCCAGGGGAACAAAAAGATCTACAAATAAAGAAAAACAAAAAACAAAAACAAAAAAGGAAAAAAGAGGAAACCCAAGTGAGAATAATACTAGGTTCCTTACACATGGAAGTGTCAAGTTCATACAAACGGGCCTCATCTCGGTGGGAGAATTATACCCTGTGCAATTAAAACACGTGCCAGTAGCATATCAGAGACACAAAGGGGGAGAGGTATTGAACCAACTTCTCTAATAGCCTGGGGCCAACACAGCTACAACTGCACTGCAAACAGCATGTGACTGAACAAGCAAACACGAGTGGCCATGTTTCACCGACATTTCTCTCTGCATCTTGGCATAGCCGGAGCGACACCCAGAATGGGCTGGCTAACTGGGACTGGCCAACAGCAGGAAGGGGACTGGGTGCTACATGGCTTTACAACACAGCAGTGGCAGCTTGTGGCATGAAGCTTGGAGCTGGCACTGAGGGCTGGAAACGGTTTTATTTTTCAGTCCCCGTTGCAGCAAACCGATTTTAAACGGAAATCCCCCTGGCCTGCAGGGACTAAGGAAAACTGGAAGGTGTCCACAGAGCATGACAAACGCTCCACAAACTTCTGTGAGCAGGCAGGGGAGGAAGGGTTTGAAGGGATGGAGTAAAGCGTCCGTGGCCATCCTACTGTAGGCCTATTAATACCCCATCTTGCTCCTCATAGCAACTATGATAGTCCTTGCAGAGCAAGGGCCTTGGAGTGCACATGGCTTTAACCAGGCTTCAGTTTTCTGACCCAGTTTGTCTGTGGATGTGCTCTGTGCAGAGACAGAAAGCAACTGGATATTACATTGTCCCTAGGGGTGTACGGGAAGGGTGGGGGTAGAAAATAACCTAGTCAGGAACTGATGGAATTCAATGTCTCCACGTCTGCTTCATTTATAAAGACAAGCTAAAGAAGCTTTCTAACTTGCACTGCAGTATTTTCAAACGGGAATCCTATCCCATCACTCATCCTACTGGACAGAGTTAGAGGGCTAGCTCTGACGGGCCAGAATCAGGCATTTTCGTTTGCTCCACTGGTTGTTTGGAATTTCATTGAGTGATTAAAGCCAAGCTGTAAAATGTGTCATGATATGCGCCGATTTCCAAGAGACACTGACACAGCTGAGCGTGCTGGAACCCGGCGGGCAGCGGGCGATACCTTCACATGTGTCCAACGGGGTTGTGACCATCTCCTAGACCAGGGTGCGAAGCTGAAAGTGTCATCTGGGGATCTCCTACTACTCCGGACACTTTCTCCTCTTCCCGGCGCTTCAAGCAGGCAGCTTTAGGGTTCAGATTGCGCTCTATGCCAAACAGAGCAAGGGTAGGGGGTGGGGAGAAACACTCAATTCGTGCAATAGCATTAGAGAGCAACAGCATCCGAAAGAAAAAGCCCGGAGTCCCAGACAGAAGCATTGGAACGCCCAAGGAAGTAACCCCAGTGCAAGCCTTCTGTAACCCTTCTGCTCCATGTAATTGCTGCCTGCCAGGGCAAAGCTTCTTTCCCATGCAGGAATACTGGGCCAATCGAACACGTACTGCTTTAAAAATGGCCGTCAGAGTCGGTGGGCTGAAGACCTTTAAGATGGAGTTTTCCTAAGTTACCAGGTGGACTGGGATGACCAATTTCCATATATTACGTGTTCAAACCCCATAGACGAGGCCTTGGGAAATCTCAGCCCAAGTGCTTTCAACTGCAGCTCACCACTGGCATTGCAAACATTCAACCTTGCAACCAAAGCTTCAGATATCAACACATCTCCCGAGCCAGGCACACACAAACGGGTGGGAAGAGAAAAGTCCCAAAATGCACCTGTCCCGTTACCATACCTCGTACTTGCTGCTCCAAGCCCAGAATGACCTGCACCGCTTGCTGAAGGATGATCAGTTTGGTCTGCGCTTTGTCCGTTTTTAAGTGCATCTGACACATGCGTCCCAGCTCTTTAAAGGCCTCGTTAATGTCCCGTACACGCACCCTTTCCCTGGCGTTATTGGCCATTCTCCTCTCCCGGTCCCTCAGATCTTTGTCCTCCAGTGACAGGGCCTCGTCTGTACTGCTGGGTTCACAGCACCACAGGGATTAGTCAGGGAGGGTGTAGCCGACAAGGGGCTGGGTCAGTTGCTGTGCTGATAGTGCCACTAGCGTCCACTGCAAAAAGTTCAACCCACCTCACATTGCAGAAGCCAATTGAGAGCGGAGACAGGAACTCGCCCGATTTTCGGGTTCCGTCTCTCAGAGAGCCAAGCTAAGGTGCTGCCAGCACTAGGTCACTCTCTCTGCCCAGGGACAGCACGCCCGGGAGGGGGGAGGAAAAGGACTGACACATGGGGGGGGCGGAGGGGAAGGGAAAAGGGGAGCTGGGAAGAGCGATCCTTTCCATCGCCTTCATGCTTTCAGATTAGCATGTCCGCCCTGCGCACCTCATCAGAGCCAGTCGGAAAAGGGGACGGTTCTCCCAGGGAAAAATGGTAACTTTTCACAAAGTTTCAGTTGAAAACCAGACGGTTTTCAGCTAAAAACAAGCATTCTGGTTTTCAGTTTTCCGCCGGTGGCAGGCACCAACAGGGAAAGCTTAGTTTAGCTGAAAGCTCAATCGTCCATCCAAAACAGTCGTGGTGGAAAATTTTTCAACCAGCCCTGCTAGTCGGCCAGTTTGACGCCCACTGGACAGGTCGAGAGATAGAGGCCCAGAGAAAGAAGCACCTTGCCACGGTCCCACAACTGGTCAGTGGCAGAGGCAGGAACCAAACCCAGAACGTCTGGCTTCCAGCCCTGTGCTCCGAGCCCTGAATCGGGCAGACAGCTTGGAACGTTGAGAATTGAAGTCTGTTTGCAGGAGTTTTAGCCTGCAACCCCAAAACTGCCAGGAGGTCAGCTTGCCAGGCTGGGGCCAGGAATGAGGCAGCATACACCGCATGGCTGCATCAACGCCACGAGGGTGGTAGAGTTGGCCTTGCAGAACGTCACTCTAATCCAGCTAGCGGCTACGCATCAGGGCTGGGAAATGCAGCCCCTAGCATGCTAAGGGTGCGAGTCAACGAGACGTGAGAGGTTCCAGAAAAAAGGGCCATGGGGGCAGACTTACGAGGCTGGGGAACCTGCCAATCCAGATCCCAAAGCAGAAGCCAGCCTCAGAGAGCTGGGCACCCAAATCCCCCTGGAATTCAATGGGAGGGGGACCAGAAGGCCCCGATGCCCAGTGCAGGGCTCATAAGGACAGACGACCTGGCCCAAATTAGGGTTGGTGATGAGAGCGACGGAGAACTTTAGAACCATGGCCTCTCGGCAGCCTCGTCCCTGGCCAGGCGGCTGTGCTGTGCGTGGCACCTCAGTGGTTCTGCTATTCTGGCTGCGTCTAGAGCAAGAAACCAAGAGGGCTTGGCCTGGGGGTGGCCTGCAATGCACAGACCTGCTGACAGCACCTGAAGAGCTTGGCTCAACCTGCAGCACCCTTCCCCTCCGCCTCCCGCCTCGGTGCAGGGACGACCTTCTCCCCCAGAGCAAAATTCGCACAGGAAAGAAAAACTGCCTGAAGGGTCCTGGGTCACGGCCTCCAGCTGGCGTCGGGCTGTTCAGCCCCAGAAGAACCGGACGGGATTAGACCATCAGCCACAAGAGCAGTCGCAGGGACACAGGCTGGCTGACCAGCGCCTGGCGCACCGGAGACCGAACAGAAGTGACTTGTGCTTGGTCCTGTTCCTGACTAACCTGGCTCCTTCAGGCCCTCCCGCCCTGAGACCCAGGCTTTCGGGGTCAGCGTGCCAGCGCCTCGGAGAGCAGAACACCTGGCTTCCCGGCCAGCTTCTCCATCTCCCTGACCCCAGGCAGAGCCAGTAACGGCTCCAACCTCAGCAGAAAACGCTGCCCTGCGGGTCACCACTGCCCACCTCCTCACCCCGCGTCGGTCTGCCATCTCCTGCCCCCCGCCGGCACGAGGAAGTGCTGCTGGGCACTCTCCTGTGGGTTCCAGGGTTCCCTCTAAGCTGCAGGGGACACGTGATTAATCAGCCCCGCCCAGTCAGAGGCTCAGGGCTCCCTGTGTAGAGCTGACTGCCTGGGCGGGCTGATTAATCACTTGCAAAGCTGTGCTGCCCTGTAGCTTAGAGGGAACACCGCTCGGTACCCAGCCCCGCCGTGGACCGCACTACATGGATCTGCGCTGCCCGGCCATTTCACGGCCCAGCTCTCCTCACAGCCTCCGAGCTCCTGCGGTTTTCCACGTCTGCGTCCAAGCGGACTGACTCAGCAGAGGCTCCATCTCGAAGGGGGCTCGGCGCCATCTGCCCCGGGGGCGTTCCTCAGCACGGAACGCTCTGGGAGGCGCACGGCAGGGCCGGCGGGGGAAAGAGGCATCTCTCTCCAGAGAACGGAGGCGTTCTCGCTCTGGCTCTGAGCGCCGGCAGGCGGCTTCCACCTCTGAGCAAGGCTTTAAAAAGGGACAAGCGTGAGGAGACCAAAGTGAACACGGTGCCAACTCTCTCTCGCCCGCCCTCCCCATCAGCAAGCAGCAAGTACAAGGTAGAGAGTGGGACCACCGAGAGGTCACGGCTGGGGACTGTCTGTAGGAGAGCGGAAAGAACGGAACAAAAAATAACAAAAAGGAAGGGGGGAAAGGGAGACAGGAAAAATATACGTTACAAAAGGCAAAATGCTACAAACTGCAGAGGCACAAAAGAACTCCCATGTCACAGTGCAACAGCAGAGGCCAGCAGGGGGCAAGGAGCCAGGCACAAACCATGGATTCATAGGACCACAGGCTCTGCGGGAAGGAAAGGGGTTAACCGGCCACAGAGGCTTTTGCAAGGGCGGCTGGAGGGGTCGAGGGAGTTAATAGGGAGCATGCACTGCACAGTGTTACAGAAAAAGCAGCAAACCCCCTTGCTGCTCAGAGCAGGAAATAAACCCAACAGCTTCCTCTTCGGCTGGACTGATCGCACCCGCAGAGACCCTGCACCCTGGGGGCAAGTGCCGACAATGGGCACTGGCTGGTAAAGCCATGCTGCCCTGGCAGGAGAAGGGCTTCAGACCCAAACCACTGTCTCTCCACAAGAGTCTGTTCAAGAGAGGTGCTGCTAAGTGCAAGATCTGAACTGCAGAATGTGCAACATTCCCTTGAATTTTTCCCATCCATGCGCGGAATAAACCTTTCTATGTGCGCCAAGGCATGTGCCAATGTGCACCACCAGCAGAAAAAAAAAATCAACATGTGCTCTGTTCACTAGCTGGGCGGCCCTGGAATCTCTCCTGAGCGGGCGCCCAAGTGCCCAGCTTACAGGGAACACGGGTGGTGTCGGGGGGAGGAAAGGGGGTGGTCCTCAGTGTGTAGCTAGAGCTGAGCTGCTCCCAGACAGCATGCTCTGAGGCACAGGACGCCCAAATGTGGAGGGCGCCCCCCCTCCTCTGTGCTCGTCACCCACCCGCCAGTTCTGCCTCTCTGCTCACAGTGCCTCCTGCTGGAGCACTTCCTGCCTCCCCCCTCTGGCCCAGCTGCTCCTAGTGCTGCCTGCAGTTCCTCCAGCTCCCTCAAATACCTAGCAAGCCCCCCCCAAGCGGGGCAGGCAGCATGCTGTATTTCCTACAGCTGCTGTGACGGCGGCAAAGGATGGGCAGGGCAGGTCTGCCCTGGCAGACGCTGCCACCGCCTGTTGCGTCTCAGACACGCCTTTCGCTATGGCCCGGGGCGGGGATGCTCTCTGCTGTACGCGAGGGCAGCGCTCTACAGAGGTTAGGGCAGCGCTGAGAGGCGCACACAGGCCCCCCAGGGAAGCTCTCGCGTACATTCGAACACACATGCAGCACATGCAGCAGCTTCAAAAACAAAACCAGAGAGCAGAGCAGGGATGCAAAAGGTAAAACTTAAATAAATAAATAAAAAAGGAGAGAGACACTTTACAGGCCTTGAGACCCCAAGGCAGCACTGGGGGAAGGAGGCCAGCGCCAGGCCCCACTGCACAGGGGAGACAGACAGACAGCCCCGTGCCGATCAGATACGTCAAATATCACCACTCTGGGAGCCTCACTGACCTCTAACTTGTTGCTCCAGGTTCAGTATGACTGATACGGCCTGGTGTAGGATTAGCAGTTTGGTCTGCGGTTTTTCGCTGTTAAGGTGGAGTTGGCACATGCGTCCGAGCTCTTTAAAGGCCTCGTTGATGTCACGGACCCGTAGACGCTCACGGGCATTATTGGCGACCCTTCTCTCTTTCTCCCTCTCGGCTTTTTGCTCTGGGGGAAGAAGATCGTCCTCCTCATCCTCATCTTGACTAATGGTTTAAAATAAGAATGAGACAGGGACATTCCTCGTGGACACGCTCAGCACTGCACAACTCACAAAAGCAAACACACAATTGCAGCATCCCGATTATCTCCGCGCCGAAGGGACTGTGCGAACAAGTATCACATGGCCTCGCCGCGATGGCCGGGAGCTGCGCCGCCAACCCCCAGCACGGGAACCTTTGCAGCCTGGGTGCAGAACCCCTGTGCTCCCCTTCCCCCTTGGACGCGCTTCCACGGGACGGACGCCGCTCAGAACCAACCAGTGGGAATGGTTCAAAGAGCAGCCCAGAGCAGTGCGATCAGCCCGGACGCCCTGTCCCCAGACCCGAGCCTGGCCAGGAACAGGACGGGATATTTACCCGGGGAACGTCAGCAGGCAGAGCAAGCGTTGGTTCCACATACAGTATGTGGGAAGGAGGAACTTAGAGGGAGGGCTTTGGGGCGTAAAGCAGCCACTAACGAAGAGGAGGAGAGGGACTTTTCCCTCCAGGCAAGCTATCACCCCACTGCTTCAAAAGCAGTCGGAACTGGCCAGTGTCAGATACCGGGTTAGATGGGCCCCTGGTCTGATCTAGTCGGGCTATCCCCACATAACTGGCTGGGACAGAGAATCCATATAGCCCAGGTGCGTGTAGTGAAGAGACCACTCAGGTTCCACTACCGGGCTGGGCAAGATGCGGCCCACCTAACACTTTGATCCGGGCTATTTATAGCCTGCTGCCAGTGCCACCGAATTTCCAGGCAGCGGCTCAGGCAGCAGGCTCCTATTTAAATGGCTCCCGGTCATTGTGCTGCCCCCGTCAGAGGTCGGCGCCTCGAGCCCTTTAAATAGCCGCAGCAACGCCGGGCAGCTGCCAGGCAACGTGGTAGCAGCGGAACCAGGAGCTGCGAGCCCTTCGCTGTGTTTTTAATTCAAAGTCCCCAGCCCTAGACCACTGTGGGGGGAGGCTAGCCCCCAACCCTGCCACTTCCACCCTCCCCCCCATGCTGGCCCAATGCAACATACCAAAATTCATTAAGTGGCCCCTCCGTGAAAATTATTGCCCACCCCCGTTCTGCCACCTCCTGCGGACAAGCTGGCAAGGAGACTGTCCGTGGTCAAGAGGCTGATGCCTTGTCTATTGGGTCACTGGGGGAGCCACCCCCACCTCCCTACCTTCAGCTGCTGCCTTTGGCGGGTGCCGCTCCGGTGGAGTGGGGGTAGCTGCCCACCTGCTCCCTGGGCAGGTGGCACTTGAACCCCCCAACCCCAGGCTGATGCCTTATCCATTAGGCACTGGAGGACCCACTCAACCTCCCGAGCGTTGGCTACTGCCATATGCAGTCAGCTGTTCCCAGCACAGCCCAGATCTAGGTAAGCAAGGCCACAACTAACGCCCAAGACTACCCAGGCAGCAGAGCTGCAGTCTGCTTTGATCTCCGGCACTTGGCCTGTTTCTTGCTCACTAGGCCTGTTTCCAGTCCCCTCTCAAAGTGTCACAAATCCCATTTAAATCCTAAGCGGCGGCCTCAAACCCCAAGGGCGAGAAGCTTGGGGCAGAGCGGGGGTCTCGGGAGGGCCGAGGGACAGCATCCCTGGATCCAGCTAGCAATCACATCCTTAGCGGGAGGGAGGCCAACAGAACACCCCCCCACCCAGCCTTCCCTTCTGCCCCCCACCCGTAACAGAATAAATGAAGGGAGAGACCTGTTCAAAGAGCACCTTGTTCTGTTCCGTGACGGCTTCATTTCCTTCTTCTCTTCCTCCGAGTTATCGGCCACCGACGTGTTCTCCTCGTCCTCCTTCTCTTCCCGCTTGATTTCACTGGTTCCTGAGGAGACGCTGGCTCTGCCCAGCCCCCCTGTCAAGCCTGCAGTGGAATCAAAGCAGCACGCGGCCGTTGGAGAGAGACCGACTGGGCGGGGATAGGACAGAATGGAACCTGCTTGCAGTGCCGGCAGCGGCTAAGATGACGGGCTCCTGACACCTCGATCTCCAGTCAGATGTCGATAGGCTGGATAATCCTAGATCTGCACAGCATCTCTCATCCCACAGGACCCGTCATGTCCCTGCAAACCAGCCGCCTCTGGGGAGAAGGGCAGGCGATCTGCCGCGGGGAGAGCAGGCTGGAGTTTGGGCCAGCCCCCGGATACCACGCTACTGGACCACGAAACCCACACTGAGCAGGCAGGGCCCCTTGGCCTCACCCCAGAGGGCCACAGCCCAACAACCGCACAGAGCTCAACTCACCGGCTGGGAAGGAGGGAGAGCGGGGACTTCCCAGCTGGAACTTGGCCCAAACCTTGCGAGTGAGGTGTCTGAGGCCGCGTGTCCCGACACCTCCAAGCACACGGCTGGCTGGAAGCAGCTGGGCCATGCGGTTAATGTCAGTCCAGATCCACAGCCGCCACCAATAGACAGACTGGCTCTGCACCCACCACGGACTGTGCGCGGGCGGGTTTGCCCAGGCAGGCTCTATCCCCAATGTCCCTGGCTACGTCTACACTAGAAGCTGGGGGTCCGATTCCCATCTACACAGTCTAGCATGAGCCAGTGCAACCGCAGCAGCATGTGCAGAGACACTGCAACCAATGGGTATGAAATCGGCCAGCCCTCGGCCACCACGCCCCACGCTGCCATCTCCCCCTGCACCATCGTGAGAAGAGCTGGTGGGAGTACAAGCACGGGCGCAGGGGAGCATCATGCCCCTCGCTCGTCCCGTCCCCATCCCCTAAGACGCACATGACAGTGCCTCCAGCAGCTTGTTCCAGCCTGCCCCAGCGCCCGCCAGCGTCGCAGCACAAGCCAAGCAGGACCACATGCAACCAACCGCAGGCACCAGGCTGCTCAGGCAGGGCCGGGACATGGAGCTGAAGGCCTTTGACAAGCGTGTCCTGGTCAGTCATTGGACATTGCCCGGGGCGGAAGCCGCTCACGCGACACGTGCTCCCCCCTGCAGCCTGCATGCGTGCTGGGGAACCTCTCTGGCACACAGGGCTTAACCTTGTCACCGAGCCGGGCCAGGGTGACCAGCCAGCAGAGAGATGGGCAAGGCAGAGGGGGAGGCACCACCTTACCGCTGTACGTCTCTTGCTGCCTGCCGAGGTCCGGGAGCGAGCTGGGCTGCGACGGGAGCGTCACGTGGTTGTGGAGCATGCTGGCGTTGCTGGACAGCCCGTCTTCGGGGTGACTTCCTCCCACCTGCAGCAGATGGAGCAGAGCCGTCTTCCAGGGCAAACACGAGGGCCAGGAGACTACAGGCGCTGTTCAAACCGAGCCTCTCCGCGCCGGGGTCTGCACCCACCCTGCCTACGTGCTCCTTTTCTCCGCTCCCCAGCGACATCCAGCCTGAGCCGGACTCCCTCCCTCTCCTCACCAGCCCCCGGGGGAAGCTGATAGAGTCGAGTAGCTTCAAGTTGCTTGTGTCCCAGCTCCTCTGTGGGGCTGGACGGGTGAGTGGGAAGCAGCACATCCTGCTTGTGCTGCAGGTAATTCAGACGAGGCTGAACCCCAGGCCATGTCCTCACCAGCAAGAGCTACACCTGCATGGGCTTCCAAAGGAAGAGCCGGACACTGGGCAAGTCTCAGCCCTGCAAGCCAGGCTGCACCGGTCAGACTCGCCGCAGCAAATCTCTTCCTTCCCACAGGTTGGAGAGTCTCCAAGGGGCTGCCCCACCATCCCCCCAGAGAAGGAGCCTTGACCAGAGCGCGCCTCAGGAAACACAACAGCCTCCTGCTCCCCGCGCCCCCTGAAAGCCTGGACGCGGGGCTTCGGGCTAGCGGTATCTCAGCAGAGCAGAGAGCCCCTCACCTCAGCCCCCCGGACTGGAAGAAACCCAGGCCCTGCTCACAGAGTTTAGAATCCCAGGGCTGTCATAGCCACGGCCTCGCCCCTCGTGCATGTTATTTGTGAACAAATTGATCCAGGCTCGTTTGTAAACGAGCACCTGGGAAGCCTGAAACGCCCCTCGCCCCGGCCCTGCAGCAAACGCTCCTCCCCATGCTCACCCCCCCTGGGGGAAGCTCCCGAGCTGTCTCCCTTCAAGGGAGCCGAGCCCCCTCGCGCACGGATCACGCCGACCCTCCTGCCGCGCCCAGGCCGAGAACATCCCGCAGCCATTCCTGAGGGAGGCAGGCACCAGGCCACGCTCTTCTCAAGTAGGCCACTATTCAGTGAACAACGAGAGCAGGTGGCGCCGGCCTCCAAGGACTCACGGGTGAGTAGGGCCCAGGAGTCACTCAGCAATAAACCAGGGGCGGGGACCTTTTTTTGGACCACGGGCCGCATACAAGTGAAAAGAAAACCCCCCGAACCCTCCCCCCCAGACTGAGGAGAAAGACACTCCCCACATCCCCTCACACACCAGAGCCTAGGGGAGCCCAGCCCTGCCGTGGGGGAGGGGAACTGGAGCACCAATGCGGGCTCCCCAGTGCTGGAGGGGGGGGGGGGGGCTGGGGGCTAGATCCAGACCAGCTGGGGGCCAGATGCAGCCCCTGGGCCTTAGGTTCCCCACTCCTGTTATGAGCACTCTCAAGTCTACTGAAAACACCCTTAGTTCCAGGGTCTGTTGTCTCCCCTCCCCTGCTTGGATGGCCTATTCTAAGAGGGGCTGCTTCCACCCCTACCTCAGCAGGGAACAACGTGACTTCCAGTTTTCATGCTAACCAGCATCATTTCCTGGGCAGCCTGGGCCCGCCTGGCTCACGGCTGGATCCAGCCCTGGCTGGCGTCCTACATTCTGGGCTCGTCTACACGAGGAGCTGCAGTGCAAACCCTGCGCAAACATTCCTAGTCCAGCGTAAGCCTGTGGCTCGCTTCAGTTTGGCTTAGTTCACTGGCGACAGGATTAAAGCGAAACTGAATTACACCCAATGGAGAGTTTCACACACGTTCACGGGGTCATTACATTAGCACAAGTCGAACCTCTCTAGCCCGGCATCTTCGGAACCTGACCAGTGCTGAACCAGAGACTTTGCTGGAGGACAGAATTGTCTAGCAGCATCACCAACACTTCCACTGCTGGCTGGGCTCCTAGCAGGCACGTGGGGGTAAATTAGAGCTGAACAATAGCACAGAACACTGAGCCAAAACGGGTGGCTGTAAACAAACTTTATGGGATCACGCTTACGTGGACATCTGTCTAATTAAAACCATGCCGGACCATGGATGTTGCTGGACTAGAGAGGTTCCACCTATACCTATCTCATAGAACTGGAAGGGACCTTGAGAGGTCATCAAGTCCAGTCCCCTGCCCTCATGGCAGGATCAAGTGCCGTCCCTGACAGATCTGCCCCAGATCCCTAAGTGACTCCCCTCAAGGATTGAACTCACAACCCTGGGTTTAGCAGGCCAATGCTCAAACCACTGAGCTATCCCCTCCCCCCCATACAAGTCTGTGTACCCTGGAATGTAAACTCTCTGGCTACGGGGCTGTACAGCCCCCCAATATGAAGCCCTGGCGTCCAGGCGCTATTACAACCATCCCCGCCAGCGTCCCAACTCACCAGACTTGAATGCCTGTTCCCGAGAGGCATAACCGAAGTGGGGAAGGCCTGGCTGAGCCCTCCCACGGAGGCGCTGTGACCAGGGGCCGATCCCAGCAGGCCGTGCATGTCTCCGTGGTTGGCTGGCATGGCGGCCGTCTGGCCCACCGCATGGTTCCTCAGCACATGGATGGCTTCATCCAACCTGTCTTCCATTTTGTTTTGCTGGGCAGGGCAAAGGGGTGGGGAAAATTAAAGACTCAATTAGCATTTAAAAACGTTGCCTATCTGGCATTCCACCACAGTGTCCGCGCATCCACAGACCCACTGGCTGCAAGAGCCTGGATACAAGCAACGCCTAGCGGTGTAGTAGAACGAACAAAACCTGTAAGTGATGATGGGAGGCTGCCCCATGCAGGCAAGGGAGGGCGTAAAGCAGGCCAGAGGGCGCCCGCGCGACAGAGGCTCACAGGAAGCCAGTTC
The DNA here is from genome assembly GCF_049634645.1 of Pelodiscus sinensis. NCBI lineage: Eukaryota > Metazoa > Chordata > Testudines > Trionychidae > Pelodiscus > Pelodiscus sinensis. Next base: position 28,828,021 of record NC_134729.1, on the reverse strand, counting down.
CACTTGCTGGGGCAGCCCTGATATAAGGGGCTGCTCAGCAGAGCAGAGAGAGAGGAAGGTGCCAGCCTGACACCCGCCAGGCTGCAGCCTTGAGACTAGGCTGAGACGGTGCAAAGGTCACAAGGAAGTGGTCCGGGGAACGGATCATAAGGGACAAAGAGGGCAGGACCTGGCTGCTGCCAGAAAGTCCCTGAGGGGGGGACCCAGAATAGGAGGCAGGCCTGGGTCCCCTTCCCCCCTTTGCACTGCAACTAGCTATGCGGGGGCATGGTCTGTACAAGCTGTGGCTTGCCCCTGGGGCAAGGGGCTAGACTGTGGGGCTGCAGCTGGCCATAGTGGCAGGGGAAGGACGGAGGACTGCTGACACCCCTGGCAGGGGCAAGAACGGAGGGGTGGCACCGCCGGAGGGCAGCGTCCTGATGAGGCAGCTGCGATCCAGGGAGTGGTGTGGGTTCAGAGAGCGGCACAATGACAGGCAGGACACGGACCAGAAGGCAGCGCTCCGTGGACTGAGCGAATTCCAGGACTCACCAGCAGGAGGCGCCACCGCCACGAGAGGTCTGGCTTCCCACCCCAGCTAGGCGATTATGTAAAAGCTCACAATGGGTCTCCTTGCACCTGCCCCAAACAGGACGCAAGGCTGGGCAGTGGGGCTCGGCCAAGCCTGGGGCTCAGGTTTAACGCTGGCGGCACACGCACTGTGCACCCTCCGCCTAGCTCTGACGGGTGACCCGGTGGTGCAATGCGGCTCAGAAGAGCAACGGGTGCCACAGGGGCGGGCTCCCTCGGGCACTCTCCCGCCACATTTCCAGCCAGCAGGAAGCGAGTGTTTTAAATTAACTGTTGCTGCTCCCCACGGAAAGGGAGCAGGGAGGGAACCCGACCCGGCTCGACGGGATACTCACTAACGTGTGGAGAGTCCCTTCGTAGCTCGGGGACAAGGCGCCCTGCCCGCTCGCTCGGGGCCACTGGGAAGTGCCTGGAACAAACCACACACAGGATCTGTTTCAAATGCAACGCTAGATGGGGCTAGAACACCACCCGCAGCCCCGAGCTCTGAGAGTGGCCATGTGTCTGCGGTTCCGAAGCGGGAACACCAGGGGGACAAGGCCAGCCTCAGCTCCACTGGAAGCTCATGGCTGTGCGGAGATAACCTCACACGCCTCATCCCAAAGCCATTTATGAATGGCCAGTAAAGCATCAAATCTGGGAAAGACAGAAAACTCCCCCTCCCCGACCGGCTCTGTGTTCGGTCGTCTCCGGAGTCGCTGCGTTAGTCTGTAACTTTAAAAGCCACGAGGTGTCCTGAAACGGCTTCATCTCAGTGCTTTAGCCCTAGTGCAATCCCCCCTCTCAGAAAGCCAGGGTTTTTTGCTTTGGTAAGGAAACCATCAGCCTCCAGTGACGATCCTTTGAGCTTCAGTGTTTTCATACTCAACGTTAATGCTGTAAGAATGGCACCCGTGCGCAGGCAGCTGTGCCAGTGCATGCTTCTGGAGTTACAAAATCCAACCCCCCCAGCACCCTGCGTGACCCCCAGTGTTCTCAAGAACTGTTGGGTGGAGGGATCTAACAATTCGATGCCCCCAGAGAGGTCTGATGCCAGACCAGCTGTGTCTGCCATGCCACAGGAAAAGGAGCGCAGTCCCGTGCTGCCTTCCCCCGTCCAAGAGCCAGCAGCACGGAGAATGCCCATTGCACCTTTGTGCCTGGAGGTATTTCCGGCAACAGAACAGGGAATGCCCCAGGCTGGGCTCCCCGTTGCAGGACGTGGGAGCTTCAGTCCTCTCCAGAAGGCAGCTGGAGCAGGCTGCCATGATGAGCTTTTCTTTTTTTTTTTTTGGTAAACCACAATATAAAACACCCTTTGAAACCAGTTTGAACAGCCACTAAGCCCCTCCCATGGGCACATGCTTAGTTCACAAAAAAGAGGGAAAAGTCAAAGGCACGTCGACAAGGGACACTTGCAAAGGGGTTTTCAGCAGAGGAAAGAGGAACATCAGAACGGCCACGCTGGGTCAGACCAAAGGTCCATCTAGCCCTGTGGCCTGTCTGCTGACAGTGGCCAATGCCAGGTGCCCCAGAGGGAGTGAACAGAGCAATCAAGCAAGCAATCCCTCCCATCTTTTTGGACCCTGTTGTCCTAGGCCTTCACAACATCCCCTTGCGACGAGTTCCACAGGCTGACTGGGAGTTGTGTGATCGATTTGTTCCAACACCTGCTCTAATAGTAATAGAGAGGCAGCCGTGTTAGTCTGATCTTGCTAAAACAAAAGGAAAACCGATGTAGCACTTTTAAAGACTAACAAGATGGTTTAACAGGTGATGAGCTGTCGTGGGCCAGGAAGTGGGTCTGGCCCACAAAAGCTCATCACCTATTAAACCATCTTGCTAGTCTTTAAAGTGCTGCCTAGTTTTTCCTTTTGTTTTACCTCCTCTAAAGACACCCCGATCTGGGCCAGTTCCTCACATCTGTCCCCTTAAAAGAACGGCTCAGGTTTGGGAATCTTTTCCCCCAGGCAACACCGACGCTTCACTTCAGCGTGATGCAGCATCACGAGCACATGGGTAGGACTCACAGGCTGGGCTAGAGTATTTACTGCCAGGTCACTTCTTTAGATTTTCAGCAGTGACTACAGATTTCGGGTGCTCCTGCAGACAGCCCTTAAAGGGGCAAGATTTCAGCCTTGGGGAGAGGGCAGAGGAGGGGCGGAGGGAGGAGAGAGACACTCAGCATAAGGCTCGTTCCAGATATCCCAAATCATTAGCCCTTTTAGAAAACCCTGGACAGAGACTAGAGAAACAAGAGGTCTCTCACACCCAACTAAATTCATAGGAGTGTGTTTTTTTTTTTTTTAGTTAAAATAAGTTCAGGTGTTTCCCCCCTTTTTAAAATAAAACTGGTTTGATCCGATTTCTAATCTCTCCGTAGCTCAGAGGCATCGCACACATACCTGCAAGCCCCTGAGGGGAGCCCACGGGGGTGGAGGGGTTTGAAGAGAAGTTATTGCTAGAGTGATCTGGGGAATAAATCTGAAGCGAGAGAGAAACAAAGCACAGTTAGCAAAATACAGGTTTGAAACCTGGCGCCCCAGCCCGGTAGAGCTGCAACCCTGCGCTACCCGCAGCCCCAGGTGCCTTTAGCACTACCCCACTGACTTCCACATCTCTTTACCCTTATCAGTTCCCCCAGCCCTGCGACTATGCAAACATTCCCAACCCACATGCTGCCCCTGGCCGGAGTGCACACTGGTACCTACGCTATTGCTGCCTTCCTCCCTCACTGCCCCCCCATTGCGCCTTCCCCCTAGCAAACGCCTCCCTTTGCCGGCGCCGGGCTCTTAGATGCGAGGAAGGTTCCTTGGTGTTTGACCTCTGGGAGCAGAGACACTAGGGCGCGATAGCGGAGGTAGGCACTGCACGAACTGGCTTCTGCGCGGGGTGAGACACGGAGGGCTGGTGGACAGAGTGGGGTGGATCTGTGGCACGTAGCTCTAGGCAAGGCCTCAGCTCTAAAAGCAACCAGCTGGCTGGACACGGCCCTTCCACCAAGCCAGGGCTCCCCACGTTAACCCAACAGGCAAGTCAATGATCCCTCTGCAATGTTCACTGACTCGGAGGGATATTGAGAGGAAGAATCCAGAGAAAAACTCTTACTGAAGCTAATGCTTTCCCAAGCGCATCTCCTGAGCTCCCAGCTGTGGTTCCTCTGTTGCCTGCAAGGAGAGAGAACACAGCCCTTACTCCTGTGGTTTGTGCAGGGGCACGCGCCAGCAATGCTCAAATCAGAAAAGATCGCCTTTGCAAAAACCCAGGGGCACTTACACAGAAAAGCCAACCCTGGTTAAGTTCCATGCCTCCCCACACAGTCTTGCTTGAGAGAGGGAAGGCTAACGCTTCTCTCTCTAGGCCATATCTGCACAGCAGCTTAATGTCAAAATACTGGCGAGCTGGAGGACTTCTTCCTCCGACTCCTGTAACCCTCCTCGTAGGAGGAGGAAGGGCAGTCGGAGGAAGGGCGCTCTACCTCGGACTTCCTGCTGCGTGGACAGCGCCACAAGCCGAAATAAGCCATTTCAACTTCCGCTACACAACTGACGTCACTCAAGTTCCGTAGCTTATTTCGGCTTTAGCTCTGCTTTATAGTCGTGCCCTTAGGGTTTTAAAAAGGCACCTTTATTGCCACATCTCCCTCAGATGCCATTGCCCTGAGAGCCTGGTGTGGAACAGCAGGGAACGGGCAGTATGCACTGCAGCTGCAGGGATGTTTGCCCGCGATGCCAGGCCTAAGGCACTTGGCCATTCAACGTCTTCCACACAGCAAACCCCGCCTGAGCAGAGCACGGTCTAGCCCAGCAGTCCTAGGCCCGGCTCCTCCCTCTCCCCAAACGAGGATCTCTCTGCAAAAACACCATCAAGGTCAGGATTCTCATTTCCCAGCGGCCAGGCAGTTATTTCAGTTGCAGGTTTTGTAACAGGTTCAGCAGGGTTAGAGATTAAAGCACTCGGGGGTTTAGAGCGGCATTTGAACGCAGCACAAACATTTCCAATCCTGATTGGGCTGAACAGCATCTCCTCCTGCACCTTCCCCACCCGCCTCAGGTTTAACTCCTTTCTGCCGCTCACTCAGGGCTCGCGTCTCTGCACAGACCCATGAGCTGGACGTGAAAACACATGGATGGGAAGCAACAAAATACATTGGGCACAGAGGCCGGAGGGGTGGGGGTGGGGAGAAGGGATCACACAAGGCAAAAATCACACAGCCCCCACCCCTTCTTCTCTGCCAGATCATGCCTGATTATCCAGCAGCAGTAACCCCCACTGCATCTCCTGCCCTGTAGAGTAAGCCCAGGCCTACATGCGACAGGCGAGGGATAGGACCTGGTGCCAGGCTGACAGCGCATCCCACACATGGCTTCAACCTCACACCTCCCTGTGCAGGACACATTTACAATGTTCACCTTTCCTGGAGTAACCTACGAGCAGCAGGAGGGTGGAACATTTCAGTAGCCTCTGCCCAGACTTGCCAAGCTGCATACGTACCCATCATACTATCCGTGCCGCTGATCGGTGGCGTATGACTGGGCACGCCATATGGGGTGGAGGCAGAGGAAAAGCCAGATACAGAGGGAAGTCCACCGTTCACTTCTCCTGAATGCATCTGGTAGTTCTAGAAAAGAGAAAGGGGAAGAGTCATGAGGCAGCCCACAGCTCATGAGGATTTAGGGAGCACCCAAACCCGGGGCGTAACAGAGGCTAGTGAGGGTGCATCACCTGTGCCCTCTGACGGACCCAACCTCTGACCCGACCATACTGCCTCCGCGGCTGGAGGCAGGAACGTCGCCACCTCGCTGCAGCTAATGCTGATGGTGGGGAAAGTCCCCAGCTGCAGCTTGAGTTAGCTGAGTTAACATTTTTCAAAATGTGCATGTGTGGAAGGAGGAAACACACTCCCCCTCCCCCCATCAGCAAAAATGTGGACAAGTTTTCCTGAGCTCTCCCTCCCCTCACTACGCAACTGGGGGAATGGGAGGCTGGTGGCGGAGAGGGACAGGAAAAGGGAGATGATCAAGACATTTTATTTTCCCCTAAGCCGTTATTAGCGCCCATGTCCAGGAAACCCTTTATAGCCAAGACTGCCCTGGAGCTGGAAGAAAAGAACCCCTAACTGGGAGGAGGGCGCGGGGGGACGACCTACTTCTCTCCAGCACCATCTCCCTGTTTGGTGCTTACCAAGACCAAGAAGCCGCTGGATTCATTTCAGAATAGGCAGCCTGCTCATAGCCACACAGACACACCCCCAGCGGGAAGGGTTGTACCCCCTACTCTGGCAGAAAGCGGCAGCCACCACAGGGGGGTGCGAGCTCCCATTTCTACAGCCGCTCCTGCAGCCCCCAGGACGGGCTGGTAGTAAAGGCAGCAGGGGTGGGGGTCAAGAAATCTGGGGCCTTGGGGAAGTCACCCGGGGGTTTGAGAAGATAAATCCCTGATGAGTGTGAGTGGCAGAGTCTGGCAACGAGGCCATGTAGACACTGAACTTTAGAGAGTCACAGATTTTAAGCCAGATGGGAAGTTTGATCTCTGTGCAGAGCAGTCTGTCTCCTCCTGCACGGAACAGGCTCACGTCTCCCCCACGTCTGCAGACCGACTCTGATCACTGGGCTAGCGCGGGGCAGGTTCCATTTGGACAAACCTACCGCAGGATAAACCCGAGAGGCTCTGGCTTAGCTGGCGGGGATGGGGGGACAACTTCCTATTTCTATGCCCAGGTGCCCCCAGCGAGAGTGCAAGGACAACACTTCCCAGTTGCTAACAAACTAAATCAACTATTGCTCCGCAGGGCCTGGATGATGTGGTGATGGGCCTTTCAGAAATAGCTGCAAGACGGACGACAAGTATTTTCAGAATGGTCGCATTACAGCGTCTTGCTACTTTGCAGAGTGCTGCCTCAGAACGAGCCATCGGCATGCCCACAAAGGGACAGACCCGAGGGATCTCACTCAACCCCAAGCAAGGCCGGTCCTTGCCAACGACGGCTGAAAGAGGATTACACAGCAACAGGGCACCAAAAAACCCTTGGCCAGACTACAGAAGTCTTGCCATACTGCTCTGGGGCAGGAGGGAAATATTATTCCTATTAAACAGCCAGGAAAACAGAGACTCGGAGCAGGGAAGTGACATGACCAAGGTCACAGGGAACCAGTGGCAGAGCTGAGCATAGACCTGGAGTCTGGCACCCCCAACAGCTACAAGGTGCCACCTGAATATTCACACTTCCCCCAACACCAAAGCATCACCAGAGATGCGTTACCATCCGCTCGTGCTGATGTAAACTACTGAAGCCACCGGACTGCGGGAGAGGGGCAGAGGACCCGCCCAGCATGGCTCCATAGCTTGACTGGCTCATGGTGCCAGACGAACTCCACAGATCTGGTGAGTTATGAAGTCCATCTGTAAGGCAAGCAACTATGTCAGCACTGGGGATCTCAAACCGCAGTGCACAAGACACGTCAGCAGGGCAGGCGTCCCGCAAGGTGGCACACACCCTGGGCAGACGTAGGTGGTGTGCACTTTAGTATTTGTAGAGCAGCAGCATTTAGGAACCGCATCCATGGGCCAGGCAGGTTGCTGTGCATGTCGTACAAACACAGAAGAGAAAGGGCCTCTGCCCTGCAAAGCTCCCAGGCTGCGGGACCACCCCGCGGCCCAAGGGTGCTGCAAGACAAGGCTGGGTCAGGAAGCTGCCACCAGCCATAAGCCTGGGGTCCAAAATACCGCCGGTGATGACAGCACCATTAGGCTCATGTGTTTCCAAGTGAACTTGATGCACACCCCCCACATCTGTCTCCGTGCATCACACTTGGTAGGAAATCCCCTCCACCACTGCTTTGGAGGTCACAGGAGAGGGGGCAGCTGCAGGACACCGGGGTCACGAGCACCAGCTACTGACCTGGCATGTAGAAGGCTCCAGGATACACAGTGCTGGGAGGTTTGGAGGAGGCGTACCCAGCTGGATCCCTGCTGTAGTCATCACCTGAGTTGGATGGATACACCTGCAAAGGGCCAGAAGGGGATGAGGAAGGGAGACGGGCCTGCCCATTCGAATCACTTCAGGGCCTTGGAAATTCTCACCTGGCCCTAGCAGGCTGCCTTCCCCAGCCAGCCAGCCAGCCAGCCAGCCAGCCAGCCAGCCTTTAACCTATTTACTGCAGCCGATAATGCAGCCAGCTCCCAGAGCGCAGAGTAAAAAGGAAAGAAGTTCAGCCAAAGGTAAAGCTGAAGAGGGACACGCTGACACACTGAGTTATCCAGGAAACCCTCCCGCCTAAGACAGGCACCAGCCTTAACTCTGTCCCCTTCCCCCGGTGCCTCTCCCACCGCCACCACACTCAGCATCCCGCATCCCTCATCACGTGCCACATGTGGGTGGGAGATCCCCTAACCCGCTCTTCCCACCCGGACAATCCATCTTTCACCGAATAAATCCAACTGGCACGCAGCTGCCAACACTCGCGGGGGGGGGGGGGGGGGGGAGGGGGGGAGGAGTGAAAGCAGAAACGTGCCCTACGTTTTTGATCTCTCCAGCCCCGGGTGCAACAGAACAAGGCCAGCACGAGAAGTTCCAGCTTTCCTCTGGAGTTCCCTTTTTGGCCATTATGGGTTTTTCTGGGTAACCGCAAAGATTATTTCTGGATATTAAAGCCCAGCCCCCCAGTCTGACCCAGAGGGAAATGGGATATGGGGAGACCAGTATTCTGGGCACATTCGCTCCGGTATTTGCCTTTCCTTTGCTATAGCCTATGCCCATAACAACATGAAACTCTTCTGTACTACTTTTCATGCACACAGCTGCAAAAACCTTCATATCAAGGAGGCAAGGATTCATTATCCCCATTTTACAGACTGGGACACTAAGGCAGACAAGGTGTTCATCAACGGGCCTCTTCACCCCACGGCAGCCCTGTCAGTTGTCCCCTTCAAATGCCATTCAAATGCTCTCCATTAACACCCTCTCCCCCCCGCTACCGGCCAGCTGCTCAGCCCAGGCACGGGGCTGGGTTGGGTCAGAAGGAAAACCCACAGCTCAGCACTGGCTTGTTTTAGCAGTGAGATGTTCTGCTGGTCGGACTAGCGCACCGACCGCACTGCCTCCTGAAAACCAGCATCATCTCCACATGGGCCAGGCTGTTGGGAATAGGAGCCCACTTCCTGGACAGCCCTTTGCGTGACCAAGACCCACAAGGAAGGCGAACACACACCAGTACAAGGATGCCTGCAAGGATTGGAAACGCTGTGGGATTCCTTGTGCAGCTCCTCAAACTTTTACGGCTGGGAGCGAAGGGTTTCCAATAAAAGAGGCAGAACAAACCCCCGTCCCATTTAGGCTGCGCGACTAAGGCAAGTGGCGTCCCTCAAAACGAGGGGCGTGCGCTGAGGCCTGTTTCTGCGCTCTGTGAGCGTAGTGTGCTCCATAGCGCTCGGAGGAGAGAAGGCCAAGTTCCAAAGAAGGGGTTTTTGACCAAGGGGATGCTAGAAAGCCTGCTGAAAACTCTGCATGCAGCGTTCAAATGAGTTTGTTTTTTTTAAACACACACACACTGGATATGCAAATCAACCGAAATGCCATTTAAACTGATGCAAAAGCCCTTCCCAGGGCCTATTTTCATCACTATTGATTCATTGTGAAACTATTTTCTTTTAAAATACACACGAAAGCAGGGACCGGGGGTTGCAGTAACTTTGCCGGGCATTCTCAGGTCATCAGGTGACTGGAAAAGCACTTCTGTTTGTGATGGAAGCCAGCAGGGATGTGGCAAGGGCCTATCCGCTCCTTCTCCCCCTCCCCCCCCAAATCTGCAACTTCTGACATTTTTATTGGGGCAAGTACAAAGCATCAGTGAGGACCAGGGGAAGAAAGTCTCTGGTTTTAAAACTGCCCCAAACACTGAGAAAATGGGTTTAACAGAGAGGCGACAAAAATGTGCTCTGGAAAGCATCTGTGATTACTATTGGTAAAGTAAATGCACCCCCTTGCACCGTCAGCTCCTGCTTCTCAGACTAGCCAGCCCAGAGAGGAGGTCTAAAGAAGAACGCCCCCAGCCGAGACAAACAGCAACAACTGATGCGCAGTGCGTTCGCCACACGACTGTAGCAGCAATGAAGGCTCCGCTCTGGACAATGGTCACACTGCAGCTTTTTTAAATCTTAGAATCGTGTCTTCCAAAGAGGCTTTAAAATCCCTTGTGCTCTCTCTCTCTCATATTCCCCCCCTTGTGTTCTGATTAGGGAACAAGCCCCCCAGCCATGCTCTGAAGTCTGGTGTCTTCCAATACTACGCACAAGCGTGCCTTTCAAAACAGACAAAAAGAACCCCCCGCCACCCACTCCACACGGCAGACGGACAACCCCCGTCCCACCGCTGGAACACGTTCCACAGCTCTTTGGGCTCCCCTGAAGCTGGCCACTCGGCATTAGGGGGAGTTATAAAAGTCTCTCGCTCCCCAAGCGGGCCCTGCCCCGGCTCTACTGCTGCTTCGGCGTGGGTATCCAGAAGCACCGATCACCGAAGTGCAGCCCTCTCTGGGCAAGAAGCGCGACCTTCTGTTTTAACAGATCGCCAAGTTCAGACGGCGTCTTTACTGACCCGATGGCACTAATTTAGATCCTAAACTCATAAAACACCACAGAGGGAAGGGAGAGAACTGACAGATGCTGACAACTGCCCCCACGCCCTCAAATACTCAAAGCCCTTTGCCTTTGTGTATATCCAAGAAACTCCCCGTTTCAACACAGAGACAAACCTTGAAGTGGAATGCGTGAAAAAAAATTGCGTGTGCATGTCTGGGTAGCGTGAGTTTGCGGCAGGGAGGTGGGAAGCGAAGGGAATGGAACAGGCTACAAAGAATAAGAATCCAGTAAATTGACTTTTCCTATAATTTGATTAAATAGCGGGAGCTGGGACAGGGAATCGAGTGAAGCACATCTAATAGCCCTGCACCATCTGCCAGCCCCTGGCACCTGGCCAGTCTCCAGGCAGCTGTGCGGCACTGGAGAAGAGGAAGAAGGGGTGGGGGTGGGGAAAGGCGGCTTAACGTATTTAATAAATCCTGAGCAAGAATAAAAAACCCTAAGAAATATCTTCATGCCGGCAGGACGCCCGCGCAGGATTCCAAAGGTGCCCAAGTTTGCACCCAGCTGGAACACCCCCCGCCTCTTCCCATACTGACACATGCACCCCCATCCCCCAGCTCTGAACGCCCCCCCCCCCCCAGCTCTATTTCAAGGGAGTCAAATTTCAGTCCAATTACTCATTAACACTTCGAGGTCCTCCACACCCCACTCCAATTCACTCATGCAGACAGCGCTACATATCAGCACTCCCCGGGTGTGCGATGCAGATCCAGTGTGTGTGCATGAGGAGTATGGATGGACACACACCCAGAGTATGTGTTTTTTATAAGCCCAGCGACATACAATTCAAACCACTCATTTTAAGAGGATGTTTCTAGGAAAGAGAAAGAAAAGCCCTGGAAATCGTTCGTTTCGGCACTAAGGAGGCATTCAAATGGCTTTTTCTAAAGATATGTCAGATTACGGTACTTGAGGCGAAGGGAGATGGGAGAAGCGGGGGAGGGCCGCTGGAAATAGAGACGGCCCCTCTGTTAAGGCTGCTGTTGTCCAGAGAACAGGCAATCGGCTGCTCGTGTCACCCAACCCATGAGCTGCCCCCGCCTCCCAGCCCGCATCCCTGACAGTCACCATGCGCAGAGAGGAGCCCTGGAAGTCTGCCTTCCAAATATGTAAAGCAGCCCATGAGCCTCCAAAAGCCTCTGTGCTTGGGAGGAACGGACAGACTCCACATTCTGCGAGCAGCCCCACAGGAAACAGTAAATCATAGCCAGGTCTCTCCTCCCCCCAGCCTCTGCCTCTGTCAGACCTCAGGGACCTACAGGTGAGATCATTTCCTGTGTTTAAAATTGCTAGCACGGAGAGTAAAAGGAGACAGCTTGCCAAGAAACCACATTCGATTCACCAGCACTGGGATTCTCAGGGTGTTTGCGCCCCCTCCTCCCCAACCTGTTATTCTTGTTTAAATGCATAAACCAGCGAGGGACTTCAAGCAGCCCTTGCAGACTAATATTAAACAGAGCAGTGACCAGACTGTAAATGTACACGCTGAAATAACTGCCAGCCACCGGACTTCTGACTGCAACAGAATCTTCAAACAACCTAGGAGCACTGAAGCCAATTTCCACTGCGCTCAGACAAAGCCAGACAGAGCTACTGCTTTGCGCTGCATGCAGCGTGCAGGCCAAGCCCTCTACGCAACAAGGGCACGAGGATGGAGCAGAATGTGACTTGGGACCCGGAGCAAAGGGCTCGCCTCTCTCAGGAGGCAGCAAATGCTGCGTTAACACGTGTCTCCGCTCTGGAATCGTTCTGGTTCACGGGGGCGCGGGCAGACGCTTTTCCTGACCCAGATTAGACATTTTACTCTTTCTTCGGAAAGGCAGCAGTGGTGATGCCATTGATGCCTGGGTGCAACGGCAGGAAGGAGCCATCGGGAGCACCTGCTCCCTTAGTAATGTCTCCATCTCTAAAGCCAAGCAAGTAGCAAACTTAGGCCCCATGGAGTTGGGTGCACCCAAGCAGCAAGGCTACGGTGGTGGCGGAGAGGCGAAGGGCGGGGCTGGATGCAGAGTGGAGTGTCCGGCAACAAACAAGAGGATTTGGCTGTACTTTTACCAGATGGCGTTTGGTAGAACCGGAGCTTTCTGAGCATCACGCTCCGCACGGTTCAGTCAGGCTCCGCGACTGCTCTGGCTGAAGCCAACAGGAAAGTTCCTGGTGACTTCAACGGCAGCAGGCTCTTGGCCTGGTTCAAGGGGCATCGCTGCATGCGGGGTAATTAGACGGTCTGCCTTGGGCCCCGTTCCTTGTATTGCCATCCATCTGCGGTCACTCCCCCTCTCCCCCACGCTACTTAGAGCGGACCAGGAAAGAACGCGGCTCCTCTGGCCCGAAGGAAAGGCAGGCCAGTGGGTGGTGAACACCAAATGGCTCAGAGAACCAGGCTCGGGCAAAGGGTTTGCGGGGCCCAAGGCAGGACATTGGGAGCAGGACCCCTGGCCCGGCGGATGGTGAACCCAAGGCATTCACCTTGCTCGCCTGGCCCTGCAGAGGACAAGAGCCGCAGCACCCTGGGGGTTCAAGGAGATCACGAGCTAACACCACAGCACAGCCAGGAGACGCACCTGTGGGGCCAAGAGCAGGCCTGTGGGTCTGAACAGAGACCAGCCTTTGGCAGCATGTCCTCTGCTTCAGCGGCCCTCAGCTATTTCAGCCCCCGGCCAGTCCAAATTTCCAAACCAGTTACGGAATTGAGATTAAAGTGCGCTATTTTAATAAGATGGGTATTAACCTATTTACTTTGCACAGGGCCCAGTGAGAGCATGGAGCAAGCTCTTTGGCTGCATGTTTGCCGATACACTCAGCCTAGAAAGCTTCTTTGATCAACTGCTCATTGGGAGGGCAAAGCCTCTCTGGCCACATACTTAACTCTATGAATAGGTGCATTTCTCTTTCCCCTGGAGAAGCCGGGGGGAGGGGAGGTGGGCCAGGCCAGGGAAAAGATGGCAGATACAGAGAATTCTTTCCCTGCTCTGGACTGAGGGTGTAAAGAAAGGAAGCTGGATTTGCTTTCGCAGCCTGCCCTGAGAGGGATGCGCGCGCACACGTGCACACACACGACTTCTGGCCTTTTACGTTCCACTGCTGCCTTGCCATGGCAATTCAGGGGCTGCTGCACTCTGCTGAGCATTACATAAGCCCCCGTCTTTCCTCCGGGGATGCAGAACAGAAGGGTTCTGTTATTCCTAGTGCATTCCATCCCACTCTCCCCTTGCAGGGCTGGGAAGGAGGGCCACTTCTCCCACGACAGAGGCTACTTGCAGGTTGCCACAGAACGTATGATCATTGGCTCAAGGCAGAAGAGAGGGTTGCCATCTGATCTGGCTCTAGTACCAGGCAGGAACCCTCTGGCCCAGCAGACTGACCCCATGCCAAGAGACTGCAATCGCTGTGGGCCGAGAGTTTCACTAACGGGCCGGGAGTTTCACTAATGGCCCGAGCTTGCCAAAGGGACTAGGAATTGGGGGTGCCATGCTGGAGACACGGGAAAGGGATCAGGAAGCGTTCAGCACCCGTCCTCCGGAACTCAGGCCCCTTCGAACTAGAGACCCCCTGGCCTCCACACTCACTAGTCCCTCCCTTGAAGGCGGAGGCCACTAACTAACCGGCAGAGTTATGTGGCATAAGAACATAAGAATGGCTGTACTGGGTCAGACCAAAGGTCCATCTAGCCCAGTAGCCTGTCTGCCGACAGTGGCCAGGCACCAGGTGCCCCAGAGAGGGTGGACCGAAGACAATGATCAGCGATTTGTCTCCTGCCATCCCTCTCCAGCCTCTGACAAACAGAGGCCAGGGACACCGTTTCTATCCCCTGGCTAATAGCCTTTTATGGACCTAACCTCCATGAAATTATCTAGCTTCTCTTTAAACTCTATTATAGTCCTAGCCTTCACAGCCTCCTCTGGCAAGGAGTTCCACAGGTTGACGACACGCTGTGTGAAGAAGAACTTTCTTTTATTAGTTTTAAACCTGCTACCCATTAATTTTATTTGGTGTCCTCTAGTTCTTCTATTATGGGAACTAATAAATAACTTTTCTTTATCCACCCTCTCCACACCACTCATGATTTTATAGACCTCTATCATATCCCTCCTCAGTCTCCTCTTTTCTAAGCTGAAAAATCCCAGTTGCTTTCATATGGGACCCATTCCAAACCCTAATCATTTTAGTTGCCCTTTTCTGAACCTTTTTCCAAGGCCAAAATATCTTTTTTGAGGTGAGGAGACCACATCCGTACACAGTATTCAAGATGTGGGCGTACCATAGTTTTATACAGGGGCAGTTAAGATATTCTGGGTCTTATTTTCTATTCCTTTCTTACTTCCTAGCATCCTATTTGCCTTTTTGGCTAAGGAGCAATGCTTTCCTTGTGTGCTACAGCCAACGACCGCTCTGGGAGGTCACCGACTGGCCCCGAAGGGGCAGCATGAATTCACATTCTGTTTCAACAGGGCAATGTAAAATGTGCAACCAGGGATGCTTAATGCAGCTACGCCAGGGCACAGCCAGCAAGCAGCAGCCCCTAGCCAGGCAGGGCCATCCCTCAAGCGGTGGTCAAGTCCCAAACCTACCCCTATTCCAAACCAACGTGTGTCCTGCCAGACTTGCACTGCAGAGCACGTTTGGCTTCAGAAATACGGACTCGTGAGCCGAGGTACAGGCAGTGCTTCACGCTGCAGGAACAGCGCCACCCGTGGCGTTGGAGGATTTGGGCCCGTGCCCCCTGAGCAGAATCGAAGGCCCACGGCATGCACTCAGAGAAGCTCTCCCCCACCTCTGCTTTCATCTGGCGTTTGCAAGCCCGCCACACGCAGGCGGGCGAGGGAAAGCCAACGCCTGGAGAGCAGCTTTGCTCTTGGGCGCGTCTGGCCTACGCAACGCTGCTCTGCTCCCATCTGAGAGACACCCCTCCACTCCAATTAACGCTCCTGCAGATTCCATTACTCCCAGCCATAAAGACACGGTTCAGTTTATTCCCCCATAACTGCCACAGAAGTATGGCGAACATATTCCTACAGGCTGCTCAGCTTTCTTATAAAACACCACAAGCATTCCTGCACACCTGGACCGGCCCCAGCTGCCTGCCCATGTTACAACTGGTTTGGTTTCCCTTTTGGAATGAAACCCGAGCATGTGGAATATCACCTTTCATAGGGGCACCCGCGACATAACGTCAAATAGGCAAGAGTCAAGAAATCCAGGGCTCTAACCGACACGCTGTCCTTTTACTACGCAGGTGGTGCAGGGGGGCAGGCAGCTCGCAGGACAAGCTAGGGTGTCAGCAGACGTGGGCCTTCTCCTCCCGTCTCTGCAACCCAGGTGGCGCTACCCAGAGCTGTGCTACACACGAAGTGTTACCATCACTTCTCTCAGGTTACCGGGGGGTTTGGTCCCATGCCTCCGCACAGAACTTGGTCTTACCAACGTTCTGCCATTTCTCTCACACTGAACTACAGCCAGTAAATTTCACTCCGCCCCACAAAAACACCCCACCCCCTCCGCCAAGCACTTGGATACTTGTGCCAATGGAGCCTGAATCTGTAGGGACAAATGGTCACCAGTGCAGTGGGGAACAGAGTAGACTGAGATCTAGAGGCGACCAGGCCACACCAACATTGTTAGATGGGAGGCTCAACCCAGACTGAAGATATAAGGAGGGAGGGGCCTAGATCCGACATGAAACGCAAGGGGATGGGATATTTGCAGTGCAGCTTACCGACGAGGGCAGTCCTGGAGGCACCTTCCGAACCTTTTTAGGCTGCCCGTCTGGGATGGAAAAAATAAAAGAGGTAAGAACAGAGGCTATGATACCACTTTTGAAAGGGCTGGCTGCTGACGCTACTGGGCACAAGACCCACCGGAGCTTAGAGGCTGGTCACAAAGCGTGGCGTGTGGCAAAGCCACCAATGACAGACGACAGCATTATGAGCACCACGTTGATTACAACTCCTTGGTAATGCTGTATGAAAGGAAACTGACTGGGGGCATAGCATGTGGCAATGCTGCAGGTCGGACTGCTCCTGTTTTCTGCGTGTTCTCTTTACAACAGAGTTCTCCTGAGATCAATTGACCCGAAAACATTTAAATTCCCCCTCTCCAGCTGCTGCTGTGATAGCAGAGGTTCACTTATCCCAGGATAAAGGGCCATGCAGAATCTATGGATTTGGAAAGGGTGCCAATCAGTTCATTAAGGGAGGTTGGGGGGGAAGAAGGGAAAGGAATCAAACAATGCAAGGTCTGGCTCACTTCACAGCCTGAACGCAAGTGAACGCAGCCATGTTGCTCCTTAATGTGCTTAGCAAAGTGCACTGTGACAGGGTGCCAGGCTCTTGGGCCCCCCCAAAGATGGAGAGCTACTGGCCTGACTCACCCCGGCACACAGAAGAGGTGGGTCTCAGATGCAACTCAGGGGAATAAACAATATACTCTAGGGGAAAAACCCTAGATGCAGCCAGCTCAGACAAAGGGTTTATGGGTTTTTGCCTTAAGAATTAAGACTAACCCCTAGTTTGATATGAGAGTTTTAGATACTAAATACAACACATTGGCTGTGCTGAGTGTAAGCCAAGAGACTCTGCCCATTCAAACTCAACAGAGAAACGCTCAACCCATTTAAACAGTGGGTGTGAAAACCTGAAGCAGTGACAAAGTGTTCTGTAATTAATTAAGCTGTGACTGTCCATGCAAATACCTTTACCTGCATTCCCCTTTCTAAAAATAACTAGAAAACTGCATGAAGGATCACATTGCATCTGGCTCCATTTGCAGTGGAAAGACTAAAATAGCAGCAATAAAACAATTTCAGATGGGGAGAAGGGTGTGACCTGACCAGATAACATCAGCTCTGGAGCATGAGAGCTTGTCTACACTTGAAAGTCAAAGTTACACCCCATCTTAATCCTCATTAAAGCAGAAGAGCTGTTCCCGAGTATCTCCACGTGTGGATACATTTACTCCAGAGTAAGAGCACTTTGTCCAAGACATTTTTCTTCTTCCAGAGTAAGAGGCCACAGGTGGAGTTACTCAGGAACAGCTCCCCAAGGAGTTAGACAAGACCTTAGAGGCAAAAGGCACAATGCAGATGACTACCTGACAATCAGGACTCTGTTTCTTACTGTAGCTTCTAATACTCATGATGTTGCTGTACAACTCCTGGCAGCCAATGCTCCCTGGGTCAGCTTTTGTATAAGGGCCACTTGAGCGGAGGCTACAGCTGTAAAGGTCGGGGGTGGGGGGAACGGACTCTCGTGGGATGATAGCCAAGAGCAGGTGTTACTAATGATATTAAGAGCCCAACTGGACACACGGTAGGGCAGAGCTGCAGAACCTTTTTTGGGTCTAGGGCCACCGACCCACAGAAAAATCACTTGGGGGCCACACAAGTGAGAAACAGAAAACAAATAAAATCCTCACAGATGTGGCCCCCAACTGAGAAGCAGGGATGTGGGGTCTGGGCAAGAAGGGGGTGCAGGAGTGGACTGGGGGTGCAGGGTCTGGGTGGAGCTCACAAGTGGCTCCATGTAGCTCTGCACCCTGCAGCAAAGTGCTCCCTGCAGGCACTGAGCCCTGCCACTCCCCTGGGCAGCAATTCCCAGGTAATGGGAGCAACAAGGGAGAGTGCCTACAGCTTCCTCCCCATGCCAGGCAGAGCCCACAGGTCACATCTGGCCTCTGAGGCTCGGGTCCCCACCACTGCGGGGAGAAGGGGAGCCCTGAGCTTAGTGGGCTCAACTGAAGCAAGTTGTGGGCTGAATCCAGCCCATGGGCCATAGGTTCCCCACCCCTGCCTTACAGAGTCCTGATTTCCACAGGAAATCTGCCTCAGGATGGGCAACCCAAACCACTAGTCTCTCTCGGAAATCTTGCCAGAAGAGTGGAGGGAATCCCACATCTCTAAGATGCTCCATGGCCCAGTTGGGCAATGACTTTTTCAATGTTTGCCAGATCCACATCTATGTAACCCTGTGGCATTGGCATGCTGAGCTCCGAGAACACAGATCTTGTTTCTGTGTCATGAATGGCATCAAGCCAGTAGAGTATTTCTGTGGCCAACGGGGCCAACTGGACCAACGTACAGTGCAAATCAAGAGAAAAGACATCCTGGTCTCATTATCCCAGAGTCGGCACTGCTGCTCCAGAGGGACGTGCATGGTGACTTACCGATGTTGCTGTCAGCACCTCTCCTACGAGGGTTGTTTGGGTAAGAATAATACTGAGACCCTCCCTTCACCCCTGTGGGGGAAAGCGTAGTAGGACTTGCAATTCCCATTTCACTGGGCAGGAAACCAGTCTGCAAACAAGGAGACACACAAACCCTTCCATGTAATTATGCTGTAAAACCATCAGAGTCATTCAGCGAGAACAGAAGCTGCCTTGAGCACCTCCAACTAAAATCAAACCAAAGAGCCATAAAAGAGGCAAAAAGGAACAGCCCACAGGAAAAAGGAACTCCAAAGATGCTCAACGCTAAATCTACGCTAGGGATGTCGAATCCCGTTTAATTGGTTAATGTGTTAAACATGTTTAACCGATTAGCTGATTAAAGGGGGGGGGGGGGTGCGGAGAGGGTCTTATGGTCACAGCACTCCGGACTTGGGCTTAATATCCTGGTACACCACAGACTCCCCGTGCCTCAGTTCCCCTCTACAAACAGAGGATAACAACCCTTCCTTTCATCTCCCTTGTGTGTTCAGACTGTACTCTTTGGGACAGGGACTGCCTTCCCACAGCACGTCTATACAGCCTCCATCACAATGGGGCTCCAATCTCAGATGGGCCCACTTGGGGCTACTAGGACTCCTTTAACTACTCTGCAGAGCAAAGCCCTGGCTAAAGGCCTTTTAGCACTTCAGGTGAGCCAATGACCGATTTTACTTTGGAAATTCTATTCGAACCAAAGTTTTTCCTCACCCTGCTCCCTCCGCCTCAATTTACAAGCAACCTGCAGCCAGAATTTTCAGTCACCTGTGAGCGGGGGGCTGGGGAAGCACTGGGAGGGGTTCCCTAGGGAGGGGGTGGAATTTCCATCCCTGGAGGTTTCTAAGTCCCAGCTTGACAAAACCCGATTGGGATGATGGAGTTGGGGTTGGTCCTGCCTTGGGCAAGGGGGGTTGGACTTGATGATTCCTCAGGTCTCTTCCAGCCCTAGGGGACTCTGATTCTAGGTGCCTAATGGGGCACACACGTTGGAGGGGCCTGATTTTCAGCTACCGCTGAGCACCCACCACTCTGGAAATCAGGCTCCTTTGAGGCATTTCAAGCCATTTCTTCTGAAGACATGGCCAGGAGCTGAAGCGATGGCAATTCTGGCTAGAAAGGAGATGCAATTTCTAACAGCATGTGGATTTTAACAACTGACCTGGTGGATTCCCCATCATGCAAAGTCTTTACAGCAACACTGACTGGCTCAACCTGCTCTAGCTCAACCACAAGCTATGGGCTGGTGGCAGGAGTGATCGGGTGACCCTCCCTGGCCTGTGGTATGCAGGTGCTCAGAGCAGATGATCAGAATGGTCCCTTCTGGCCTTAAAGACGACTTTAAGGCCAGATTTGCTGAGTTTGCCAGAGCGGATATCAGTGCTCACTAAGGCCCGTGGGATAAGACAGGAGAACTGTGTGCCTTTAGAACAGCAGTTTGGCTTGGTTTGTTGTAAGCAGAAAGTGTTTGCTGTGTCTAATCTGCACCACAAATACCTACACTGTTTCAACCTGTTCCTTGCCTCCCATCTGGCAAAAGGCCAATGGTTGCAAGCGGGTTCCCAATCCCCCGCACAAGCTGCTTGAGGGGTGGGAGACTGTAAAACAGGTTACCAGGAGATATTTATGCCTTCCCTAACAGGGGGTCTATTGGCACAGGCTGATTATTGCCACGCAATATTCATGTCTAGCACCTCCAGATCAGCAAAGGAGTTAAGTACCAATCCCCCAGTTTGATATATGGGAAACAGAAATGCAGAGAGAGAAAGGGACTTGCCAACGGTCACCCCGCAGACCAGTGGCAGAGTCACAAACAGAACTTAGGTCTCCCAGCGTCTCATCCGCTGTGCCATGCTGCATGGATCGTGTTTCGGGGAGCGTTCACAAGCAGCATCCGTGCAGTCTGAAGCAACGATTAACCAAAATTCCAGCCTATACAATGCTGCAGCAGAACCGTCTGTTAGGTTGTATACGTCTTAAAAATAATTCTCAGCCTCTCCTCCTCTTTTGACCATTAGTAAGGAAACTCAACCCCCTCTTTTTTTTTAAAAAAAAAAAAACAAGGGGGGGAAAAAAAAAAAAGAGAGAAAACTCCTCTGCTGTTTAGACAAACTGACCTTGGAAGCTGTGCAGAACAGCGCAAACCCAGCGTTCAATGCAACACAGCACGAGTTTCACAAACCAAAGCACCTTCACATGTTCAAAAGGGAGTAGCCCATGTGCAGAGTCCAGTAGGGAATGTGGGTTGTTTTATTTAGCTTAAGAGAACGGTTTACTATATTTATCTGGAAATTTAGGGGGGTGGAAAAGGGTCTAGAAATAATAAAATCTTATTCCCTGTGCATCTTCTGAGGCTGATAAATGGCAGTAAAGGAAGATTTCAAGCTTTTCGGAAACTGGTAAAAATGTTTATAGCTGACTAGTGAAAAAAGACAGCTCTGAAATCAGTCTCTTCCAAACGGGGGTTGGGGGGGAAGATCATGTATTCACAGCTGGTAAAAAAATTCTTGCAATCTGTTCCACTGGTCATATTACCTTTGTGTGAAAAGTCTGCACATCATGGAGCCAAGAGAAGTGAAAACCTGAGCATCCCAGAAGAGACCACAAAGGGATAGCATGGCTAGTCGTTCCCGTTTTGCTCCTTAAACAGGTAGTTCAAGTGTTTTGGCAAAACGCTTACTGCCTTGCTTTCCAGGGAGCTGCTAAGGGAATTAGGAATTCCCACACCCCCATGCCTGTACTGCTGGCAGGCAGTTAAGGGTTAAATGACAGAGTGGGTTGGAGACCCCCTCCCCCTATCTGGAGCATGCAGAGCTGGGTGGTTTAGTAAGGAATGTGCTCTTCTCTGAAGCTCCCTGTCCAGTCCCTCCAAAGACTGAGCGTACACAATACATCTGCTGTGCTCCAATTCTCAAAAGCTTTAGAAGAGGCACTACTAGCCAGGCAGGTTAGAAACTCAGCCCAAAGTAACAACTGTTCCCAGAGTTAGACAGAGAGCAAGCACTACAGATACCAACTGCTTGGCTCCTTGATGTTCGACTACAACATAATTTTGGTGCCTACCCTCTATCAGACCGCTCCGCCAAAGGCAGGCGGGAGAGTTCCAGCAAACGGTCTCCTGCCGACTGCTATCTGATCTGAACCCACCCGCCCCCTCAACACTTCCATGCAAGAGGGGCCTCTTCTAGATTGCAACACCACCTCTCCCCCCTCGTTTTTTTGTTACTCTATATCCCCCTTTCTCCCTCCTCCTCCCCCCGCCTCCCCCAAATAAAACCTCCACAAAATCATAACATTAAAAAGCAAGGCCTGGCATCTGTCCCATTTTTATTTTAGCAGCTTCAGTGGTAAATTAAATCCACTCTGGCACAGCCAAACAGCACAGCTGTTTCAGCAAAGGAAACATCCTCACTTCAGAGAAGAGGAAATTATGACAAATTTGTGCAAAATTAAAACACGTTTTTATAAAAAGTTGCCTAGCCAACAGCCGCTCAAGTGAATGCAGCGGCCGGACTGTTTACACTACAAAAGCACTAGCACCATGACGCAGTGTTCACAAGGGGCGGCCTTTGTAAAACATGTCTGAGCTGGGGTACCTGCTTCTTCCCAGAAGAGTTAACTTAGGGGACTGGTGGCAAGAGGCTGGATAACTTGCCTTTTCCTAACTCAGTTCCAGTTAGATGGTCTCCTCCGATGGCACAGCCCTATACATAAGGGCGTCAACAAGTCACCCCCAAAGTAGTAGCTGGTACGGCTCTGTAAGAGCCACATGCGAGCCAAGCGCAGTCCCACGGACTTCAGGATTGGGGTCCATATCTAAGCTGGTTAGACAGAAATGGCTAAAAACAGCAGCATGAATGTTGTGGCATGGGCTAGCCATCTGCATACTACTACCCCACCTGACTCCTGGGTCTGGACTTGGGTGTCTAGCCCATGCCAATATGTCCACAGTGCTATCTTTAGCACGCCAGCTCCAACAGAGCGAGCACTAGCCTGTCGACATAGGCTGGCAGGTGCATTCCCGGATGTAACAGACACATTTTGAGCACCTCAGACACCCACTGGTTCCCAGGGAGCCGCCTGTTGCCTCGTGCTGCTGCATCAGAGGCAGCAACGCATGGTGGCAGGTGGAAGCAGGTACATGTGGGGAATTGGCTTAAAAGCTGGCTCATCACTCCCACTGGCTCCCAGGGAGCTAACTGTCACCCCACCTGTAACCGCTGACATTTTCAGCAGTCACACAGTTGCTATTTACATGCACAGTTACTATTTACCCGACTCGAAAGCAGGCCTTTCCTTCCATCATTCTAAGAAACGCTTAAAAAGCAACAAATAGTCTAGTAGTGCCTTAAAGACTAACAAAACATTCTCAGAGCAAGTTGCACCTTCCTTTGGGAAAGCCATTTCTTGAAAGTTAGTGAATTACGTTGCCTTTTTTTAAGCATTTAAAATACCATGAGATTCACCATGGGACTTACTGAGCCAACCCCGGGTGAAAGGAAGATAGGAATGCAATGGGAAAACAGCGAGGGGCACACTGAATTTAGGTTGCGAGTTCCCAAGAGTCCTAAGAGATCTGCATACTAAAACTCACATTAACTTTAATGGGGACTGGGTGCCTAAACCCTTCGGCAGCTTCATGGCTTTTCTACACAGTGTTCCCACAATTTAACTAACGGCATTACTTTAAATCAATTTAGTTAAATCAGTGTAAAAGCTGTGTGGGCACTTAAAGTAACAAAAAGCAGGCTTTATATCAATTTAACTTAAGTCTGTTAGATGAAGATTCAAGCTACACTGAAATAAGAGTCTAAAACCCTAAAGTAAGAGTCTGCATAGGATTCTGTATCAATTTAACTAAACTGATTTAAAAACTGACGTGGTGCAATTCGTGTGTACAAACAAGACCTTATACACTCTTCTTCCTTACTCCTGACTTTTCATTCAGCTTCTTAAAAATATTAAAGCATTTTTATTGCTGTATTAAGATTGTTACCTGATTTAGTCCTGGCATCCCCGTGTCTCTGCTGAACGTCGAGTAGGAAGCTCTTTCACCGCTCTTCCCTACAGGTGAAGGAAAACAAACAGCATTTTGTATACATTTGCAGAAGGGGTTGAACACACCTTACAAAGCTGCACACACTTTAGCTCACAGTGCCTTTGGGCACAAAGCCCATCTTTAAATTTTGGCTTCTCTTGCCCTTCATCAGGATGTCAACTGAAGCAGATAATCGTTTGCTGCACAAACAAGAAGATCTTTTACCTTCAAGAACAGCAGGGTCCTTTTTTTTAAAAAAATGGCAATGATGCAGGGGACTGCTTGTGGCCATGGAAACTGACGGTTTCAGAACAGAGCAAAAAACCCCTCCAGACAAACTAAAAAAAGCCATCCTCATTTGGTGGAACCAGAAACAGAATAAACCAAAAGCTAAGCATGGCTGCCCAACAGAATCGGCATGCATTTTTCCATACAACAGCAAAAGTTATCTCCATGTGCAAAAAAGGATGTAATGCTGAACTCAGATTCTCACACACAACACACATCTCTTTGGACATTAAAACCTCCTGAAACTGGGATGGTCTTTAAGTGGCAACTATTTAGCTGAGAATTTTGACCTCCCATTTATACCCTGCCTCCTTTCCCTCTTGGGAACTCAGGTGTTCACAACTTCCATGGCTTGGGAGGAAATCCAGGTCCTTTCCTAACACTTAAGGAGCCTGTCTGAAAAGAAAAGCCTCTCTTTCTAGCTGCTGTTCACCAAGGGAATATGCCCTGGGAAAAGAAGGTTGAAGCCACCTTCCTCCACCACCAAGTACAGCTGGCTGGGAAATGGGCCGTGTGTTTAGTGAAAAATGGAAGGCAGAAATGTTTCAATTCTGAAACGCTGCTGTAGCCCCCTACGTGCCCCCCATTAGCGTATTCCCTCCCTCAGTTACCCCCGTATTCCCTCGTTGAGGGGGCGGGTGCATCATGGCAGTTTTATGGCCATACCGCATCCTAGAGGAGGTAGTCTGGCCAGAGAGTGTGGCCCTTAGAAAATGGGAGCGTGAGGCATCTGAACTGTAACTCCCACTCGACACGAAGACTAAATTTGCGAGGTTCCAAGCACACACAGCACCGGCCACAGGGGGCATAATGGGACTGAGGGGGGGCTGGGTTGGCACCACCTCACAGAACCAGGGGAGGGGCCATGAGGTGCGAGCGCTGCCCTTCTCCGAGGACTGCTGGACAAACGTTTCCGGCTCTGGCGCACACTCATGGGCGCGAATATGCTCTTCTACATCTACTCAAAGCACAACTTGCCATTGTTGTGCATTTGCTTTTTCAACAAAGAGCTGAAGTCTTCTGTGGAACACTGACTTCCTCCTCTGATGTAGGGAAGTAAACGGGTAACCAGCTAACTGGTGCCCAGCCGGAGCAGCCTCCCCCTCGCCCGTGCTGCAAGCAGGGGGCTGCTCCAGCCTGGCTGGGCCCATGGGCTTACATTGGTTTAACTCGTTAACATCTGAAGTGGGATTTTACATCCCTACTCTTATGGAGGAGACACAACCGTGTCTGGATGCGTCTTGAAACAGGCAAGCAGTGAGGGCCCAGGAGGACAGTACTTGGTTTTGAAAGGCCAGGTGGCGGCTCATACGACATTCTCCTTCTCTCTAGAATCCTCCAGGCATGAAGAGTTTGCTCCCACCTCAGACGGACAGCATGAAACTAGAAACCGCCCACATGCAGCAAAGGTCTGGGGGGGCTCAGAACAGCAACACCCGCCCAGAGAAAGACTCAACCTGCCACTTCTAGTGGAGACAGCATTTAACTTGGGCGCTGCGGGCCCTCCTCGCCCCTGCACTGTGGCAGCATCTTAGCGCTTCTTCCAAGCCACAGGTGTATTCAATGCACCTCACAGAGTAGGGTGGTAAAAAACGACAGCCCATGTTACTATTTTGTTCCACAGGCTTAAATGTTAAGTAAACAAGGGTCAAAATGTCATGGGGCAGATCTCTTAAATGACCTAATTTTTAAAAGAGCTTAAGAGCTATATTTGCTACAGACCCTGAAACTTCACAGAAATAACTCAACAGGTTGCGTCAGGCAGATCATGCTTAGTCCTAAATCAGAGGGAAACCAGGGTAATTCCAGAACGCTTTATCTGGTGAGCAACTGACCAGCTTCCCCACAGCAAATATATATCACTGTTTACAATATAACGCTTTGCCGGTTATGTGACTTCTAAAGTATCCTTCACAATTATCAGGTGGTATTGTGGATGGTCTTAAGGCAACAAACAACATTAATATCAAGTGTGCTAATGCGCGTAATGCAAAACAAAAATGAAATGACTGCACACCCAATTAAAATTGCAATGTCTTTTTTCAAACAATGTTCCATTTCTGCCTGACACTCTCCAAAGCTTTAGAACATGCACGCACATTTGTACACCAGGGCTGAATTTCACTTAACTCTTGGACTAGGAATCACTTGCTCCTGTCCAGCAGTCACCTCAGCTAATGAGCACAAAGTATGTTTAAAAAACCCCACAACTCTACTCCCAAAGCACATGGGATTGTAGAGTCTAATGCTGGTATCAATTAATGCAATAAATCTAATTTATGGGGGAGGCTCCTTGGGAGTGGGGCTGGAGCGCACTGGCTACTGGCCCCACCCCCGCCTCCAAGGACTATAGAATAGTCGAGTAACGGATAAGAATTCATGCGGTTTCTTGACTATTCAATTAATCAATGTCTAACACCCCTAGATAAGAGGGAAGTGGTAGATGTGGTGCAACTAGAAAAAGCATTTGATAGTCTTGCATGACCTTCTCAATCAACTAAGGAAAAACCTAGATAGGGCTACTTTAAGGTGTGGATATAACTGGTTGGATAGCTACTCTCTGGGGGCAGTTATACATGGTCCATAGTCAGGCTGGAAGGGCATAACACATGGAATTCTGTAGGGATCAGTTTTGGGACCAATTCTGTTCAATATCTTCACCAAAAGATAATGGCAGAGTGTGAACTTCAAGTTTGCGGATGGTACCAAGATGGGAAGGGTGGCAAGTGCTTTGGAGGATCGAGTTATAATTCAGTATGATCTGGACAAATGGTCTGAGGCAAATAGTATGAAATTCAACAAGGACAGATGCACAGTACTCTACTTAGGGAGGAACAATCAGTTTCACACATACAGAATGGGAAGTGACTATCTAGGAAGGAGTACCGCAGAAAGGGATCTAGGGGGCATAGTGGACCACAAGCTAAAGATGAGTCAATAGCGTAGCACTGTTGCAATAGTGTTGGGATGTATTAACAGGAGTGTTGTAAGCAAGATAGAAGAAGTAAATTCTTCCGCTCTATGCTGCACTGATTAATAAGCCTCAACTGAAGTTTCAGGAAAGATGTGGACAAAATAGAGAAGGTCCAGAAAAGAGCAACAAAATGCCTTTGAGGGAAGACTGAAAGATCTGGGAAGGAGCAGACGGAGAGGGGACATGATAGCAGCTTTCAAGTACCTAAAAGGGTGTTACAATGAGGAGGGAGAAAAATTATTCTCCTTAACGTCAGAGAAGACAAGAATTAATGGGCTCAAATTGCAGCAAGGGAGGTTTAGATTGGACATTAGGAAAAACTTCCTAACTGGGGAGGATGTGGACTCTCTATCACTGAAGATTTTTAATAGCAGGTTAAACAAATCCATCAGGGATGGTCTAGATCCGTAGTGTCCAACCAGTTCTGAACTGTAGTGGCTACTGTTATAGCAAACTAGTCGCATTATTCAAGCCAATTAGCCACACACAACCAGCCAAACATGTGGCTAGTGTGCTGGACACCACAGGTCTAGATGGTGCTTGGTCCTGCCACGAGGGCAGGGGACGGGACTAGATGACCTCTCAAGGTTCCTTCCAGTCCTATGATCCTAGTACTATGATTCGATCGGTATTTTATTTTGGATATTGCACACATTTTTTCAAATTTTAGAGGCAAAATTGAGTTTGGGTGGACGTGGCAAACGTGGGCCAGGAAGCACGGCCTATGGGAGTTGCAGGGATGACGCTTGGGAGAAGAGGCAGCGTGCAGACCTGCCCTGGGCTGCTGCTTCTCAGGAGCTACCTCAGTTGAGCACTAATCAGACCTGGCACCCTGGGCCCCTTTCCACACCCCCAGCCCAGTGTCCCCTCCTGTAGCCTGAACCCCTCATTTCTGGTTGCACCCTGGAGCCTGCTTCCCTAGCTCAGACCCTACTCCGCCTCAGCCTGGAGCTCCCTTTCACTCAGCAACATTTGACTAACCGGCACCTCTCATGCTGGACAAAGCTTTCTCTGCTGAAGTTGCAGGGTTTCCCCTGCCCTTATTTCTCCTCCAGCTCCCTACACGCCCCTTCCACATTTCTGCAGGCCTGGTGCGCACACAGCGCTGCTGGGGTCTGCATGACATGACTGTCACCAGCTTACAATAAGCAATTTCCCAACTCATTTCCTTCCTCCCCTCGGCACACCCTTCCCGACGCACACGCCTCGCCTGAAATGAAAACCCGTCCCGGCGAGGAGGTAACTGGCTTTCCACAGCCACACACCAGACAGACCGACTGCCATCCTCCGCTCGCAAGCACAGCTGAGCAGATTCTCGCGCAGAAAAAGAGCAGCATTTGAATTCACCCCGGCATCAGGAAACTTCATCCCAAAGGGTCACTTACCCCGACATCAGGAAACCCTAACACACCTTTCCTGGCATGTCACTAAGCATGATGCTGAGCTATACTGAGCAGCAATGATCAGCCGCCCCGGTCCTCCCCGCCACACACAACTGCTGCTTCCCCGGATATGAACAGCATCTTGCATTCCACAATGCAAGCTGGCCTGCCAGTTTAAACCAAGGTGCCATTTCAGAGTTTCTGAGCAAGCACAACTCAAGTGCATCGGAACAAGGCGAGAAAAGACGATTTGCGTTTTCTCTGCATTTGCAGATGAGCCTCCCTAGCGAAAGGCAGGTGCTTACAGCCAGGGAACATCCTGCAGTCTTTCCAGGCCCCTGGGAGTTCACACGTGAATGCCCTCAAATCACCCAGCCCCCAGAAGCAAGAGGCACAGCCTCGTTCACGCCTTGCAGCCCCATCTGCACTCCCGCCTCTCCCAGCAAAATGCACACAGCAACCCACAACACAGAGCGCTGACAAAGCAAGTTTGAAGGAATTAAAAAAATATATCTGTTCCAATTCCAGTAATTCTATTAGAATTATTTCCTGGGGGGAGGGGAGGTAAAGCACGGGGAGTGATTTAAAAAATGGGAGTCGTCACACCCCCATGTCCATGGGCAGATTAAAACCATTGTCCAGGAAGAACGCAATTCACAATAGCTCACAATGCACACCCGATTAGAAACACTTCTCTGAAAAGAAGCTAATTACTAGAAATAATTACTAGAAAGAAATCTGTTATGGCTTATCAGTTTCCCTGCTGTTTAAACAATTTCCCCCTCTCTTCACTGAGGGCAAATGGTGAGCAGAGCAACTGATTTCAAAGATTGCTTAAAAAAACAAAAACAAAAAAAACCCCCACCTCTCCCCCCACTCTGGTTTGGGATTAGCAGGTTCAAGAACAAGACCGGCCCTACTAGTACAGGAGTCACGCTGTCATTGCCTCACCAGGATCGGTAAATGGCAAAGAGGGAGGACTGGCTGTCGTTTCTTTAACAGAGCTGATCAGCAAAGCTCCCAATTTTGGTCTTGTGCCATGTGATTGCTTCTTTCTGATGTACAGGACAGAAGCTGGCCCAAAAGGGGGTCTCCTCCTGGATTTCCTCCCCTACCCCTTCCATGCACCTTAGAAATACAGGCCTGGCCATACATGCTGCTGTTTCTTCAAGGCAGACACTGTAGGAGACAGGAGGCTGAAAACTCAAAGCGGGGAAGAGGCGTGTGGATTTTTGTCCAGCCAGTTTAAGGTGTCCACTGCACCTTTCTATAAAGGCAGAGTGCTCGCCCATACACGCCCTTGGATGCTCAAGAAGCCCCCTAAAAAGCCAGACACACCAGGAATATTAAATCTGAAATGCTGCACCTGTCCGACAGCGCGCAGATCCCACTTTGGAGTAATACGTGCTGTAACATCTAAAGGCCTCACTAAGCATGGCCCTGCTGGCCTTGGTCTATCGGGACACACAGTGAGTCCCTGCCCCAGAGAGCTTACTAGCTAAGTAGACAAGACAGGTCCAGCGTGCGAGGGGAGGGGCACACGTACCGGGATGAGATCACGCAGCAGGGCAGTGACAGCTGGGAACAGAATCCCAGACTCCACATTCCCAATCCAATGTCCCTTAGCCCATCTAGACAAGCTTCTAGCAGCATGCAGAAAAGTCCTCCCATTAGCCCAATAGGATTAAAGACTTTAGACTCAGCCTTTAAAGGTCAGAGGGGGATCATCTAGTCTGACCTCCTGCATATCATGGGCGACTGAACCCCCTCCCCCTCCCACACTCCTGTAACAGACCCTTCGCCTCTGGCCGAGTTACGGAAGCCCTCATCTCTTGACTTAAAGATACAGAGAATCCACCCGCATACTCGAGTTCAAACCAGCTGCTGACCTGCTCCCCACGGAAACTCCACTGAGCTGTTATTACGTCTTGGAAGGCAATACTCAGTGCTGGTCCCTGTGACGCTCACACGTTTAGCATAAATCTTTACTACTCCACTCACTCCCAGCTTACAAAATGGGCGCCCATCCCCTTCCCTTTCGGGAGAATCAACCGGACCTGTTCTGGCAGCAGCTAGAGGTGCCAGCCAAGGGCAGGGTCCCACTGAGCGAGATGCTGCACATCCCCATCGCAAGACACAGTCCCTGCCCCATGCAGCTAAACAGACAATCGGTGGGAGGGGATACAGCGTGTGTGTTTATGGGGCGGGGGGGGGGGTCTCATGGCAGAACTGAGACTAGACAATCCCCCCCCTTCCTATCCATTAGGTCACATT
Organism: Pelodiscus sinensis; assembly: GCF_049634645.1. NCBI lineage: Eukaryota > Metazoa > Chordata > Testudines > Trionychidae > Pelodiscus > Pelodiscus sinensis. The sequence goes on along the minus strand of NC_134729.1, from coordinate 28,797,678 downwards.
GCCCCTCAATGGCAGAAACTGCATCAATCGTGGTGGCCAAGTTGGCAATGGTGATTGGTAAAACGGGAGGTAAATGCTAGAGACGCTCCTCCACCTCTGCAGCAGGTGAAAAACAGCACCGCAAAGAAGGTGCAAAGTTCTGAATGAGGAAGCCCCAAGGCCAGCGCCGGTGGGCCAGAAAGATCCCCAACGCTGCCGCCATTCATGCTGGTGCGGAGGACAATGCTAACGCCAGCTGTGTGTTCTAGGCAAGGCATTTTCTGGCGTTGTGGACACTTCACCAACATCGCAACTCTTAGGACTCGGACGACTTCTGGATGATGAGGCAACAGGCACCTAAAGATGCTGTTATCTGCGCCTCACGTGCTTAGAACATCCCAGACCTACTAGTAAGAAGCCCCGTATATCTAGCCTTGCGGATATTCAAGGTCTCCTGTTTTACAACATCTCGCACTACTCAGGAGCATGTAGAAGAAGCTTCCTGGAGTCTAGCAATAGCCAGACACCCTCTGTCATGCCGTCTCTCAACAGCCAGGCCGTCAGGGCTCCACTGACAGAGCCAGCGCTGTCTCAGGCCTGGCCAAACCTGCGAGAACACCAATTCACCAAGGAGCTCAGCGGTTGTTTGAAGTGGAGCTGTTTGGGCGTGGCGACTGCCTGCATAAGCCTGGTCACGCAGAGGGCTCAGGGAACACGAAGCAATGGTAAGAAATGTGGGTTTGGTCAGCACGGGCCCCCGCCAACAGTCCCACATAGCATCCTGTCCTGTCCCACTAGTACATTCCTGTCATCCGCCCTGGCTGTAGCGGGCTAAATTCCCTCCGCTGACATGAAGCCAACGCTTCCAGCACCAACTACGATTCGTGCAACCTCTCCCCCGAAAAAGCAGCCGTGTGCAGTCACCTTACAGCCTTCCAACGAGGATTTCAAAAACCATGTGTTCTTCCAAACACGCGTGTGCTGCATGATTTCTGTGAGCAATCACTTCCCATTAACAGCATCCATAACATGCAAGTAAACCCTCCTGGGTCACTTCCCATGCCAGCCCGTGGTAGTGGAACACGACGGCGAGAACCTTGGATTGATGTGCCCTGATACGCTGTCGGGTAGCACCCTCCTTCCTCCACTCAAGTGGCCATTCCATTCTGCGGCGTCTGAGCCGCTCTCCTCACATCCCCACTCACGAAGAACAGCTTGACAGCAGCACTCACTTGAAGAGGCCTGGGGACAACTGAGATGCATAGCCCCATAGAGCTGCATGCCACTGCCATAGGTATCGCTGGAGCCGCAGAACAAAGCCTCACAAAACCCAATACCTGATGGGAAAAAGCACCCTTTTCTGCAGCTGCTGTCTAGTGTTCCTCCAACACCACGACTTCCCTTGTTAGGGTTCAACCGCTCTCCTGTAAGTTTAGACGTGAGCTCATGGGACGGCAGTGACTGCCTGCTAGGACACTGGAGCCGCATCTGGCGGCTTCCCCCCCCAGGAACCAGCTCAAGACAGACTGCCCTCCAGGTCTGTGGAATGGGCAAACCTGCCACCATTCCAAGTGAGGAATTCACGGCTGCACCCATTTGCATGCAGATGCCAACATGGACAATTCTGCCGAGGCAGGTACATAAATTAAAGGAATTTTCTGGACCCCCTGGCTCTACAGCCCAAACGCGACCTTTCCTGATGCTCAAGCTGATGGGATTCCCCAGTCCTGAATTCCTACAGGGTGATTAGCCTGCCAAACACGTTCAGTGTCAAGGGGCCTCTTGCCTCTCCATTTGTCTTTGGTGCAGGTGATGGAAAACTTCAGATCTTTTTATTTCTTAAAGCAGCACTGGCTTGACAGCATCCCGTCTCCAACTGACACACGCAGAATGGTTGGCCCCTCTTTCAGAAGCTTGAGTGGACATGTTTGGAACCTGCGGAGCTGCATTCACCAGGAGAAAAACAGTACAAGTAACCACTTCTTGGATCCATTTGTCCACGGCACAGGGCTGCCCTATACCATATGCCAGGCAAACCAACAGCTGCTAGTTGCCCAAACTCCACGAGTTCTGAGGGATGTCAGAAACCAGAATTTGGAAGATCTTTTGTGCATCCTCCTCAGCCTAGACCCCTCTACCCATCCCACTCAGGCCCAGAATTTCTAGCCCAGAATTAGCTCCTGTTGAAAAGAGTCTCTTGCCATCTTTATTTCCTCCAGGAGTGCCAGAGGGCTCTGCAAGGCTTGGAAGCTGGCCAATTAGAAGGGTGATCTCACATCCTTCTCTTCACGCATTGCTTGCATCATCCTAGAGACAGCCTTTCATCTTTTGCCCATCCATGTTGTTAGTAGGGCTGGTGCATTTTTCATTCTAACTCTCTCCCCTCTGCCCCCATCACATTCACAAAAAACAAACCAAACAACCAAATACTGTTTTTTCCAAACTGGAAACTTTTTCAAAAAACTTTGAGCTGTTCTTTTTAGTTTGCTGGGATTGTGTTTTTATTTACTTCGTAAAAAGCTTTCCAGTTTGCACTGAAGCCAGAATATGGACAATTTAGATTTCAAATCTGTTTTTTTAAAAACCTTCCTGCTGCTGAATGCAATAGAATAAATGATATTCAGTCCCCTCCCCCATTCACACACATGACATTTTTCTCATCTTTCCTCCCCTACCTTAATTTTTGCCACCAACTTTTTAGAACTTTTTTGGGACAGGAATTAACAAGTGAAAAAACGTGACCCAGGCCCGCCACCCTCCGTCTTATCACATGTAGTGGCAAAAAACCCAATTTAATTTTTTTTTAAAAAGCAATTCACGGTTTTTAAAAAAAATAATCCACTTTGGGAATGAACATAAATTTTGTAGTTTCAGATTTTTCTCCTCCCTTTCTAAATCCACTTCTTCCCCCTCCCCATCAATTCTTCCCTCTGGTGACACAGCCTCTGCCTGCAGTTTCCAGCATCTGATGCTCCTGGAAGATTAGATCTTTTGACTGTATTGGGAGACTTGTATCAAGCCACAGACCTCAAGGAGTTCTGTGGTTTCCATCAACGACCTCTCACTGGGTCTAAGGAGCCTGTAGGGTTCTGAGGGTCAGACAGACCGACAGACATTCTGAGGGAACGTATACTTTTAGTGCTAGCGACAGCCAACGGAGACTCCATCAGCCGAGGCGGCAGAGGGCACAATAACATGAATGTAGGAAGCAAAATGCAGGACAATGTAGCACTTTAAAGACTAACAAGATGGTTTATTAGATGATGAGCTTTCGTGGGCCAGACCCACTATTTGATCTGAGGAAGTGGGTCTGGCCCACGAAAGCTCATCATCTAATAAACCATCTTGTTAGTCTTTAAAGTGCTACATTGACCTGCATTTTGCTTAAGCTACCCCAGACTAACACGGCTACATTTCTATCACTATTCATGAATGTAGGAGGTTGACCAGGTTTGCAGTGGAGCCACGGGAATATCTGATGTTCTTGCAAAACGCCTGGAGTTCGGTCGTTAACAGTAAGCCTGGTTTTGAGCAAAACATCTCAGAGCTGCAAACATCTGTGGCTGAAAGCTTCTCATTCTTCCTCAAGGCAGCTCCTATTCACCTGCTCCATGAGAAATCTTAATCATTAAGTTGCCTTTAGCCAATGGCAATCCTTGCAGCCAAGTTGGTCTCTTGGACATAAAGGTAGTTTTCTTTCCTCAAACCTGAAAAATGTCATGAGGACTCTCTTATTTTCCTTAAGAAACCACCTCTGCTTTTATTACATCCTCCAGGACAGAAAGCCAGGAGCCTGATCCAACTAGGAAACAGCTCCCCCTGGGCACTCCTCATTTCCTCCTCTGGATGGGACCCTGGAGACTTAACTCAAAAGTTCCCCTTTTAACCACGGTGGGAAATAACCATCAGTGTCCAGCCAGTCTCTGGTGGTCTGGATCTGACAGCTTCCCTCTTCCATCACACACCGCGCGCAAGGAGGAAACTGGCCAACACTTGCTTCCTAGATCTATTAGGTCCATCTCTTCCTCTTTCTACCCCGCTCTAGAGAAGGAGGAACTACCGACTTTAGCAGAGATTTTCTTTAATAATCATCCCCTCCCACCCCCTTCACTAAAGGCCACTGTTGGTAACAGCCTTCTTCTCCCACTCCCAGACTTGCCTCTGCAGACACCCTGGTCATGTTCATGAGAGGGCTTTAACCACCACTGCTAAGCGAAAGGAGGGGACCATTAACCTGGATTCCTTGCCCAATGTAATTACAAACTCTCTAAGCCCTTCAGGATGAATATTTTCTGCTCTTAATCCCGAGACCGAAGAGGCAAGGGGAAAAATTGTCACGCATCCTTCTTACCCGGTTGTGCGCTAGTCACCGTCTCTGGGGAAAGAGGGCAGTGCGCATGGGCTGGCTTGGCAGCAGGAGCAAGGAGCTGAAAGAAGTGTGGTCCCGAGTCCCATCTGACCCAGACAGTCAGAGGACCACGCGGGGAGAACTGGACACTCTCTCTCGGCAAGTCCCCAGCAGAATTCGGTGAGTCTCCTGGCTACTCTGAAGACAGACCAGGAGACGGAGAGAGGGGACCTCGCCCGCCATAGGAAGGCTGAAGGGGCCAGGTCAGAGGACTGCAGAGCAGCTGCCCCATAGGGCAGGGCAGACTGGCTAGTCTCCCATCTTTTCCGCTGTTTGGCAACCCAATGGCTGCAGCGCACAGGAACACACGTCACACCTGCCAGACAGGACCTCCGTGGGGAAAAGCTCCTTACAGCAAAATAAGCTTCCCTCCCAGCAATGTGCACAGCAACACGCAGGGGTGGGGGAAGGGTCTTGATACCGTGGTATCCCAGCAGGAGGAGAACATCCAGGTCAGATATCCATGCCCCTTGGAAGACGCCGGAGCCCGTGTTGAGCAATATACATGGCGCTTCCTTCCTTCCAGGCTCTTGGAGCATCCTGCACTCTGGACAGGTCTCAAGAGAGACTGGGAACAAAACCAGCCTCTTCCACACACAAGCACTACGAGGCCGCACAACAGCCTTCGTGCAAAGCACAAGACCTTAGGCTGGTTACTGTAAGCACACAGTGGAAATGGATGTGAAAGGAAGATCTTCCGAGCCACACTAGGAAAAATGTCCGAGTGGCAGGAGGACAGAAAACAGCTACCAGCTCTCTCAGGAAGTCTTATCTCATTGTCTAACACAGCTGTACCACTCCAGATGTGCACTTACCTCCTCCCTATCAGACCCCATGCCCGTGTATTCTCACTCCTACAACCCACCCGCTTGGTCGAAGGGACTCTGAAAAATGGGGCTCTGTTTCTGGCTCTTTGACCTTGGGCAAATCCCATCTGCTTTCCCTTCCTGGCCTCCCTGTGTGTCTGTGCAGCACCAGCACAACACGGCTGTTATCTCGGAGGGGGTTCTACATGAGACTGTGATAGATTGATACCACCGTCGTATGACACAAAGGCCCTTGTGCATCCATAAAATATTGGCCGAGCTCCTGAACAGCTCTACAGCCACAGCTTGGACAACAGACATTTGGGTGGATTATTATGGTCTGTGCAAACCATGTTGGTTAACCACATTGTTGGGTTTTTCAAGTCCCCTGCGTTACACAGGACCAGCCGCCCTGCCCAGCAGCACCGCAGGCAGTACTTACCTACGAGTCCAGATCCCAGGAATGGGGGTGAAGATAGGCCGCTGTGAGACGACAGGTCCCTGTGTTCTCCATAATGGGCACCTTCGCCATAGCCCTGCTAAAGTAACACAGAACAGGAAGTCATACATACGAGATCACATCTTATTTTATCTGAAGTGGGTGAGTGACTTTAACAGGGTTCAAAAAAGCAAGATAAATTCAGCAAGGCGAGGTCCGACAACAGCTGTTTGCCAGAGCTGGGGATGGGCAACGGGGGAAAGATGATTTGATTGATGGGTACCGTTCCGTTCACTCCATCTGGGGCACCGGGCATTGGCCACTGTGGGCAGACAGGACACTGGGCTAGCTGGACCTTTGGTCTGACCCAGTCTGGCCGTTCTTGTGAATGAAGAGGAGAGAACTCCTGGGGAAATACTTGGCCAGTGGGCATTCCTCCAGCTTGCATGTCTCCATCAAAAACACCCAAGTACCCGGGTCGTATCATACCTGGAAGCCTGCTTAAGACAATCCAGATCCGATTCTTTTATGCAACTTGGTTTAAATATAACGAAGGACCCACATGACAATGTTTGGCTCTGGATTTCTAACTACATCCCCTTCCTCTGTCCATTGTGTGGAGGTGTCAGCACTTGAGAGTGACATGGGGATCCAAATGCCAGACCACAAGAGGACTCAGTGTCACATCCACCCCCACAGCCACGGAGGAAGGAGGAGGACAGCAATGCGTTGGCTTCTCCAACTCCCTTCTCCTCAGCACCTGGGGGCAGCAGGACGTTGCTGCTGAAAGGCACCCGGAACACTCCCAGGGCAGCAAGCTCGGCTGGAGAAGAGCCACAAAAGCAGCTCCCTGCAGCGAGACAAACACTCCTCTACCCTGGCAGCTCACACCCAAATGGCACCCGTCCTGAAGGAACCCGGCGCTCGGCAGCCACCGAGTGAGCAATTCCTCCGGCTTGAACGGGCCATCCCGTTCACCCCGCCCACCCCTCCCCAAAGCCATAAGGGGCGAGGGAGGGGGAGGGTCTATAAAAATGAGAAACGACGTGGTGCCTGTTCAGTCGCTGACCTAAGGGAAGGGAACGGTGCCATTGTGAAAACGAATCACATAAAGCCATTAAAACATGAGCATCTGTCAAAAAAACACCATTTCAATTAAGTTAATGTCTTTTCTCTCTTCCCCTCCTCAGGCCTCACTTACACGCTGTCACAGCCTCAATTCCTCCCCTGCAAACACTTCCAATTCTCTTCCTCCCGCCTCCCTCCCGTTGCTTTCCATTCCCACCCCACACGCCATGCCAACCTGCAGAGCTGGAACCCTCTAAGCCGCTCTCTTACAAAGGCACCTCCGCGACCTCTGGGAGGAGCGCTCACCCCTTGGGGGGACTGATCAAGATGGGAGGGGGATACGGATGGTCAATGTGTTCTGGCAGAAGAGCCTTAATAGGGAGGGAGTGTCACCCACACACCTAGTGGGGTTCACTGTCCCATGCAGTGGCACAGACCACGTACAGTGAGAGATAAGAACACGGGAGCTCTACAGCCTAAGCTGGGAGCAAACCGGCTTTGTAGCTCAAGCTGTAGCAGCTCCTACACTAAGCTCGAGAGATCCAGGCTCAAATCCATCCGGTAGTGGTTAGAGAAGCAGCTCCCATCCCCAGCCTGACTGGAGAGCCTGGTTCCAGAGCCAGGCTTCCCCGAGGTTCTGAGGATTGGGGGACTCAGGGCAGACTCCTGGCACAATCAGCCGCCAAGTTTAGCCGCTGTATTAGGTGCTGCATTCCTACATTCCGATTGCAGCCTCTCTCCTCCATCACATGAGGAGGGTAGGAGACGCAGGCGAGCAAGCTGGAGTGCCCAATAAACGCCAGGTACAATTGTTGGAATCCGGGCTACATGCTTGGCTAAAAATGCTTGACATGCAGCCACGCTGACACCCATCCACCAGGAACTACTGCATTAAGTTGGAGGCATGCAAGTCCAGCCATGGGGGCGGAAGTGCATGGTTGTCCGACCAAGCCAAGCCTATACCATACCCGGCTGCATTCTACACACTTCAAGCAAGCAGAAGGTTTGCAAGAAAGCTGCCACATTTGCCCAGGCAGGGCCATACATTGATAGCAAAACCCCATAATAGAGAGCAACTTTCCCCAAGCACCACTGCACAGGGGGTTAAGAGAGATGCGATCACAAAAATGACAAGAAAAATGTTTGCAGAAGAAAACCGACTAGGCACAGACACACACTGAGAAGCCATCATAAAGACTGTTTATTTTTGTTCAAGGTCTCTGTTTATGCTTCATCCTTACCCTTCCTTGGTCGAATGTGGAGCTGTTTTGATCTCCCGCACCCCAGGAACCTGATCCTGGTCTTTCATCCAAACCTGCCAAAAAAACAGGAAGAATAAATGTTACTTTTGCTTTATCAGCAAACCCTCAAAGGTGTCCTCTCAAAATTAACTCTTCCCTCTACAAACAGAATAATATTTTCATTAATAAACCATTTCCATTCGTTGTGCTCAACCGTCTCCCGGAACCTCCCCATTTCAGCAGAGATGAAAGCTTATTTAGCGAGCTTCAAAAAGAGCCCTACGTCGTTTGTATACATGTGATGTTACAGACCCGGGGATGGTGGTGGGAAAGGGAAGAGCTTTTTTAACTCAAGAGGTCGCTTGTAAATCTGCACTTCCTGAAGTTCAACATGCAGAGGACCACGTTTGTCAGTCTGAAAGGCAGGTGCCCCCTTACTCTCAGGTGATCCAATTTATGTCAATGCAAGAACGGAACACAGCAACTGAACAACTGCACTTGAAACGGTTTGCTCACTACATTCTGCTCCCATTTACACCTGGCAGGTCTAGGAGTAACACTACTGACTTCAGCACATGTCACCTCGATTTGCCCAGCCTAAAGGAGACCATAACGGGAGGGGCTGGTGTTCCCTGTCCTAGACACCGCCTCCCGCTCCCTAAACAGGAATGAAAATGCAAACTTTACTTTCACCCCATAATTCTGCATCCCTGGCCCATGAGCTGCACCTGAACACAAAAAAAACTTGCTCAGAACATTTGCCAGGCAAAGTCCCACCCCTTCCCCTCTGAGACCCTCTCCAAAGGATGAACAGCAAACATGACTGACCGGCAACTCTGTAGGTAATAAACTATCATGTCTCCACATAAGGAAGTTTTAACAGTTATGCCACAGGCATTTTGCCTCTTGCTTGTGCTCACAAGAGACTTTCAGTTTTGCTATAACCTCTGCCAAGTGACAAAGTAGTTTGAATCCAAGTTAGAACCCCACTGAGGGCATTCCTATTCCCAGTGTAACCATAGTGGCTTAAATCCACACCTTTGAGATATATATATATATATATGAAAAAAACCTCACACACCCCTCCCTTTCCTGTAGAGGCAAGGCTCTTCAGTAGACTTTATTGGCCACACAGATCTACTGCTCCAGCAGGTTAACGCCAACTATGGTCAATGCTAGGCATGATTTAAGGCTCACACTTCAAGAACGCTGCTGAAAGGGACATGTCTGTAAACCCACAAAACATCACAAGGTAGAGGCCACTTTTCATTTAGATGGAGGCTTGTGCTGGTTCACTTGGCTGGAAGACCACTGGTTAGTTTAGAAAGGTGGATATCTTGGAATGGGTGGGGTCCCCATTTAGTTTTAAGACAGGCAGCTAACTCCAGGGCTTTGAAAGTCAGCTAGAGAGAGATATACAATGCCTCTACCTTTGTCCAAAGGTCTGCATCTTTAACAAGGCAATACGTATTCCATATGGTACTGGGTCAATTCGTAGTCTTCGCAACTGCAGGGCTGAGATTTTCAAAGTAGTTAACTCATGGAGGTGCCCAAATTACACTGAATTTCAATGGGAGTTGGCATGGGGTGGGGGATTTTTCACTTAAGAGATTTAGGAGCACTAATCACATTGACTCAAAAAACTTGTGCTTCTCAATGCCCATAATTTTCTTTGAAAATCTAGCAGCGTACACATTTAAAATACTACCTAGAATTGTTCACAGCAACTGTGGTGTTCTCTCTCAATATGTGTTTATATATAAAAAATGCATTCCTGACACAAGTACACACTTCAAAACAATTGCACTCCTCACCGACAGCCACTGCACTCAGACGGCAATGTTTTCCCTAAATCATCAGCTTTTTACATGATTAGACTCACTCAACTCCATTTTCACTGTTTCAAACTTTGCACTTGACCGAACAAAGGTCAGCATTTAAACAGGTATCGACACTAAAAATTCACATTCATTTAAGAGGCGATGGGGGAAACGGCTTAAGAGGCAAAAAGCCAGCTCCAGACTGTTTGCATTCCCAGCTCCGAGCTGCAGTATGCACCCCAGCTAGTCAAGAAAGGTAGCAACACACAGTCATCCCATGCCTCACAAAATAGCAGCTTCCTAGCCCTGAGCTGATATAAAACTGAAGGTGTGAAGGGTGGAAATGTTTTGTATTACAGGGGGACGTCTAGGCCTGGCCTATCCTCACACCACCCTCTCTCTGGCATAGGCCTTGAGCGTGCTTTACTGTTGAGTGTAGCAAATCCTCGGTGCGTCCGACAGAATCCCGCATAGGACCATGAGTCCTCGACATCTCATCAAGCTGGCACTGGGCAAGTCCGTTGCTTATGCCATGTGAAACTCCAGCAGGGCTCAGGGTGAGATTCTTACCACAGTCAACAGGACTATGTAGCACTTTAAAGACTAACAAGATGGTTTATTGGGTGATGAGCTTTCGTGGGCCAGACCCACTTCCTCAGATCAAATAGTGGAAGAAAATTGTCACCAAAGGATACAATTAAAAAAATGAACACATATGAAAAGGACAAATCAAATTTCAGAACAGAAGGGGGATGGGGGCGGGGGGGGGGGGGGGAAGGTAAATGTCTGTGAGCTAATGGTTGTGACAATTTTCTTCCACAAAGGATCTGAGGAAGTGGGTCTGGCCCACGAAAGCTCATCACCTAAAAAACCATCTTGTTGACTAAGACGGCTACATTTCTATCACCACTTTACCACAGTCAGTTACTCTCAGCTCTTGGAGCACAAGTTACAAGCCAGCGTTTAAAACAAATCGAAAGCCTTGCATTGTTTGTCTGTATAAAATAAGGTCTTACATACCCTTTGGCCCTAGCGTCTGTACGTTATACTGCAGAGCGATGGGGAGAGGGGGAGCGTGCTGGCATGGGGGTGGCCATGGGGTGCTGAAACACTCTTGGTCCTTGCACCAATTTCATTTGAGCAAAGCTGATTATTATGGCAAACACGCCATATTTGTCTCCTCCGCTCCCCTTACTGTTCATTTAACCAGAAACTTCTTTCAAATTACATCCTTCTATTTCTGTGCCTTTGTGTTAATCATTTCCCCAGAGAATTGGTGTTTAATTGCTGTCTAATTTGCATAATTATGCATATTAATCTCTACACCTAATGAATATTCATAATTCTCATTTAGATTTTGTTTTCTAATCAAAAATTTCCAATGTGATTACTGTGCAGAGCAGGGATAAGCCTCTAATAATACCTTGGATACTAGGGAGAATTACTGCCAATTCTCCCACCTCCTACTTCCTAGAATAAACTTTTGCTTTGCTAATGTGTTTTTCTAAAGCAATTCATCTGCATACCCTGCAAACACCAATAAAAATCAGGAGACAGAAATGCTCATTCTATTCATGTTGGTTTCAGGAGTATTTCCAAAGCATTTGGACAGCCTGGGTGAGACGGCAAACAATAAACAGCTTGACTTCAGAGCATCCTGAGTGGATTCTTCCCTCCCACTGGGAGGAGGAGACCTCTGAGACACCAACACACCACCCTCACCTGTCATTTTACCCACCTCACCCCCACTACGGAGCATCCTTTTATGGCAAGAAGAGGGAGGGGAAGACGTGACATACGACAGAATAAAGCGTCATTTGCATTCTGGGTTTTAACATGACAGTAGCTGGCAGGTCAAGGCCCCTTTGCAGAACTTGCCAGTCAAAGAGACGGAGGGTGGGAGAGGAAAGGACATGCCCCATGTCTTCCTGCAGGTCAGTGTTTGAGCTGGGTATAGAGACCATGGCCTATATATCTACTGGCTACGCTGCATAAGCTTGCATAGGACAGTGAAACGAAGCATTACTTCACCTAAAGCCCAAATCTCCTTTGTCCTCCCGATTTCCTACTTCCTTATTATTTTCTAGACAAGCGTTTCTCAGCCAGTGGTACAAATACCCTGGGGGGTACTTGAGAGTAGTCCGGGGGGGGGGGGGGGGGGGAGGGTAATATCCACACAACTGAAGTTTGGAGAAAACTGCATTTTTGTTTTAAGCTTTACAGCGCTTTATTATTTTTGTACTTTTTACACCCAAAAATGTCATCGCCCGCCCGCCCGGCTACAATTAAGTTGTTTAAACAAATGGGTTGCAATGGTAGGAACAAATTTTGTGTGTCTGAAAACTGTAGGTACTGGGGGTACTTATAAATTGTTTTTTTAAAGGGGTATTTCATAAAAAAAAGGTTGAGAACATTGTACTGAACCTCCATTCAGCTACAGAAGCCGCTCTGGGACAAGAAACAACGCGCAGCCACTTCTGCAGACAGTTCAGATTAAGCTTTGGGTCATCTCATTGGCATGACTTCAGACCCTTTATCAGAGGCGGCACCAAACCTGTCCCTCAGGAACGGAACTGTGGGTAGTGGAGCCGTGTAAACAGAACATCCAGGTCCCCACTAGGGATGTTAAACTGCGAGTAACTGACTAATCAAATAGTCGATGCAAAATAGTCGATAGGGCATCTCCGCCTTTGAAGAGTAGCAACAGCCCTAGTACACTTCAAAGGAGAAAGCGCCGGGTGGAGCCTGGGATCAGCTGGGGAGTCCCGCGATGACCCTGAGCTCCGTGTGGCGCTGCCGCTTTGAAAAGCTGTGTGGAGCCCAGAGTCAACGGGGGAGTCCCCAGCTGATCCCAGGCTTCACTGGTGCTGCCGCTTTGAAGTACCCCCGCCTCTCACCCCCACCCCGCTGCCTCTTTCTGATAGAGGCAGCAAAGCAGGGAAGAAGCGACTAGTCGACTCTGCTGGATGCGCTGCTCTCTGGCCACCTAGCTACCAGTTTCCTGAAGAGCAGTTGCTGAGGGGAGTTTTCACAAGCCCTTTCTGGGAGCTAGGTGTGAGGGGAGGGGCTGTGGGAGAAGGGCTTAAACGCCCTTGGAAGCTCCCTCCAAACCGAGTGCAGGAGGACGGTCAGAGCTCGCTTCTTGGAGGCTGGGGGGAAGGTCCCAGGTAACACAGGGGACTTTAAAGGTCAAAAGCGCATTACACTTTTGTGCAAGCGGCCAAGGTGGGAGAAGTCGTCTGGGATTTAAACCCTTTGGGCCTGCAATGCAAGCACTGGGTGCAGCTCATGGAAGTGCCGGAGCGCGATGGGAATACGCAAGGGACGGTGCAGGATAACAGGGGGCGGTCCAATCAGAACCCATTCAGCCCTGGATTGTGGCGTTGGACCTGCTCGGAAAACGGCCCTCGCAGCCCTTGTCCCCGCCTGGCATTCTCTGGAGAGCCCCTGCACTAGGGTGGCACAGAGCCCCCGGGTAGGGCACAGCTGCCCTGGGTGCCGTACGAGCTCCTGCAGCCCCGTCTCTGATGCAATCCACCATGGAACCTCTGGCCTCCGGCTTGAATCTGCGGCTGGCAGGCTGCCCTGGCAGTGCCCCAAGAGGGCAGCCAGCACTGCTCCCGGCAAGGGGCAATTCAGTGGGGATATGAACGCTGGCAGAGCCACATTCTGTCTGTGCTTGTGGCGAGTGACAGGCCCCCTGGGGCGGGCAGGAGGAGAAAAATCCAAATGGCATTTAGCAGGTCAGTTGTAGGCAAGGCCTTTAAAAGCTTTCAGACAACCCCACTCCCAGGCCGGGGCTGTTATCCCAGGATGGTAGGAGGGTCTCTCTCCCCTCTCCCCCGCCCCTTCCTGGAACTTGCCCTTCCCCCTTCTTTTCCTCAGCCACCTCGGAGTTGGGATAAAGTGCCTGTCCTCCATGCTCCGAAGTGGATTAATGACTGGGCTAGACAGAAACCGTCACATTTCCGTACAGTCAACAGTTCTGAAGAAACTAAAGGGTTCCTCTTCCAGCCATCACCACACACGCAGGCGGGCGGCTGCTGAGAAGCGCCGAGAGCTAATGGACTTGAGATTATCGCCTTTTAATTCTGCCAGCGAGCAGAGCCCTGGAATTGTTATTCTGGATTCCAGACAAAGCACACAACCAGAACGGCTTGAATACTGCGAGGGCTCACATCCGGGCAAGTGAACAGGCGCCTCTTCCAGGCAGGGCTGGCCGCGCTGCCCATGATTCGGGCTACACCACACTCTGTTTAGCCGCTTACAACCTGGCCAACTTCAGGCTGAAATCAGACGTGCCTCAATCCGAGTACGATCACAGTGAAGAAATTTCAGACCAATGGCTCAGTGATTGGAGAACAGCTCTGGGAAAAAATAACTTTTGCCCAAACTCAGGTGGCAATTTTCTTTGAACAGATCAAATCCCTCCCCCCACCTTCAGGGCGGCAACGTGAAATTCGTAAAGGTGTGGCCTGCTTGTCTTTTGCTATTCCTAGGAAAGTCGGTCACACCTGGGCAAGTTATAAACTTCTAAGAAATCTCAGTTCATGTACGCGCTATATGGAGACTAAGGTTATGTCTACACTAGAGACCTTAGAGCGGCTACACGAACAGCGGTGCGGCTACAAGGGTAAAGCTGTATGTGAACAGGAGAGATCTCTCTCAGCAATTCTCTCACTCACAGGTGGACTTATTTCATACCCCCTAAGCAATACAAATTACACCAACATAAGCAGTAACATGGACTGTGTCTTTAGCAGCTAAAACAGGGGAAGGGAACCTTTTTTGGGTCAGGGGCCACTGACTCACTGTTGGAGAACACTTTAACTTGCCCTGGCACCCCTTAAAAGGATCTCAAAGTCACCCTGTTGTTTCAGGACAATTCCAGGAGCCTAATACACAGGGAAGCCTTGGAACTTAACTTCATTTACAAGTTTGGGACCCATCACCAACACTGAATAATGTCTATGAATAAAGACATTACCTGGCTAGCACACGACCTTCCACATCCTAATGACTTAACCAACCAAACAATGGGTACTTAAGAACAATTTGCACACTCTCTATCAGCTTCAAGTAACAGGAACACTAATTCACTATCCCTCCCCTCCCCCCCATCCCCTATTTATTTTGGAACTGGACTTTTAATACTCCATTCATCTGAAGAAGTGGGTTGCACCCACGCAAGTTCATGGTACCATCTACACCAGGGATTCTCAACCTATGGGTTGGGACCGAAATACGGGTCTCCTTTACATTTCAAAAGGGTCGCTGTCAAGTGTCTCCTCAGGTGACTCTGCTCTCTCTCCTCCCCTCGTTTTTGAATTGCCTTGGCTCACCAAGTCTTCCTGAACTGTCAAAATGGGTCCCCATCTGGAAAAGCTTAGGAACCGCTGACCTACATGTTTTGTTCGTCTTTAAGGTGCTGCTAGACTATTCCTTGTTTTTTTTAAGTTTTTCCAGTAACAGACTAACTCAGCTCCCCCTCTGAAGCAAGAAAAAAAAAGCCAGTCAGGAGCTGCACACACGTGAAGAAAAAAACCCCGCACTGGGGTAGCCCCACTCTGAGGAGAAAGACGCTCCCCACATTCCCCTTGCACACCACAGCCGAGGGGGACCCAGACTAGCAGATTGTGTGTGTTCCAGCCCTGTGAGGGGGATGGCAAGTGGGGCTGGAGCGCCAGCGCGGGATCTCCAATGCTGGGGGGATTCCCAAGACTCAGGGTCTGGATCCAGACAAGGCCCTGGGCCTTAGGTTCCCCACCCAAGCTAAAGCCTCGGAAGAGGATATCCTCACTGAGCATGTGCCAGCTTCTACGGCTCTTGGTGGTGACCAGAGACCACATGCACCATACCCACTGAGCAAATGAATATGCTCCAGCTCACAGCCATGGGGCAAAGCGGATCCCTTCCCCATAACCGCTGCTTTGGGCCAGGGGAGGCACCAGAACTCAAAGCAGGGAGCCTCTCTCTGGAGTCCCCCGGGGGACTCCTCTGCTGGCAGCTGTCTGACTTGCATGCAGATGAGGAGATAAAAGGCAGAGAGAAAGGAGGAGTCTGATAACACTGAAGGGCCTGGAACGGGGGCAGAGGGTAGACACTGAGGAGGAAGGGACTGGGAGTGGTTGGCCTAGGATGGGGAGTTGTCTGGGTAGCCAGGGAGGTAGAACAAGAAGCTTGGGTCCAGGTTGGGCAAGGAGACATAAGGAGCCAAGGTAAGGAAGAGACCGTACTGGGACAGGTTCAAGGAGACAGAGCAGAGGAGTCTGTGCCCACTAGAGCACATGGCCATCTAAGGCAGAAAATGAAATCCAGATTCCCAAATCTCTGCTTTCAGCAAACAGCAGTGACATTCAGTAGTAACGTGGGTCTCATCTCCTTCTCGTGCTGGTCCAGATAAATAGATAACAACCTACTACTGCTGTCAGTTACTCCCTTAGCTCAAGTGGCAAAGCTCTGTCCAATGGATGTAAAGGTTCCAACCCTGCTGGTGACTTGTGCAGGTGTCAATATGACACCACATGATCAACTAGGGATGTAAAATGTTGATTATTTGGCTATCAAATAGTCGATGCGACTCAAGGAGTCCCCCGCTGACCCCGTGCTCCCCACGGCGTTTCACAGAGGCAGCGCTGCATGAAGCCCAGACCGGCTGGGGACCCCGGGTTGCATGCGGCACTGCTGTTTTGAAGCACTCCCTCCACTTTCCCCCCATCCTGCAGTAAGCGGGGGAAACGAGCAGTCGACTAGCCTGTCGACTAGTCGTTTCCACCCTACGATCAACACCGTAATATAGAAACCACCGTCCAGAACACGGCGTTTAAAAAACGTTATTCAGCGTGCACAGTCCAGCATGCAAATGCTCGGAAAGGCCAGTGGTAGGCTGCCGGGGCAACACTAGCTCAGCTCCCATTGGAACGGGCATTCGAGAGCGGCTTTTAATTAACACAATCAAGCCCTTTTCCCACTGGGCCCCGGCCTCACTCACTGCACAAGAGGGATTTGCCCTAGGGATGAAGAGGTGAGACGGGAAGGAGGCTGTTCTCTATACCTGAGGAAGGTGGTAGGATGACCATGTGTCCTGTTTCGACTGGGACGTACCCTTTTTAAGGCCTGGCCATTTATCTGGTGTCCTCTTGCCAACTGATCCAGCGGAGGAACATTCAATGGGGCCCCACAGGTCAGGCCTCCAACGGAGGGGGAAAGGGACAGAGTAACCCACAGGCCAGCCCCACATGGTGTCCCACTCTCACTCTGGGAAATATCAGCAACACCTTGTATGTAGTGAACACGGCAGGGGATTTCATGGAGGTAAGGGACCATCTCCTGGTTCAGGCAGCTGAATGCTGCAGCCCTATGAAATCTGAGCCTATCCCTGCCACAACATTCCTATGTGATATTGGCCATGGAACTTAAACCAAACTTTTCAGTGTGGTTACCAATAGTTTTCCTCGTTTCCTCACTGCCTGACTCAAAACCCCATGGTCCAGCCCTCTCAGCTGCCACTGAGGACAAAGGGAGCTGCGCTTTGGACGTGCAGCACTGTGTCTTGCTACAGCCTCTGAAAATCCAGGTCTGAGGTGTCTCGTGTGTGCACCCAAAATTACTGAATACTTTTGGCCTTAATCTTTGCCCCTCAGCGCTCCTCATGTGCCATGCAGATAAGACCCCTCCCCCCTCCCCTCACCCGAGTGTGGTGAAAATAAAAGTTCGTATTTGTGAAGCACCAGATACCATAGTGATAAGCACCAGAGAAAAGCCTGGGAAGAAATTAATAGGTCTGTCTTCTGAGCAGTGTTTGGATAGCATGCAGTATTCAAGGCCTGGGGCCACAGACTGAACAATGAGGGAAAAAAACCCAAGATATTAATAGCTGCTCGCTAAAAGAGCACTTTTCATTGTGTGTGTTGAGCGAAGCAGGGATTCTGTGAAAAAAATACTGTCATACCATTAAAGACTACTTTAAGACGTTTGCCCATGGGGGGCATTAAGGTTTTACTTGGAGTGCTTGAATTCACAACTTCGACAACTTTCTTTTCATGTGTGCGTGTGCATGTAAGTAATACAGATGCATAGGCATACATGTTGGCATGCAGCTGTTCTAAGCCAACTTTTAAAACAAAAATATTTAAACTAGCCAAGAGTAAGACACTTTCCAGTTCAGAAATTACAAGACTGAGGACTGCCTCCCCTCCATTAATACAGTTATTAAAATAAAAGAAACCCACAGATTAATTATGCTTTTTAATAACCCTGATCATGAATATTCATAATGCATTTCTTGCTCGTGTTCTAATTAAAACGTACTAATAGAATAAGATGTAGCTGTCAGACAGTAATTTTTTTTTTTAACAGAATTTTTATGGTGGAGCTAAAAAGAGCTGATATACAATTACAGTTATAAGCTCTCAGCATGGATAAAAATAATTTATCCCAAGTTTAGCCTCAGTAAAAAAAGCTCCATCTGATCAAAGATACGATCAGATCTTTCCAGTGTCTGCCCACAATAAAAGTAGTCCAGGTCCCATAAATGAAAGACATTCCAAAGGACTTGGTTCAAGGGAAGAGTTTATTTGCAAGCGAGAAGACTGGTAAATTCAGAGACAAAGTTATCTTCAGACTCATATGCTCCCACCTACCCCTTATTTTCTCCTCCTTTCTTCATTGCTTCGGAAACAGCAAAATGACATGGATCAGCATTCTATTTAAATCCACAAGATCTCACCCCCCCCCCCCAAAAAAAATTGGTGATAAACTATTCCAACCAATTCCCCCCTTCATAACTCCAAATAAATCCATGGTTTTCTCTATCCTCAAATTTGAGGAAAAGAGGTCTTGCCCCCTAGAAGCACCCCACCACAGACGTATGCTGCAGACTTTCTGATCTGGCAATACTGAGGTAAAATAAGAGGTACATTTTTGAATAAACATGGTACAAACAAGCAGTTTTAGCACATTTAGGTTTTTAGATGAATTCAGGTATCTAGACACTTTCAGAAATCCCACAAGGCCCCATAAATACCTTTAAAAATCTGGTCCCCAGTGCCTGGAATAATTCCCAGTGCAGAAAGATTATGGTGAGGATTGAAGCCACTTAAAACAAATAATTCTTAAATGAGTGCATAAATTCGTTAAAAGAATTTACGTTTTCTCTCTCTCCCCTTAAGTTCCAGATGACACATGCTAATTTCCACACACAGCTCAGAGCCCCAAGTGCCCTGGATTCCCAGAGGCAGAAAACGCCCGGCAAAGACTCCTATTCTTGCTTCAGGGAAAGATGCTTGCAAGACACAAGAGTTTATTTGGAAGCCAGTTTGTGCTTTGAAGCACTCGACACTCCAGATGGACAGAAAATGCCCTTTACAGAGCCAAAAATTTTGCCCTGGAGGTTACAATCAAGTCTCTCACTCGTGTGACTCTGGTGCAAGGATACTATCTCAAGAGCACAACAGGTGTGTCTGCCCGATGGACAGTCTAGCACTAACAATCACTGGGGAATGCCCAAAACTCTTCAGAGGATTTTTGTTGCAACGGACCACAACCCCTATGGACAACAATCGATGGGTGGGCAGTCAACTCCACCACAGATGGAAACCCCTTGTGGACATCAGAGCCATGGAGCCAAGAAGCGGTTGTGCTCTTTCCCCTGGGTTGCTGTGGTGCATTCACAAATTGGGACACAAAACAGAGTTTCCTTCAAACATCCTTGTGCTAGAGGCCGTCAGAAGGGAAGCGTGTTGCCAAGCAGGTCTGGCCTAGCTACCAGAAAGCACTGGCCTCTGGAATATGAAAAACGTGA
Source organism: Pelodiscus sinensis (assembly GCF_049634645.1). Classification (NCBI taxonomy): domain Eukaryota; kingdom Metazoa; phylum Chordata; order Testudines; family Trionychidae; genus Pelodiscus; species Pelodiscus sinensis. The sequence goes on along the minus strand of NC_134729.1, from coordinate 28,778,115 downwards.
AGAGGCAAAGTTCTAAGAGTTGGGAGGAGAGTGGAAGGAGGAGGAAAAAGACAGAACTGAGGGGACCAATCGCTGGAACACATGGAGCAGCCCACCTTTTGGAACTGGTGAAAGAATGGACTTAGGTCCCTTTGGAGGCGTACACACAGGGAGAGGAAGGGGTGGCATTCTACTATCAAGGCTACCAGGAGAAGGGCTTGCCTGTACAACTATCACTAAAAGTGCTCTCCTCTTCGCTCAAAAACCTGTTTAGTGGGGCTAGTCTCTTGCAAAAGACATGAGGCGCTTGCTCCGTGTGAGCCTTAAAAAGCTCCTGGGTAAATGCAATTCTCCAGCGATTCAGAAGCAAGCAAAGCACCCGAGAGAAACAGGAAAGGCCCACCCGTAGACACACATGACTTTCAGAGGCTGTCTTTACAAAAGCCCATGAGCTTCCATTTCTGCAGCTGGGAGTAAAAACCACAGCATCAGCAGTCTAGTAGTTTCATGCCTGTGAATATAGCCCACCTTCTCTCCCCCACCATAAGCTAAACAGGTTGCCCCTTCCTGGCACATGCTGTCTACTTCCATTGGAGATGGGTCATGGAGCAAGCAGTCTGAATCACAGATAAAGAAGTGGGTGCCACAGTAATTTGATTTGAAACAGAGGTGACAGAAGGCTGCTTGATAAACACTTCCAAATTAAGCAGCTTTGTGTCCTAATCACTCTGGCGATCAGCCTTACAGCAAAATCTCCACTAAAAGGGATTTGAAATCAATAAAATTAGTCGACTAGTAATTAGCTTTAGCCCCAGTCAAAGTAGCAAAGTTGATTTTCCTGACAAGCGTTCGCTGCCCTGCCGCCGCACGCATGCGCGCAGAGACACACAGCGCTCTTGTTGTTAGAAAGCCACAGATGCATCTTAAAGAACAAGACACCTTCAGCAAGAGTCACCTTGATACACGGAAATTCTCCTCGCTCTTTTCAAACAAGGCAGGGCATTTCATCAGAGTTCTTGATGAATAAATAAAGCAAAGTTTGCAACTAGCCCTATCTAACCCCAAAATAGGAAAAAACAGATTTGAACGGAATGCAGTCATTAACGGGTATGAAATTCCATTTACAGGACGCCAATTGTGGATGGGCCTACACAATTGGTTCACTTCCTTTTCCCGGCTCACGACAAAAACAATTTAAGAAAAACGACATGCTGGACACCTGGAGTGGAGTTCAAGGATATTAACGGTGCATGAATGGAGGAAAGTTACTCCCCACTCGCCACATCCCTCTTATTTATCAAGGCTTCCAAGAGCTAGACTAGAATCCTCACCTCTCTTTAGCATGAGCTTCTTTTTCATGGACCCACTGCCTCTAAGTGAGCAGTTACCAGGTAGGAAGACCCAGGGACAACTGATGGGAGGAAACTGTGGGTCCCCCTGGAAATAACAGGTAGGCAAGAGACCCACCCACAAGCAGAGAAAATGTAAACTTCCTGCTTAACACGTAAGAATGTTTTCTCTATCGACCAGAGAACACAAAACCAGTAACTCATGGCTTCAGCTGTAGCTGTGCAATGGAGAGGGAAGGAGAAAGATAATGTGTGAAAACTGCAGCTTCCTATGATCTGATGTGCTGGGAACGGATTAGCAGGCTTTGTTCTGAGTGAGCTGCACAAGGCCATGAAGTCAGGGGATCTGGGGTCTGTTCTCTGAATCTGGACTTATCCCCCAAGGTCACTCACACAGCGCTGTGAGGCTCACTTCATTCATGTGTGCAAAGCACATCGAGAGGCTCAGATGGAAGCAGAAACCCACAGCACTGATGAATGACTCAAACCCTGCCTCCATTCATCTCCCCTCTGCTGCCCCCAGGAAGCGGTGGGTGGAAATCAGATGCCTGGGTTCATTCAGGAAAGCAGGAAGCTTAGCTGTGGAAGTCCCATTTTGAGGGATGCAAGGTGTTAAGAGCACTACAGAAATAAGGGAGCCAAAGACCATAGGGTATCCTCTTCTAGACCAGGTCACTTGAACAAGGACAGGGCAAAGGGACCTTACCCACTGTGACCCATTCGGGGTGGGGAGGGGGGGGAAAAATCAGGCAGATCTCTCCCATTTATCTCTGTTGAGAATTTGTGAGGATAAGACACTAGACAAGATTCTCCAAATAGCAAAACACGCACGCACTCAACCTCCATGCACTCACCCCCAGGGCGCTGCCTGCTGCTGCCTCCCCCTCCCCCAATGCGCACACACGGATCATTTTTTGACTTAAAGAAAAGCTGATGCCACCACTTCAGTGATCATTAATTTCGCCGCTTTGCATCTGCTCTGGCATCTCCTGCCTTGTGTTCTAGTTCAGCAGTTTTTGTATGGTTATAGTCTATGCTCAGAGCAGAATTTTAGGAAGCGGTGGGGGGATGGGGTGGAAAATGAAGAACAGAGAGAAAATCCTTTCACTGCGAGGTTTGAACCAGGGGAGGAGTGTGGACTAGGATGTGAGTGACTAGTCGAATGACTACTTGTTCCCCCCACTTGCTGCCTCTGTATCAGAGGCAGCAAGGAGGGAGAGGGGTAAGAGCAGGAACTGGTGCTGGGGGAGCCAGCTTAAAAGCAGGGCAGGGGAGGTAGAGCCACAGGGTCCCAGGGGAGCTAACCCCACTGTGGCTCTCCACTTTAAATGGTAGTATGAGCCCACTGGGTTCTTACTACATTTAAAGTGCAGAGCTGCAGCATCCCAGGGATGGTGCAAGCTGGGAGTGTTCCGTCCCAGCTTGCGCCGCTCCCGGGAGCTACCACAGGGTAACCCACCCCGGGGTTAGCTCCTGGGGGCAGCACGAGTTGGGACTGAACAGTCATCCAAATTCCATCGACTACCTGATAAGTCAACTGATAGTTAACATCCCTAGTATGGACAGAAAAGAGGTACTAAGTCTGCGGACGAGGTTAAAAAAAACAAACAAGTTCCAACACAAACACAACGTACTTTGCCTAGGCAGAATCTCTTGGCACACTACAGTTCCAAATGAAGCCTGCACTGGCAGCTCGTGTTCTGAATAAGAAATGGTGCCTGGTCTGAATTCGTAGGCCAATGGCTACTAAAGCACAGGACAGACCAGAAGAGTGGGTAACACAACAGGACAACTGAGAGAGGAGCCCCGCAGCCGCCATGAACCCAGCCCTCGGCCTGCAGCCAGTGGCTAACCAGCTACATTAAGTATTTTAGTGGGTTTTTATCTAGCTGTACGAGGAGGGGAGAACATAATTCTGCCAACCCCACAAGCAGCCTGTTCACAGCGTGACAGTTCCGGGAGTACATCAGCTCCCCAAGCGCCAGGCCTGCAGTGCCAATGCTATTCACGCAGGGCATTAGACAAAAGTGGGTTGGCGCTGAAGCCACATGGTGGCTGCCTTGAATCAGGGAGGAAGAGAGGTGCCTGTTTCCTCTCACCCCCGTAGCTGAAAACCACTGCCCTAGAAGAGTGCGGACTAGTCCATGTCTCCCGCCAGCTAGCACTTGCCTCAACCTAGAAAGTGAGGGGAAGGGAAACAGGTTTCTTGAGTGGGCATGTTCCGGGGGAAGGAAGCCCAGCAAAAGGGTAACTAAGGAACTTTTCCTCAGCTACAGCGCACCCCACCGCCATACCTCGGGCCCTGCGACGGCCTTTACTAGGATCCATCAAATGCAAAGGGATGTTGATTCCACTCAGAGCAGCAGATAGTCCCCTGCAAGCAGAGCCCAGCCTCAAGGCAGGGAATTCCACTGCTATGAGCAGAAGAGGAGCTGGCGGCAGGTTATGCTGAATTGTACCACAGCCCTCTGCATCTCCAGTGTGAACGCCAAAGACGCCCACAATATGCAGCTTGATACACGTTCACAGTGAGTAAAGCAGGGTGGATGCGGTTTTCAGGGCAGCACATCCAGGCAAGGAAGGCTGCCTGCGCTGCCACCAAGGGACAGCAAACCGTGCTAAGGGCTAGGTGACAACAGCCGGGACTCCGGAGAGTGGACGCCCTTTCTGGCTCAACCACAGGTGTCCTGCGTGCAAGTCACCGTGTCTCTCTCTGCCCCTGGTCCCAGGCTGCGAAACTGGGATGACGATGTGATACTCCCTTCCGCTCCTGTCTTAGCTATCAGAATGTGAACTGTAGGGACAGCATCCGTGCATGGCCCCGCGCAATCAGGCCTTGCTCTCAACTGTGTCCAACAGGCACTACCACCACCATCATAAATAAAATACCACTAACATTCCAGCAGGCGACTGTATGCCTGGTCACAGACTGGTGGACAGAGCAGTGCCAAAAATTAACTTTGTGAATTTCAAGTCAGATGTGTCTGTGTACAGATCATGAGGATGAGACGCACCACGCCCCATTATTTTAGGAACCAGCTTGGAAAAATGCCAGTCAGGAGGTAGTTTCTCCTCCTTCCCCCTAGATCAGTCCCCTATAATGATGGTCAAGCTCAAGCAAGTGGCTGAATAACCATTAATTAATCCTCACCTTGAACAGTCTCTGTCAAGAGAAGACAATGCTGATCAGCAGCTGGATCTCCCTGCTCCTGAACTCAACCAACAAGATATTTCTATTACTCCATCTAGCAAGAGGGAAAGTAGACAAGCAAGTTCTCTGGGTATTTACTAATACTTGGTACTTGCTGTGCTTTCATCGGGAGAGCGCCAAGCACTTTATAACCGTGGGTAAAGCATCACTTCCCCACAACAGGTTGTTTTAAATGGGAAAGCTGAAGCACATGGCTAGGAAGAGAATCCAAGTCTCAGTCTTCAGGTTGCCTACTATGAACCAACCCTGTTTATATATAAAGTCTGGAGCAGGCCTTGTGTTACAAAGTTTGGAGCCTCTGCTTTTCATGAAGGCCATCAGAGCTAATACTCTACCACATATTTCTACCTAATGGTCTGGTTTTTCAAAAGCGTTCATTGCACACAACTTCCATCTACAGTGAAGACATCTACAAACCATCTGGCCATTTAGTAAAACTGACATTTCTGATCAGATCATTTTGTGCTGAAAATTCTCTCTCGAAAAGCTGCTGTTTAAGTGTCCTCCCTTCCTTCGCCCAGGTAGATTTCGGATCGCAAAACAAAAACCCTATCAAAAAATGAAAGAATATTGACCAGATGAGTGCATGTCTTTTAATGGATTTATGAGCGACTCCTAACATCTATGCGAGTTAGGGAAGCAATATTATCCTCATTTTACAGATGGGGAACAGACGCACAGAGATTGAGACAAGCCTGTGGTCACACAGGAAGTCTGTGGCAGAGAAGGAACGGCTTGCCTCCCAAAGCTCAGGTTAGTTAGGACCCTGGGCACTGGCTCACCCTGAGCAGTCCAGATGAGAAACCAACTTAAATAGGAAACATGATGCTAATACAGGCACCACCAAGAGATGGTCGCTATCCTCACACCACACACCTCAGAGATTGTTAGGATAAAGTTTCTGCGCTAAGACATCACAACAGCAGAAAGGATCCTACTGCAGAGCTCGATAATACAGTCAGCAAGATGCCACCGAAGGGAAAAAACAAAACTGTGACGACAACCAGAGGGAAGAAAATAAGCTTTAAGCTCAAAACACTCACAACAGCTGTAAAAACAAAGTCACAACAATGACCAAACCAGAGCACAAAAGCAGCAGCATGAAAACAATAAAGATTGAATCTAGGGTAACACAAGGTTCAACCTGCCTACAAATCAGCTACTTCAAAAGGCCAATCAGTGCCTGGAACTGACCAACGGGGAAGGACTAGTGATGAAGAGTGACAAATAGGATCAAGAAATCCCCCAGTCCTGGCGAAATGGGTCTGGAGCATGAAGGGGGGCAAGAAAAGATCAATGGGTGAAAAAACAGGAAGAGGAGCAAAACTCACACACTTAGTTTTTAATTCAGAAAGACAGTAAATGTACGAGCAAACATGGCAATGAGCATTTGCTTTGCCCTTTGTTAGTGCTTTTAGTAAAACTTACACACAACTAGAGGGACATTTTAGCAACTATTATCTGAGCCACAATCCCCCTATGAGATACTCACATGTTATCCGCTTAATGGAGCCAGAGACTGGCAAGGCAAGGCCCAAAGGCCTCCCTCACGGCTTGTGCAGTTATCAGCCATGGAACTCTGACTCTCAAGCCTCTTCATTAAATGCTGCCCCACGCTGACACCCTCCCTCCACCCCACAGCTGGTGGCATGGCGCAGAAGTTTAACCAAACACTTAAGGAAGCTTCAAAGCACGGAAGGAGGAAAAGCCCGTGACGGGGCCCTGCAGAAGCAGCACAAATTTGACTGGCTGCCCTGAATTTTTATAAAAGGTGGACGTGGAATTATCTTCTATTGGGCTGTTGGCGAAAGACATGCTTTTGCACTCCACGGAGCTGTTCCTCAGGGACCGACACAGCTACACCACCCCTGAGTTTTACAGTGGTTAACGTGCACCTTACTGGTCAACATTTCTTGCGTTCAAAAAATCGTGGGCCAGTTGGAGGTGTATGGCAGCAGCTAGACTCTGCCAGCAGCAGCTTTTCAAAAGAGTTCCTTCCTATACTACATAGGGCAGCAACAGCACCCCAAGCACCACAGTGCTCCTGTCCCAACAAAGTGTTCAACACAGCGTAACACTTTTTTCTTTTGCAGTGGAGATATTACTTCATGGCATCCCCATGCCTGGGACATGTTTCATAGTGAAGAAACAAGGACCTTTGAGTAGCACCATACTAGTTACAGGGCTACTCAACTCTGGAGAGGCTGGAGAGGGATGGCGGGAGACAAATCACTTGATCATTGTCTTCGGTTCACCCTCTCTGGGGCACCTGGTGCTGGCCACTGTCGGCAGACAGGATATTGGGCTAGATGGACCTTTGGTCTGACCCAGTACGGCCGTTCTTACGGAAGCCCTAGGGGCAACAATGACACTCACAGCACATGCCGAGGGCCACAACTTAAGTGTGGTTGCATGTACATGCAAATATATATGCAAATAGCTTTTTTTGCACTGACAGGCATGAATACAAAGATTAAGACAAGACTACACAACACACAGGCCCCATTTAAGTCAGTTCTGATGATATTAATAAAATGTAATAGTTAGCAGATTTCCACCCATATGACAGAATTTTTAATGAGCAATGACAGTCCAGGAAACGCATATCAACAGAAGACCATCATATTGAATCTCCGTTGTGAAGCATGTTCCCAGTGGAGGCCATGTTCAAAGGACCCCACCCACAGGCTGCGTGTTGAGCTCCGTGTAAACCCAAACTGCACGCGGCCCGTGGGCCACATGCTGAGTAGCTCCGAGTTACAGGCTGAAGAGACCCATCAGATTAATCAACTAAACATCCCTAGTTTGGAGGGACCAGCAGATGAATGAAGTTGATTAGATGCAGTTTATCAACTAGTCAGAATTTCCATCGACTAGTCGATAAAGGGGGGATTGCAGAGCTGCAGCGGGGTTAGCTTGGGAGTCAGGAGCTCTGCCTTTTAAATGTATTAAGAACTGCCAGTCTCAAACCTGGTCCCCTGCTATACCTCTGCCTCTCCTGCCCCCCATGGAGATGGTGCTGGGGGGGAACTGGCTTTTAAGCTGGCTCCCCGCAGCACTGGCTCCTGCTCCCCCTCCTTGCTGCTTCTGATAGAGGCAGCAAGTTGGGGGGAGGAAGCAACTAGCTGAGTCACTACTTGACTATCCGAAAAGCTTATGCTTATCGGACAGTCGACTACCCGCTTACATCCTTACTCCAAACAGGGCCTTCCTTAATGGGATCACAAATATTCCATTGATACTAGGCTGCCTTCTGGCCAAAAAGGTGAAACTACAGTGAATGAACACACAAGACAACACTTTCTAAGAACCCTCACATGGTTTTATTCTCTCCATTTGTGTACCTCAGTATGGTACAGGTTGAACCTCTCTAATCTGGCACCCTCGGGTGCCGAATCAGAGAATTTGCTGGACTATGGGAGATCAATATTGTCTAGCAGCACGACCAATGATACTACTGTTTGCTGGGCTCTGAGAAGACATTTAGGGGCAAATTAGAGCTAAACAACAGCCCAGAATGCTGAGAGCCAAGAATGGTGGCTATAAACAAACTTTATGGGACCACCAGAATGCTGGCTGTGGTAAGAGGACAGCTGGCTAACTAAAATCATGCTGGACCACGGATGTTGCTGGATTAGAAAGGTCAATACAAGGCTGAACATTTTCTTTCCTTTTTCATTTGGGAAATGACTGGTCTTTCCTTAAACTCCAGTGGCTTAATGAATCCAATGACAGAACTGATATAAACAGAGTGAGCAACACCCATGACCATAGTAATAAATGGTGCAAGATATTGGGAAAGTCCTACAGAAAAATTTGTGTTGCGGTAGTCTCCAATGGTCTTGATTAGGGCCCTACGGTGCACACACCTCCTCCCAAAAAGAAACCTTTCCGCATAAATTTTAGCGCTGCAAACCAAGACTGAAAAATCCAAGGAGATAAACAGCATCATAAAAAAGATGAAGTGTTAGACCTAAGCCTCTTGGCTCTGTCCTAGTAAAGAGAAAGGGTTTTCTTTGATTTCACCATAGCTTACAGCACTGCCATGTAAGCACTTGCTTCAGACAGGAGTTTTCCAATGTAATTAATCCATCCCTGCGAGAGGCAGCAGCAGCTGGACTGACAGAGGAATTCTTTGGTGGACCTAACATGTCTACATTGGGGCTTAACTCAGCTTAACTATTATGGCTCGGGGATGTGAACGTTTCATAAGCCTGAGCACTCTGGGGAAGGAGACAGACTATCAGGCCCAAGCTGACGTCATGACCTTCTCAAGCAGTCTTTTTAAAATGTATGGGGCAGCATACATTACTCTTCTTACTATTTCAAGTTCCAAATACTTTTGCACCAGGTGGTATAATTTCTATATTAATTTCACCTACCGTATTTAAAAACAAACAAACAATCCAACAGGATGGTTGAATATGCCACACAAAGTATACTTAAACATTTCCACGGTAACCAGACCGCATCAATCGAGTTAACATTTTAATATAACTTTCCTGGGGACCACTGTATGCAAACTCAGAACCTGAGCATGATTTGAACTGCACACTGCAGCTCCCAACTTACTATCCACACAGACAAGGCAGATGAATCAACATGACAAAGGTTTTTTTCAATAGTGACTACTGATTTGGGGTTGCCCATGAGAGACCGTTTGAAGGGGTCTGGTGTTTCTAAAAGTGTCAAGCTGCTCTTGAAGTCTCGGCCTGTGTTCGGCTCAATGCAGTGCTGTTGTAGCCACGTCAGACCCAGAATCCTAGACACAAGATGGGTGAACGAGAAATCCTGAGGCACCTTATAGACCAGTGTTTCTCAACCAGTGGTACGAGAACCTTTAGGGGTACGGGAGAGAAGTCTGGAGGGCACGTCAACACAACTGAAATTTGAAGAAAATTGATTTTTTTTTAACGTTTTACAGGGTTTTATTATTTTTGTACTTTTTCCACCCAAAAATTTCACCACCCGCCCAGCTACGCTTAAGTTGTTTAAACGAATGTGTTGCAATGGCAGAAAACAATTTTGTGTGTCTGAAAACTGTAGGTACTGGGGGGGTACTTTTAATTTTTTTTAAAGGGATACTTTATATAAAAAAAGGTTGAGAAACTGTGATAGACTAACAGATTTATTGGAGCATAAGCTTTTGTGGGCAAAGACCCATTTTGTCAGTTGCATCTGACGAAGTGGGCCTTTGCCCACGAAAGCTTATGCTCCAATAAATCTGTTAGTCTAGGACAGTGGTCTCCAACCTTTTTACACCCAAGATCACTTTTTAAGTCTCAGAACAGGCGAAGATCTACTGCCCCGCCCCTTCCTTGAAGCTCCGCCTACATTTCATGAGGAAATCTAATGTAAATGTACTGCACAGGTGCGCAGTTCAGAGAGGGCTCAAGAGCTACTCTTAGCACCCCTGAGATCTACCGGTAGATCGCGATCTACTGGTTGGTGACCACAGGTCTAGAAGGTGCCACAGGACTTCTTGTTTATGCAGATTCAGACTAACACGGCTACCCCTCTGATACTTGTTGAAATGGATGAGAATATTTTTTTATTGGACCCACTTCTGTTGGCAAGACAAGCTTTTGAAATGCACGAGTGCTCTGTGTAGCTTGAAAACGTCTCTCTCTCACCAATGTTTCTGCTCAATGGCGTTCTTGAAACACCGCATGATCAAGTATGTGAAAGAAGAGATCTGAATACCAAGAGATACCACCCACCACCCAACAATGTTTGCACCTCTGTAGTGACTGGACATTATGTGAGGGAAGTAGAGGGTCCAGCAGAGGGCAACCAAAATGATTAGGGGGCTGACGCATATGACTTATGAGGAAAGGCTGAGGGAGTTGGGTCCGTTTAGTCTGCAGAAGCGAAGAGTGAGGGGGGATTTGATAGCAGCCTTCAACTTCCTGAAGGGAGGTTCCAAAGAGGATGGAGAGAGGCTGTTCTCAGTAGTGACAGATGGCAGAACAAGGAGCAATGGTCTCAAGTTGTGGTGGGAGAGTTCCAGGTTGGATATTAGGAAAAACTATTTCACTAGGAGAGTGGTGAAGCACTGGAAGGGGTTACCTAGGGAAGTAGTGGAGTCTCCATCCCTAGAGGTGTTTAAGTCTCGGCTTGACAAAGCCCTGGACGGATGGATTTAATTGGGATTGGTCCTGCCTAGAGAAGGGGGCTGGACTTGTTGACCTTCTGAGGTCTCTTCCAGCTTTATGGTTCTATGACTTTAAGTACGGGCGTGGTGACTGTACTCTACAGCTTCCTGGCGCATGACAGCATAATGGCAAAGCTATCACCTTTCACACAATTCCAACGTGAAATCTCCAAGCTGGAATTAGTGATGGGAACGTCAAGTGAAACTCAATATAGCCAGATAGGAAATTATCCCTGGTTTACGATATCTTTTAGCTGCCATTCAAGCATTTTCAACAGCAAATTAAAAATTTGTTTTTAAAAAAGGTATCCAAGATTGCTGGGCTGATTCATGACTAAACAGCTATAATAGAGTGAGGTCTTCTCTCACTTAAATAGCCTTGCTCCTGTCAGACATTGTACTTTTGTTGGGAACAGCGGTCAAAGCCCTCTTCTCTGCCCCCAGTTTATACGCCCAGACTCAGGCAACAAAATGGATTTCAGAGAACAAACCTCCCCAGATCAAATGATTTTTAAAAAGAACGTGGATGCCTCGCAATGTAAGTTTTAGAATATGCGCCTCTTTACCCATCTGGAAACTTGATAAACGGTACAAATGCATTAGAGAAGCTACCCTGGAGAAGACAAGGCCGGTTTATTCATACACATATCCCATACCCATCATTGTGATAGTTGAGCATCATTTATGAAAGGTGCATGTGGTATTCTTATTTTCTCCCCAAAAGTCAAAGAAAGCTGCATCCCAGTCTGTATCAGGGAGACATCCTATTCCCGATCAGACACACATTTTATTGCATACAATGTTTTCAAACCAGGAGCCCCCTCTATTTCTAATCCTTTTGCCGAGTCCCAGGTCCTGAATGCTACAGCTTATTCTACCTTACGGCCTCAGCTCTAAGCAGCTGCCATCTTGAAACCAATGCAAGATGAGCGTGTGCCTGTACAGCACATGCTCCCACCAACACCCTCAGTGTATTTGGGTAACGATAGTCTAGCAAGCACCTTTATAAATAGGCAGCTCTGCAAACACCTTTTAAGTGTCAAATACATTTAATATTTACATTTTGCTATGGAGAACTATAGACTCAGTAGATACAGACTCACACAATAAAGGTTTTTATTCCACTTATTAGAGGTTCTCTCTTTGGGGGAAGGGGTAGCGTACATTTCATACCCTGTTACTTTACTATTTGTTTCCATCTCATTCATTTTTACTACAAAGTTGCACATTCCTGAAAGATAAAACAGGCACCGGACACAAACTCACATATTTGTGCTGGGAAAGAATATTTTTACTGAGCATATATAGAAATGCTTTAAATGCTAGTAAGGAATGGAGTAGTGCAGCGATTTCCAAACTTTCCTCAAGAGCCAGTTAAAAAAAATCATTGATGCCCACGACCCAACATAATTATATCTTTGAACTAGTGTGGGGGCTCCGGAAAAAGGCCAGGAACAAGGAGTTTGGAGTTCAGGAGGCGGCTCAGGGCAGCGGATTGGGCACGGACTTACCTCCCGCAGCAGAGATATAAGGCTGGCTTCCCACCTGTCCCAGCACCTCAGACCATGTTGTGCCCTGGAAGCAGCCAGGAGCAGATCTGAGTACTGGACAGAGGGCACAAACGGCTCTGGGTGCTGTTCTCACACACAGCCGCGGTCCTCCCCAGCTCCCGTTTCCTGGAAACCAATCAATGGGAGTGCAGGGCCAGTGCTCAGGGGGAGGGCACTGAGTGGAGCCCTGTGACCCCTGCCTAAGAGCTGGACCAGTTACTAGTCACTTCTATGGTGCCACATGGCCCATGGTGCCAGGACAGGCAGGAAACCTGCCTTAGCAACCTCCACTAGTCACCTGGTCATACCACAGTAAAGCGACCAAGCACAAGCTGTACTTTAAAAGCCACTGGAGTACACTGCATATGCCTCAGAATTCTGTACACAGAATTGCATATAAATGGACCATTAATTTCCATATAATAAAATTAAAGGCAAGTACAGGCAGTCCCCGAGTTATGCGGATCCGCACCTACGAACGGGGCTTTTCTCGCCCCGGAACTCGCGGGTGGCGGGACCACCCAGACACGCAGTGGTCCCGCCACCCCGTCCTCCGGGGCGAGAAAAGCTGCTCCGGGTGTCCCTGGTCTGCTGGGGACACCCCCCCCCCCCCCCAGCAGACCAGGGACACCCGGAGCAAAGCCGCAGAGGCGTGGGACCCCGCCGCCTCCGTGGCTTTGCTCCAGGTCTCCCTGGTCTGCTGGGGGGAGGGGGGGGCGCGCAGCTAGTGCCCCCCCCCAGCAGATCAGGCTTTTGTTGTGGACGCCTGGGGTAGAGCAGTTGGGGGTGCTGCCGGGTTGGTCTTGGGGGGACCTACCCGGCAGCTCCCCAGCTGTTCTGTCCCAGGCTCCAGATTCAGCCGCTGTTGAAACTTATCAGTGGCTGATTCCAGGAAGCTGGGGGCAGAGCAACTCTGCCTCGGGCTTCCTGTAGTCAGCCCCTGGTCAGTTTCAGCAGCAGCGGCTGAATCTGGAGCCAGTTCCGAGTTACATACAAATTCAACTTAAGAACATACCTATAGTCCCTATCTTGTACGTAACCCGGGGACTGCCTGTACACACTAAGGGTGTTAAAATGCAATTGACTAGTTGATGGAATTTCCATCCACTAGCCAACAGACACTTCCACATTCCTCCTTAGAAATGGAGGGGCTCTTGTACATTTCAAAGGGGGAATGCAGAACACCGCATACAGCCCGGGGCCAGGGGGAAGTGGCACTGGGGGAAGTGGCCAGGGGGTAGTGGGGGCTCTTGTACATTTCAATGTCATGGAGCCCAGGGTCAACGGGGGATTCACAGTCTCCCTGCTGACCCCGGGTTCCATACTACAGCTGCATGCTGCTAGGAGGCAGCGGGGCACGGGAGGGGGAGGAGGAGGGCGGAATATCGACTAGTCAGACTATCTGATAAGCAAATGGTTATCAGATAGTTGGCAAGTCTTTAACATCCCTAGTACACAGACGCGCATGTGTGCGCACACACACACTCACTCACTCTTTCTTCTGCTCCAGTTTATATCTTCCTGAGTATTTCTGAAGTCAACACATTAGAAAGGTTTTTAACCTTGTAAAGATACAACCATAACATTCCCTTGCAGGTGAGTTCTAACCTGATTGTGGTTTGCCATCTTTAATCAGAAAATCAGACCAGGTGACAAATGCCTGCTTCCCCCAAACCCATTAACGGCAGCCACTAATATGGCATCACTTTGGATGGATGCCTTTTCAAGCAAAGTAATGTAAAGTGACGGTTATTTCATCCAGGGTATCCACTGAAACTAAAACAGTTGGCACCCGTTCAAATCACAGGAACGGTCTAACTTACACATGTAAAGACTGCCACCTCACATCCTCTGCTGCACTTTTAAGTCAGTGGATGAAAGGGTTAGCGACAGTAAAGAATTAGACAAGTTAGTAAAGATGAGGCCATATGGAAATTTGGCAGCTGCCTACATAACACACACATTTGCATCACAATGTCTTCGGCACTTTAACGGGTAAATACGTATTGCCTTTCTTTCGGAGGACGATAGCGGTCCAATGCACCATGGCCTCTAATTTTTCTTAATTATAAACTTATAAACTTGCCTTATAAACTTCCTTGGAGCAAGAGGACAAAACAGCTCATGTCTTTGTCAAGAGTGTTTGGCGAGTGGGGGAGGGAGAGAAGTGGAGTCAAACACAAGAGCATTCTTCTGTAACAAAGCATAAAGGGTCCAATGCTGAATGGTGCCGAGTAGTCTCCTCTCCCGCTCAATGAACAGGAGCGCAAGGTGCACAGGACCGTGCAGGATGCGGCCCTGTGGCTGGCAGGATAGCCGGTACATTAAGCAAGATGGTGATTCATTCCCCAGGAAGCGTCTAAGAAGAATTGTTCGACACAATGAAAAAAAACTTTCCTAAACAAAGTGTTCTTCACCACCACCTGTCCCTGCAAACTGATGAAAGCTCTTTATTCTGGTTCGGTTTGCAAATATTTTTAAAACTATGGTTGCCACAACAAAGATTTTCCTCCCCCTCTCCTTTTTGGGGAATAGCAGGTGGTGACAAACCTGATTTTGTGACTTATTTGTTCCTAGCTCCTGGGATTCTACATTGTGGTTCCTTCCACTGAAAATAATGGTGTAAGCTGCTATTTTGACCCTTTAGTGTGTATCAAACTTCTGCTCACAGCACCGTGCATGAAGGATAGAAAAGTCCCACTAGCTCACTCTCTTCCCAACGTCGTAAGCCAGCAACAATTATCCAAGGGAAATAGAGAACCTTATGTGAACACGTGAATGTAAGCAGAACAATTGGACTTTAGGAGTGTGTGTGCTCTTTAGCAAATTTTTTTCCCCACAGCGCCAATTATTACAGCATGTATGGTCAAAATAATGCAGCCCGGTGAGAGATTTTTGCCTTAAAAACAGCTTGTAAAGGACAGATGTGACCTATTTAGAGCTTTGCCAAATATTTCTGTAATTGAATATTCCATCGATTATTTAAATTTCATTAAAAAGGAACAGTTCTATCCACTTGCTACTAAGCAGCATCATTCCAGAGCCACATGGGATATTTTTTAAAAATAAATACTTCAATATGCTCTTTTCCTCTTTCCTTTCTTCTGTGAAGAATTCACATCTTTGCAAAACAATCTATTCCCCATTCCAAATTCAACTTCCTTTCTCTTCAAAGCTATGAGAACACATTAGAATAGAAACATTTTTATCCAGGCTTACCCAAAAAATTCCTCCAAGTAACAAGGTGCACAGATCTACAGATTTGTAACAGGAGGGTCTTCAGAATATGCTGATTTGGAGGCAGAAGACGACATATGAGGGCCTTTGAGGAGGGAGGACCGATGCATTTCTCAGTCTCTTCAAACAGCAAAGGATACCTGGCTAATGAATTATGGAATTTGCTTCCAGGATCGTTCAATGCCAGACAGATGTAGCAGTTACGTACTACAAAGCTCAACTGAAACATCAAAGTTTCTTAACTGACTCAAACGCAATATAAGCTCTCAATTTTTTAGAGAACAATCTGCACGGGAGTAAGCCAGATCTGCGGACACTTTCTTCGAAGACACACATTTTTCAGGCGAGCGCAGACACATTTTCTATTCTCTTGTGCGCTACAGTCCACAGACACATTCAGTGCGGCTTTAATAGCATCAACTAGCCAGGGAAAGAAGAAAACCATCTCACAGCATTCTTTTAATGAAGGCAGAAAGAATAACTCTCTCTCAACCCAAGGGGTGCGTCTAGACTACAGGGTTGTTTTTTTGGAAAAACAGCAGTTTAAAAAAAAACAAAAAAACCTTAAACCTGCATCCACGCTGCAATCGCGTTTTCGAAAGAAAATCGAAAGAACGCCGGGGTTTTTCTGACATTGGTAAACCTCATTCTACGAGGAAGAACACCTTTTCTGAAAGAACTCTTTTGGAAAAAGGCGTGTATGGGTGTGGAAGAGGGAGTTTTTTTTAAAGAAGAGAGAAGAAGAAAAAGCACAGGTGCCCTGGTGGCCATTCTGTCTATAGCAATCACTGCTTACATGCGAGATCTTTCGAAAAAGTGCATCACTTTTTCGATGCATTTTTGCAACATGGATGCTCCCTTTCAAAAAGTTTTTTCGGAAGACCTCTTCTGAAAAAGCTTCTTTAGAAAGAAGCCTGCAGTTTAGACAAACCCAAGGACTCTAACCTGGAGAACTCAAGAGGAGGAATAAATCAACAAGTCATGTGGCCGTTTAGTAACCCCTCCTAACTGTGTGCAATTGTATGTGCTGTCATGGTACTATATGCCATGGGATATTATTACTGACTACCTGACCAGGATAGGGAGAGCGACTATGAAATGCTAAGGGCGATTAAGAGAGGCTATAAAAATAAAAAACCTCAACAACAGTGGAGGATTTCAACTCTCCCCATACTGACTGAGTACACGTCACCTCGGGATGGGATGCAGAGATAAAGTTTCTTGACACCTTAAATGACTGCCCTCTTGGAGCAGCTGGTTCTGGAGCCCACGAGAGGAGAGGCAATTCTTGATTTAGTCCTAAGGAGAGCACAAGATTTGGTCCAAGAGGTAAATATGGAAATAATGGCCATAATGTAATAAAATTTAACATCCCCTCAGCAGCTCAACACCATTTAATTTCAAAAAGGGGAACTACACAAAAAATGAAGAGGTTAAACACACGCATTAAAAGGTACAATATCAAAAGTAAAATCCCTGCAAGCTGCATGGAGACTTTTCAGAGACACCATAATAGAGGCCCAACTTAAACACAGTAAGAGAACCAAAAAAGTGCCACCATGGCTTAACCACCAAAAAAGCAGTGAGATAAAAAGGCATAAAATTTAAAAAGTTAAATCCTAGTGAGGAAAATAGAAAAGAGCGTAAACTCTATCAAACTGAGTATACAAATATATTGAGAAAAACAAAAAAGGAGTTTGAAGAACAGCTAGCCAAAAAACCCAAAAAGTAATAGCAAAATGTTTAAGTATATCAGAAGCAGGAAGCCTGCTAAACAACCAGTGGGGCACCTGGAGGATCGAGATGCTAATGAAGCATTTGAAGACAATAAGATAATTGCGGAGACACTAAATAAATTCTTTGCTTCGGTCTTCATGGCTGAGGATGTTACAAAGATTGCCAAACCTGAGCCATTCTTTTCAGGTGACAAATCTGAGGAACTGTCCCAGACTGAGGCAACATTAGAGGTGGTTTTGGAACAAATTGATAAACTCAACAGTAACAAGTCACTGGGATCAGATGGCTTTCATCCAAGAGTTCTAAAAGCTCAAATGTGAAATTGCAGAACTATGATCTGTGGTTTGTAACCGATCCTTTAAATCGGCTTCTGTACCTAATGACTGGAAAATAGCTAATGTGATGCCAATCTTTAAAAAGGACTCTAGAGGTGATCCTGGCAACTACAGACCGGTAAGTGTAACATCAGTACCAGGCAAATTAGTTGAAACTATAATAAAAAATAAAATTGTCAGACACATAGATGAACATAATTTGTTGGGGGAAGTCAGCATGGTTTCTGTAAAGGGAAAACATGCCTTATTAATCTGCTAGAGTTCTTTGAAGGGGTCAACAAATATGTGGAGAAGGGGGAATCCAATGGATTATAGTGTACTTAGATTTCCAGAAAGCTTTTAACAAGGTCCTTCACCAAAGGCTCCTAAGTAAAGTAAGCTGTCTGAGATAAGAAGGAAGGTCCTTTCATGGATTGATAACTGGTTAAAAGACAGGAAACAAATGGCAGGAATAAATGGTCAGTTTTCAGAATGGAGAGAGGTGTCCCTGAAGAGTCCGTACTGGGATCAATCCTATTCAACTTATTTATAAATGATCTGGAGAAAGGGGTAAACAGTGAGGCGGCGAAATTTGCAGATCATACCAAACTGCTCAAGATAGTTAAGACCAAAGCAGATTGCACAGAGCTTCAAAAAGATCTCACCAAATTAAGTGACTGGGCAACAAAATGTCAAATGAAATTTAATGTTGATAAACAAAGTAATGCACATTAGAAAAAATAATCCCAACTGTACATATAAAATGATGGGGACTAATTTAGCTATAACTTTGAGAGATCTTGGAGTCATTGTGGATAGTTCTTTGAAAATATCCAATGTGCAGTGGCAGTCAAAAAAGCAAATGGAATGTTAGGAATCATTAAAAAAGGAATAGAGAATAAGACAGAGAATATATTATTGCCTCTCTATATAACACCTTTGTACTCCCACATCTTGACTACTGTGTGCAGATGTGGTTGCCTCAGCTCCAAAAAGATCTATTGGCCTTGGAAAAGGTTCAGAAAAGGGCAACAAAAATGACTAGGGGTTTGGAACAGGTCCCATAAGAAGAGAGATTAAATAAAACAACTTGGACTTTTCAGCTCAGAAAAGAGACGACTAACTGGGGATTATGATAGAGGTCTATAAAATCATGACTTGTGTGGAGAAAGTCAACAAGGAAAAGTTATTTAGTTCTTATGTTATGGGAAAAAGTAAGGGGTCATCAAATGAAATTAAGAGGTAGCAGGTTTAAAACAAACAAAAGGAAGTTTTTCTTCAGGCAGCACATGGTAAACCTATGGAACTCCTTGCCAGAGGAGTCCAGCAGCCCCTGTCCATGCTGCTGCTAGAGCAGCCTCTGTTCACAGTGGCCGGGGCGGGGCACAAACACAGGGTACTGCCAGAGCAGCTTCCCCTGCCCTGCCGCCTCCTATAGAGGCAACAGCACGCAGGGGCAGAGGAAAAGGAAGCTGAATGGGAGCTTCCCCCTGGTAGCCTCCTACTTGCTGTGCAGGGTGGGGCATGATGTCTGGGTGTCCCCCTCCTCATGTACCCCATTTCCACAAAGTGAGCAGGGTGGGGACTCGGAGAAGGAGCGGGTGGGGCAAAGCCAGTGGGGTTGGACATAGATCCTGGATTGACAAATTCAAAGAGCAATCTCGTGCTTAAAAAGGTTGGCAGCCACTGCACTAGAACATTTAGGGGCACCAAGTGGGACCTGGGCCAGCGCCCATGGGTGGCAGGGAGGGAGCACCATGCTTCCAGTCCCACCTGGCAACAAACGCCTAGCTCAGCCTTCAACTTCCACTGCTGAGGATGTCTCGGTGACCTCTCTTTTAAACAGGCACCTTTCCTCTTAGTATGGCCTACTGGGCTGGACTAAGGAGCCCTGGCTCTGAAGGTGTTTCGCTGGGTGACTCTGGACGAGTCATTAGCTCTCTTAATTGCCCCATCTGTGAACAAGGAAAATGGCATTGCTCCCCTTCTGAAGTGCTTTGAGATCTCTGGATGTGAAGAGCAAGGCATGAGCTGGCTGGTTTTATCCCTCTATATTCAGATTTCATGTTACTTCTGCTAAAACCATCAGCAAATTAAGTTGCATAAAATCCATTGTGGTCTGGTTCCAGAGAGAGTGCTCCACTGAGACAAATGGGGCTCTCTGCAAAACCTCCCAGCCCATCTATCTGCAGGCGCCGCCAGACAGCAGGTCACATCCAAAAACCAGAAAGTTTTCCCTAAACAGCTCCGCCGACAAGTGAAAACTTAAATTCTGTAGAACTGTAGCCCTTGAAGTGGGTGGATGAATGTGTCAAGCACCGTACGCTCCTGCCCCAGGGTTAGGGCAAGAAGCCAGACTGCCTGCAGTCTCCCTGAAAAAGCCTTAACATGGAATGTTTTGGGACAGGGAACCCATCAGAGAACAGTCAAACTGGGGAATAAAGGCAAGCAAGGAGGAGACGACATTTACGTAGGTTTAGTCAGCACCATTTAAAAGCCAAGGCAGGGCCCAAACATCTCTAGAAACTAGAGGTGGAGGAACCACACCCCTCCCCCAGCATCAGGGAGCTGACGCTGGCTTTCCAGCTCTGTGGGCTCCCCCCGATCCTGCACCCACACCCACCCAGACCCACCGTCCTCAGCCTGCTCCTGCACCCTCCCTCCCAACCCAGTCCTCTCAACCCTAGCCTGATTCTGCGTCCCCTCCTGCCCAGACCCCATGCACAGCCTGCTCCTACATTGCTTCCTGCCCAAGCCCTCACCTCCACCTTCCCTGACCCACCTCCGCTAAACTCACTCCTGCACCCTCCCTTCCACCCAGATCCCACATCCCAAACCTGGTTCCCTGCAACCCCTCCCATATACTGAACCCTTCATTTTTTGGTCCCACCCCAGAGGCTAAGGGAGCCCACAAAACCTGCAAGCCCAGGCCCCCCAAGGCTCTGAGGGAAACATGGGGAGTGCCTTTCTGTTCCTCAGTCAGGGGGCATGCCAGTGAGGTTGATTTTTCTGTGGACATGCAGCCTGCAACCAAAAAAAAAAAAAAAAAAAAAAGGTTCCCCACCTCTGCCTAAATAATAAAAGTTGGTGTGTTCAGTGCTCTCCCAGCAGGTAGCACACAGCCTTCCCGCCCCCACCCCAGTCTTCTCAAAGACCTCCCCACGCAGTGAACGTTACAGGAGTACTCTGCCTCTGTGTCTCAGTGGTAGCTATAATAAAATGCAAATAGATAGCATTCAAGAATACCTAGTATAGTTCCTGCATTTTCAAGTGCCAATCAACATTGTTGTGTCCTGCATAGATGGCTTCCTACATGCAGCTTTTAGTATCTTAACAGTTAAGTCCCATCAGCGAGAGATTCTTTAGTTCAAAATTGCCTTCCAAAAATGGATGGGTCAGTTCCTTAGGACAGCGCCTGTGTGCGTGAGAGTTCATAAAAAGGGGACTTTATTGTCCTGCTGAGGATTCCCCTCAGCAAGGCTAACCCACAACAGCACGTACAAGAGAGAAAGCCACATTCCGTGAAATATTACAACAGTAATGGGAACGCACACAGACCCATGATCGCTCTCTGGGCAAGCAGTACAGCCCTGCACGTGAAATGGAAGGAGTCTGTTTTGCCGGGCTGCTAACCAGGTGGAAACACCCGAAAATGCTAACTGGTGTCAGTCCTTCAAATGAAATTTGCACAACTCTCAGCACAGTTCACTGAAGCGAGTGAGACACAAAAAAAGACCTGTTCAATTATCTAGTCCATCTCTCTTCCCTACATAGGTTGTATTTTCTACTACTTTGTCTAGACAGGTGAAGACACTTCTTTCTATAAAAAGCCAATATCGCTGTCTACTATGCTTTAGCATTACAAAGTTTTCCAACATTCAGCACAAGTTTATTTTGTTCTTACCTGCACCTTATAACTTTGCCTTATTTTTCCCAGCGGGTGCTTCTCCACTGCTCTGCTCCAAAGCCCTACCTCTACTGAACTCTTTTCCCACCCACTCTCTCTCTTCCCACCCTTTGCCCTCCCGCAAGCACTTCCAGACAGTTGCTGAACAGCTATGGTGGGTAGGTGCTGGAGCCCTGAGCACCCATGGAATCGCCATCCATGTGGGTTGCAACCCAGATAACGAGGAAGGTCTGTAGAAACCAGTGATAGAAATGTAGCCGTGTAAGTCTGGTGTAGCTGAAACAAAATACAGGACTATGTAGCACTTTAAAGACTAATAGTCCTGTATTTTGTTGTAGAAACCAGAAATGCCAAAGGTGACATGTTCTGTATTCCTCTCGGGAATCCTTCAGCCACCACTGATGCAACAAGACGAAACACTGGGGATTTAACCCCCTATTGCCTAGCTCTGCTCAGAACCACGTACAGCAGGTAGCTTGGCAAGAACCTCCAACATTTTCATTTTGCTGCTGGTTGGGAAATCTATTAGAACAGCAGAGATGCTGCAACACCAGGACCTTTCAGGCGGCCATCTCCGATCTTTCATGGTGACCCCCAGCCTTTAGATTTGGTTTGCTGGCTAGTTGGTGAATCAGTGCTTGCAGAAAGTTACCAATTTCCCATACAGGATAGCCAATCTATTCACAGAACAGTCTCTCACAGTACCCATAAAACCACACTGTGCTCTCCTGACATCCAAGAAAGGATGCTCCCTTTTCTGAAGTGCACCCAGTGTAAGGCCTTGTCTAGACATACATTTGCATCAGTTTATACTAAGCAACAGGGATTTTAGAAATTTTATTTTTATAATGGAGATTGCCTATCTCCTAGAACTGGAAGGGACCTTGAAAGGTCATCGAGTCCAGCCCCCTGCCTTCACAGCAGGACCAAGTACCATCCCTGACAAATTTTTGCCCCAAATCCCTAAATGGCCTCTGCAAGGATTGAACTCACAACCCTGGGTTTAGCAGGCCAATGCTCAAACCACTGAGCTATCCCTCCCCCCAAGCTATCCCTCCGGAGTGTAAAAGATTAACAATAAGGGGGTGCTTGTGAGTTAACCAAAGTCGCCTCCTTGGGAGCCGGGGGGGGGGGGGGCTGCCCACTCTGTTCCTGGGGAGATGGCTTCGCTGCGGCATTCAAGCCTCCGTCCCAGGAGCCAGGCCGGTTGGGGTTGGCAGTCCCGCTCTCAGGGAGTCTTTAGTGTGGGCGCTGCAGCTTTATACTACAAGGCCCACAATGTGTGTAACCGCAGAGATTTGCAGCGGTTACACGGTTACCCCATTACGTGATTTTTAACACAGAATCCTAGTGCTGGAAGAGACCTCAGGAGGTCATCAAGTCCAGCCCCCTGCCCAAGGCAGGACTACACACGGTGGCATTTTAAACTAGTGCTAAATGCTGCACAGGAAGCCTTATTCTAGTTTGAAAGTACCTCGCACCAATTTAGCTGACGTGGTTTCTTACCCAGTGAAAACCTCAACTGATACAGTCCACTCTTATAATAAACTGTCTGCACACGGAGCTTTACACCAGTTTAATTCAGCTTTAAAACAATTTAAATGGAACTAGTGCCACTTTCTTTCAAAAACAAACCCTAAGGAACAGATAAATCTATGAGCAGTTAAGTTACCCACAAACTCCTCCAGCAATTAACAGCAGCAACTACTGGCTAACTGGGAGGAGCAGCCAGGGTGACCAGTACACTGAAGGAGGCCTAAAGCCATTTATTTAATAACCAGCTTCCTACTGGACAGTTTTCTTCTCACTTAGCTCTGTACCAAAGACAGTTTCCTCAAAGGGGATCTTTATTCTAGTGGGGGAAAGGGGGAAAGCAGGAGGAAAAGATGAGCTGTTCTTGCAGACGATACAATTTGTTCCCTGAATAGGAGCATGTGTCCTTAAAACGGTGCTAAAACCCTTCACCCAAATTCAAAACCAGACTTGCCACAGAGCAAGGGGAATGGTTATCACACGGACAATTGTTTAATCAATCCCTCCCCCAAACTGGGCAAGAGCAGAGTTTCAACCAGCTAAAAGAACAACATCTCTTCAAACACGATCACAAAAATCAGCGCTGCTGACGCATCTGGCAGAAAAACCTGCCCCCAAAAGAGGTGGCATTGAATGCCACGTCCATTCAGTAAGTGGCTTTGCTGCAGAGTGATTCATCTGCTCCAGCCACATCCGTGCCCCAGAAAGGGCTCCTCTGTCGCACCCCAGGAATGTTCTAGTGTTGGCCAATTCCTCCTTCCCCGCACACTTCTTCTCAAAACACCCATTGCCAAGATGGTGCGTGATAACCGTGACCAGGGCAACCCACAAGGAGCCGGGGAGCTGTACACGTGCACTGCCCCAACTCTGCTCCCATTACTGTTAACGGTAAAAGCCTGACTGACTTCAAGGGGAGCAGCCTTAGGGTAACACTGAGGCCAGGTCTACACTGGTGGAGGAAGTCGCTGCAAGGTACTCCACTCCAGCTACCTGAACTTGACGTACCTTGCACCGATTTTCTGAGGTGGCCTCACAGTGAGAGGTTGATGGGAGAAACGCTCCCTTTGACTTCTCTTGCTCCTCACAATGACACCGATGGAGGTGCCCTCAGCATTTGATTTAGTGGGTCTTTATTAGACCCGCTAAATCAAACCCTGGAGCACTGATCCTTCGGTAAGTGGAGAGCTGTCCTAAGTGTCTTTGAAAATCCCCTCCTACATCTTCAGTTACATGCCCTTCTCTTGATGTCATTCCCTTAAATATTCATCATTTTAAGGACACCTCCCCCTCCCCGGCAATTTTTAACCTTCCCCCTGCAAAAAGAACACCCTGTGAAGTAGCAATGTACCAATAAAAGGGGCTCTCTTTAAAACCAGCTCAGATCCACCCCAACACTATATTGGCCTGATGCGGTGCTACAATGTACTGCCTTGACTTATCGCCTTGGCTGCTGTTAATTGCTTTGCCTTCCTATAGCACGTTTATCTGTGGCTCTCAAAACACTTTATAAAAGTTAATTAAAACCTCAGCAGCACTCCCCTCCCCCACTCAAGGGACAAATATTATTCTATTTATATAAAGGGAAGCAGAGACCTGAAATGACATACCCCAGAACACACACAGTCTGGGGGCAAAGCTGAGAACCGACACTAGGAGAACTGAACAGTCTCCTTTTGCAGAGTCCAAAGCAAAAGAGGTTACCCCTTAGAATGCCTGCACAAGCATGCTCACAACTGTTTACCCCCCAAAATATCCTTCTGCTTTTCACTTCCCTGCTCCTGGAGATTTCACAC
Source organism: Pelodiscus sinensis (assembly GCF_049634645.1). Classification (NCBI taxonomy): domain Eukaryota; kingdom Metazoa; phylum Chordata; order Testudines; family Trionychidae; genus Pelodiscus; species Pelodiscus sinensis. The sequence goes on along the minus strand of NC_134729.1, from coordinate 28,753,351 downwards.
ACTAGGGTGGGGCAGGAGGCATCTTGATTCCTAGCACTTAGATTGGCTCCTCTGTCAGTCTTTTCTGGGTCAAAGGCATCAGTCCTGCAGGTTTGACTTTAAAAACCTCATTGAAAACCAAAGCTTGTAAAAGACAGAAATCCTGCTCATAAATGCGGCTTCTGAGCTGCCCCATGAGAGCAGTAAAATACAGCACTTCTGTGCTCACTTTAGATGCTTCTGGGCCATTTGTCACTGCCGGGGGGAGCCAAGGGTGCCAAACCCTAGGAGAGAAGGGGGATGTCTACACAGCTTGAGGCAGCGAGGCTGAGAGCCAGGTCCAAACTGCTGTGTAGATGCGACTGCTCAGGCAGACACTCCAGCTTTGAAGCCGCCACAACTGCCCCCTCTCCTCCAGGAGCCCTAGCTCCAATCTGCTGAGGGCTGCCGCTTACTGGGTAGATGTAACACACACCCAAGGGTACTAAGTGTAGGTCCCCCTCAGAGTTGGACATGAAGGGCAACCTATGCTAGAGGGTGGGCTGCATGAGTAGCCCTCCATCTCAATGGGTCACAAGACTGTCATAACCAAGACGGCCTCCCAGGATATGGTAGTTTTGCTAACAGCGCAGGCATACCTAGACTGTGTGTGTGTGTGTGTGGGGGGGGGGGGGGGGGGGGGAGCTGAATGAACCGCAGCAACGCTTTGATTGGAAGCAGAGGGCGCACACGCTCACAAAGTGGGGTGCAATCAGCACATACCTCACCAGCCCTTACTTTGTGTTTGTCACTTTGGTAATAACTGATAGGAGAAAAACTATGCAGATTAAAACCGGAGAAATCCAGCATCCCTGTGCACGGGCAACAAAATGTCTCTCAGGCCCCACATAGAACCACAATGGGCCGCATGCAGGCCTGGGGCCGCAGGTTGGCCACCACTGCGCTACGGTAGTTTGGGGTTTTTTTGGTGGCTTTGTTCTTTTGTTTTATAAACTTGAGGAGTGGCAGGAAGAGGGAATTCAATACCATACAGACTGCGCTTTTCCTCCTGCTCCAGGGAAGTGTTGGGCTGGGGGGGAGGCACAGGGAACAGGCATGATATAATCTTGCAGCATTTTACACCAACCTTTATGAAGTCACACGGAACAGAGGAGAAACCAGTTAGGGCATGAAGCCTAACACACCCTACACATCTGGAATGGGAACACATCTCAGAGCTCCTGGAACAGGAGAACAGCTGGTAAGGGATGAGCTGGTCCTGCCACAAAGCTGAGGGAATTACCCGAATGCCCTTCTGTACTCGTGGGTTTTTCTGCACCATCTCCAAAGGCCAGAACTCACCAGGCTAAGAGAACCACACAGAGTGAATAAAAACCTACCTTGCCAGGAGGCAGTGTGGTTAATTGGCATGGGTGTGTCTACGCTACAGAGAAGAGCGAAGCTGCCACTGACAATCTTCCAGTGTTCGATTAGCAGGTCTAGTGAAGACAGCTAATTCGAATGGAGAGGGGCGCTCCTGTCAATGCTGATAGCCCTGCTTCCATGAGGAGTAAGGGAGTGTTCTCCCTTCAGCTTCCTGCAGCATGGACAACACCAGAAGTCGAGTTAAGGTCCTTCGACTTCAGCTACACAATTAATGTAGCTGAAGTTGCGTTTCTTAATCTGACCGTATCCTGTAGTGTAGACGTCACTTAGAGACTCTGGAGACCCTGGCTCTATTGCTACCTCTACCAGACCGCCCAGCTTTTGGAAGTCACTACTTTCTCTTTCTCCAATTCCTCTCACAATCATAGGCTGCCAACTCTTTAAAGCAGGGGTGGGGAACTGAAGGTTGTGGGGGGGAGCGTGCCCTGCATGCAGCCCCCACAGCTTGCATGGATCTGGCCCCCTCCCAGCATTAGGTAGCCCGTCTGGTGCTCCAGCCCTCTGCTACCTCTTCTCCGGGCGGGAACACACAAAATCTACTAGGCTGGGCTCCACTAGGCACAGTCAGTGAGGACTTTTTCCCCCCCCTTTTGCTTCTCACTTGTGTGTGGCCCCCGACTGATTTTTCTGTGAGTCAGCAGCCCCTAACTCAAAAAAGGTTCCCCACCCCCGCTTTAAAGCATGGGCCCCTCAATGCACCATAAAACTGGAACCCTGAGGTGCCACAATTATAATAAAAATGAGTTCTGGAAAATACTACATTTCTTCTAGAAAGAGCAGAAATCTGCCAAGAAGCAGGGGGCTGCGTTAGCACAAGGGCTCCAGCTGCCTGACTATCTGCCTCACAGCACACCCCTGGGTTTGTCTAGGAGCTGCTCAATAGCCCCAGGTCTTTTAGGGAGACCTTTGGAAAATGAAAAAGGGAATATTGCAAGTGTGCAAATAACTATTCCCAACAAAACTCAAGGGCCACTTTTCCATTCACAAGTGGCTCTATCCTATGCACTAACACGGCATCATTTTCAAAGTTCCAGAATTCTGTCTGGATAAACTTCAGATTTCCACGTGGAAATATGTAAATTGAGGAAAAGCCACATTTCTGGGCTTTGAGATCAGAGGTGGAGCGAAGGCAGGATCATTAAGCTACCACAGGTTCAGAGCTGCTCTTATCCCTGATGGGCAGTTCCAGACCACTCTAAGTTAGGAAGATATTTGAAGAAGGAAAAAGGACAAGGTGTCCTGCAGTTGTTAGGCTTGAAACAATAACTTAAAAATAACTAAGAGTTGAGTTCCAGAGTAACAGAAACTGAGAAAACTGCTGCAGGTTGAGGTGTTCTCTCTTCCTCTTCAGCTGTTTCACATGAAGATGACAGTGTAATTTTACTCGCACACAGACCTATATGTCCCAGTTACCCTCATACCAGAGGCTGATTTTTACACCGGTAGAGAAAGACGCAGGGAAAAGGCATACCTCGAGGTATGCAAAAGAGCCATTGACCGAACAAGGAATTCAAATAATTTTCGTGTTACGGTTTCACTCTTCAATTTAAAAATATATTGGGGGGGGGGAGGGAGAGATGGAAACGTAAGCCATTTTAACATCACGGTTTCATGCACACAGACAGGAGCATGGGCGTTGTTCTGATTCTCTGTGTTTACCCAACAGGCACTTTCCAAATGGATCAGAAGCAAGTGCAGTTTACAAAACAAGTGCCCACCCCCACACTGGTACCTCTTATGCCTGGGGATTCTGTTTCCACTTATTTCCAGAGGGAAGTGTCTTGGGATGAACCGGTGTGTCTTGCTATATAAAATTACCTTGGATCAAAGCTGCATGGGGCGAGCTGGGAAAGGTCCAACAGAAAGGGGAGACAGAAAATGTAGGTCTGCTTGACTGACCACCTGTGGCAGTGGTGGGCAACCTACAGCCCATTGGAGTTCTACGTGTGGCCCCGGTAGGGTTGCCAGATTCCTCTGATTTCTGTCTGCGTAGTTTTTCCTACCAGCGTTACTTAAGCGACACACGCCTAAAGCCAGGGCACATGAAGCGAGGTGCACTGTCAAAACTGCGCACTCCCTCTGCAGCCAGTCACAGCGCATGTCGAAGAGGGGTGCCGCTAAAAAGGGAAAACAGGACAATCAAACGAGGCCTGGGCAGCTGCTTTAACTTAGGTTCATCCCATCCAGGGACAGATCCCACTCTGGCTGAAATAGGACTTGAAAGACACATTCCCCCCCCAGCACAGCAGGCCCGTTAGGTCTATGCGCTACCTACATCCTAATTAATCCCTCAAAATAAGGAAGAGGGAGGACTCGAATGCCGTGTAGCTTTGGTTGCAGCACTGCGCACGGAGGTAACTTCCTACCTCCATTGAAAGCACAAAATAACTCCCATTGCTTTGTTTTACCAGCGCATGGGAGCCAACCCCGCCAATTAACAGCACAGCTGGAGACAGGTAGGATCCATGCATTGCAGCTTAGCACTCTACTCAGGTCTGTGTGTTTGAGACATCCTTCGGATTCTTCCCCACCTTCGCCTGAGCTGGGAGGATTTTCAAGAGTTAAAGCAACACCGGCAGTGGGCCTGTCAACAGCCCAAATGCACAGTCAAGAGGGGGAAGGGGGGATCGCATCCAACTGGCAAATAATACTTGGAAGGAAAAGCAGGGATTGAAAAACAGAGGGGGTGGTGAAAAAAATCTCAGGAAGTCATCTAGTCATTCCCGCTTTTTACTGGAACAATAGACCTGGGGATGCTGGCTAAGCTATAAATAATTCTGCTGGATACACAACATAAAACAAGAGAGGAGCAGGGCAAGTACTGGCTCAATGGAAAGTGACTCACTACCTCCTTACAGCACACCCAAACAAAGGGCCATGCTACTGTTCCGCCAGGTCTTGTTATTAAATGGCCAGTTAGGTCACTGAGCGACGGAGGCGGAAATGGTGGGGGCTTACGGCCACTCTGAACACCACAAGTTAGCGCCGCTGGTCCCTTCTGGCAGCCCGGGAGGTACGTCTGTGCGGATGTCTGTACTACCCAAGTGCAAAGGTTGCAGGGGGCCAGTGGAAAGGGATGGTATTTAGAACACCAAAGCAAAGCCATTTCAAACCAAACCGACCACACTGAAAGACACTCTGGGACCACTACAAGAAAGTGCTCTGATGGTGAAAATAATGGGAAGCCACTAATTCCACCACATCCTTCTCCTTTTAGAAAGGAAATTACCGTTGCAATAGAATTTGGCAGCCCCACTGTAATCTGTTTTCCATCTTAGTCCACTGAACTCTGAAAAGAAATGTCTAGTGTAGGAGAGCCAATGCACATGGGGATAGTGCTGGACGGACACCTGATAGACACGCAAGCATCCAAACCAAAGTCCCAAGTGTTGTTTATCTACTTACTCAGCCCCCTCTTACTGCACCAATGGAGCACCTCGCTCACTACCTTTATTGTATTTAGCCTCAGAGGTCAGAAAATGCCCATTGCACATGTGCAGAGAGACATTAAGGTACATTCTTTGCACGGTCCGAACACATCCCAGGCCGGAACATCTATGCAGCTCAGTAGCCTGCACCCCACCAAGCTGAGGCAGACAACCCAGGCCAACCACCAGTCTTTTACCCCTGTGCAGATGTACCCTAAGTGCCTTGCTCAAGGTCACACAGCAAAATAGCAGAGCAGGCCCCTGACTCTGCGTTGCCCAATTCCCAGGACACTGCCCGGAGCCATCCTTCTTCAACTATATCAAGAACTAGGCGACCCGGGAACAACACTGAGCAACAGCGGTACCAAGACACTTGTGTGCAAGTCGTGGGAGAGAGAGGCCTTCTCGACTCTCCTTTGCATTTTTAAAAATACTTTTCAACTTGTGCTTCCTGAGTTGTAATTCCATTATTTGCATCTGGCAATGCAATCATTTAAGTTTGGCTGCATTAGGATACAAAAAGCTGTCTTAAAGACTGAGCTAATCTCTGAGTGGCCAAGAGAGGGGAAAACAAGTAATGGGACAACCAACTCCACTCCCAAGAACATAAAAAATACCCCAGGACTCCCACAATATTTTTCTGAAGTCAGATTCCCAGAGGCAAAGGGCGTGAAATGAATCAGGATGGGAAACACATTCTTTTTGTTTAAATCTTTATTTGCCAAATAAGTAAAGTAAAGATCAGCAACAACCTTGTGTGTCCTTTTGCTACCTCAAAACGTAAAACAGGAACCTAGTCTACTTGGTTTAAATGCCCTTGTAGACGAATCCACTCTCCAGCTGAAGATAGCAGTCACAAGGGTTAAAAAACAAACAAACCAAGAACCCACACACACCCCAGGAGCAAGGAATGTAAAACCCCAGAAGTCAATGCTGCAGCTATCTACTTTAGGGACTCATATGGCCCTCATCATAGTATGGAAACACTGTAATTTTAAATGCTGCTATACCTCTTCTGCAGATGGGAAACAGAGGCCTGAGTGCTACAGTGACTTGCCCAAGATTATACAAGAAGTCTGTGTCAGAGCAGAACACTGAACTGGTTTCCCCCAAATTTTAGGCTAGTATACACTTAGGCCATTTGGACTGTTCAATAAGGACCAGAACCTAGCATTGCCAATGTATTTACCAGTGTTGTCTTCAAGTCGTCATTGTCAAGTCCAAGTGAGTCTGAAGTCACTACAGTTCAAGTCCCAAGTCAATTTAAAAAATGTCAAGTCACTTTTGTACAAGCCATCAATATTGGCATTTTCAGACAATTTTTTCACCGAGTCAATTTAACAAAATTAGCAAGTCTCAAGTCGAGTCTCAAGTCACAAACAATGAACCCGAGTCGAGTCTCAAGTCGAGTCACCTAGGTGACTTAAGTCGGACTCGAGTTCAAGTCATGGAACTCGAGTCAACAACTCTGGTATTTACTCTTCGGTGGTGTCTAGGCTCCCGCAGCGGGAGCGCTAGCAGAGTTGGCACTAGCACAGAGACTGTCCGGTCTCAGTCCCAGGACAGGTCTAGAACAAGGGGTTTCAAACGAGAGGTCACAACCCAATTCTGGGCAGTGGAATGTCGGACACTGCAGGGGGATCAGCTGACCAGTAGAGGTGCTATAAGGCAGATTGTGCTGCACCCCAGAAGCAGGCCGGACCCGAGCACTAGCACTGCGCTTCTGTTGGCGGAGAATGCTTCTGGGGCGCAGCACGGTCTGCCTTATAGCATCTCTACTGGTCAGCTGATCCCCCTGCAGTGTCCGACATTCCACTGCCCAGTATTGGAATCCCCCCCCCTTCCTGCACCGCTGCCCAGGAGCAGCTCAAGGTAAGCCCCTTCTGCCCCAGCCCTAGCCCCCCTGCCAAAGCCAGAGCCCCACTCCGCCCCCCGCTCCAAAGCTCTCATCCTTAGCCCCACTCCAGTTAAATTGTGTTGGGTCACAGCATGAACCATTTTCTTCAACTGGGTCATGAGCAAAAAAAAATTGAAAACCACTGGCCTAGAATACGCAGTGACCACCTGCACTACTGCTCCAGCTGTTGCTTCAGCAATGGTGTGAAGAAAAGAGTAACCAAAAAAAATTAAGAAAATGCTGGAAATTTAAGGTCTTAGGACTCGTAGTAGCTGGGACAGTAGTTTGCTGGAAAGGAGAAAGTGCCACCCAAAAATGACCCACAGAGGAATTTACATTTTTGTCTTCTCTTCAGACCTGTGGAGTTTCCTCTCTACATTTCAGAAAATGCAGGGGTGGCCATAGTTAGATTAGGATGGAGAGAAAGATGCAAGAAACTGAGATGCAAGAAACGTGGCGCTCTTGCTAAATACATTTAAAAAAATAAAGACAAGATGCTAAATACATGTAAGAAACCAAGATACCAAATTTGATAGGAATGTACATTTATTTCCCTCACCAAACTCCAGACTTGGAGGCCATTCATTTGGATAAAATCCAGTTCCACATTAAAATTCAGTCGGACTTTCAAATGCAAATATCAGGAGAAGAGCAACATATGGTAGAGGTTAGTACTGATTTTTCCTAATTAAATGGTATACTGCTGTTTTGTGTAACAATGTTAATAGGCCATTAACAAGCCTTTGGAAGAGAGGACCCCCACACACACACACACTTAAAAAAACAGAACAGAGGTAGAGAGACTGGCAACTCGATGCTCTCACTACGCAAGGAGGCGGTTATGTCCTTACCACCCTAGATATCTAAGGGGGCTGGACTTGTACGGCCTCTCGAGGGCCCTTCCAGTTCCAGTTTTCTGTGATTCCAGTCACTGCGTTTTTCTGCGGTCTGTTCGTCCGTCAAAGCAAGTCAACGCTACCCTGCGCCACCTCCCATGTATTGAGTGATGGGAAAGGAGCAGCCACATTACAGGGCAATAGGCCACGTCAGCACAATGCAGCAGGTGAAGAAGCAATTGGCAAAACTCCAGTTCCTCCTTCCAGAGCTTTTGCTCTCTTAGGCAGTGAAGCTGCCATTCTGCTGATGGGTCACCCCACAGAGAGGTTTTGCTTTAGGCAGCCTAATGCACCCAGGGAGCGCTCTCTCTCTCTAGGATGCTCGGCCCTTTTCGACATGTCACCCATAAGAGATGCAGGATCTTCACCCACCATGGAAAGAGGGCTTCTCCAACCAGAAAAGCCTGGGCCCTTAAGGGTTAAGGCCAAAGCAGGAATTCTACCTCTCCATCCACAGGGGGGAGGGTGAGAGAAGAAATCAGGGAAGTGTGTATTCAATACCACTATTCTGAAAATGTGTAACATCAGCCCAGCCACAAACACTTGCTAGAAAAACCTCAGAAGAGTGCGTTCTGTTGAGGAGAGCAACAGAGTGGGTTGATTTAGTTGGAATTGGTCCTGCCTAGAGCAGGGGGCTGGACTTGATGACCTTCTGAGGTCTCTTCCAGCTCTATGGTTCTATGATTCTACGAACTCACAATAGCCTCATGAGGGTCAAGTGTTTTACTGCTCGGCACCTTTCCCAGAGTTGGACACTCCTGCAAACTCACAGCTCCGTTTCCAAATCCCAGGGTAGTCTTGCTCACTGTGCACAGGCACAGATAACACAGACTCTGCCCGCAGACAAACCGGGGTTTGCTTCTTGGTAGAACTGGGCTTAGCAATTGCAACTCATGGTCCATGACCCAGAGAGGACTCGGCTCATGCTCAGGCTGACGTACCAAGCACAAAGTAGTAACACAAACGTACTCTGGAATAGGAGAGTAGGCATGGAACGGGCATGGAGGGTGCACCCCATTTGTTGGACAAGCACTTTTTAGAGTAGAAGGTGCAGAGTTTGCAGGAAGCCATTTGCTGTCCATCAGACAAGATCAAGGAAGCAGCAGAGGGATTTGAAGCAATTTCATGCCTCCCAAAGAAAATGAGCTTTCAAATATGTTTTTTCCAACAGTTCAAAAATGCTACAAAATGCTGGATATATTTAAAAAAAGTTCAATTTTATCCAGTTCCTGCTTCTTCCCCATCCCTAGTTTCTTTTCTTTTTCCCAACTGCAAGTTTTGAAAACTTGCAGAGTCGTACAGGAAATAAGTTAAAAGGCTAAAGACAAGGGACTGAAAACATTCAGTAAAACTTAAAAGTCAAACATCTATACAGAAGTGTTTGAGTCATTCCATTTTGAAACCTGCAGAATGAAAAGAATCTCAGATTTCAACATTTTTCATGACTCCCAAACCAAACTTTGCAATTAGATTTTCTCCCAAGTCGACTGAAATGAGTTTGGGTTTTTTTTTGTTTTTTTTTTTAAATAAATGAGTATCCTGAGCAGATTACAGAAAAAAAATCTACTAAAAAGGCTTACACAGGTAGAATGTCAGAGTTACGAACACCTCAGGAATGGAGGCTGTTTATAACTCTGAAACGCTCGTAACTCTGAACAAAACATTATGGTTTTTCCTTTCAAAGATTTACAACTGAACAATGAAATTACATCTTTAAACTTTAGTCTGCAGACCAAACACGTTTCATTTAAATTAAAATGGCTAAAAGCAACAAGTACAAACATTTTCCGTTCCTTGTCAATTTTTTTGGTAAACACTCCCCCACCCCTTTTTTTTAGTACTTTATATTTCACACAGTAGTGTATTTGTTGGGAGGGGGGAGGGGCTGATCTCTGCTGCCGCCTGACTGTACACTTCCGGTTCCAAATGAGGTGTGTGGTTGAACCGTCACTTTGTTACTCTGGTGTTCATAACTCTGAGGTTATGCTGTTTTATCAACCCTCCATCCTCATGTCTGCGTATAAGCTACAGGCGGACTTAAAGATAACCTTATAGAAAGGTAGGTTTACACTGGGGATGTTAGATATCGGGTAAATGAACAGTTGTGTAACAGCACAAAATATTGTTGGTTACACAACTATTCGATAGTCCCTGGGGGCAGGGCCAGCAGCCAGTGCATTCCCAGCTCCACTCTCAGGGAGCCCCCTGCCAACCTGCGCTGCTCTCTAGGACACGGGGCAGCAGAGCAGCCTCTGTCCGGGGAGAGCTCGGACCCACTGCGGACAGGGGCTGCTTTGTGGCAGCCTCCTCTGCCCCCTCCCCACGTTGCTTCTATAAGAGGAAGCAACAACACAGATGTGGGGCAGGCAGCACCGCGGAGTTTGTGCTTGGGGGAACCAGCTTTTAAGGAGGCAGCAAGGGGAGGGGCAAGGAGGGTCCATGGAGCTGATGTGCACAGGGAGCTGGCTTGAAAGCCAGCTCCCTGCGTGTATTTGCTCTCGCCTCACTTTACACCCTCATCTTTCTCCATCCCCAATGTCTTCGGGACATAAAGGCAATCCAAAAGAAGGTGGTTTTTATGTTTTTCCTCTCTCTGCTTACTTTACCTTCAAAATACTATATTATATGCTTATTAGACCTTCAGGAATGTGCCAGCTGACCTTCCCTGATTTTGCTAGATCTCACCCTGAGTTTTCCCTCCTTAAACAAACAGAGGCATTGAATTTTCAACAAAGGACATCTTTCCTCCAAAGTGCCTGATAGGCACTGAAGCCAAATAAGTGTTTTCAAAAACCTCCACAGAGTTCTGGACAGCCTAAAAGTGTCATTCCATAGAAACCTAAGCATCTGAGATATTACTTCAGGGCAGGCATGGTTAGAATTTCTAATATAAATAGGACAACCCATTTTAGGCCTTGTCTACCAAAAAGCAGCAATGAGGGGAGGGGGAAGGTCACTCACACTTCTACCATCTTCCTAAGGTCTCCATAAAAAGAACAATTTGTCCCTGTTCTCTACTCTCGATGATATGCTGATCCTCATACATGGAGGAGAGTCTGCTGCATCCACCTTCCATGAGCACAGAGGAAAGGCCAGCCGCATGTTCAGAACTGGCTACAGAATACTTCCGGCCTTGTCTGCCTACAGAAGATGCACCAGTTTACAACTTCCAGCGAAAGTTTAACCAATGTTGTTAAACTGATGCAAAAAGGCTGTGCTTGGACATTCACAATGAATTTAACTTAAACCTGTTCCCACAAACTCAAACCAAGCCAATATAAGGAAACTACACACACACAAAGTTGTACTGGTTGGACTAAATGTATGTTTTTAAACCAAATTAGTAGACCCGTACAACCCCTTGTGTGGACCCTCTTACTTCGGTTCATGAGTTTAGTTTAAAAAAAACTTATTCCCAATTGATTTCAATTCTCCTAAAGTCAATCACTCTGAAACTAAAGTGTCCACACAGGAAGTTGCAACAGCTGAAACTGGCTTAAAAACATACACGGATTTTAAATGGTTTTTGTGCGCGTGTCTGTGTGTCCTTCATTAGACTGCGAGCCAGTACCTACCTGTTAAAGATGTAGAAATAAGAACACAACCCTGCATGCTCCAAGCCTGCCCAGCTTGCTGTAGAATAAGATGGGAAACTGTTTAGTCTTGGAACTTAAAACCCACTGAAATGAGAGTTAGCTCAGACACTAGCCTGGTGAATTGCGATGGCAGCTTTACCATAAACCTGCCACCCCTTTAGCTTCTCACCAAATGTGGGCACCACTGACAAGCAGAACCTTCTCCACTCCGACCCTTTGCCACATCAAGACATCAGCACTGCCCGAGAGCGAGGGATCATCGGAACAGGGAAATAGCTACTGCAGCCTAGAAGGGAATGCGGATCCACTTTGGAAGTGGGTGAAACTGAGCCACATGAAGGCACTTGTAGTGCGGAATAATAGGTGGGGCGCTAGTGCAGAATAGCTATTGTGCTTTTAATTCTGTACAGCACCTGGCACAACGGGGCACAGCCCATGACTCAGGCCCCCAGACATTACAATACATAAAATAAACCTTAAAATAGCTTCTTAGTGCAGACAAACCCCTGCTCTCCTTGTGTGCAACTCAATCCCCCACAAAGAGCAGGGGGATATCATCGTCAACTGGATTACACTTCACCCAGAGCTATTTCGCAACTGCGCCACTGTCCACCAACAGACACACACTGGCACCCTGCTTGCCGCAGGTGATCTCTTGCTCTCTGCACTTGCTACATTTTTGAGTCCCCCTACAATTAAACATTCAGCGCTGCTACATATTTCACACTGCATTTCATGCCTCATTTGGCAACAAAATTAATTAAATTTTAAGTCAACACTGAGGAGTACAGTACCCTCCCCTGCCCCCGTGGCATCCAGAACTCAACATGTGGAAGCTAATGTGCTAATCAAGGCCGCCAAAGCATCATGGAACTCTCTCTCAATGGGAAAGACAATGGCCAGGGCCCTGTCATTCGCCCTTGTCCCCCCTCCACACATGCTGGAGCTACCTACCGTTTGCTTCACCGTGTCTCAGAAGACTCCCGGCGTGCAAACAGGTCAGGGTCCAAATCTTTGCTCCCTTTTGCTGAACACCAGCAGCGGCTGCGTTAACGAGCAGTGCCCACTTTTGCAAAGTTTCATTGCTCCGGGGAAATTAGCCTCCTGATTTGCCTGTCACGAGCGGTGGAAAAGCAGGTGAAAAGCAGAAGATGGGCCCTGGGTTGTGTGGCTTCAAGCAGCTTTCTACACGGGAAAGGGATTGGTGTAGCAAAAGCACATCCCAAGGCAGGCTGCCCCTTCTTCCATTAGCCTCCCAGAACTGCACACGCCCAGCTGGCCTGGTGAGCAAAGAGGCGGTTCTAACCTATGGAGCTGGTTCACATCCTGGGGAGCAGCTGAAGAGAAAGTTACACAGATGTTAGTCATTGCTCAATGCACTCTGATACTATGGTGATGAATGGTATGAGAACTGATAGAGCACAGAGCAGTATCAGAAACTGAGCCAGCCTTCCTCCTTCCAGAAGAAAACATCCTAAAGTGGCTCTGACCCTTTTCTGTACCACAGCCAACGTTCCCTCTATTTCTGCCCATGCACATGTGGAATAAATTTTGTTGTGCACTAAGGCCCATGCAGATGTGCACCACCAGTAGAAACACAGGCTGTCAGCTGTGGGTGCTTTGCTAATCAGCTGGGCAGCACTTGAATCTCTCCTGAGTGCAGCACAGCTGAGACAGCTGTAGAGGCTATAGAAGTATACTAGTTTTTAACACACTGTGGGGCGGTCTCATGCAATAGTACCTCTGGTCCGAAAAATTGATGGGAAGGCCAGTTATGGATTTTGGACTTTTGAGTTTCAGCAAGAACCTGGAAGGACGGAATCCATGTATTCTTGCAGTAAGTGCAGGTATTACCATGTCACAAAAAATCAGTGCAGAGTTGTTTAAACGAGTGTACCAGGGTGAGGAAAAGCAGCAGCAGCAGCCAATTAAAGTCACCCAATCTGGTTTGAAGGAAACTACTGTATATCAGGGAAATGGTGTGGTGATTAGAGGTTCTCCCATTAGCCCAGAGAGGTCATGACGTCCCCTATCACAGCCCCGCTGGCCTAAGATTCAGTAAACCGTACGCTCCAAAAATCCACTCAGTGCAGATTTGAGGCTCAGCAGCGTCACTGCATTTTACACACAAACTAATACAGAAGAAGAAACAGACATCATGACATTCCCGATGCAGATTTAATAAGCCCACATTCAAAATTCAATTCTCAAAGTCATAGTTGTATGCATCCCTTCTCACATATATGATATAAAGTAATTTGCAAATTAGGCTGTAGGCTCATTGAATCAGGGACCTAGCTTCTTACAACTTGCCATCATTATGAACAGGACTTGCCGAGCCCCGCTCGCCAGCTGCGCGGATCTGCACTCTGTGCATGCGCAGATCGCTCCGCACCAGCTCTTCTGGGGTGTAATCTACTCGACACAGGCGAGTAGATTACACTATTTGTCGAACCCTGATTATGAATTTCCTGACTTTGGCACATGTTAACTACCCATCTAGTATTAGCTTAATTAAATTTAGTTTTGCAGACTATTTAAAAAAAAACCTCAGATACAACTGTAGGTGTGATTTCGGTATCCGCAGCGTGCTTTCTGGAGCCAGACCCCCAACAGAGCGTGCAGAATTTGAAATTAGCAGCACCAAGGTCCAGCCGAAATGCTTGCCAGACCTGCTGGGTCCCTTCCAAAGCCATCTTCCCTTCTGGAAGGAGCCCAGTCAGCCTGGAAAGCTTTCAGTTGTGACAGAGAGCCAACTGCAAAATTTCGCCTATGCAGTAATGCAGAATTTGATGTGATCGGGTGATCTAAAGATGGTACATTCAGACAGCTATTGTACGGGAGTCAGGAGCACGGGTGACCAGCCAGGGTCCAGACTAGCTAGGCAACAGCTTTACCAATTTAGGACCCAATCCTGCAACACTTTCACTACTTATAACATAATCCCACTTGAGCAGAGTTTGAATTGGGTTAACACGATGCTGCGCATTTCAGCCCAGCATCTTTGCCTTCTTGTCCCCCATCTTGCATAACAAAGTCTCTAGACTTCACGGTCGCAAAGAAAACCTTGAAAATGTAACAAGGCAAACAAAAAACTCGGCAGGCGCCATTCCATTGCTTGTGTCTTTCCTCACGTTCAATAAAGAGCATTCTGAAGCTGTGTGGGGCGTCTTCCCCATCCTTTTGAAAAGGTTTCTTGAAACAGACCAGCATGCAGACCACTAACTCCTGGTCACCGCACGTTTGTATCAGTATGACTGTCAGTTGTGGGTACAATTTCCCCCCTTGCATTCCCCTCAACAGTTGTATTGGTACAGCCCCCAGCATAGATGCAGTTATAGTGGTAAAAGTTGCTTACCCCCTTCTTATCCAGAGGGGTTGTATTGCTTTAATTATATCAATACAATTAAAGAGGCACAACTTGTGTGCGTTGAAACGCGTGAGTCAAATCTGAAGTTCCTAAAAAGAAGCTGTTGGCGAAGTGAGCATCATAAATCTTCGGCAATAACAGAGCAGGGGGAAATTGTGCTTTTCCTCACTTTAAAATTTTGATCTGAAAAATTCTGAACATGCCATCCCATAGCCTTCCTCCCCCCATTTCCTCCCCACTCCCCTCTAGATAGAACCACCAGCAAAATAAATTTCAGCCCAAAGGATGAATTTTTTCCCTCCAGGAAGTTAAAGGCACACAAAGATGGGATAAATTAAACAGCAATAAGTCTCTGGGACCAGATGGTATTCACCCAAGAGTTCTGAAGCAACTCAGAAAAAGGAAACTGCAGAACAATTAGCTGTGATAGGCAGCCTATCATTGAAATCAGCTTCTGTACCCAATGACTAGAGGATAGCTAACATGACAGACACCCTTTTTTTAAAAAAAAAAAAAAAAAAAAAAAAAGCCTCCAGAAGCTATGCTGGCCATTACAGGCCAGTAACCCTAACTTCAGTACCAGGCAAATTGGATAAAAGATTCAAAAGGACTTTTGAAAAGGAAGTCACGCCCCAACAATCTACTGCTGTTTTTTGAAGGAGAGGGTGGTCAACAACATTCCCTGTCAGCTGTGCAGCCATACGAGAGATTCCAGTGCCGCACAGCTAATTAGCAGAGCGCTCACAGCTAGGTTGTGTATTGGTTGTGCACGTTCAGATATGCTTGAGAGCACATAAAAGCGTAGTCTAATTCTACACACAGATGGAAAGTATTAGAGGTGGTCAACAAACATGGGAACACAGTGATCAAGTTGATTAACTTGGACTTCTCTGAAAGCCTTCGATAAGATCCCTCCCCAATGGCTCTAAGGTGAAGTAAGTAGCCCTGGGACAAGAGGGAAGGTCCTCAAAAACCAGTAACTGATTATAAGATTGGAAACAAAGGGTAGGAATAAAACTGTCTGTTTCACAATGGAAAGAGATAAACAATGGGATTCCTGCGGGATCCATACTAGGATCAGTGCTGTTCATCATATTCATAAATGATCTGGAAAAGGGGTGAACAGCGGTACAGCAGCGTTTGCAGTATACACAAAACTATTCCAGACAGTTAAGTTCAGAGCAGACTGCAAAAAGTTACAGACAGAGGTCGCAAAACTGGGTGACGAGGAAACAAAATAGCATAGATAAGTGCAAAGTAACACACATTGGAAAAGCCATCTCAACTATACATACAAATGATGGGGGCCTATGTTAGCTGTTACCGTTCACGAACCATCTTGGAATCATTGTGCCTTGCTCCCTGAAAACATCTGCTTAATGTGCAACGGCAGCCAAAAAAACTAACAAAGTTGGGAATAGGGATGTGGATGGAAGGGTAACTGGTTACCCAATAGACATCACCCTAAACAGGTAATGCTTAGCGGCTCCAGTTAACTGGTAACTGATGGGGGCTGGAACTGCTCCCCACCTGCCGTGGGCACGGAGTCGCTCCAGCCCCAAGGGGGCCCACTGTGGACAGGGACTGCTCTCGTCCGCAGCAGCCTCTGTCCATGGGGATCAGTTTAGGGAGGAAAGGTCCATCATCGGCTGCCAGATGACTAGATGAAAGGGGGTAGATCACTCCATAATTGCCTCATTCTGTTCACTCCCTCTGGGGCACCAGGCACTGGGCGCTGCCAAGAGACAGGACACTTGAAGCTATACACTGGACTGACCCAGCATGGCTGTTTTCTCAACCCTAAGTATGCTACTAGAATACTGTTCGCTCTCCAGTTACCAGAGAAATATTTGTATTTGTTCTTGGAGCATTTCTGTTCTGCGTGATAACACAGTCGCCTTCGCTACACTCCTTCCAGAAACCCGACTCTCCTTCCTAGATTAAAATTCTGTTGTGTCTGCCTGAGGATCTCCCCTTCTCCACCCCCCTCCATCTGTTATACAAACTTTGAACGATGAATACTGGGGAGGAAAGAAAAAAGGGAAAGTCTCGACAACCCCAAAGGTGAGGCAAGTTGCTAGGAGCAGGAATGCGTATTCAAGGACATAATGAGGGGATCAGAGACTGAAGACTGAACTGAGGTGTTACTTTAGATTAAGGGAGATAAGTGTGAAGTTACTACTCTTTGTTCTACACAGCTTGCTACTTCCTGCCAGCTAGAATTCCCTCCTTCCATCTTCTCCCCAGCTCCAGAAATGCTCCTTTTCCCCCCTGAACCCTCCATTTTTTAAATCCCACTTTCTGTATTTTGGTCCATGGGTTTCAGGAATCAGTACCAAGGAAAGAAGGGTACAGAAGCCACCCCCCAAAGTGTTATTTCCGAGGCAGACACAAATAAGGGAGCTAAAACTAAGCAACTAAAGCTAGGTCTATGCTAGCACTTATGTTGCGCAGGGGCGTGAAGAGCATCTCCCACCAGCAAGCATCAGTGTGGACAGTGCTACGTTGAGGGATAGCTTCCCCAATTATCACCTCTAATATCATTAGCTCACAGACATTAACCTTCCCCCCCCATTCCCGCTCTGTTCTGAAATTTGATTTGTCCTTTTTATGTGTGTTCATATATACCATAGGGATACAATCAAAAAAGGTGGTTATACTAATTTTCTTCCACAATTTGATCTGAGGAAGTGAGCTTTCATGGGCCAGACCCATCGCCTAATAAACCATCTTGTTAGTCTTTTGGCTCGCCTGCAGACAGAGATACTAGCACACATTGGAAATGGCTTAATTATGTCACCTGCATAGAGTGGCTACACAGCAGAGCTTACAGAAGCAAAGCTGCATTTGTACAGCTGTGCCACTGTCAGGTCTCTAGTGTAGACATGGTCTAAGAAGCCTTACGTCTCACCTTCAAAAGTGACTTAGGTGCTTGGAAAATAGACAGTGGGACACAGCCACTTACCCTACCTCACTTTTGAAAATGGACTTTGGGGCCTAAGCCATATAGACACTTTTGAACACTGTGTATTTAGAAAGGTAAGAAACTTAACACATCAGTTGGTCTACACCAGTGTTTCCCAATTGGTGTTCCACAGAACCCTGGGGTTCCGCAAAGGGAAAGTAAGGGTTCTGTGAGAACATGGCACTCCCTCGCCCCCTCTTAAAGAGGCAGCTGATTTTGCGATTTTTTTTGTCTTGACAAATTTTACCCTGGCAACCCTAGGGATTCCTTGAAATTCTTTTAAGCTGAAAAGGGTTCGGAGGTCAAATAAAATTGGGAAACACTGGTCTACACTAATAATGCAAATACATTTTAGGACCAAGCTTGAGTTCAAGAAGGATTCTGTATTTTTCAAGCTAATGACACACAACACACGCCTTGCAAAATTCTACATTGTTCACAGCAAGTTTCCTCCCTGGCCTTTAAAAAACAGAGAAAAAGAGTTTTTTTCATAATAAATTATGAACAAAGTAAAATATGGACAAGCTGATTTTGTACCTGGACAGATGTGGTTTTTTTTTTAAATGAGTGCTTTGCAATGCTGCTGAATGAGAACTGACACACAATTTAAGTACAGAAATGTCAAGTCATATTTTTGCACCTTTCAGGCTAGATCAGAATAGCAAAAAAACAAAAGAATCCGTAACACCCATTGCTGCATAATCCAAATGTGGGAACTAAATGAATTTAGTAGGAAAATGTGATACAACCCAACTATTAAAAGCTTCTATTTTCTTCACTATAGGGCATAGTGCTGGAAACTAGGAGTCTGAAATTCAACCCTTCTTTGGATTTCAACAGAAGACACTGCATTTAGCTCTTCAAGATTTCCTCTCACTAATTTTTAGCTTCTTTTACTTAAGATGTGCAAGTTGGCTGCTCAGCATGTTAAAAAGTGAATAAAATGTCATTTTTCATACCCATAGATCTGCTTCCAAAGGCAGAGGAGCTCTTTCTTTCTGCCTCTTCCAAAGAGACCCTGTACTCATTCACACGGAACCCTCTACTCCAACTTTGGGATGTGGCCTAATAAATGGTTGCATGCCCATATGAAGTAATCAAATCTTCAAACAGCTCACCCAGAGCACCAATTACACAGACAACCTCATCTTGCATAGAATTTATGACTTTGTGTTGTTGCCACAGATATAAAAGGCCGACTGTTGTTTAAAGCAAGCTTTCAAATGGGATGCAGACTCCCCTCCCTCCAGGGAGAATGCATTTGACTTTGTTCAGTACACTATAACTTAAAATTTGTTACATGCACCAGCTTGTAACTCTTTGAGAAACTCCCTAGTTAGCCAGCCTCAAATATGTAATACAGACTAGCCCTGATCAAAGCAAATCCCTCTTCAACAAACCTCAGCGCACAGACTTGCTAGCAGATAGGTGCAGAACAAACTTTGGAAGTGGAGAAAGGAGGAGGTAAGGGGGGAGCAGAACCACAGCCCGTGACAAAAGGGGATTTCTCCCCCACTACTCCATTTTGCTGCCCTCGGGCTACAATGTTCCCTTGAATCCAAAGCAAGAAGGGGGGGGGGGGGGGGGGAAATGTAACTGCAAATGTCACTACTCAAGACGACAAAGCCATTTTGTAGCAAAGTTTTTTTACAAGCAGAATAATTCATCAGCAGGAGTCAGGCTGGGCTACCAGTAACCAGACAAAACTAAAGCTCCGTAGGCTTGTATGTATCAAAGATATTCCTCTTTAAATGTGATGGAAATACAAAGCACCACTACCAATTTCTTAGGAACGTACCAGGCTGTGATGGCAAGCAGATCACCTCCCCAAAAGATCATCATCATGGGGGCTTTGTTTCCCCCCGCAGACCTCTCCTCGCGTTCTAGGCAATCCCATAGCACTTGACAAAGCAAGGAGCCAGTTAAAACACCGTGAGCCTATAGAAAAGGCAGCGGCAGTTAACGTACTGGGCGGCTGGCGGCTTGCGCTCTTCTCCGGCCACAACAGAAGTAAGGCTGGAAAGACTGATTCTGCAACCCTGAACAGAGTGGCGGTGAGGGGCTGCAGCTTCCTCTCCCCTAGATTGTACAGGGACGTTGCAGGAGAAGTGCACCGGGGCTAGTCATAGGGTTGGGGCAACTGGGACCATGCCCAGGGCACCGTGGCCAGAGAGTGAGGGTTAACTGGGCATGGGCATTGCATGGCAAAGCGGGTAGAGGGTGCTGGGCAGAGGGCAGGGCATGCTGGAAGCACAGGGCTGGGGTTGAGGACACAGGTGGGAGAAAAGCGCCAGGGTTGGAATGAAGTGGGCGCTGTGCAGAGGTTGGGGGCAAAGGAGGCACAACGCAGGGGCGCTTGGCGAAGAGAGCACAGGATCAGGGTGCAGGGGTCGGGGAGCTCCTGGATGCTGTGGAAAATGGGAAGTGCAATGCCCACAAGGATCGGGGCACCAAACCACAAGTTCGCCCAGGGCGCCATTTTCCCCTAAGGCTGACCCCAAAGAGCCCAGTTTGCTGCATTCCTCACTCTGGCTGGGGAGCACAGGGGGCAGACAAGCCTGGACCTGCCCCAGCCGGGTGGCACCCTCCCCTGGTTGTGTCCACTGGAGCTGCAGCAGCCATGGACCAAGCTGCTGCAGTGAGGGGGCTGCGGCAGCCTGAATCCTGAACCCCTCCTCCCCCGCCTCATCCCCGAGCAAGGATGTTTTAGGGAAGTAATAGTTGAGTTGACTACTTGCATTTCTCCCCACCCTCTTGCTGGGGGGAACAGCAGCTGGTGCTGGAGGGAGCCGCCCCACTCTTACTACATTTAAAAGGCAGAGCTGCAGTGGTCCAGCCCTGGCTCGTACCGGGTCCCAGACCTACCCCCACTGCGGCTCTGCAGTTTAAATGTAGTAGGAGCCAGGCTGGCCGACTGCACACCCAGCTTCTACTACATTTAAACCGCAGAACCGCAGCGGCCCCTTATCGACTAATTGTGTACTCAATATAAATTGTATCAAGTACATGATTAGCCATTTACTCGCTACATAACATCCATAGCACATTTTCATTTTTTCCCCCAAAAAACAAACATTAATAGAGTTAAGGACCTGAGCAACATTAGTCAAATAACTGGCAGTTTAATTTTGGGGAAAAAAAAATCTTAACTTTTTGCCATAGCAATTATCCAACAACTTGTCCTAGAAAGTCTAAACTCAAGCCAACCGGTATATAGGAACAACAGAACACAAGAACTCTCATGTGGGAGAGTTTACAACATTAAGGGATTTAGGAGCACAGGAGCAGGCAAAGACACTGTGATTTGTGCTCCTAAGCACCTTTAGTAATTCTCCAAGGGGTCTAGCTTTAGACTCTGGTTTTTTAAATTTTGGCGTGGGTAGCTCCATCTACCCGTTGACTCTGGAAAACTCTACTTGCAACACAAAACTGTGAAAATGTCCCTTTCCTGAGAAGACCTGTACTTGCCAAAAATCCTGCAGAGGCAGCTTCCAAGGTCTATGTAACCAGGAACACATTTCATCCTCAAGGCAACCATTTTAGTCCATCTAATCAGGGGAGGGAAGCCAGACTGACAGAGCAGACTTAAGGTTATCATTTGACATGTAAACGGATTTCTCCCTGAGTGACTTGAGGGACAACGGAGGGGGGAAGAGGAAGGGTGTTTAAATATAAACTAGCCCACTTTTATATTCAGTAGTCTACTCTAGCACCTTGGATTTACTTAGCACTATACGCACATAGAAGGTGGTCACATTTGCCTCAAGAAGCTTTTAGTCCCACAGGATATGGGACAATAGCTCAGGGAGAGGAAGTGTATTTTTAATTAGGATTTGAAAAGCGTTCTAACTTGGTTGGTCATAACAATTCCCTTGTAATACTGGTTACTTTAATATAGATGCTTATTCACCAGCCTCGTGTTTGGGAAGCTGACCCTATTTTACCAAGCGGCAGCCATTTTTTCCAGATAACCCCCAAACATTGTTTCTTTGCTCTTTTTAATTCTGATTTCTACCAAGGAGCAAACATTCTAATAACGCACATTCTAATAAAACACTGCAGTCCAGCAATGAGCGCCTCCATTCTAGTGGGAGACGGTAACAAGTGTGTTAGCAGCTATAATGTGCCATTATCCATCAACAATTTAAAGTATCGCATGAAGGATCCCTGTCCCCTTGACACACATCTTAGGTCTTCAATTGGTAAAGATCATCAAGGAAAACCAGGACTCAGGCCTTTTCTTAAATACCCAACTGTCGCACCAGTTTAATCAAAATCAGGTTTTCTGGGTGCAAACCCCTGGGTACTTGTACTAAACCAGCGATTTCCAAATGACGGTCACAACCCACCACTGGATGTGGAGGGAGGATCAGGTGAGTGGCGGGGGGGTGCCTAAGGCAGCTCCCTGCCTGTCCTGGCAACGCAGACCAAGCTGTGCCCTAGAAGTAGCTGGAAGCAGGGCCAGCACCTAGGGGGAGGGGGGACGAGCGCACAGGGCTCCGTGTGCTGCCCCTACCCCAAGCACTAGCTCCACACTCCCATTGGCTGGGAGCCTGGTCTGCAGTGGCAGGAAGTACGGATGTTAAGAGGCGGGTAACTGGGTAATCGTGTAGTTGACAAGGGAAGGCGCTACCCCAGCTGCGGCTCTGCAGTTTAAGCATTAAGAGCCAGGTGGGCAGGCAACCCAGCTCCTACCACATTTAAACTGCAGAGCTGCAGCGGGGGTAGCTCCTGGACCCGGCGCGAGTTGGGACTGAGCTTTTAAGACAGTTCCCCCCAGCACCGGCTCCTGCTGCCCCTCCACTTGCTGCCTTTGATATAGTGGCAGCAAGGGGGGGAATGCGGGTAGTCGACTAAGTGACTCTTTTATACCCCTAGCAGGAAGCTGCCTTAGTACCCACCCACCCCTGCACTGCTGACCAGGAGCTGCACAAGATAAGCCCGTGCTGCCCCAGCCATGACCCCTCCCCAAAGCTGGAGTTTCTTCCTACAGCCCAAAGCTTCCTCCTCAGCCCCACCCTGGAGCTCACACTCTAGTCAAATCGCATCGGGTCACGGCATCAATAACTTTCTTCAACTGAGTCATGAGAAAAAAGTTTGAAAACCGCTGCGCTGAATAGTTCACAATTGGCTTAGATCAATGTAAGTTACTAAGTCAAGCTAAATCAATGGGAGCCAGATGTAACAATGACCAACCACACCAACCATGGTTCTCTCTGCACCGATACCTTGCTCTAGTTCAAATGAAACCTGTTTAACTAGTACAAAGGCATGTGTGTGTAGACAAGACCCTGGACGGAACGACTGGTCATTGTCACACTTCAGACATATACTTAAAGTCAGCGTGAAGAAACACAAACATCCAAGCAGAGGGAGAAGATGCTCGTTAACTCTTGAAAAGAAAAACACACACATCACCCTTTAAAAAGAGAGACTTCAGTCCGTTCGCTGCACGAAAACCCTCCTTTAACGGTGCACTAGGCTGCATGTCAGAATCAAGATGCCTACGAGCAGACTGAAAGTTCCCGCTAAGCCCAGAAGGATGGTGGCAGCTGTGCAATTGCCTTTAACTCGCTTGTATGTCACCACTCCAGTGATTTTCATGAACCATTCAGAAAGCCCATCTCAAAAACAGTAGCTCAGAGGAAGGATGGTACCAACTTTCCCTTTCACTCACTGGGTGGGTGGGGAGGGGGGAATGCAGTGAGAGTACAAGATTGTGTTTGAAGCCAACACTGGGCACCAGAGTGAGACACACCAGCCACCAAAAGGTTATCACTCCCTCTCTGTCATGAACTGCCCACCTCTGCACATCAAGTAGGCAAGCCAAGAGCCAACCAGGAAATGACCGAATGCTAGCTTGCTCTCTCACTAGCTTGGGGTGTCTCTTGTGGAGTATTTTAGCAGCAAATTACAAGACGTGTAAGATGGAATGGTCTCTCCTTTACTGTCTTCCTATATTTCTCTATTTCCTTCTCCCCATCTCCAATACATCCTTCCCTAAAGTTTTCATTGTAGAGTAAACTAAACAGCTCTGAAGCACCAACCATGGGAGACAATAACCTCACATCATATTGTGTATTTGCCTTTCTGAATAAAGTTAAAACCTACTGTGCTTTGTAACGATACTTTAAAAACCTTAAATTTATTTTTCAAGTCTCAGTATGGAGAGAAACGGTTGTTTAAAAAGCTCAATTAGTGATTGAGCTCTGGGAGCCCCCAAGTACTGTTGAAGTTGAGGGGCGGAAGAGCCGTGACAACATTATGCAGCGTTTCTTCATGCAGACTGAAAGTTTCCAAAGTGCTGAGTTTCCACACACCACATCACCAGCTCTGCTGTACAAAACCTCTCATTACCTGGATCCAGGAGCTCCTAAAACTCCAGGCCTACTCTTATCCTGGCATCCTAATAGGAGGAAGCTCAAGAGGCAGAAAAAGCAAGACATCTGATTGCAGTATTTTTATGCTGAGCCATTTCCAGCCGCCTTAATATACCTTACCGATACTTCCCAAGCCACCCCCTTAAATCACAGCTTATGTGCCAGAGCTTCACCATCCTAGTGTAACTTTTGGAGTTTTCCTAAGACAAGGGCGGCCAACCAGTTAGACACGAAGAGTCCAAAGAGCTGGGGATAGTGGTGCAAAGAGCCACACGTCCCTCCCCCACAGCCAGGCACCCCCAGCTCCCCCAACCCAATGCCCTTCCCCTCCCCAAGAGACCCAAGCCCCTCCCATTCTAACCCAATGCCTGGGTCTCACCAGAGCTACCACCGCCATGGCCACACACTTCTCGCTCCAGGAACTGGGACATGTGCACAAGCGGGGACGCGGCTCCAAACGAGCCGCAACCCTGAGAGCCGCATCTCTGTGAACAAAGAGCCACACGTGGCTCAAGAGCCACAGGTTGGCCACCCCCGTCTTAAGAGCAATTGCACAGCCAGGTTTCTAGGAGTGGGACATTCCAATACAACTTGGGTGGCTTCAGCTAATCGGTATTGGAACAGCTGAGATTTTAACCATGTACGAAGGCAACAGCATACAGAGAAGGGATATGGGGGGAAAAGGCAGCAAGATCTCTTGCATGCTAGATACTTTATTGTACAGAAACCCCTCCCATGCAATAGTCTAATGAATGCAACACCTCTGAGCACAGAGAACGTGTTACAGCCACACACCCCGGAGTATGCCAGGGATAGCCCTAGGGCAATTTTATTTTAATCCTCTCCCAGTTAGTGCCATTTTAGACGAGGGAATGGACTCCCATGGAGTCTAAAGTTAGGCTCTATGCGGGATTAAAGTTTGTAGGAACACATATCCCCAGCCTCTTCAAAACCAAACTGTGCTCCTAAATCTCCTGGATGTTTTTTGAAAACTCTTCCCTACCCTCCCACATTCAGAGTTTAGGCAGGCCATCACTGGAGTTGGACAGGCCAGGGGGCATAGAGTGGGAACTTGGGAAAAAAGAATCATCTTTGTGGGTACCATTTACTTAAATACAGCAAAGGGGTGTGGGACCAGCAAAGGGGCTGAAGGCAGTCAAATCCCACTGAAATTCAAACTCCCTTCAGCCTCTTGGAAAGTCCCAACTAAGAGAATTAATCTTTTAGCTATTCATGAAGCTTCACCTCCGTTACACAACGGCAAAATATTCCTGGACACGCACAGACAAGGGATTACGGAATTAGCGTTCATACTCAGAAAAGCAGCGGTACAATAGAACCATGAAAATACATTAAAGAGCCGCCACGAAACTGACAACTCCCTTTGCTTCAGGGCTTTGTATTTGTTTTTAACTCTGAAAAGAGGCATTAAGAAGAAAATAATACCTGATCCGCCAAACTGTGTGCTTGCTAGCGTCGTGGGTCTGTTTTTTCCATTAGCCACTGGCAGGGGGAACATCTAGAAAAACAAGAAGAGGAGAGAGAGGGAGAAAGGTGAGATTTCAATATGTTAGCTTTGTTGTGGTAAAGGAGCGACAAGAAAGAATTTAAAGTGCAGAAAGCTTTCCAGTTACTCTCTCAGCTGATCTATATAGCAGAGAGGAGAGTAACCCAACTCTGTGAACTTGTGTACACAGACCTTCCAATTCCTTTTTCATGAAAAAGCAGCTTCTGGGATATTTTTCAACTGCACTAAAGGAAGGTTCCCTCTTCCCACCCTTGTGCTTATGGCTCATTCTTTCCTTCCCACATTATTAAAGGAGGCAGAAAATTCAGGAGGAGCACAAGGCCACAAAGTTTAAGGTGTCCCCTTATTAATAAGTTAGCATAGGAGTGCAGTGCCAAATTCTCCATCTAAAGAGAGGTTCACCCTCTACCTCCTTCAAATTAAGCACACCTATGAAAACTGGCTTATTTCCTTCTCCACCTCCATTATTTGGTGCTATCTTATGTCCTAGAAAGAAGTTAGCAGCTATAGGTTGACCGCTCTAGTCCAGCACCCTAGAGACCTGGCCAATAATGAACCAAAGAATTTCCTGAACTATGGGAGATCATTATCGTCTAGCAATTTTACCAACATTTCCACTGATTACCGTATTTTCCGGCGTATAGGGCGACTGGGCATATAAGACGACCCCCTATCTTTTTAATTAAAAGATAGGGTTTCATCTTATACCCCAGCGCCCCTCCGCCTCCTTTGCTCCCGGTGTCCCTGGTCTGCTGGAGATGGTCCCCAGCAGACCAGAGGCACCGGGAGCAAAGCCGCCAGGAGCACCTGGGATCCCCCCCCCCCCCCCCGCCGGAGCCCCTCCGCGGCTTTGAAAGCCTCGGGGGAAGCCGGCGGCGGGGCATCCCAGGCGCGCATGGGCTGCCCCCCCGCCGGAGCCCCTCCGCGGCTTTGAAAGCCTCGGGGGAAGCCGGCGGCGGGGCATCCCAGGCGCGCATGGGCTGCCCCCCCGCCAGTTTCCCCCGAGGCTTTCAAAGCCGCGGAGGGGCTGCCCATGCGCGCCTGGGATGCCCCGCCGCCGGCTTCCCCCGAGGCTTTCAAAGCCGCGGAGGGGCTCCGGCGGCGGGGCATCCGGCGTACAAGACGACCCCGGATTTTTGGGGGATGTTTTTTAACTTCAGAGGTCGTCTTGTACGCCGGAATATACGGTACTAGGCTTTTAGAAGACACACAGGAGTAAATCAGAGCTAAATAACAGCACAACTGGTATGTAAAGTGGTATGTAAACATACTTTATGAGACCACAGGATATCTGGCCACACCCACGATAAGTGGACACATTGCAGGCAGTCCCCGGGTTACGTACAAGATAGGGACTGTAGGTTTGTTCTTAAGTTGAATTTGTATGTAAGTCAGAACTGGTACATATTGTAGGGGAAACTCTAGCCAAACATTTCTCCAGAGCTCAGTTTTATTCTCCCACACCTCACTTCCCTCAGTCCTTTATTCTCAAGCTGAGGTGTCTACTGAGAAAAGCCGCTCTGCGTCTCCCTGGTCTGCTGGGGGGCGGGGTGCTAGCTTTGCATCTCCCTGGTCTGCTGGGGGGAAGCAGCTAGTGCGGGGTTGCCTCACCCCATTTGTAAGTAGGGATCCGATGTAAGTCGGATCCATGTAACCCGGGGACTGCCTGTACTGGATCAGAGCACGCTGAACTAGAGGTTCAGCCTGTACTGCAGTCATTCCAGCTGGTGAAACAATGAGCCTTTAAGGTACCACAGAACTGCTAACAGATTTATTTGGGCATCAGCTTTCATGGGTAAGAACCACTTTGTCAGTGGCAAAAATGCGATCATCAAATATCCATCCACTTGCTCTCTCCTCCCAGAGACACTGCGCCAAGATGAGCGCATTCTGCAAGAATTTGTAGGTTGGTGAAGTTTGGCTGATTCCAACATTATGTAACACACGTTAACAAAGATTAATGTGCTTTCACACTATCGGTCATTTTAACTACCTGTTTGCTACAGTTACTGCTACAACGTATCGCTAACTGCCCTCTGCCAAAGAGCTTCCTTGAAAATACTGCATACCTAGTCAGCTAATGCGGAAATGTATTTTTCAAGTCAAATGGGTGGGTTTCAAAAATTGTTTAAAAAAGTACAGGCACCTGCGTACAGCAGAAGATAATTTTTTTTCTACAAACATGGAGCTTTAATCAGTAAAACAGCTAGTGGGAAAATGCTTAGTATAATATTGAACGCAGATACTTGCAGATCAAATTACAATATTTTTAGCTTGGTTATATTTGAATAACTCAAAGCTTTAATACTTTGAAGATTAAACAATGTAATCGTCCTTTAATAGAGAAATGTAGCATTTTATGTCCTGACTTATTTAATGCTTTCTTGTGACCAGGAACATTCATTTACACACTTGTCTGCTCAGCTTTAGTTACCAATCAGACATATAGAAATACACGGAGGAGATTTTCCAAAGGCAGAAAGAGCAATCAGCCAACAAACTCCCACTGAAAAGCCATGGAATTAGGGTACCAAGAAATAAGGATGTTAAGCAGGTAACTGTCTCATCGTGTAGTCGATACAATTTGTATCGACTACACAATTAGTCGATAAGGGGCCCCGCTGTGGTTCTGCTATTTAAATGTAGTAGGAGCTGGGCGCACAGGCAGCCTGGCTCTTACTACATTTAAAATGCAGAGGTGCGAGCCAGGACTGAGCAGGCTAAGCCTAGGCTTACCAGGTAGTCAACTACTCACTTATATCCCTACCTAACACCTGTACCTACTTGTGAAAATAAATACGTACATAAGAGAGCCAGGGCATGTACACTTAAAAACAACAGTAAACAGAAGGCTCACAAGAGACTTAGATTTTCAGTGCTAGTAAAGAAATTCCTGAGGACAACAACAATGTTAGTTTATATAGGTAGTGCTGCTGTAGCCATGCTGGTGCTAGGAGGATATTAGAGAGACCAAGCGGGTGAGGTAATCTCTTTTATTTGACCTAGAAAATGTTACCTCACCCACCTGGTCAGCTCAGAGACAGATTTTTTTAAATAAAGGGTACTAAACTGATAGCCTGAAGTTCACTTTATCCCAGCAAGATAGCAAGGGACATTGCTTTTACTCCTCCCCCCTCAGGAAACTGGAGAAGCGTTACTTTAATTTAGCAATGGGAAACCTAGACGAGCCAGTGGACCACATGAGTGGCCCTCCATGTCAGCAGGTTGCAAGACTGTCGTAACCAAGATGATTTCCCGGGATAGGGAAGTTTTGCTCACTGTGCTGGCATACCTAGGGGGGTGCTGACCGAAGCATAGCAGCGCCTGGATTGGACGCAGATGGAGCACGCGGCCCTCACAATGTTAGGTGCAATCTGCACATACGTCCCTTCATAAGTGCATATCACTTTAGCAGTATCACTAGGAAAAAGCTACATGGACAGAAACCAATCAAATCTGGCAACCCTACATGTGGGAAACATTAAACAAAATGTCTCGGGGGCCACAAACAGAACACCAATGGGTTAAATGCGGCCGTGAGGCTGCTGGCCACTGAAACTGTCATTAATCTTCTCTTCCAAGAGGGTGGGGAGTTTTTGTTTGGGGGAATCCTTGAATGTATTGCTATTGAGCATCAATTGGTGCATGCTGGCTTCCTAAGTCTCAGAGTTTGCTTATTTTTCATAAGCATTTCTGCTTAATAACTGCTGATGCAACAACAACCACCCACAAGGTTAGACTGAAAACACCAATGGAGAGAATGTATAGCTTTGTTCCATTGTGCAACACACAGTTTCTCTTCTACTTCTGCAAAAGGGGTCTCCCCCCCACCACCACTATTTTTGGTAATCCCCAGCACACCCACACACTGAACACACATGAATGAGGGTTGCCTTCCCACCTCTTGCCTTCATCTTCCTTACGCAGTTTTGAAAGATACTGTCAGTGGGAATCTGCAGTAACTCTTTGCAGCTCTCTCATGATTATAGGAATTAAAGAGCTATCATTCATCAAAGCTAGCTGAGACTTTAAAGCATCACAATATTTGATAAATAAGGAGCCACACACTTATGTTACTTCAATACAGATTTAAGCCCAGATATTACAGATAAAATGCAGGAAATATAACGCTTATGCTGTCAACTTCTGTTTTTCTACAGCAGTGTGGGTTTAAGTCACACTGCTATGCTTCATTTAAGGACATAGCGTAAATCAGATTAACAAATGGAGAGGACACTTTTAGTTTTCATCATGCCATAGCAACATCTAAGTTCACTCACCCACTGTCAATTTCCTTTTTGTTTTTAAAATGTTACTTTAAAAAAAACAAAATAGTTAGAAAACCAGTACCGAATAGAAGGCTTAAGTATCAAGGTTTTGCAATTTTGTAATTGGTTCATTACTTGATTTGTTGGCTTTGAATAACATAGGTTTAATGGTACTATGTAAAATCCCCTGCCTTAAATTTCTGTAAACAGTTTATAAATTGTTGCACTGATGCCTTCAACCTCCTTGAGAGATGACAACTACTTAACTGCTAGCCCTTCAGATATCACAGTGTCATTCTTGGACACAATAAAAAACAAAACTAAACATACTGGAGGGGAAAATACAGAGATATATTTTAATGGATGGTTACATCTAAGATACCAGCAGTGTTCTGAGAGAGAAGCTTGACTGATAAGTGAAAATGTATTTGTCCAGTTACGTATCTATGTGTTTATTAGTGGACAGATTTCAGTGAATTAAGTCCCAAGGCTGCAATGGCTGTAAATAGAGTTTGGAAAAAAAAACAATTATTTTTAAGAACACTTTTCCCAGACTAATTTATTTTAAGTCAATTTTTCACTCTCTCAGATTATAACAAAGCAGCCATTTTTATGTAGTTGCCACTCATGCATACCAAATCTATTAAAAATATTCTATTTACTTCTATTAAGCAATTAATTGTGACATAGGCCTTTAGTTCAGAAGGTCTCAAATTAAAAAAAAGTTAAACCTGAGAGCTATTTTGGAGCACACAGAAAATAACTTAATGGTTGGATATTTTATTAGAAATGAATAAAGAGAGAATTCCACTCAACATTAGCAAAGGTATAAGTGTTCCCTTAAGCAGAACCCTCCCAATTAAAGCCTTGTACGCCTACTAAAGTGTAACGTGAACTTTATTAGTTATATTCTGAACAAAAATCAGTTTTATCACAAAAATGCAGGCTCCCTGTCTTTGCTACAGTGAGACATTTTAACTCTAGGAAGTAGCTGAAGGAAAGTTTTAAAGAGCCCCAGGCCAAAAATATATATATTTGTCCATGCAAAACAAGCCAGATACTTGTTACTTAGCTTTGGGAAGGTTGGACACAACTCTGCCTTCCCCAAAGTTTTACTCCCCACAGGGTGGCTGGATCCACGTGCTTAAGGGGGTAGCCGAGTTAGTCTATAAAGTGCTACCAGATCATTTGTTGGGTTTTTTTGGATCCACGTGGTTCAGCATGCAATACAGAGTGCTTTCTGCTATAAAGGCCCGTCTATATTGCAACTGACGACATATCATACTTTGTATCTGCACACCATACCGTTAATACTTTGTTAACAACAGCGGCAGCTAAACAGCACTTCGCCCCTACCCAAGACTCAGACTGGCAGTCGGGCGCCTCCGTGTATCTGGTCTGGCACACCTGTGCAGCACAGATAGGACCCCTAACCATGCCGGTGTCATTGTTTGGCTGCTGCTTCTTCCTCCCAGCTCTCATCACACTCTGACATCCCAGGCTGTGCTGCACCACAGGTTTTGGTGCTGCTACTCTCACTCTCTCCACCCTCTAAGGACTATTTCCCTACCAAGGGAGAGCTGTCCACATTTTCCCAGAATGCACTCAGACAAAAGTAGTTCAGCAGTGGCCTGAATTAGGGATGTTAAATATCGGTTAATTCAATCACTGATTAACCTCATGAATTCTTACCAGTTAGCCAACTAGTCTATAGTCCCTGAGGGTGGGGCTGGCATCCAGTGCACTCTGGCCCCACTCCCAGGGAGCCCCTTGCCACCCCACACTGCTGCCTCTGTATTAGAGATAACAGTGCTGGGTGCCAGGTGGGAGCCGGTCTGCAAGGGGAGCCAGTTTAAAAACTGGCTCCCCGCCATCTTGCGCTGCTGTCTCTGATACAGAGGCAGCAGCGTGGGGTGGCAGCAGCCCCTGTCCAGCAGGGAGGTCTGAGCTCCCAGACCCAGTGCAAGCTGGAACTGAGTCAGGCTGACTGCCTGACCAGCTCCTAATATACTTTAAATGCAGAGCCGCAGCAGGGGTAGGTCCCGGACCCAGTGCAAGCCAGGACCGACCTGCGCTCTTGGGCAGCCTCCTAAAAAAAAATTTACTGGCAAGGGGTGGGGGAGAAATGCATGTAGTCTATAGCATTACCCTATAAGCTTTTGTTTATCGGTTAATCGACTACACTATCATTTATTGGCAAGTTACTTTGGTAGAAAGCTTTGGACCAATGCTTTTGCAGTTCAATTAATACTGAATTTTCTCTTTTTTTGAGGTCTAGATCATTCTCCCCAAGATAGAAGAGACATTTTCAGTATTTCCACCCCCCCCCCCCCCCCCCCATAAGGATTAGGCCGCCCTTTTATACACAACCACTAGCAGTCAGGACATAAAATTCACCCAGCTCAGAGCTGGTCCAAAAACCACAACAGGTGGGCAATGTATTTCCCCTAGAAAAAGACAGAAAACACTGGTCTAAACTGAAGTTGCTAAACCACAAAACCCTTGACTCAATAGTCTTCACTCCTTTAACCTAGTCTGACAGACCACTAGGAAAACTTTTCATTCTTGCTTACTCAGAGATGAGGGGAGGGGGGAGAAAGCTATGTGATCCAGACCACAAGACAAGAAGTTACATCCCATTCTCCAAAGATTTCACTATGTAACTTCTATACAAAGGCCAGGGAACCTTTTGGGTCGGGGACTGCTGACCCACAGAAAAGTCAGGTTGGGGGCCACACACAAAAAGCGAGAAGCCAAAAAATGCCCAACCCTCACTGATGTGGCCCCTGATTAAGGAGAAAGACACTCCCCATATTTCCCTATGCACACCAGAGCCTAGGGGAGCACAGCAGGGGGGCTGGAGTGCCAGTACAGGCCCCCCCAATTCTGGGGGAGAGCCTCTAGAACTAGATCCGGGCAAGCTGGGGGCCGCATCTGGCCCCCGGGCCTTAGACTCCTCACTCCAGTTCTATACTACGCTTAACAAACATGTAGTATCTGCTAGCTAATGAGTATGATGATAGTATAGGTTTTTAAATTCTCATTCTCAGTGGGATATTTGTTATTCCTAGAGACCCCTTTAGGCAAAAAAGTACCTCCATGTCCAAGTGCGGATGGACACAACAGGCCCAGTTAAAAACACATTAAAGGATTCCCACTGACACGACAATGCAGGATCAGGCTTGACTTATAATGGAGATAACCCAGCCCCAAAACAGAGCTCTGACGGAAACTGTCTCAGGCCCCCTTCCCGCAAGCAGCGGATCCTAGTGCTCACCTGAAGCCCCACTGACAAAGGTCTGCCAACCTGGAGCTAATTGCACAAGCGTGATGGGGACACAATGCTCCAAATTCCAGTCTGACACTGGACTGACTCTGGTGTAACTTCTGAGGTCACTGTACATTTACACTAATGTAAGAGAACAGGAATTCTACCCAATGTATTGAATCTTTCCTCCAGATCAAACTTCCTAGGCCCAGGGAGAGTTTTGTAATATAAAGAGGGTTTATGTAATGTAAATTATCATAATGGCCACGAACAACTGCGAGGGTTGAAAATAAGGACAGTTTATAGCAGGGATGAGCAACTAGGAAGGAGCACGTGGATGTTTAACCTGCAGTCCTGTGTCTCCCCCATCTACCACTTTTGCCTCTCAGGTACAGGGCACCAAAGCTCCACACTTACCTGCTCCTCTCCCTCCCTCCCAGCACTTTTGGAGCATATGAATTCTCCCTCTCCCTCCCAGAGCTGGAAGGATGCAAACAGCTGATTCCAGGCGTTCCAGCTCTGGGAGGGAGTGCGAACCAGGCAATTCATGGCTCCCAAAGTGCTGGGAGGGAGGGGGGAGGAGCAGGAAGTGCAGGGCTCCTGTGCCCTGGTGTGCAAGAGGCGTGGGGGCAGCTAGGAGGTCCGTGAACCACAGGTGGCGCCCCGGGGGCCACAGGTTGCCCACCACTGGTTTATAGCAAATTTGAAAGTAAGTTGCAAATAGTCACTGGCAATCCTTTTTGGAAGGGGAGAAAGAAAGCAGCAATCTAACCCTGAACTTGATCATGGATATTGCGGCTCAGAAGCTGGATCACTCACACATACAAGCAAGCCGTGAATTCCAGAGCACCTGACACAGGGATCAGAGACTTCTAAAGTAAAGGAGAAAGCAAGTTGCCCATTCTTCCCCAATGAACTCTGCACACATTTGTATTTTTGATGGACAGCATCACCACGGTTCCCGACAGCCACAGAATACAGCCTCTCTCCGAGTTACGGACCAAACACTTGGCCGTAACTTGAGTTGTTCGTAACTCGGACCCCACTGAGTTACACATGACCGTGCTGTTCGTAAGTGCGGATCGCATTCGTAACTTGGGGACCGCCTTTACGACTGCTCCATGGGAGCTTTGGTCGTAAGTGTGAACGGTCGTAACTCGACCGTTTGCAACTCGGGGAGCGGCTGTATGTTCCTGTTACTTTTTAATTGGTTCAACCTCCCATCAGCTGCAAGTGGCGAGGAGTTCTTCCTGTTCTTCCACCATGGGAATTCTCACGCAGGGCAAGGAGAGGGCGACAGGTCATGATAACACAGGTCGATACATATGATGGCCTGTGCAATTTGGAGCTTCTTATTGAATGCTGCTAGCTAGCTGTACTCTGAGAAATTGTCTTGTTTACGTTAAATCTTTATGCAGGGATCCAAAAGCGACACAGTATAAATTATAAAGGAAATAAGGGACAAGGAATTGTGACCATGATCCCTTATTTTGTACCCCAAGGGGAAAAAGTTATCACAAAGCTGTCACTCACAATAACTAGGTACATCCAGAGCAGCCCAGAAGACTAATGTCTTCATTGCTATTTAATGGTTTTTCCTCTGTGTGTAGCTGTGTTTTTCCAGTTTCTATGTTAGGTTTGCTTATCTACAAAGCAAGACACACATGCCAAGTGTCATTAGGGAGCAGCACACTACAGAGGAACCAAGCTGGAGTTTGTGTTCAAAACAGCGTAACTCTTTCCACGAGTCACTCACCAACTACAAACGTCACATACAGGCCCTGATCCTGCAAACACTCGCAAGCTTGCCTTGACATGCCGCAGTAGTACCAGCGACTTCAATAGATTTCAATGGTGTGTGTGAGGCTAAGTATATTTGTATGTTTACAGGGTCGCAGCCTTTGCTTGCTACTACTAAAAATGAGCCCAAAAAAACAGAGACATTCTCTGGGTAACTTGCTAGCCAGTGTTAATTTGTCATGAGCGCCCCAAATCTTATTTTGGAGGCTTAAGGGTTTTGGAGGGGGCAAGGTGATAGGGTACAGAAGAACATAATTCCCATGAGAATGAATTTTATATATAGATAGATAGATAGATAGATAGATAGATAGATAGATAGATAGATAGATAGATAGTACTGCTGTGTAAAACTGCAAACTAAGATAAAATAATCTGCAAGGGACATGAATTCAACAATTTGGATCTGGGAAGAGGAAACACAGTTTGATGAACTGTTAAATCAAGTTACATCCTTGCATTAGTTACATATTCCCATCTTCAGAAGTCACTATCCTGCCCATTTTGCTGAGAGTGCTGACGTAGAACAGACTCATGTTTTTGGCTTCCACGAAACTTTCCCACCCAAAGATCAACACGCGCTCACGGCAAGGAAAGTCTTCACTAGTGATGCTCAGAGTCCCCTGTTGCTTAACTTGGTGCGGGGAAGGATGAAGGGGGACAAAAACTAGCACACATGCACTCACCATCTCTGAAACTCACTTCCCAATTACCTCACTGTACAGGCTTACATCCCCTCCTTCCCCCCTCCCCCACCTCAATTCTTCCAGATCTCAAGAGCACTGAAAATAAATGAAGCTACTGTTCCTTTAAAGCCCCCCCCCCAAAGAGCTTGCTTACCATACTGAAGTCCAGCAGGTCACTGAGTTCTTTGTCTGTCCCAACTGCAGCCATTCTCTGCTGCTGCTGCTGATTCATACTCCCACAGACTCAACAGTGGCAGTCCTAAAGAAAACCATGGGGGAGGGGAAGAGATATTTTAATGACTAGCGCAAACTGCCCACTCTTCTGATGAATATTGTAAAAAAAGGAAAGAAACATTGCTTGCAAATCCCCAGCTTCAAACTTCTGTGCCTCGGAACGCAGTGAAAGTCCTCACATGGCATCCAGAGGCAGGAACAAGCCTTCTATTGACCAGACACACTTGTATGTTTGTTTTTTGCTGCCAAGTCCACTAATTCAGACCAATTCTGTTGCTCCTGGCATGCAGCAAATGAAAAAACAAAACCTCAACTCATTTATCAAAGGGTTCAGACAAGTTATCATTCAGGCTGTTGGTAGGCTGGGACTTCTTACCCCCTCCACTTGTAGGAGCTCCCTCCCACTTGTTTTTGTCTGTTTCTCTTTAAAGTTTAAAAAGGGCCTGATTTCATGCCCTCCCCCACTCCGTTTTATTTTGATTGGAGGCAGCTATGGGAAGCTTGGCAACTCTGAAAAATCTAGCCCTTAGGTAACAAACAAGCAGTACCAAACAAGCAGTAACCCTACCACAACGGATGGGAAAAATAAAGTCAAATAAGAATTATTTTCACCTTCAAATGGCTTTCCAAAGATAAAACTCACAGAAATCTTGCAAGGCAGGTAAATATTGTTCTGCCCAATTTTACAGGTTTTTTTTCAAAGAGCTCAAACCCATCACAGCAGGAAAATATTTCTCCAACAGAAGAAATGGAGGCAGGGAATGGGATAAAGAATTCACTCTTCTTCATCTTTAAAACTTATTTACAGCTTATTTAATGCTGGCCAATAATTTAAATAATTAATAATTAGCTTAATATTTTTATACACACAATAAGCTCTGAATTCCAAAGCATTCCTAGGAAACACATTGGCTCATCCATTAATTTTCAAGGAGGTTGAAAAAATAAATATGCTGAAATCGATCCAGTATATAAAAGAGCTTTGCCACTATATTTAAAAAAAAAAAAAAACAGCCAGGGGATTTTTGTTTTTTAAACCTGTCTTTATGTCATCAGTGCATCCGGCAAATATTATTAAAGCAACTTTGAAAACATGATGTCTCCCTTTCTCTCTGCCCAGGGGGTCCTGAAACAACAGCCCCCCCCTCAGGCCAAGAGCCCCCAGCTTAGCAAGTCACAAACAAGGCAGAAGGGGGGTGGGCCTGGGTCAGAAGGGATCCTGTTCAACCAACCCAAAAAAGCCCCAGAAAACACCAATGCTCGAAGGCGGCTTCAAACAACAGAGTTGTATTAAGATCACAGAGGCAACTTATACAATATGCCCCCCAAAAGAAATGAAATCTATATTTTAAAACCTCGTAGCATTTAAAAACATGTAGTGTCCTATCAAACGAGAGCTTGACCATGTGACAGAGAGGGGGCTGGGGGCCTTGTTTTTGCTATAAAAAAAAACTAAGAAAACTTGAACGTGCATGAACGACAACAAAGGTGAGCATCACGCAAAACGGTTTAATGGCCTTTTCAGGGTTGAAGGGGGGGGAAGAGGGGCTAACAAGTGAACAGGATTTGTGTGTTTCCCTCCCCCCACGCAGCAGTCAGTGCAAACTGCGGGGGGGGGGGGGGGGAGTTGCCTTTGAAGCAAACGGAGCTGCTGGAGAGTGTTATTTTTCAATCTGAAATCATTCACAGCAGTTTTTCCGCTGCATGCCAGCGGAGAAGCCATTTCTCCCAGTTAACACACAGCAGATGTTCCCCTATTACCCCCTCATCCCCCCCCCCCCCATGCACTTCAACCTGAGACATCAGAGTTTCTCCCACCTTCTTGCCTTTGGACAAAGGCGCCTCACCACCAGCTCTCGCTCCGCTCCTCTCCTCCCCCACCCCCCTCCCTTCGTTCTCCTCCTCCAGAGCCCTTTCCCAAAACTCCAGCCACGGCCTAGCCTCGAGCCACCTCCAACGGCAACGTGCAGAGAAACATCCCCCCCCCCCCAACACACACACACACACACACCCCGAGAGCTGACAACAGTCCAACCTACGCAGAGGGCGCCGGTGGAAGCTGGCACACAATACAGAGCTCCCTTCCCTGGTGCACTTCCAAGCAAAGTTTGCAAACTACACACACACACACACACACTCGAACGGCAGGATAAACAACACCCTGCTGCAGCTGCAGCCAGGACCCCGCAAGTTTCAGACCGGCCTGTGGAGATGGACAAAATATTTCATACTGAGACTCGCTCTACGCCGCCCCCACCCCCAGCTTTCCCAGCGTGGTTTGGGGGCGGGAGGGGGGAGATCATGTTCTCACTTCAAGCCCTTTAAACTTGGCTACGAGAGGGGAACAATGAACCTTCTTCAAGCCAGCTGCTCTTTCAGACCCTCGTTTTCACAATACCCCCCCTTCTCCCCCCCAGCCCCAACTGAACATGAGAAATGCACAAGATCCTAGTGAGCTCACACACACACGGATTCCTCCCAAACTTTTCCCCTTTGCTAGAGCCAAGATGAAGTTTGCAGCGGTCCAATTTCAGGGGAGGTGAAGGGGGGAATTATTGCCACCGGAAAAGCAGCCCCTTCCCCCAAAGAACCACCCCCTCAATTCCCAATTCTGCCAGGCCCTTCTACTCACCCAGAGAGGCTAGGCTGAAGTTTACAACAACTCCAGAGCAAGGAGGAAAACAATAAGCCTGTGCAGTAGCCGCGGCCTTCAGAGGGTTGTGGGGATGGGATTTGTGTGTGTGTGTGTGGGGGGGGGGGGGTCCTCAAGTCAGCTCCACACCCACACGCGACCCCCGCGCCCTAAAGAACCCATCTAGGGTGCAGCCCGAGGAGAGGGGCTATCAGCTCCTTGGCAAAGCAGCCTGGAGGAAGGGCCCCCCTCAAAAATTCTAAGCGCCACCTCGACAGGACCCACTGGGCTTTGTTCCTCCGCCGCCCTCCTCCCTCCACCCCGCTCCAGAAAAGGGTGAAGGAGCCTCTGCCAGGGCTCTGGTGCGGGGGGAAGGGGAGCAACTGCCTCCCTGGAAGAGTGACCTGGAAGCGGGGTGGAGGAAAAGAAGGAAGAAAAAAAGAGGGAGGTGGAATGAACCCGCCCCCCCAGCTTTTCCTGTGACGCTTCTTCGAAGGATCCGAGATCAAGTTCACAAGAGTTTTTTTTTTCGGGGGGGGGGGGGGGGGAGACACGCTTAAAGCTCCGCGGCCACAGAGTGGAGGGGGGGGGGGCCGAAAGGAAGCTCCCCAAATCGCAGCCCTTTCTGAGCCCCCAACCTAAGCTGAAGTTTGCACGAGTCCCGGCGCGTGTGCGAGCAGGGACAATAAACTCCCTGCAGTGGTGGTGGGGGGGGGAAGGGGGGAGTAAGTCCACACATCGGCAAAGCCCCCCCCCCAACAAACCCCTCTCAATCCACTCCGACAGGCAAGCTGCACGCAGGGCCTCCCTCTAAGAGAAGGGAGACTTGTTACATTTCGGGGGCTCCACACTGCGGCCCCCCCGAAACCCCCACTCTCCCCACGCTGAAGTTGGCAGAATTGCGGGATGGGGGCCAAACCCCCCCCCTTTTTTTTCCTCCCCCAGGTTTTACCTGCTCGGGAAGAAAAGCCTCCAAGGGGGGGGAGGGGAAGCGCATGAACCCCCCCCGGGCGCTGCTGCCGCCGCAGCCAGGGATCCCGGACAAAGCGGCTGCGGCTCCCCCGCCGGCTGCCTGGGCCCGCGGCGCCCGCTGCCGTCCCGCCGGAGCCGCCGCGGGCTCTATTGTTCTCTAGCGCCCGGCTGCGGGGCAGGCTGTGGCGGGCGGGCGGCGCGCTCGCTCCGCATGGGCCGCGCGGCTCTCTAGCGCTGCTGCTGCGGCCGCTGCCTCCTCATCGTCCCCCCGCGGCGCGGGCGGCTGCTGGCGCTGGGGCGGCCGGAGACATGGGAGCCCCCCCGCCTGCACATCGGGGCTGCTGCGGGTGGGAGCGGCGCCTCCCCCCTCCGTATCCCTCCGCCGCGGGCCAGCTGCGCGGCGCGGGCGGGGCGGGGCCGGGCGGGGAGCGGAGTGGGGCGGCCCTGCCCGCGGGGGCCCCTCCCCTGCGCGGCCGCCGCGCTCCCCCCGGGGCCTTCCCGCCGTGATCCCCGTTTCTCCTTCTGCCCTTTCTCCCACCTCTTCCCCCTTTGCCCCGCTCCTGCCTCAGTTCCCCCGCCCCTCCTGCCCCTTTACCCCCCGCCCTCCGCCCCCATTCCATTCTTCCCCCTGTTCCTCCATTCCCTGCCTCTCCCCCACTTCCCCCTTTTCCTCCAGGGCCCCGTCTCTCCCCGCTGCTCCTTTACCCTTGGTCTTCCATTCCTCCCTTGGCCCTTCCATCTTTGCTTCCATTTCTCCTCCTGCCCCTGCCTCTTCCCCATTCCTTTTCTCTCTTTTCTGTTCCCCCCTCCTGCCCATTTCCTGTTCTCCCTCCTGTGGTTCCCCCTTCCTCTCCTCTTCTCCCCTATTCCCTTTCTCTCTCCTGCCTTTCCTCCCTCTTCTCCAGTCTCCTCTCTTGCGTTTGTCTCTTTCCATTTGCCCCCAGACCCACTTTGGGGGGGGGTGTCAAATTATGCCCCCCCCCTCAGAAATGGCCTGACTGGGTGGGAGTTCTGCAGCTGTTCACTAGTTGGGGCGGGTGGTGGCCGGTAAAGTTGAGGGGGGAGTTTGAGGAAGCAGAGTGGGGGGATCCTTTGGGGACAGGGGCAAAGAGATTCTGGGGTTTGGGGCCTTAGGGAAGTTGGAAGGAGCTGGGAGTGGGGGGGCTGAGAGAAGCAACAGGTGAAGGGAGAAGATGGCTGGTTTGGCTAGCAGGATTTGGGGAATGGGGGGGTGACAGGGAGGAGGTGAGAGGAGTCGGGGAAAGGGATGACTGGAGGGGGCATGGGCAAAGGGATGTTAAGGCAGGGGTGAGAGGGACGGAAGGAAGGGTATGGTGGGGGGAAGGGATGGCTGGAGCAGACGAGAGGAGGGGGCTGGATGAGGGGTGCTAGGGCAGGGATGGAGGGAGGGGTGCAGCGGGGAGGGAGGGAGGGATGGCTGGAGGGGGAAGAGAAAAGGGGGGATGGATGGAGGGGTGCTGGTGAGAGGGACAGAGGGAGGGGTGCCAGGGGCCGGGAGAAGCATGTGGAAAGGGACTGGGGTGTTGGGGGGAGGACGGTAAAGGCAGTGGCTGGTTCTGCTACACGCCATCGTGGCCTTGGGCCTGTTCCTTAGCCTGGCTGCAGCTCAGTGGCCGGCGGAGGCAGGGAGGAAACAGGCCTTGAGGAGTGAGGTGCCCAGATACTGGGGTGATGAGCGCCCGACCGGCCTGCGAGGGAGAGAGGAGCTGGGAGGGGAGGAGCCAAAGGGGAGGGGACTAGGAGGAGCAGTGCGTGGGTGGGTGGGGCTAGGAGAAGCGGAGGGGAACTATGTTTCCTGGCGGAGGGGGACGTGGGTGCAGAGTGAAGCGGCGGCAGGGGGAGGCGGCAGCAGCAGCATGACGAAATGGGAGCACCGGGAGATGGAATGATAAGGCCGCAGGGCATCGTCCAACGGGAGGGCCGAGCGGCCGCGAGTGGCAGGTGGCTCGGCCAACCAGAGCCAATCTCCGCCCCCCTGCGAGCCCTTCGCCCACAGAGCAGGGAGGCTGGACTGTAAAGCCGGAGGCAGCTGCTGGGCTTTGCTTTGCATCTCCCGCCCGCACCCTCCCCGCTGTGCCAGGGGCTCCCCCAGCGCCGGGGTCGGGCGGAGTCCTGGGTGGGTCCGCTGGGGGGCCCCATTGGGGGAAGCTAAACTAGTTGCTTTGTTCAGTTAAATGGGGGCTTTTGCAATTGTAGGGTCTCTTGCATCTTCTCCTGAAGCACCCGGCATGGGCAGCCCGACCAAGCCTACGTGCACTGGGCGGGGGCTTATATTTAGTTTTGCAGTTTAGCCCTAGAGGTGGGAGCGGCAGAACCCTTAACTCCCCCCCCCCCCCCCCCCCGGACCCAGAGCTCTGGGGCAGTAAGTCTGGTTCATTCCTCTGCAAAGGATGCAAACTGAATGTTTTTTTGTATCCGTGCAGCACCTAACTCAGAGCCAGAGCTCCTTTGGGCTAGGTGCTC
Source organism: Pelodiscus sinensis (assembly GCF_049634645.1). NCBI lineage: Eukaryota > Metazoa > Chordata > Testudines > Trionychidae > Pelodiscus > Pelodiscus sinensis. The sequence goes on along the minus strand of NC_134729.1, from coordinate 28,711,546 downwards.
TGGGCTCCAAGAGGCTGGCAAGCCAAGTTAAGTGGCAACAGATGAGTTAGAGCTCTGTAAATCTGTGGGTATCTGCAGCTGCACATATGAATGTGGATATCCACAGTGCAGATACTGATACAGATACAATTTTTTTATCTAGAACCCTGCAAATTAGCGGATATGTGTTTTGTATCCAGGGATGTGGGTAGCTGCAGCTCATTTTTTGCGGACGCAGATATAAATTGTGTATCTGCGCAGGGCTGTAGAGATGTACACAGACAGATGGAGGGGGTAACATGGTAACAATGAGAGAAATCCCTGGATCAAACTTTGGGGATGTTCAGAACCACACCTGAGCTTTGGGGCTAGCCCATTTTTCTTGGGCTGAGCCTACTATCCCCTCCCATAAACATTGAGGACTCTTGAGTATGTTTGGGCCATCTATAGAATCCTAGGGCTGGAAGTGACCTCAGGAGGTCATTGCGTCCAGCCCCCTGCCCATCTGTGTGATGTAAGATTGAGATACTCAGATTGCAACAGAGGGTCTGGGTGGTTCTGTGTGTCCATCGCCCTGAACAGTGAGTTCTTGCCTATGACTGAGGTGTCTATATGCAGTATAACTAATAATATTTTCATATTTTACCAACTCCTATTTTTAGCTCTGCACCTTTCTAGTTCACTCTTTCCCTCTCCTTTAATTTCATTTTTAACTTTGTAAGGATGCTTTAACATTTAAAAGCCCTTTGGGGATGTTCTTTGTATCAAATATGTTGATACAAAAATGCAGTCCTGTTAAGAGTGCCACATGCAGAGAATGAATGTGTTCTGAAAGGCAGTTGCACTCTGACCCAGTTTGTTCCTAGATTGCTGTTTTAATAAAATAAGTAGGTTTGAAGTATGTTCTTTATCTTGTTCTTTATCTTTAGTTTACTGGTCTTGACACAGTCAGTAGCTACAGTAGCCCTTTCTCTTCTGAGTTAGGAGTTACAGGGTGGTGGTGTGGCTGATGGAACTGGATGAGTTCCACCTGTCAAATCTAAATGTAGGAGTGTGTTTTAGGGCTTCTCTAAACACAGAAGTTGCACCATAATTCAAGGTCTGATGTTAAACTAGTGCACTTTGACGGTTTGATGATCTTACTGTGGTTTGAATTGATGCACTACAGGTTTAAATCAAAAGTGAGTGTCCATACACAAAGCTGCACAGGTTTGATTTCCTGCCTTCAGTAAAATGGGTAATGTGCCAGCCATTTTTTGTGTGTTACCCATATTTCTTTTAGCAGTTTCTCTCTAACTGTGAGTTTGTGTCCCTGATGCTCCAGAAGTTGGGAATTCCATGAATGATTTTAAAGATCACATTGCCCCAAGAAGTGTAGGCATGGCTATAGCATGCTGTACCTAAGTTAAATATCAATAATGTAGGTGGGCACAAAAACTAAGTCTGAAACTTACATAGGGCTGTTGAGGGCAGGGCGAGTGGGCTTATCTAATCTTACAAAGTCTACACCAGTGTCAGATGGAGGAGAAGAACTGGAGATGGATTCCTGGGCCCTTGGAATGGGTTCTGGGTGTAGAAGATTCAGCCAGACACCGGCCCTCATTGCTGGGAGCCCATCCAGCATATGAACTATTTTCACATCTAGCACCATAGCTAGCCTATCACTATTCTCACTCGTGAAAGTGGTGGCTTTCCACTTCCAGCCTGTTTTCCCCATTATCCGGTAAGGTTCCATGTTCTGCTTGAGTGCTGCTGTGACAGATGTTTTAATTTTCACTTTGATTCCCCGCTTTTGCACCCAGCGTTTGCTCCTGTTTTGCTGCTAGCCATGATCCTCAAACGTAAAAGATTATGTTTGCTCTGACGGGGAAGGAAACTGCATCCATTTAAACAGACTTGTTGAAAAAGGCTCCCTTGACTATACCTTAGCGCTCGTTTTGCTAAGTGGGTGGGGGAGGGGAGCCTGTGACTGATTTGAGTCCCCCTTGCCTGTGGGAATCAGCGGCTAGGTGCTGGGGCATCCCCCCCATTGCAAACCTCCCACGTACCCAGGGGGACCTGCTGCAAGCGATGGTTTGAACCGGTGCGGATCGCACCCCCATCCTTGGAAGCAGGGCTGAGGCGCGCACACAATTGCTCGAGCCCCGGCAAACCAGCCGCGTAAACAGACCAGGCACAGGGCAAGCCCAGTGCGGAGATAGCAACCGCAAAGCTCCAGGGGCGGCCAGGCACCGGCCAGTCCCGTCTGCACCGGCGCGGGGCGCGCATCCGGCTTCGCTTCGCGTGGCCTTTGGGGCAGCTTCCTCGCCGTGGTTTACCTGGCGCCGCTGCACCTCGCCGGCTGGGCGCTGTTTCCCTTCTCCTGCCCTGAGCACTTTCCTGTCCCGCCTCAACGGCTCCTTTCCTCGGGAGGCCCGGGGTGGCAACCAGAAAATCAATCCGCCTGGCTGGCTGGGGCTGATTCATAGACCCAGGGTGGAGAGAGAGAGAGAAAGAAAAAGTGTGGGATCACTTCAGGGAAAAGAGCGAGGGGGAGGGGCGCGGCAGGGAACATTTTGTGAAAGCTGCCGCATCCCTTTCCCAAGCCTTGTTTACCTGCCGGGGACCATGGCTCTGGGGTGCAGGGGAAGGAGCAGCAAAGGATCTCTTGCACTTTTCACTAGTGCCCTGCTAAAGCACGCCTTGCACTTTTCCCTAGTGCCCTGCAAAAGCTAAAGCGGGCCAGGATTCCCAACAGATGTGTCAGAGGAAGAGGGGGGAGCCCGCCCCCCAACACACATGGGCGCACTCCTCCTTCTGATAGCCCCCTTGGCTCTGCACAAGGGAAACATAATGGGCCAAATCCATGAAAGTTTCCCCTAAGTTAGGACTGCAGCTCTGGGGTTAATAGGTACAACTGGCCAAATCTATCTCAGGGGTAACTCCATTGACCCCAGTAGGGCTGCTGCAGGGAACAATAGGGCCCAGGCTTTTTATACTTAGTGAGACGTATCCTCAGTTACTGTGCATTGTGCTAGTTCTGGGCTGGGACACTAGGAACACCTAATTTGATCTTTGGGAGCAGTCACCAGGGTGAATGTTTATGGGGAGTCCTACCTCTGGGCACACGTGCAGTGGGGCCACAACACACCCTTTTTTACAATGATTTAACCAGAGGTGCTTTGAACATTTCTTGTGCGTGTGTAGCCCTGCTGAAACATATGCACAATATTAGAAACATCATCATCCTGTGGCTTTAAAACTATCCCTGTAACAACAGTCATCTTGCAGGATTGGCACCTGTTACCCTGTTCTGTCGTGGTGGAGTAGCCCTTCCTAATGCCAGCTGGGTATGGGGAGCCGTAGGCCTCTGAAGTGTAAGATGCTTTTGCAAGATATACAGTGAAATGCTATGGCCTGGGGGGTTAAGGCATTGGGCTAGGATACAGGAAGGCTGCGTTCCAGTCCGCAGTATTGCAAACTTCATGTGAATCTTGCATGCAGTGTTTTCGTCTCTCATCTGGAAATCAAGGCTAATGATCGGTCCTTCTCTCACCTTTGCCTATCTAGAGTCGATTAACCTCACGATTTCTTATTGGTTAGTCGACTATTCTATGGTCTCCAGGGGGAGGGGTCTGAGCTCCCGGACCCAGAACTGAGCAGGGCTGCCTGCCTGCCTGGCTCCTAATACACTTTAAATGCAGAGCCGCAGTGGGGGTAGGTCCAGGACCCTGTGCAAGCCAGGACTGAGCTGTACTGCTAGCCAGCCTGCTAAAAAACTTACTGGCAAGGGAAATGCATGTTGTCTATAGCATTAACCTATATGCTTTTGCTTATCAGTTAATCGACTATACTATTATATCCCTCATCTAGAGTGTGTGCTCTTTGGAGCAGGTGTCTCAAATGTATAAATACAGCTCCTAGCACAATGGGTCCCTGCTCTCAATGATCCTCCTCCAGGTGTTACTATACTACAGGCAGTCCCAGGGTTACGTACAAGATAGGGACTGTAGGTTTGTTCTTAAGTTGAATTTGTATGTAAGTCGGAACTGGTACATATTGTAGGTGAAACTCTAGCCAAACATTTCTCCAGAGCTCAGTTTTATTCTCCCACACCTCACTTCCCTCAGTCCTTTATTCTCAAGCTGAGGTGTCTGCTGAGAAAAGCCGCTCCACGTCTCCCTGGTCTGCTGGGGGGAAGCAGCTAGTGCGGGGTTGCCTCACCCCATTTGTAAGTAGGGATCCGATGTAAGTCGGATCCATGTAACCCGGGGACTGCCTGTATAAATAACAGCTCCTAATGAATGTATCATACTTCTTCCCACTCCTGCCTTTCAATATTATGGGGAGCATCTTTGGGAAGTGATGGGCTGGAAGAGTCAAAATTTCACTAACTGCTGCAAAACATATTTTAGTTTTCTTTTGTTGTTGTTGTGGCCATAATTTCACTGTCAGAGTGATGGTAATTACACCTCAGTGCTTCGATACCATGACAATGGGTACTCTGCTAAACCACATGCTAGAAAGAAATGGTGGGTGGGAGTTAAAACAGTACACCAGAGGAGTTCCCCTCACATCCAACAATGTGACGCCTACCCATTTTCTCGGGGTTGTAAAACGACTGACTGCTGTGTGACGGTAGAGGCAGAGCTGTTTTTCCAGCTCTGAGCTACCCTGTGAGGTTGAGCACTTCCTTGTTAGGTGGATAGTCTTACACCTGTGTTAAAAATAGTTTGTCTTAGGGCTTGGGTTCCCCCCACACCCAAGAAAGTTGTATTTCTTTAACCTAATGTCAATTTAGGTTGATTTAGTTAGATCCTTGTGTGGATGCACTTAGATCAGTAAAGGCTCAGTATGATTTTGTTTCAGTTGTCTGGGAATCAGTTTAAGCTCCGCTAAAAGAAGGTGCCCGGAATCTGAAATAAGGGTGTCCACACAACACAGAGGTTTGCTCCGGTTTCAAAACTGACTGCACATGGTTCCTGTGCAGACAAGGCTTGAGAAAGGGAAAAGGACTGGCCCGGGTGTTTTCTTACTAACTTTAGCTCCTCCCAGTTTGGAACAGGAAGCTAAGCCTCAGTCTCATTCCTGCCAATGCCACAGCCACTTCTGTTCAATTTCAAATCATGTCAGTGTCAAAGCAGGTGCAGGGAGGAAGTTTGGTCGGGCAGAGGCTGAAATCAGGGCTGGTTCCCTACCCGCTCCGCTGGTGCTCATGAGGGAGGTGCTGAGAGAGGCCACAAGGGGTGGCTCTCAAACCCTTTTTAATTCCGCATGGCCAGTTTCCTCCAGTCCCAGGGGAAGGTTCCACTGCGCAGAGGCCAGATTTTGTGCTGCTGTGGGGGCACAGGACAGAAGGCAGAGCCCCAGGAGTGTCTTTGTGGGAGAATCACCTCCCAGATTGTGGACATTTTGGCTTCTGCCATAAATTAGAGCAGCCCTCCCTCCCCCGAGCCTTACCCTGCTGCCTTGGGTTGCGCTGCAGCCCAGATTTAAGAATGTAGTGCAGTGATGGGCAATTAGTGGGCTAAGGGCTGCATGAGGCCCGTCCCGGGTTCTACATGTGGCCCGCGAGATGTATTCACCGTTGTCCACGCGCAGAGTGGCCAGATTCTGCTGGTTTTCATCAATGTCAGTTTTTTTCCTACTAAAATGCCACGACTGTAAAGCCAGGGCACACTCCCTGGGCATCCAATCCAAGCCCTGCTATGGTTCAATCAGCATACCCCCGCCCCTAAAATTCTAGGCACGCCAGCGCAGTCAGCAAAACTGCCCTATCCCGGGAGACTGTCCTGTTTACGACAAATCCTGTGGCCACTGAGATGAAGGGGGGCCGCTCATATGGCCCACTCGCTAGCCTCGGTTGCCCGTCACTGAGGTAGAGTACATGGGCCATTCCGCCTCCTGACCATGAGCCAATTCCATCTCGGTTATGCCACTGTGCCAAGAGCTGTGATGGAGGGCTGCTCTGGGCTGTGTGTGCCAACTCTACACCACCTCTCCAGTAGGGGAATTTCCTGCTCCGTCCCCTTGATGGCTCTCATGTGCTGATAGGGGCATAGAACAGGCAAAAATCCATCCCTGGGACTGTTCGGTTTAGAGATTTGCTCTGTGTTTGTACCGCACCTAGCAAAGTGAGCACCTGCTCCTTGACTGAAGCGCCCAGAGGCTATGATAATAAAAATAGTAATAATAGGACATGAGCATGGCAGAGGTCTACAGAATAATGGATTGTACAGAGAAGGCAGATCAGGGATCCCTATTTGCCCTTTTCCAGTGACGAGAGACCTGGGCGGTCATCCGATGTGAAATGCAACATATTGGAAACAAATATAAGGAAATGTCGTTCCCCACCCTATCTCACAGTTAGCATGTGGAACTCACTGCCTCAACATATGCTGAGAGTTTAGTAAGTGTCCAAAAAGGTTAGACATTTCTCTGGACATGGTCGAATAGGATAACACTCTGCATTTAAAAATCACCAGATAGGTTTACAAATAAGGCTTCACAAACAATCCTCACTGGGATCTTTTTAATCTGCCTTTTGGATTTTTAACCTTTAGGAGGGTCACAGTTTCACGTTTTTCTCTGTAACCATGGGAGCCAGAAACTTCCTTTAAAAAAAAGGGAAGTTGAGATTCTCCCGTCACTCCAGAAGCTTGAGCTCACATCAGACACCAGCTGTCAGAAGGCTTGGGATAAAATAGGGAGAACTGGCAACACTGGTCCAGAGACCCAAACTAGTAGCATAATGGACGCTTCAGGGCTTAAGCCAGTCACTAGCTGCACGGGATGCATGTGAAGACATTTCCCCAGCAGCAGGGTTATTCCATTGAACGTTTTTTCATGCCTTCGGGCGACCCTGCTGCTGATCACTTCATGGGACACTGGACCAGACGGACAGTTGGCCTGATGCAGTCGGGCAATTCCTGCTAGATAGCTGCAAACACCTGAGGAGAGTGAGTGGTCCCCCCAGCTGCACCCCGTACAAGGGAGCAAACATGGCATCATTTTACATTCAAGTTCATTCCGCTCTCCATTACACCAGAACAACCCTGAATTAACTCCGTAAGCTCCTTGGGGCAGGGGCCGAGGGCCCACGGGTGGGCTGCTGAGCGTTCCTCGGCGAGCTCCTCTGCATGCTGACGGTCGCTGTGCAGCAGCTATGGCAGGACAGGCAGACATAGGGCCAGGCCCAGCTGACAGGTACCCAGAAACACACACAAAGGCGGAGATTCTCAAAGGTATTTAGATGCCTAAATTGAAATCTGTGGAAGTAGGTGCCTACATGCCATTGAGATCTGGGCTATAAAGACCTGCCATGCAGACAGTACAAACAACACACGTCACAGAACATACATATAGATAAACATATGCACACACACCAGAACATTAACTTGGGCAAACAAGTATACATGCACAATTGGGCACACACACACACACACACATTTAAACTACCCATGCACAACAACATGGTTTGTGTACATGCACACAGATGCTCAAAGGTTCAAATACAAACGCACAAACACAGCAATCCAAATCAGTGTTAGCATGTGTGGAAGTGCCCAAGGTTGGATTTGGATTGCAACTACAGAAGCAGGCCTCACACATATACAAAACACAATCAAATATATCCAGATATATAAGCTCACACATCCAGGCCCAACTGCACAGATGCATATATCTGCAAACCAGGGCCAAACCCAGACAAACACACACAGAAACATGCCCAAGTACTTAAACAAGCACACTGGCCGCTAATCCGCAAACGCATACAAGTAGGTGCCCTGTAGAAATATATGCAACTGCATTTATCTATTTATGCAAGCACACTGGCACACAATGCCCCTCCAAACACAGATGCAAATACACATTTCAATGCACACACAGCACCCTGCAGACATGCACATGCCCAAAAGTGGGGGTCTACCAATGCACACAGACAACCAGTGATTCACACCACTGTCCAACCCAGCCTTTGTACATGCACACATGTGGCCACTGCCCCATCACTACAAACACGTGCTATTTCTGTGGCTTTGATTTGATTTCCCCTTGACTGCTTGTTCACTGCTAGCCAGTCACGCTCAGCTTTCCCGGGTGTGCTGGGGCCCGTGTCTTCAGAAAGAGCCTCTGTCGTGGGTGCCCACGTTGAGCTGCATTGGGCCTAGATTTTCTGACGTCCTGAGCACGCCAGCACCAGAGCAAGCCCTTGGACCTGGCAGGGGGATCGGCACCTCTGAAGGTACAAGTGGGGCACCTTGGAACGTGTTTGTGGCGAGTGTCCATTGAGAACCTCAAGCTCACGGGGGCAGGGTCCACAACCCAGCCGCGGAGGAACTCTCCACATGGGCAGCAAATCTGCTTCCACTGTTACCATGGTGCCAAAAGGCCTGACCTGAGAGGAAGGCCCCGTTGTGCTGATGGCCCCCAAGGCAAGTGTCAGAGTGGAACGGACAGAGTGGAAAGGGAGATGGATGTGCCGAGACCTACAGCGGGTCAGTAGGAGACTCGGGAGCAGAACCCGAAGCTGCTGTATTGGTGCTCCGCCCACTGGACTACACTCCCTCTCTTGACAGTATGCTTCGTCTTACCCCGATCTCCCGACGTGGATGGAAGGTAGCAGCCCCCCCTAGGGTGGTGGAAGGCAGCAGCCCCCCTAGAATGGAAGGCAGCAGACCCCCTAGGGTGGTGAATAAGGGACAGTGCTTCTCACTGCAGTGAGAAAGGGCAGAGTTAAAGTTGGAGAAGGCGCTAGCTTCTCCGAGCAAGTTCTGGCTCCCTTACTGCTCTGCTGATGCATCTCAGCCCCACCTGCGATTCCGGTCCTGGCCTTCCCCCGACCTCTGCCAACGTACCTTGATCCAGTAGCCCTCAGCTCTTCGACTCACAGCCCCTCTGGAGCAGAAACTAGCTAGCGGGAGCTAAGGCAGGCATGGAACGGGGGGAGGATGCAGAGATAGGCAGTGTGTTTCCAGTATGCAAGGGGGGGCATCATGAATGCTTGTTAATATCCCTGCACGATCAAACACATTCCAGTGCAGCCAGAATACAGACTCCTCGGTTGTTTTCAACCTGTGGCCCGCGGACCCCTGGGAGGCTGCAGATTATGTGTAAGATTTCCAAAGGGGTTCTCACCTCCATTGGAAAATGTTTAGGAGTCCGCGAAAGAAAGTTGAAAATCACCAAACGAAGGCACTTCCGTGTTTGCAGCTCTGCACAGAAGAACCGAAAAGTAATAAAATAGCAAAAGCCTCAGCGCTGCCAGCGGGCCGAAGGGAAGGCCGAGGAATAGAGTAACATTAAGCAAAGACAGCCGAACACCCCCAGAAAACAAAAGGTCCCAGCAGCGGTTAGTTCCCTCACAATGTAAAATAAGCCTCCCTGAAGTCTGCAACCCACCGTGCCAGCCAAGACTCTCTCGGACGCCTTTTGCTGCTCCGGCGTGAGATGGATTCTGCAGAATTCCCCTCGGGAGGGGCTGCTGTATCGTTGCACTTTTGTTAGTTCCGTTTGCTGGTCACGGGAAATGAAGAGGAAGAATGAAAATACCCATGATCGCAGCCAGTCTCTGCAAACTTTTCTGACAGTGTTAGCCACCTCCGCCGAGGGGTCCCTTTGAACAGAGGTTTTGGCAGGACTAGAAAAATGTCCTGTCAAAACAATTGCAATGGCTTTCGTGTTCCCCTCCATGGCTGGAAAAATACTCTGTCCTTTCTGCTTCCCACTTCATGGAGTCCACGCGATGAAAGTCTGCAGACACCGAGGGAGCACGGCATTGTACTTGACTGGGGCCACCATCGCCAAATGAGGTGTCTGTTCTTGGCTCTCTCATAGGCACGTTGGGCGAGTCACTTAGGTCCAAATTCACAGGAGCAGTTCGGTGCCTGCACCTCACGCGTAGCTGCCAAGTCCTTATGTCAGGTACTGCCGGGCTCCACAAAACTCACGCTGGACTATACGCTGTAGTAGGGATGTTAAAATGTGTGTAGCCGAGTAACCACGTAACTGCTGAAAATGTCCGCAGTTACACGCGGAGCCGCAGGCAGTGTCCCGGTGCCGGTGCCCATGGGGAACCAGCTTTTAAGCCGGCAGTGGCTCCTGCCTGCCCCCCTTCCCTCACGATACAGAGGCAGCAGTGCAGTGGGCCAGGTTGCTCCCTGGAAGCTGGGGCATGCCGGGAACTGGCTTTTAAGCCAGCTCTCTGGGAGTACCGGGAGCCTGCGTGTAACTGTGAAGGTAACGGATGAGCCCAGGCTCATCGGTACATTTTCACATCCCTACATCTGTAGGTGCCTCGAGTCACCTGGCACTCTGCTTTTCAGGATAGGTGCTGCCTTAGCACCTAAGTTCCTGCTTCTGGCCACTTGTGCTGCTGCCTCGCTGAGGGCTTCTGGGCACCGTTACCTGCCCGAGGCCCAGCGTGGGCCATGAGCCAGGGGAAAGAGAGGCAGCCACTCGCATGCCTACTGGAGCAGGCTCCATTCCAGCTTCCCCTTCTGCTGGGGGGGTGAAGAAAGGCTTTGAACAGGGGGCTCCCTTCTCTCCAGAGGGCTCAGAGCAAGGACGCAGTCTGATGCGGGGCTGTCTCAGCGTCTCCTGTCCAAGCTGCACCTCCCGGGTGGCTCGGGCACCCCTGTGGGAGACCCAGGGTCCAGTTGCTCTGCTCCTCATCAGACTGCCCCCCAGCTTGGGGTCAGAGCGTTCAGCTGACGGGTGGCAGATTCCCAGGGCAAGGCCTAAGCCCCCTCAGGCAGAGGCAGGATTGAACGCTAGTGGGAAGGGGGGAGGTTTAGAAGAAAAAATAAAAAAAGAAGAAGTTAAAAATCACCTAGAAAAGTTAGATTCCTGCAAGTCACCAGGGCCTGATGAAATGCATCCTAGAATACTCAAGGAGCTGATAGAGGAGGTATCTGAGCCTCTAGCTATCATCTTTGGAAAATCATGGGAGACAGGAGAGATTCCAGAAGACTGGAAAAGGGCAAATCTAGTGCCCATTTATAAAAAGGGAAATAAGAACAACCCAGGAAACTACAGACCAGTTAGTTTAACTTCTGTGCCAGGGAAGATAATGGAGCAAGTAATTAAGGAAATCATCTGTAAACACTTGGAAAGTGGCAAGGTGATAGGGAACAGCCAGCATGGATTTGTAAAGAATAAATCATGTCAAACCAATCTGATAGCTTTCTTTGATAGGATAATGAGTCTTGTGGATAAGGGAGAAGCGGTGGATGTGGTATACTTAGACTTTAGTAAGGCGTTTGATACGGTCTCACATGATATTCTTATCAATAAACTAGGCAAATATAACTTAGATGGAGCTACTATAAGGTGGGTGCATAACTGGCTGGATAACCGTACTCAGAGAGTAGTTATTAATGGTTCACAATCCTGCTGGAAAGGCATAACAAGTGGGGTTCCACAGGGGTCTGCTTTGGGACCGGCTATGTTCAACATCTTTATCAACGATTTAGATATTGGCATAGAAAGTTCGCTTATTAAGTTTGCAGATGATACCAAGCTGGGAGGGGTTGCAACTGCTCTGGAGGATAGGGTCATAATTCAAAATGATTTGGACAAATTAGAGAAATGGTCTGAGGTAAACAGGATGAAGTTTAATAAAGACAAATGCAAAGTGCTCCACTTAGGAAGGAACAATCAGTTTCATACATACAGAATGGGAAGCGACTGTCTAGGAAGGAGTACGGCAGAAAGGGATCTAGGGGTTATAGTGGACCACAAGCTGAGTATGAGTCAGCAGTGTGATGGTGTTGCAAAAAAAGCAAACATGACTCTGGGATGCATTAACAGGTGTGTTGTGAGCAAGACACGAGAAGTCATTCTTCCGCTCTACTCTGCGCTGGTTAGGCCTCAGTTGGAATACTGTGTCCAGTTCTGGGCACTGCATTTCAAGAAAGATGTGGAGAAATTGGAGAGGGTCCAGAGAAGAGCAATAAGAATGATTAAAGGTCTAGAGAACACAACCTATGAAGGAAGGCTGAAAGAACTGGGTTTGTTTAGTTTAGAACCATAGAGCTGGAAGAGACCTCAGAAGCTCATCAAGTCCAGCCCCCTGCTCTAGGCAGGACCAATCCCAACTAAATCAATTCTTAGAAAAGAGAAGACTGAGGGGGGACATGAGAGCCATTTTCAGGTATCTAAAAGGGTGTCATAAGGAGGGAGAAAACTTGTTCATCTTGGCCTCTGAGGATAGAACAAGAAGCAAAGGGCTTAAACTGCAGCAAGGGAGGTTTAGGTTGGACATTAGGAAAAAGTTCCTAACTGTCAGGGTAGTCAGACACTGGAATAAATTGCCCAGGGAGGTTGCGGAATCCCCATCTGTGGAGATATTTAAGAGCAGGTTAGATAAATGTCTATCAGGGATGGTCTAGACAGTATTTGATCCTGCCATGGGGGAAGGGACTGGACTCAATGACCTCTCGAGGTCCCTTCCAGTCCTAGTGTTCTATGAACCCAGGGAAGGGCTCTAACCATGGCCCACGGCCTCCAAAATGGAGATGAGTGGGGGGGTAGGGGAGAGGCTCCTTCTCTGTTCTGCATGGTGTGAGCCAGGCACCTGGCACCGTCTCACTGGACGTGACTCCAGGGGAGGGGTGCCCGTTCACGGATCACAGGCAGAGATAGACCCCTCCCTGCTGCGTAGATGCAGGCACCTCTCTTCACGAGGAGGGCAGGGCTTAGCTCACACCTGTCAGCGTGGCCCATTCCTAGCGTATGTGGCTCCCTGCCTAGCGTGCTCCCAGCATTCCCCCCATGGAGACCTCCGAGCTTAACGGGGCCTTTGTGGGGTGCAATGATTTTTCAGGTGCCTGAAAGTCAGGCATTGAGACCCTCAGTAGCCCCGTGGACGGTGGGTGAACCTAGGGCTGGGGGAAGCAAGCCCCCAACCCCACCCCTTCTGCCTGAGGCCCTGCCCCTGCCACCCATAGCCACCATGGGAGCCTAGCTCCCCCACCCTTGCTGTAAGAGCAGCCCTCCCTGAGCACAGCTGGCCCATGGCCTGTAGCCCTTCTTGAAGCACAGCTGGCCCATGGCCTGTAGACCTTCCCAGAGCACAGCCGGCCTGTGGCCTGTAGCCCTTCCCTGAGCACAGCTGGCCCGTGGCCTGTAGACCTTCCCAGAGCACAGCCGGACCATGGCCTGTAGTCCTTCCCTGAGCACAGCCGGCCTGTGGCCTGTAGCCCTTCTCGGAGCACAGCCGGCCTGTGCGCTGTAGCCCTTCTGGAACACTTGTGGGCCATTTCCCTGCCCTCCAGCATATCTACCTCTCCCCCTAACTTAGTGTCATCTGCGAACTTGCTGAGGGTGCAATCCATCCCCTCATCCAGGTCATTAATAAAGATGTTGAACAAAACCGGTCCTAGAACAGATCCTTGGGGCACTCCGCTAGAAACCGACTGCCAACCTGACATCAAGCCGTTGATCATTACCTGTTGGGCCCTACAGTCTAGCCAGCTTTCTATCCATCTTGCAGTCCATTTATCCAATCCACATTCCCTTAACTTTCTGGCAAGAATATTGTGGGAGACCATATCAAAACTTTGCTAAAGTCAAGGTATAGCACATCCACTGACTTTCCCATATCCACAGAGCCAGTTACCTCATCATAGAAGCTAATCAGATTGGTCAGGCGTGACTTGCCCTTCGTGAATCCATGTTGACTATTCCTGATCACTTTCCCCTCTTCCAAGTGCTTCAAAATGGATTCTTTGAGGCTCCCCTCCATAATTTTTCCAGGGACTGAGGTGAGGCTGACTGGTCTGTAGTTCCTTGGATTGTCCTTCCCTTTTTAAAAGATGGGCGTTACATCTGCCTTTTTCCAATCATCTGGGATCTCTCCCGATCTCCATGAGTTTTCAAAGATAATGGCCAAAGGCTCCACAATGACATTTGCCAACTCCCTCAGGATCCTCGGATGCATTAAATCCGGGCCCACTCCACTTGTTTCCCATCTGTCAAACAGGGCTCATATTCCTTCCGTTGTCCAGTGAGGATGCGTCCCATGGGGCAGGTCTGCTCCTGGCTGCACAGCACCGCACCCGATCCCAGCTAGGGAGTGGTGTATTGCAAATAGCAACGATCATGTTTGCAGATCGGGGAAGTTAGAGATGGAAGAGACCCGCTGAGTAACTGGGGTTGTAAGTGGGAGGCAGCGTGGGCCATGGTCTAATGGATTGTGTCTAGGGCCCAGAGATTTGTCTGTAGGTCTGACCTTGGACAAGGCACCGTGCCTCAGTTTCCCATTTGTGCACTGAGGAATAGTGCTTACCTGCCTTTGTAAAGCTCCAAGAGAGCTGCAGATGGAACGTGATCTGTAAATGCAAAGAGCTGCTGTTATTGGTCCGTTCTCTGATTGGCTCAGCATTGTTCCCGACAGCCACAACTATTCACAAGCCCTGGACAACACCCCGTCACACTGAGGGTGTTTCTCCTCCCAGCAGCTTTGCATCTCACTCGAGAGCCCTGGCCCTTCCGGTCAGGCCTGTCCCTTTGGTCTATGTTTGGACATGGGAGCGTGGCCTAGTGGTGGATGGCAGGCTGGCTGGGTCACTGGTGTTTGGGGGAGGGACCCAGGGGTGCCGCTTGAGTCTGGGTTTATTGTTTCGGTTCTTTCAGTGCCTGTCAAGAGGCGTGACCCAGAGCTGGGGGTGGGAGAGCCCCTCCATGGGGAGTTTGTAGGAAACCAAAATCTGAGTAAATCCACTGGGGTGCAGCAATGGTTCTGGCCACGCCTGCCACGGGGGGGGGGGGGGGAGGGAGGGCTGTCTGGCCCCTTCTGAAGGCACAACCCTCCATCTTAAATCAGAGGAGGTCCCAGGATGGGTTGTATCTGATGATGGGGCTGGTTTTGCTGGCTCAGAGATGGGGGAGAAGGGAAAGCACTCTCAAACATTCCCTCCAGCCTGGTGGATTTCCCAACAGGCTCCCAGAAACGGTCCTCAGGAGTGTAATATTCAGCTGTGCCACGCAATGGAATATCAGCCACTTCTCGAGTTCACCTGTGGCAACCTCAGCCTAATACTATTCCTTGTCTGCATGCAGGAGTGGGCCCGCTTTCCTTACAGAGGTCTAGTTAGAGCCACACAATCCTCCCACCGGTATGGATGCAGTTACATGTTATAAACGTGAGTTATATCTGTATAGTTACAGCGGGAATAGGCTGTATCAACTATGTAACTGCATCCATACTGGGGCTAGCCTGGTATGACTATACCAGAGAAAATCCTGGGCCCCTCACTAGGGCTACATCTAGACTGTTAGCCACTTTCGAAAGAGGCTTTTTCAAAAGATACTTTTGAAAAAGCCTCTTTTGAAAAAGAGCATCTAGACTACAACCAATACTTTCGAAAAAAAGACATTATTCCTTGTTAAAATGAGGTTTTCCACGGTCGAAAAAAACTGCTGCGTTCTTTCGATTTACTTTTGAAAGAACGCGGTAGCAGTCTAGTTGCAGGGGAAGTTTTTTCGAAAAAAGGCCACTTTTAAAAATAAAAAACCTGTAGTCTAGACACATCCTAGCAGATTGATACTGTTTGTAGCCCAGACCTCAGCCTGTTTTTCCTTTTTGTTAATTTCTTTCCATTGCTCCTAGCCTGGCACATTGCAGCCACGGTAACTGGTCCAACTATGGTCACAATTCCATCATGTGCCTTGTGAGGTCTGGTGTTTCTCATGAAGCTGCTGGAGTCATGTGATTAGCTGAGAATCCCAGCACTCATTACAGGCAAGAACAAAGGACATTTCTAGTGGAGAAAAGGTTGGAATGCTGATCCTTAAATGCTCCAGCACCCGCAAGTGAATCCCAAGAGCCTGATATCTTAGATTTTCCCCGAATCTCATGATTTTCAAGCCAGTCTTCTGACTTTCCCTGACCTATATGTTCTGAGCACTTGGGGTTGGCAATACAGCGAGAGAAGGCAGCTCAGGTCAAGAAAGGGGTTTACTCCCCCTGACACCAGCTGGGTCATCGTGGCTGCTTTGGAGATGGCTGCTTGCTTTCTTCCCTCCTGTGTAGCCATCAAGGAAAAATGCAAAACTATATTTTGGCCTGGAATTTCTGCCTCGGGTGCTCTTGGCTTTGGCCTTCTGGCTCTAAATTGCTGCAGACCATTTCTAAACCAGGGTGATCTGTGAGGAGGAACCCAGTTTGTCAAGTGGCCCTGTAACCCGCTGCCCTAGCGGTCACCCCGAGTCCGGGTGGCCCTCGTCCACAAACGGAGGCGTGGACTCCTACGTCTCCTCCTGATCCCGACCTTCCGGCCAAATCGCAGAGAAAACCAGGGCCTGTACTGGCCTGTGGGCGCCGGGAAGGGGGTCCGGGCCCTCCCTCACTCCGAACCCCGACCCAGGGCCCTGAGACGGGGACGCTAGTCCCTAGTCAGTGGAGGGGGTTACGTTCCCCCAAACCCTCCACTCGCGGGGACCACGGCCCCGCCCTGGGTCACTTCTTCCCGGCTTCTTACGCGTCTGTTCCCCAGCGAGGGGATAGACTCACTCTGCGTCCTTGCCCCCGGCGGGGCATCTGTTGCCGCGGTTCCCGAATTGCTCCGGAGCCACCCGGTGAGCCCGAATCTCCTCCCTTGCCTCCGGTGCTCCCCCCCTCCTGTCTGTGGCCGGCCGCCTTTTGAATCTCCCGCTCCCCGGCGGGTCCCGCGGTTGGCGTCCTCCCGTGCTCCCGGGCCCCGCCCCTCTCCACGCGCTCCCCGTCGCCTCCCATGACGTCATCGGCGGGCGACGGGTACGCCGGCGGGCTGCTGGCTGCCCCGACCAGGGACGTTGCTCCTGGGTTCCCCGTCTCAGTGCGGGGCGGCGTCGCTGGTGTGCCCGACCCGTCACAGGCCCTTCTATTGGTAGCCTCAAATCCCAGAGGTGGCAGTCGATCCATGATGTGCTTTCACAGCTGCCCATGGGTGGGTCCCAGCCCTGTTTCCTGACCAAGAGGCAGAGGCACAGTGTGCCAGCTGTCCGGGTGGAGCCTGCAGCCACAGGCAGGGCATATCCCTGCAGCTGTCATGGGAGGCACAGCATGCCAAGCCAGCTCAGAAGAACCAAACAAATCGCTGACCTTGAGCCTCGGCACCTCCATCACTGAGGAACCATTGCAGGAAGCGGGGCCAGTGGGAAAGGGAAGGGGCTGCCCCATGCCTCAGTTTCCCCACCTGTAAGGTGGGAGTAATGCTATGGAGCTAGCTCCCAGGGAGGTGGATGTTCCCAATATGGAATATGAGCATCCATTGATTATTATCAAAGAGGGAGAGATTGGATGACCAACCTGATTGCCTTCTATGACAAGGTAACTGGCTCTGTGGATTTGGGGAAGGCGGTGGACTTGATATTCCTTGACTTTAGCAAAGCTTTTTATAAGGTCACCCACAGTATCCTTGCCAACAAGTCAAAGTAGGTATGGATTGGCTAAATGGCCTGTAAGGTGGATGGAAAGCTGGCTAGGTAGTCGGGTTCAATGGGTAGCGATCAACGGCTCGATGTCTGGTTGGTGGTCGCTATCAAGCGGAGTGCCCCAGGGGTTGGTTCTGGGGCTTATTTTGTTTAACATCTTTACTAATGGCCTGGATGAGGGCATGGATTGCACCCTTAGCAAGTCTGTGGATAACACTAAGCTAGGGGGAGAGGTAGATACGCTGAAGGGCAGGGATAGGGTCCAGAGTGACTTGGACATATTGGAGGATTGGGCCAAAAGAAATCTGATGAGGTTCAACAAGGAGAAGTGCAGAGTCCTGCGCTTGGGACGGAAGAATCCCAAGTATTGGTACAGGCTGGGGACCGACTGGCTAGGTAGCCGTTCTGCAGAAAAGAACCTGGGGATTACAGTGGATGAGAAACTGGATCTGAATTAACCATGTGTCCTTGTAGCCAAGAAGGCTAATGGCATCTTAGGGTGCATGAGGAGGAGCATTGCCAGCAGAGTTAGAGATGTGATTATTCAGCTCTGGGGAGGCCACATCTGGAGTATCGCGTCCAGTTCTTGGCCCCCCCACTACAGAAAGCATGTGGATGCATTCGAGAAGGTCCAGTGGAGGGCAACAAAAATGAGGAGGGGGCTGGAGCATGTGACTTACAAGGGGAGGCTGAGGGATTTGAGTCTATTTAGTCTGCAGAAGAGAAGAGGGAGGGGGGATTTGAGAGCAGCCTTCAGCTACCTGAGGGGGGTTCCGAAGAGGATGGAGAGAGGCTGGTCTCAGTGGTGGCAGAACAAGGAGCAATGGGCTCAAGTTGCAGTGGGGGAGCTCTAGGCTGGATATTAGGGCAAACTATTTCCCTAGGAGGGGGGTGAAGCCCTGGGCTGGGTTCCCTGGGGAGGGGGTGGAATCTCCATCCCTAGAGGTTTCTAAGTCCCAGCTTGACACAGCCCTGGCTGGGATGATTGAGTTGGGGTTGGTCCTGACACTTGAGGTCAGTTCTAGCTCTAGGATTCTGTCTCTGGAGGAGCTCCGGGGACCTTGCCAGCTCTGTGCCTGGGGTGTGAGGGAAAAGACTTCTGAAGGTAAAGGAAATTGGACAGAGCTGGCTGGGAACTTCAACAACTTTTCTTGTCCTAAATCAGAACGGAAAGTCGACATCTTGAGAGTTTTTGTGACCTGACAATCTGAAAAGAACATTCAGGTTGATAGAAGCATTTCATTGCCCTCGTTTGGGAAATGTGTCCGTTGGATTTGTAGCCCTTTATTTGTTTAAATGATCGTTTGCTTAAATCTCAACACAACAAGTCATTTTAAATGGAAAAAAATCCGTCCTTTCCTTTCGAAATGGAGACAATGGGACCGTTCAATACCTTGGAAACAGTTCCCTGCAATTTTTTTCAAAATGAGAAACCCAACCAAACCAGTGCTTGCCCCCCTCCCCCAAAAAGTTTCAGCTTCAATAAAGCAGCGTTTTCCACTAGAAAACATTTAATCGAAAAATATCCAGCTGCCTCCAAAATGGGCTTCCCTTGTTCTTTTTGGAGAACATTGCTATTGGCATGTGCAGCCATGGCAGGAAGTGCAGTTAAAATGCCTGCAGGTGAGCTAACCTGCCCTCTCGCTCCTGCAGCCTTCCCTTTCCTTCTAGCTATTTCTCAATCATTCCATTTTGAAAAGAGTCCCCAAGTCACTTCTAGACCGGGCTGCAGCCACCCCTGCTGGGTGGGGGCTGCACATTCCTTGCCTTTTATTCCCTGCTGACTCATGCTCTGCTCTTGTGGTTTGTGACATCACCAGCAAACGCTCCCTCATGGGGAATCTGGGATGATCGACTCAGGCCGAGCCCGGGTGAGGGGGGCAGGTGTGTTGGGTCCCGTACGCTCACAAGCTGAGGGAGGGAGCCTGCTCGGTATAGACCCCAGGCGCACAAGCCGTGCAATCACCATAACAAGTGCACCCCTTTAATGAACATCCACCTGAGCAGCCCTGCTAATTGGATGAATAGACAAGCCCCTCCCTTTTTCCTTGTGTTCCACGTGTGCCTGCACCGATAATTGTACAACTGCATGGGCAGGTCAGGGTGGTGGAGGGCAAGGCAGGGGCAGTGACCGGCAGCCGCGCTGCACAGGGGTACGTGAGCACACAAGGGAACAGACCGGTCCGTTTTTATTGCCTTTCACGCAATGGGCTCAAAGCAGGCTGCATATGCTCATTCATTAAGCCCCTCGGTCTCTTTCTGCTTGTAATGTGGCTGTGTAGAGCGAGGCAGAGAGGGGAAGTGGAAGCCAAGACAATCCCTGCTGTCTACTGCAGTCCTAAAGTCCAAGGGAAGGCTGCCTGCTTGGTTCCATTTGCTACTGTGCTGGAGCAGATGCAGCCTCCATGGCGGTGGTGGCGGGAGAGCAAACTTTAGAGGCCGGTTGCTAACCAAACTCAGCAATACAATCAAAGTCAGCATCTAATGACGGTGAAATGGGCTCGGGGCAGCTCTCAGGCCCACTGCTAGTTCACACCCCTCCCTTCCTTCAACCACACATGCTGAGCGTGTCCCTTGTGATCCACCCACAGGGCCTGAGAGATGGGCCCTTCTGGGTCTGAACTGATGCTTCATGGCGAAGGGCGGGGGGAATCGTGTGCCGTATTCACTGGTACTCACCTGTAGACAGTCCCAGAGCTGCATGCACTGGGGCTGGCGACCCACCTACGCAAACAGAGTTTTAAACTGGAAGGAGAGCAAAGCGCTGACAACATAGTGCCACAGGGAGGTTGGGAGCAGAAAATGGCCCCCAGAGTGATCCAAAGGCTGGCCTGTGGAGCTTATCAGAAAGGTTGAAAGGCGACTCGATCCCAGTCTGTAAGTGGCTACCCAGAAAAGAGAGTTCCGTTGGCAAGAGGGCTCTTTATTGCAACCGAAAAGGACGAACAAGCGGAAGCGATGGAAGTTCACACTGGGGCTGTGTCTACATTGGCACCCTTTTCCAGAAAAGAGATGCTAATGAGACAAGTCGGAATTGCAAATGCTGCGGGGGATTTAAATATCCCCCGCGGCATTTGCATGAACATGCCTGCCGCTTTTTTCTGGCTCGGGGCTTTGCTGGAGAAAAGCGCCAGTCTAGACGGGATCTTTCGGAAAATAAAGCCTTTTCTGGAAGATCCCTTATTCCTGATTTTAAGAGGAATAAGGGATCTTCCGGAAAAGGCTTTATTTTCCGAAAGATCCCGTCTAGACTGGCGCTTTTCTCTGGCAAAGCCCCGAGCCAGAAAAAAGCGGCAGCCATGTTCATGCAAATGCCGCGGGGGGTATTTAAATTGCATTTGCAATTCCGACTTGTCTCATTAGCATCCCTTTTCCGGAAAAGGGTACCAATGTAGACACAGCCTGGGAGTAATGTACATATTTCAGGGGCCGTTGTTTCGAAATGACTAAATTTGACTTAAGAGCTCTCAATTTAACAAATCCAAACTTGCGTGTCCTCACTACAGGGACGCTTAGGGTTACCAGGTGGGTTTAAAAAAATACCGGACATATGTGATCTCAAAACGGGATGGGAGGGGGCTGGCTGGGAAGGGGTCAAGGGAGCGCGGCTGGCTGGGGGAGGTGTGTGTGGGGGAACTGGCGGGCGGGGAGTGGGGCTGGCCCGGGCACATGCAGATCCCAGGGTGATGCCCATCCCGTGCATGGTCCCGGGAGGGCGCACGGGTGAGTCCGGCCCCAGGGATTCCATCCCGCCCCAGCCCTGCCCCCCTCCACTCTACTGCGTAGTTGCGTACTGCCTGGCTGGTAGATACACTCACACAGCGTGAGCCAGACAGTATGCAACTACGTACTGATACTCATGATAATAATAAAACTTACTTAGAAAGTACCAGACATTTACATGTCCGGTATTTTCTCAATTTGTTTCCCGGACAGAAAGTTCAAATACCGGACTGTCCGGTTCAGAACTGGACACCTGGCAACCCTAGGGATGCTTCGAATGTGGTCCAAGGCAGGCTCCGTCAATGTGGACGCGCTGCCTCGGACTCAGAGCCTCAGGAAGCTCTCTGGGGAGCTGCAGGAGGCCTCCCGGGGGCCTATTAGTTCGAATTAGCAGCACTGGAGCGTCCGCCCTAATGTTATTCCGAACGTACAAGTTCAGGAATTAGCGCCAGTCCTTATGGAAAGCAGGACTACAGAGTTCGAAAGCCGCGGTCCCTTATTCCGGGATAATGGGCTTAGTACTGTGGATGCCCCGCTTACTATTTCAAACGTGGAGTGGGGGGTATTTTGGTTTAAAATGCTAATGCAGACCGGGACAGGCCATTAACTTTTGGAACCACTGGCTTAGGGACAGAATGGACTCTGGCACTTCACGTTTTTGAATCAAAATGGGGCAATTGTGCTATGAGACGCTACGGCTCAGTCGGAAGGGATGGGCTTAAGGCAGCAGAGCAAGGGTGCGATTCTTCCACTAGGCTATGCAGGTCAGGCTAGGTGATCACAACGGCTCCTTCTGGCCTTAAAATCTATGTCTGGTCATGGCTCACTTCTAAGCAATGCTGGGGAAGGCTGCAGCATTAGGCACTATCCCTGCTGGGGGAGGGGAGAGTGGAAAAACATCCATCACCGCTTTCTTTCCTGCAGAAGGATGACACTTAACAGGCAAAGAAAACCTGGATGAAATTTTCAGATGAAAATTCTGAAAACTCCAACCTCAAACTGTTTCCATTTTGGAAAGAGGGAAAATGTGATTTTCCCCAAATTTTCCTGAAATTTTTTTTTTTTTGTATTTTTTATACCCATTCTAATGAATGCACCACATGGCGGTGCTTTTCAAAGCAAAGTCCCGCACTAAAGGTTACAGACACTGTGGCTACCAGCGGTCTCCCTCCAGTGGTTTAGGCTAATACTGTAAAGAAGAAGAGCGCTGCATAGCTCGAAAACTTGTCTCTTTCACCACCAGAAGTTGGTGCAAATTAGTTCAAATTAGCAGCAGCGGAGCGTCCACAAGAATATTATTTTGAACTTACATGGTCAGGAATTAGCGCTTGTCCTCACAGAAAGCAGGACTAGAGAATTTGAACGCTGCGGCCCCTTATTCCGGGATAACGGGCTTGGTGCTGTGGATGTCCCGCTTACTAATTCAGACTTGGGGTTTGATATTACGTCACCTGTCTTGTCTCATTGCAAAGTGCAGCAATAGTTCTAATATATGGCTACGTCTAGACTACGTCCCTTTTTCGTAAAAGGGATGTAAATTAGACATATCGCAATTGCTAATGAAGCGGGGATTTAAATCTCCCCCGCTTCATTAGCATAAAAATGGCTGCCGCTTTTTTTCCGCACGGAGCTTTGTTGGAAAAAAGCGCCAGTCTGGATGCTGATCTTGCAGAAAATAAAGCCTTTTCTGAAAGATCCCTTATCCCTCAGGAAAAGGCTTTATTTTCCGCAAGATCAGCATCTAGACTGGCGCTTTTTTCCAACAACGCTCCGTGCGGAAAAAAAGCAGCAGCCATTTTTATGCTAATGAAGCGGGGGAGATTTAAATCCCCGCTTTGTTAGCAATTGCGATACGTCTAATTTACATCCCTTTTACGAAAAAGGGATGTAGTCTAGACGTAGCCTATGTGAAAAGCTACCACACTGTGCTGTGCCCAGTCCTCCCCTATATGCAGAATAACTGGGGTACCTGGGGTACCAGGGCTACCACTGCATGGGAACCATAGCCACATGTTGGTATTTTAATGGTGGCCGGAGTATATCCCCCCCCAAAATATGCCTAAGAAATATGTTATCAAATTGACTTTCTGTATCCTGTTCTCCCCGCCCCTTGTGCGGCTATCACTTAGGGTATGTCTAGACTACATGCCTCTGGCAACATGTAGATTAGGCTACCCGGCATAGGAAAACGAAGCCGCGATTTAAATAATCGCTGCTTCATTTAAATTTAAATGGCTGCCGTGCTGAACTGATCAGCTGTTTGTCGGCTCAGCGTGCTAGTCTGGACGCTCCACGGTTGACATCAAAGGCATTTGTTGACCGCCCCGTTATGCTTCGTGGGATGAGGTTTACCGGGGCGGTTGACAAATGCCTTTGATGTCGACTGCGGAGCGTCCAGACAAGCGTGCTGAGCCGACAAACAGCTGATCGGCTCAGCGTGGCAGCCATTTAAATTTAAATGAAGCGGCGATTATTTAAATCGCCGCTTCGTTTTCCTATGCTGGGTAGCCTAATCTACATGCCTCTGTCACCAGAGGCATGTAGTCTAGACATACCCTTACGGTACATCTATACTGCACCCAGCGCTTTAAATAAGCTACGCAATTTGAGCAATGCAAATTGCATAGCTCTTTTCGAGTTCATTTTGAAATAGAGCGCTATTCCGAAACGTCCCTTACTCCTTGTGGAATGAGGTTTACAGGGACGTCGGAATAGCCAGCCCGTTATATTTTGAAATGACGGGCTTGTTCAAAAGGTGTGGAATAGCTACTTCGGGATACTTCCAGTATCCCAAAATAGCTCCGCAGTGTAGACGTAGCCTAACTGTATTGCAAAATGGGCGGGAAAAGATTATGGAAATACCTAGAGGGCCTAGCAAAGATTGTATTAGATTGTGATAGGTGCTGGGTAAATACCTAGTAAGAGACAGTCTCTGTCCCAAGGAGGTAAAGATAGGAATGGATTGAGGGGGAAGAAATGGAGTATTATTGTTCCTATTCCACAGAGAGGGGAATGGAGGATGGGAGGAATTAAGGTGCAAATCCTCACAAGTATTTGGGTTCCCAACTGGCATTGAGATCTAGGAAAGTTAGGGGCCTAAATCCCTTTGTGGCTTAGGGCCTAGGTGACTTGTGTCATCGGTTGCCCAAAGGCACTCGGGAGTTGGGGCTTTGCCCAGTCAGACCGCAGAGGAAATAGCTGGCCCGTCACAGGATGGGGGTATGAGATGAGACGGCATATCGGCTTCCCTGAGTGTGGCGTTTGAAGGAGAGCTGTGGCAGGCAGTTTAGGGGCAGGGAGGGGGGATAGGGATTGTGGATTAGCTAGGGTTTCTCTCTCCCATCCCGGCAGCTTCAAGGAATAAGTTAGAGAGCTCATATTTGCATTTAATAACAGCCTGTGAGTCAGACATTCCAAGCCCATGCTGCTGAAATACCTCAGTGCTGACTTTTTATTTCCTATGGCAGCCTCCTGTTTTCTCCTTCCCCTTCTCCTCTTTTCTTCTCTCTTGCGCTTTCTTTTTGTTCCCCCCCGCGTCCCCCTCCCAGCCCAGATGTCAGGGGCAGGTTCACTCACGATTGCGAGAGGGGGGATTAAGCATCAGGCCCAGAAAGTCTGATTTCCCCCTCGCTGTCCCCAACCCTTGGCAGAAGAAAATGGCCACTGGGCATGGAATTCTTCCAAGGAGCCATGACACAACAGAAGGGGGAGAAGAAAGGGTCGCGGGCGGGGTTCACTGGGTGCAATATGGTGGGTGTGTGGTGCGGAGGGGCAGTGTTGAATGGGCTAGAGAAAGGAAGCTTTTCTCTCGTCCCTACAGGGAAAGGACGCGGCCCATGAGTAGGGGATATGGGGAAGTCCCTCTGGTGCTGTCCGCCCGTCTTCTGCTAAGACATCTGTATGAATCCAGCACCTGCCAGACCTGCTGCAGAGCCGCATATGGACCTGAGCAGGGAGGAGAGCTGGGGAATGAGGGAAAACTCACCTTGGGAACCCACCTTGAGCCTCAGTTTCACTTCCACGTGGGGCTGGATTCACCCAGAGCTTGTACAGAGCCGGGCAGTGCACAGGCCCTAGCTCGGATGACGACCCCTTTGCCTCTTTGGGGCACAATGGTGTCGGTCTAGTCCAGGGCTGGGGAATCGTTTTTGGGTCGGGGGCCGCTGACCCACAGAAAATCAGTCGGGGGCCACACACAAGTGAGAAGCCCCTGACTGAGAAGGGACAAGACACACCCCACATTGTCTTTGCACACCAGAGCCTAGGGGGGCCAGGGGAGTAGAATTTGTGTGCTCCAGCCCTGTGGGTGCGTGGCTGGCGCACCAGTGCAGGCTTCCCGATGCTGAATCTCAGGGGCCAGATCCGAGCAAGCCAGGGGCCACATCTGGCCCCTGGACCTGAGGTTCCCCACCCCTGGTCTAGTCACATGGGCGAGTTAGCGAATTGAGGGCTGCAGTCTAGGAGGTCCAGAGGTCTGGGGCTCAGCAGGGAGAGCTATAAGCCTTCTCCCCTTCCAGCAGTCTGATTTGTCAGCAGACCCCTTTTCATTTCATCTGCAACCTCAGGCTTTGTCTTCAGCCCCTTCTGCCCGGAGCAAGTCTAATGTAGCGCCGGCAGGCGGACTCGAACCTGGGGCCCGCTGGCGCTTGGTGCAAAAGCCTCTCCCCCATGCGCTGAAAGCCAGCTGGTGATAGAGCAGACTCATTACTCTGTCTGTAAGTGGACTCGGTGCCACGAGCGGGGACAACGCAGGCCACCCAGCTGGAGTGTGGGGTGCACTACCGGGGGGGTGTGGTGACCCATTCCAGAGAGCTTGCCTGCAGCATGAGAACCGCTCACACAGCACATAGAGTCATGGTCGGTATGCTACGGACGTTGCTGGTGCATTCTATGTGGCCTGTTGTAAGACTAGGTCTAGATTAGTTCATGTGCCCTCGGGAAGACTTCTGTGTACCCCCGGGGCACAGGGACCCCAGACGGAGAGCCGCTGGTCTGCAGGGCTCTGGCAGAGCAGAGCTCTGAACAGTCTTCTGCCTGACCGGACTCAGGCCGATGGCAGACAGAAAGAGGCCTCTTGGTGGCTACCTCAGGGGTGGGGCGGCCACAGGACTAGGGGGGTGCCCATCCCATCCCACTTCACTAGCTACCTGCCCAGGGCCCTGACCATGGCAGAGCTGTGGGGATCCCACCACAACACTCTGATCCGAACACCGGACTAACGCCTGGTTTCCCTGGGCTACTTCCTCCCACAGTCCAGGGAAGGGGCCTGACTTCCAGCTGTCCTCCATTTCCTCGGGGGATTAATCCACCAGCAAGCTAAGTGGCTCCTTTCCAGACGCAGTCTCTGGCGGCAGAGCATGGCCCGGTTCCGTCACAGGGCTGGAGGGCTGCAGCAGGCAAGCGGTGTCTGTCTCCTTCCCTGGCTAGAGGTCTTGCCTCTTATACGTCCTATCCCACCTCTCACCTCCTGGCGCTAGAGCTGGCCCCGGTCTGGCTCTGCCCACCTAGGCGTAGGGGGAGGTCTCTGGCATAGAAGGAGGCTGCTCCGCTCGGCCTCACTACCAGCTATTTGTCTGGTGTTTCCTTCTCAGGGCAACGTGTCAGTGCTTGGATTGAGACAACCCCCTCTTCCCTGCAGCCCCAAGCAGTGATAGGCCCGACCTGGCCAGCAAGATCGATAAAGATCCTCCAAGAGGCCGGTGCCTCCACATCCTGCTGAATTTCAGTGGGATTTGCAGGCGCAAGTCTGCATGGGACCTGGAAAGTCCCAGAATGCCCTGCAGCCCTGGGGAAAGGCTCTGAGACAAACCAGTGGACCCAGCGGATTGTCTCATTTAGGGTGGCCAGGTGTCCGGTTTTGAACCTGACAGTCCGGTATTGGAGCTGTCTGTCTGGGAAACAAAGTGAGAAAATACCGGCCATAGAAATGTTTGGCATTTTCTAATTACGTTTTGATGATTATCGTGAGTATCAGTGCGTAGTTGCGTACTGCATGGCTGGTAGACACACTCACGCTGCGTGAGCACATCGACCCGCCAGGCAGTACCCAACTACGCAGTACAGAGGGGCGGGGCGGGATGGAATCCCTGGGGCCAGACTCGCCCATGCGACCCGCCGGGACCGTGCGCAGGACGGGAAGCACCCTGGGTTCTGTGTGCACCCGGGCCAGCCCCACTCCCTGCTGGGCGGTTCCCCGCGCCTGCTCCCCCCAACCCCTTCCCGGCCAGCCCAGCTTCCCACCGGCCGGTTTCCCCCACCTCCACCGATCTCCTCCAGCCAGCCCCCTCCCCCAACCCCTCCTGGCTAGCCCCACTCCCCTCCCAGTCCCCCCCCCCCCGATCTGAGATCAAATGTGTCTGGTATTTTTTTTAAACCATCTGATACCCCTAGTCGCATTGAGGTGTTCACCGTGTGCACGGAAACAGCATAAAACAGGGCGTTGGACAGCCATGCCAAAGGGAGGGTCTTGCAGCGTGACGCCACTCCCTCCTCAGCACTGTAAAAGGCCCTGCCAAGCACCTCAGCCAAGGCGCAGCTAAGGTGGCCGGGGGAGCCCGTGCACTTCCAGAACACCGAGGTCAGCCAAGCAGGAAAGGCAGCGCGAAGGTGCACGCCCGCACAGCCTCGCCTCTGCCCCTGCCGCCCCCGGGTCAGCGGTTGCTGTAGAGAACAGTGGAGAGGGATTGGCACTGTTTGGCGGAGCCATGATGGAGATGTGGCCCCTCTCCCTGGGTGACAGATCAAAAGAAAGACACGCATGGAATCACAGATAGCACCATAGACTCATAGGTCTGGCGGGGGCCTCAAGAGGTCGTCTAGACCAGCCCCATGCACTCATGGAAGGACCCAACCCCACCTGGACCTTCCCTGACAGCTCCAACCTGCTCTTAAATATCTCCAGCGATGGAGATTCCACAACCTCCCTAGGCAACTTATTCCAGTGTTTAACCCCCCGGACAGGAAATTTTTTCCTAATGTCCAAACGAAACCTTTATTGCTGCAATTTAAGCCCATTGCGTCTTGTCCTGTCCTCAGATGTTCAGAACAATTCCTTTTCCTCCTCCTTGTAACTTTGTATGTACTTGAAAGCTTGTTATCAAGTCTTCTCTCTTCTAGACTAAACAAACCCAATTTTTTCAGTCTTCCCTCATAGGTCATGTTTTCTAGAACCACAAGTTCATATAGAGCAGTAGTTCGCAAACTTTTTGGCCCACAGGCCACCCTACTCAACGCAAATCTTTCTGCGGATCCCCACCTATGATGACAAAATGGGTACAGGATGGGGTCTTGGTGGAGTCTGGCCAAGAGGCAGGGTGCAGGAGCTGGCTGGGGGTGGGGGCTGGCCAAGAGGTAGGGTGCAGGAGTGGGCGGGGGGTGGGGGTCTGGCTGAGAAGTAGGGTGCAGGAGCGGGCTGGGGGTGGGGGTCTGGCTGAGAGGTAGGGTGCAGGAGCGGGCGGGGGGTGGGGGTCTGGCTGAGAGGTAGGGGGCAGGAGCGGGCGGGGGGTGGGGGTCTGGCTGAGAGGTAGGGGGCAGGAGCGGGCTGGGGGTTGGGGTCTGGCTGAGAGGTAGGGTGCAGAAGCGGGCGGGGGGTGGGGGTCTGGCTGAGAGGTGGGGTGCAGCAGTGGGCTGGGGGTGGGGGTCTGGCTGAGAGGTGGGGTGCAGGAGCGGGCGGGGGTGGGGGTCTGGCTGAGAGGTAGGGGGCAGGAGTGGGCGGGGGGTGGGGGTCTGGCTGAGAGGTAGGGGGCAGGAGCGGGCGGGGGGTGGGGGTCTGGCTGAGAGGTAGGGTGCAGGAGTGGGCTGGGGGTGGGGGTCTGGCTGAGAGGTGGGGTGCAGGAGCGGGTGGGGGGTGGGGGTCTGGCTGAGAGGTAGGGTGCAGGAGTGGGCTGGGGGTGGGGGTCTGGCTGAGAGGTGGGGTGCAGGAGCGGGCGGGGGTGGGGGTCTGGCTGAGAGGTGGGGTGCAGGAGTGGGCTGGGGGTGGGGGTCTGGCTGAGAGGTAGGGGGCAGGAGCGGGCGGGGGGTGGGGGTCTGGCTAGGATTCCAGCCAAAGGCAGCAGCTGGGAAAACCTCCAGGTGAGCAGTTTTCTGTGCTGCCATTCCTCCAGTGGTGGGGCGGAGTGTGCATGGAGCGTGCATGGAGCGTGCATGGAGCCATTTCTTCCCCTGGAGAGCTGGATCTGGCCTGTGAAGCTTGGGACTCTCCCCTTCCCCCGCATCTGGAAGCTAACTTTGCAGGGGGTGGGGGTGGGGCTGGAGTGCCAGCTCAGGCTTCCCGCTACAGGGGGTGGGGCCCAGCCCTGATCCCGCGGCCCAATGGCAAGACAGTCGTGGCCCACTCGTGATGCATGCCCCCCCCGTGGAGAACCACTGCTAGACAGGGCTCTGTCTGGCGCTGGGCAGTTTTCCATGGCTGAGATGAGTGTGTGCACCAGTGGAAGCAGGGGGAGGAATAAACCTGGGACATGTTGCGGGATGGGGGCTGCAGGGAGCACAGGGGAGGGCAGGGAAGACATGCGGAGGAGCTGGCCAGAAAGCCATCTTTGGTTTTGGTTTCCCGAATGATGCATTCCACATGGAGTTGCTTCACACACAGCTGTTACATCACGCTAGCCAGGAAATTCAAAACAAGTGCTCTCTGCAGGAAAGAGTGGTTTATTGAGTATTTAAATATGGCAACAAAAACAGAGGAAAACCCCCACAACCTTGTTTTTTCAAAGAGCTCCTGCCCCGGTATTAAAATATCCAGCTCTGCTCCCAGCAGCCATATTGTCTCGTGTGCCTCTCACAGGGGGCCATGCAAGGGAAAGCACCGGGCTCTGTGGAGAAGGGAAAGTTGGCCCAGTAGTTACAGTGGCACGCTGCCAGGCAAGTACTTGTGCTGTGGGCCCCTGCTCTGGTCTAGCCTCCCTGTCTTGCGGGAGATGGGGGAGATCCCAGCTTCAAGTCCGTCCCCCCGTCTGATTTGAATAGGGGTCTGCCCCCTCTCTGGGCATTACCCCCCTCCCCGGTAATGAAGGAAGTGGGTGAACTAACTTTGCTCTTCCAGGAGCAGGGTAGGTGCTAAGGATGTGCAGAGAGGCCTTATATGGAGCAAGGGTTAGCGGAGGATGTCAGCAGTCCCATTACCATTACAATAGATTTCAGATGCTCTCTGCACCTGAGAAGGGACAACCAGGGTTTCTCATGGCAGGAGAGGCTTATTCCTTACACGAGAAGCGAGCAAACCCCATTTTCCCTCAGCCGCACTGCCAGGGCCCCTGGCCTCTCCCGCAGAGCGGTTCCACCGGGGCAAATCATTAGAATCAATGGAGCAGAGACACAGGCCCCTGGCTCTCCCATGTGGGTGCCCAAACCACAGGAGCACGAAGTCGCTTTCCTTGTTTCTCTCTGGCCAGTGACAGCTCCACTGTGGATCACAGGCTTCCACAGTCACTGGGGCAGAGAATATCCAGAGCTCAGCACCTTCCCGAGAGGCCAGAGAATCACAGATTAGGGGTGGAAGAGACCTCAGGAGGCATCCTGCTCACAGTAGGACCAACCCCAAGTCAATCATCCCAGCCAGGGCTTTGTCAAGCTGGGACATAAAGACCTCTGGGGATGGAGATTCCACCCCCTCCCTAGGGAACCCAGCCCAGCGCTCCACCACCCTCCGAGGGAAAGAGTTTTTCCGAATATCCAACTTAGACTCCCCCCCCCACACCTTGAGCCCATTGCTCCTCGTTCTGCCATCTGCCACCACTGAGACCAGCCTCTCTCCAGCCTCTTTGGAACCCCCTTCAGGTAGCTGCAGGCTTCTATCAAATCCCCCCTCCCTCTTCTCTTCTGCAGACTAAACAAGCCCAAATCCCTCCACCTCTCCTCGTACATTCTAGCCCAGCCCCTGATCATTTTGGTTGCCCTCTGCTGGACTCTCTCCAATGTGTCCACATCCTTTCTGTAACGGGGGCCCCAGAATTGGATGCAATACTTCAGATGTGGCCTCACCAGTGCCAAATAAGGGGGAATAATCACTTTCCTAGAACTGCTGGCAATACTCCTCCTAATGCACCCCAATATGCCATTTGCTTTCTTGGCTGCAAGGGCGCACTGCTGCAGTGCATGGGATTCGTCCATCCTAAGTGTAGGACTCCAGGTTTAAATCCTTTTACCCATTGCTACAGAGACCAGGAAACTGAACCTGGCTTTCGCATGTCCCAGCAGAGGGCACAAACCACTGGGTTAAGCATGGCCCCTAGGACCTATCCCAGCATGGCTACGGCTCATTCGGCACACTCCCCAAATACTAGGCACGCTAGCACAGTTAGTAAAACTGCCCTATCCCACCGTCTTGGCTGTGACAATCTCGCGGCCACTGAGATGAAGGAGGGCCGCTCATACAGCCTGCTCACTAGCCTCGGCTGCCCACTGCTGTCTTACAGGCGCAGAGCCAGGCAGTATGGACTCATGGAGGGGGACAGGGCGCTATTCTGGGACTGAGGAAACCTGGGGTCTATTCCCAGCTCTGCCACTGATGACCTAGAGCAACTTAATTTCCCAGTTCTGTGCCTCAGTTTCCCCTCCCACTCTGTACGTTCCTTGGGAGAGGGCCAAACGGGGTCTTGATCTCAGCGGGAGTCACTTGCTGCTCCAATGCAATGCAAATCCTCTGCCACCTTCATTGACCTTTGGGCTGTTGTTCTGACTGTACACTGATCGACTTCTCTGAGGACCGGCCTGCTGTGAGCTCAAGAGGCAGGAGGAAATGGGAGGAGGGTGAGTTTGATTTGGGGTGCTCAGTTTTGCCTTGTCCGGGGTGCGTAGAGCTGGTGGCGTCTGCGGCAGGCGCATCCGTGCAGGAAGGGGATGTAGCGCTGCTAAGCGTTCTCCATCAAGGATCATTAATTTAACTCGGCGGCTGTTTGAAGCCATCCTCTGGGTGTCGTTTATTATTAGCGACAAGCTCTGACAACCCTCGGAAAGCTCCGCCGCGGCTCGGCGCTATTATAGTTCTATCAACTGAATGATGAGAGTAAATATCTCCCAGGAGGCTGCCTGTAATCACACGGATAGACCAAAGTCCTTCACAGTTTGCCTGGGCTCCTAGCACTGCCAACCAGCGCATTTGCTGCCTGACAAAGTCAGTGCGAATGATCCAGCTGGGGAAGGAAGTTACCGCCCCATTGGCAGAGAGCAGAAGTCTCCTGGCTTAGCTAAGGCTGCCTGGAGGAGGGGTCAGAGAGTCCCCCCTGTTTCTATGGGGACCTCAGAACCTCTCTTCTCTTCCTCTTCGGGCCTGCGGGTCAGGGACTCTCCTCTCTTTCTTCTTCTGCCTTGCTGCTTCGGTGGGGGCGGGGGGAATCTCTTCGGCCATCTCGTGCCCTGGCTAATTTGGAAGCTCTTGCTCTGCTGATTGGCAGAGGCAAAGGGGGTCTCAGGCCCGCACCTCATCCCATGAGGCTTCTGATCTGCTGCCTTCTGGGGTGACCAGTCAGATCCAAGGGCTCAGAGCATCACGCCCATTCGCTGCTGTACGGGCTCTATGCCCAGAGCCATGGTAGAGCCTGGGCCAGGCTCCCCGCCCAGGAAGGAAGTGAAGGGCCACGCTGGGCCAGCCTGATGTGCCATCTTTGGGGTGCAAGGAGTGGAGATGGAACGCTCCCTACTGCCCCCCACGGCGACGGGGACTCAGCCCTTGGGATGGGAGCACCTCGACCAGCAGGAGGTGCTATGCTGTGTGTGTGTGTGCGTGTGTGTGTGTGTGTGTACGTGTACCTCGACCAGCAGGAGGCGCTGTACTGTGTGTGTGTGTGTGTGTGTGTGTGTGTGTGTGTAAGGAGCACAAAGGCCTAGGGGAAGTGAAGCAGCACAAGGAGGCTGGTCCAGGATAGGCCTCCCCCTCCTCTCCTGCCATTTCCCCAGAGTCCCAGGGGCTACTGGGGTTTTGATTAGACCTGGGGTCGAGGCAGTGCCCCCCTGCTGTTTCAGTCCTGCCCCCCAGCTCTGCTCAACCCGCAGCCTCCTGCTCTTCCAGTCCTACCCTCAAGCGCTGCCGGTGGCCTTCAGTTCTGACTTGCAGCCCCCGGCCCCCACTGTTCCCATCCTGCCCCCCAAGAGCGGCCAATACCCCTCACTCCTGACCCGCAGCCTCCCCGTTCCAGTCCTACTCCCCAGCGCTGCCGCTGCTCCTCTCTCCTGACCCGCACCCCCTTTCTATCCCCTCCTGCTTCCCCTCAGGACAGACGTACACCCACAGCCGCCCTGGCTAGCCCATTCTAGGGTCAGTGGAGGAAGGGGCGCCGGTCTGGAGAGCCAGGGACAAACCTCTGGAAGGCCTCTGCGGAAAAGGAGCAATTTCAGTTCACTTGTGTCCAAAGGGAGATTTGCACCATGGCTCAGCCATGCCCCTGCATCCCCTTCCCGCAGCCTGCCCCACCGCAGAGGGCACAGGGGGGGTAAGGCCCTTCCCCAGGGAGTCTGGCCTCTCGGGGCTGACACGATGTGCTGCCTGGGCCGACGCGCCCAGCGCAACTTTGAGTGACTGCCCCACACGGCAGGCCCTGGACTGGTGCCCCCATGGCCTCCCCCACAGCCTGTCCCACGGGGAGGGGATGACACTGGCGTGAGCTGGGATGTGACGTGGGTGCCCGAGCTAAGGGGGTGTCTTTAGCCCATTTATCCACAGGCCAGGCCCACCCTGGAGTCCCATGGCCCTACCCCCCAGGGTCCCCAGCCTGGATTCTTGGTCTCCATGCTCAGGCTGACAAGTGGGAGGGTCTCAGAGAGAAGCAGCAGCCAGACGCTTGCCCCAAGAGCCTCCACAGGGCAGCCTGACCCGAGGGGGAGGAAGGGTTGTTACCGCATCTGCCCAGCAGGGGTCAGACGGGAGGGGGGCTCACACGCCAGGCGATTGTCCCAACGTGCTCCGCAAAGCACCCCAGGAGCGTGGCCCCAATCCCACGGCCGAGGCCCCCAGCAGGAGCACGACTTGCCCACGGCCACCCAGCTGGTTCACGACAGAACAGGGGCTAAACCCCAAAATCCCTGCCCTAGGCTGCACTCTGTCTAGGCTGAGCCATTCACATAACCGGGGTCTCCCAGCTCCACGAGGTCACCACACCCCCCCCGGTCCTCCGCCCCCGCCTGGGCTCCAGGCTGTGCCGCCCGCTGGCTCTGGGGGGGTGCTGGCTCCGGCCCTGCTGGCAGAGGAGGCAGCAGGACGCTGCGATATGCCCTGGCGGGCGCGCTGCCCTGTGTCAGGATCCTGCCTGGGTATGCGGCTTCCGGAGTATTTTCGTTTGAGTGGCGGTTCAGGCCAGGCCGGAGTGGGACCCAGGGTCGCTGTCGGTGCCTCCAAAAGGGAGCCCGCAGGGCCTACGAGCTGCTGAGATTACGGGTGGGTGGATTTGCTCTGCCACCCATATTGTGCGTAGCCGTTGGCAGGTCTCAGTCCAAGTGCAAGGGCCGGAGGTGTCCCCCACAGAAGGGGGGGCTGTAGCTAACTCCTTGCTGGCAGCCTCACCAGAGAGGCCGTGGGGCCTGGGCCCTCCAGGGAGCAGTGATGGAGCAGCTGGGCAGAGCTCTAACCCTTTGCGCTCAGGCAGGAGCAGAGGTCAGTGGAAAGGCTATTAGTTATGGTAGAGCCTGCCTGGGGCCTAGCAGAACGGAGCGAAAGTGGGAAGACCGCCCCACCCACTCCTGGTCTGTGCCACTGCCAAACCTCTCGATTGCTGTCTGCCCAGGCCCTGAGAACTCCTTATCTCACACCAGTAACGAGGAGTTAATACAGGTCAGGAGAGGTCAGAATGGAAGGGAGTTTCCCCCGAACCCAGCTGGCACCAGGGGAAGTGAGAGGTACTGAAAGAAGCAAGCTTCCAAGCCCTCCAAAGAGGCCAGCCCCCCCCGGCTGATTCTACAAACAGCTCTCAAGGCTGTGTCCTGAAAGAGGCTAAACCCACGTTGCCTGGTTTGACTGTAGCCTGATGCTTTTGCACCGTTCACCCCTCTCCTCCTTCCCCACAGCAATGGCTGAGTGAAGGGTCTCTTAAAGCAAGGGGGACACCAGATCCACATTCTCATGAAAACGTTGCCTGGGTCGATCTTTTTCCCCATCGAAGTTTCAATGGAAACTTTCAGCATCAATTGAAAATTTCTTCAGCAGCCCTAGGAGACATTTTGTTTTTTTGCGGCTTGGTGAAAATGTTGAGACATGCAAAGCGTTTGATTGAAAAAATATGCAAAACAGTTCTGCAAAAATATTGCCCTATTTGCTTATTCAGAAATTTGGAAAATGGCATTGAAACGGTCGGCTGTCCTTAGCAGCAAGGAGCAGCTCCCTTTCCCCTCCGTGGCCCAGTTTCCTTCCTTCCTTCCTTCCTTCATTCCTTTATTGACCAGAAATCGACCAGAATCCTGGATCCTGAACTTCACCCCTTCCTGGTGTCTGCAGAAAAGGCCTGGGCAGCTTTAGAATTGGGACTTTGTTCCTCGTTTTACAGCACTGAAGTTCTCATCCAAGCTAGGTTCAAACTTAGCGTCCCAGACCCATCCCCACTGAACAACTCAGTTTCCTGGGGAGGTTGCTGCTTGATTCCTGCAGGGTGACACTAGGAGACAGTCCAGGTGGAAGAGAAGGATTGGGAAAATATGGAAACATCCTCCCCTTTAAGTCTAGACACTGGAGAATGAACAGCTCAATAAAGAGCTGTGTGGTGATCTAATGTGTTCGTGCAGACTTTCATAGAATTATTGAAGATTAGGGTTGGAAGAAACCTCAGAAGGTATCTAGTCCAAACCCCTGCTCCAAGTTCCATTTTCCTAAAATATTGCCGGAGAAGCTGTCCGTCCAGAGGGGAAGAGGAAAGACAGGCGGTACAGGATATGATTTGCAAACCGAACAGTTAAGCAGCTTCTCCAAAGGCTGACGTTCCCAGCCAGTTGCAGCACTACACTGCGCTGACACGACGCAGCACTAGGAAAGGAAACGGAATAAATACCAGTGACACTTTGCAACTCCACTCAAGGATCTTGGAATGCTTTACTAGATCTAGTTAAAGCCTTGTATTCCCACCCAAAACAGGTAACAGACTTTCACTGAAATGCACCCACCTCTGGGGTGGAATCTGATGGCTATTTAACAGTGCACAGGAACATTGCCCTAAAGTTTAAAGACGGGAAGTGAAGCATTCCCCGCTCTTGTGATTTCATCACAATTCTTGCAGTAATTGGTGTTTTCCTGGAGTCCTGGGATTAGGTGGGACACTCAGCTTTTGTTAAAGGAAATGAAGTTTCTAGCTTTTATGGGGTAGAAAGGTGGCCTCATGGAAGGATGGCCTCTAGCACCCCCTACTGACAGCCCCTGTGGTTCAGCGGTGGTCTGCCTCTATGTACAACTCCACCCTTTGCGTGGTCCCATCCCTTCTGGGATAACAGAAGGTCCAATGACTTTCCAAAAGGTTGCCAGCCCCAACTGGGTCCCGGGGTTCCTACACCCTTCCCTTCAGGTTTTCGCTTGTCAGGGGCCACCTGCCACTCTCCACCTTCCAGGCTGGGGAGTCTATAACCAGTAGCCGAAGTCTCCTCCCTCAGGATCCTTGCTGCTGTCTCCCTGGACTTGTCCCATTCACCTTTCTGCAGGCCTTCTCCCCTCAGCCCCAGGGGCAGGAAATCCCCAGGAATCCCCCAGCAAACCCTACACTAAGAGTACAAATGTTCTGCCCTCCCCTCCAGGCCTCTGGGCAGAGCTCTCGACTCAGGAGAGGATCTTCCCAGCCAGCTGCTCCCTGGGGCT
Organism: Pelodiscus sinensis; assembly: GCF_049634645.1. Classification (NCBI taxonomy): domain Eukaryota; kingdom Metazoa; phylum Chordata; order Testudines; family Trionychidae; genus Pelodiscus; species Pelodiscus sinensis. The sequence goes on along the minus strand of NC_134729.1, from coordinate 28,674,684 downwards.
GCCTCTTTGATCCTGCCCGTCTCTCTAAAGCTTGTCCCTGCACCCCCCCTCCATCTGGCACCTCCTTTCTTTAAAGCCACCCGCCAGGTCCTTCCCTAGCAGGGCCGCGTCTTTACCTGGGCCTGGCTCTGCCCCCTCCTGGGGCAGCCCAGTGGGGCCATGTTAACCCTTTCCACACCGGGAAGGGTCTGTCCCCCAGCACAGATGGTTGTGGAGAAACCCCGAGAAACATGTGACTTGATGACCCTCACGGGTCAGAAACTAGAAGACAAATCCAGTGAGCCCCATAGTGTCCTCCACCCTCGATCTCATGGTTGTTAGGCCAATAGCATCCTTTTTAAGCTGGTTTCATGATTTGTTGAGGCCTCGGAGCTGCGGGGACCGGCCGTCCCACCCGAAAGCAGGCCGCAAGAGAGGCCTGGTTACTCAGAAACCCACTGGAGGCTCTGGGCTTCGGAAAAGTCTCTTCAGAAAACACAAAAACAAAGAGTCTGGAGGAAGCCCCCCCCCGCCTACAGGTGGAGTTCCCCTCGCCCGCCATGACTGGCTCAGTATAGAAGCCGCCTACCAACAGGAAGCCCTTTGTACTTTTCTGGTGTGTGGGAGGTGGGGGGAATCCTGTTCATGGAAAGAAAACAGGTCCCCGGGCCCAGCCTTGGGGCGTGCTCCTTTGATCGGTCGCCCCCGCGCAGAACGAGGGGTCTTGGGCGGCACAGAGCTGTCATGTCACTCCCACCCCGGGTGCCGCGCTCGGGGGCCACGTGAACGCCACCTTCCCGATCAGGAAGATGCTGCAGCCGACACACCCACCATCTCAGACACGTCGTGGGTGGGAAAAGGTTGAAGCAAGTCGGTTATGCAAAATGTTCCAGGTCTGTGCACTTTGTGCTCTGAGGGTTAGGAAGAGACACTCAGAGGCAGAGAGAGGGGATGGGAGAGCAGTGGGGAGAAGAGAACAGGAGGGGCAGGGGTAGAGAAAGAGCAGTCGCGGCCGGGACGCGAGGCAGAGACACTCAGGAATGGAGTGAGAGGCTGGCCAGTGTTACGATTCTAGCTTCCCATTCGGACAGCACCTTTGGGGGACAGTCCCCATTTTCCATAGGGAAAGGAAACCGACAGTCTGCAAATTCTGAGCTGCGGCATGACAGAGCGTGTCCAGGAATGCTGGAGACGACATGGCTCACGCATGGAGAACCGTGTTCCCTTGCTGAGCCAGAGTCATCTTCCCTTTAGCTCTGAAACGCTCACCGAGCAGGCAGAGCACCGAGAAGGGGGCAGGACCCGACTTCGGGGTAGCTTATGTTCATGTTTTGTGCCTCAGTTTCCCCAGCTGTGCAATGGGGATTGAGATACTGCCCCACCAGAGTGGGGAAGAGCCATCGAAATGCGAGGCATTATTATTGTTAGGGTCACACACTGCTCCCACGTGCATCAGCAAAACCCACTGACTTCAGTGGCCGCGGTTCGCCATGCCCAGCCACCGGGAGCTGCGAGCAGCCGCGCCTGAAGACACTCAGCTAAACAAAGTGTCTTGCATCCTGCCAGAGGCTTACCTGACAAGGGTGACCCAGGGTGTAACACGGGCCAGAGAACTGCACCCAAACCATTCCTAGAGCCGACCTCTTAGCTAAAGATCTGCCAGGGACAGAGAATCTACCAGGTCCTCCGGTAAAATGGTTCGTGACTCTCATTGTGAGATAGACACCCTGTTTTCACTCTGAGTTTGCCTAGCTTCAACTTCCAGCCACGGGAACGTGTTAGACTGTTCTCTGCCTGCCTGAAGAGCCCCTTATTAAATATTGGTTCCCTGGGGGAGGAGGGACATTTATAGACTGTGATCAAGTCTCCCTGTACCCTCTTTGCTATGCAGAAAATAGATTGTTAAGATGACACAGTTGTCCACCATGGCCACGGCCCCAAATCTCTTTCCGAGTTGCTGCTTCCCCTCTCCTCTCAAGATGGCTTGCAGTCCTGGCTCCTGGATGTAAACTAGGAGTGGTATTAAAATTCTCCAGTGATTCGTCCTCTTCATAATTTACCACTCCCCCCTGCGGAGCAGGGCCCCACACTCTCACACAGAGGTGGCCCCTGCCCCAGCGACCTTCCAAACTCAGTTATCCTGTACTAGTTTTCCTTCTATCAAGTCACTCTCCTGTTGGCTCGTCCCTGGCGGGTGCAACACAACTTCATTTGTCTACGTGGGTCCTCACTGAGTGCAGGGCTTTGTCTTGCTCTGCAGGGAAGACGTTCATTCTCTGGAACGCCTGGACTCCCCCTGGGACGCGGGGACCTCCGGAGTGTAGTGTGTGAGCCTCTACTGCAAGAGCGAAAACCCAGCTGGCTGGAGCACACTCATTCTCTCTCTCTGCTAGAGGGCTCAGTGTCCCTCCATGGACAGTGCCCACACCCAGCGGGTCTGTGGGTTACACCCCCACCGTGGAACAGTGCTGTCTCAGGAGCAGAGGGCTCACCCCAAGCCGATGGGTGAGACAGGAATGCATGCACAGAGTCCTAGGCAAACACCTCTCCCCTGGGTGAATTACTGGCCAGGCCAACATGTGGGACCTTGGGTTTCAAGGGCTCAGCTGCAAACTGTGTACGGTGGGAGGCTATCGTTCTGCTGGGTCCGTGACACCTGCTGCGTGGGCCATGGACTTCCCTGACGGCACGCCCGCCGTATCACCATCCCACCTCCCAGCGGCAGCAGAAGCGTCCGGCTGTCAGGTCCGATTCCCATCTCCGAGTGGGGTCCAACTGGAGTGACTCAGCGCTGAGGCTCTTGGGTTGGCTCCCCGGAGGGAGGATGTTCTCTGCCCTGGGAGCGGCAGGTTGGGAGCCTTCCTGGTGGAAAGGGTGGCCAGGGCAAGTCACAGTCTTGGGGCACATCCTATGGCGCGTGACAGGCACTCTGCACCTGAGCTCTGCCACCTAGTGGCTGAGAATTACCACATAGCCCCAGGGCTGGAGAACTTTAGGGAAACACCTGCTGGCAGCCCCATGTGCTTTCTTGCAAACTAGGCTGGTAGAAATCGTGGAGGGGGCAGGCAGGAAGTGTGTGTGTGTGTGTGTGTGTGTGTGTGTGTCCGCCATCACAGAGTTCAAGATGTAGTCGCAAAGGTGGGTGAGGCACACAGTCCCCAGCTGCAGAAGTGGCAGGCGGCTCCTGGCAGTGTTCCCTCTATATTTTTCGATCTGTGTGCAGAATAAATTCTGTTACGTGCACCAAAGCATGTGCAAATGCACCCCACCAGTAGAAACACAGGCTGCTGGCTGTGGGTGCTCTGCTAATCAATTGGGCAGCATTTGAATCTCTCTTGGGTGGCCACCCAAGTGCCTTGTTTACAGGGAACACTGGCTGGATCCTGAAGGAAATTTTTGCTTCCCACCCCCATCAAAAGACAGGAAAGCGGTCTCCCTGTCTCTTCTTATTCTCCATTCCCCAGGTCTCCCCATCTCTGTGCCCCACCCCTAGCTTCCTTAGCTCTCATGGCTTCTCCTGAACATTTCCCCAGGGCGTCTAGCCGACTGGCCTCCTTCCAAACTCAGTGGCACAGATGGCTGATTCCTGGAAACACCCCATCCTTGAGACCAGAATGTGCCAACCTAGGCTGTGCCTCAAGCCATCCCAACGCAGCTAATTCGAGCTCCCGCTTGCTGAGATTTCCTTGCCAAGAGCTGGCCTGCGAGGCGCTAATACACTGAGCAGACCCCTCGGTCAGACTTAGATGATCTGTCCCAAAGGTGGAGCCTGCCTCGTGCGTCGCTGTGCTTATCCGGTAGCATCCTTCTCGTGCTCGTCACTCCGTATTTCTTGCTGATATTGGTCCCGGCAACAAGCATGATGGGAAGTTTTTTGAGGAAGCAATGCAGATGAGGTTAATGGGGTTGCTTACATTGCTGAGATTCGCCATTGACTTGTATGCGTCCACTAACCCCTCCCTCCTGGCTCCTTTTACATGCATGTTAAATAGAGGTGGAAATAGCCAGCGACCGCGACAGACACCTTTCCTAATGCGGCAAGATGCAGTTCACAGGTTGTCTGGATTCCCACTTTCTCCCCCCAGTGCAGGCTTTTATTAATTATAACTCTTGAGAGTCAACTTTACATCCCTCAACAATCTGTCCACTCTGGTCATGTCGGATTGTATCAAACGCCTTCTCGCAATCGACAAAGGGCATATAAGACCCCCCTTTATTCCCTCTTGGAGCAAGGAGGCCTCCTTTGCATCTGCTTCTGGGAGGAAACCAACTGACGCCTGCTAATTCTTGTCGCAAGATGGTGACATATCTGCGAGCCAACCACTGTCAACAACACGTATGGGGTGTGGCTTATCGAGTGGATAGCTCAACGGTCACATTCTTCCGCGTTATCAACCTTGAGTAAAGGAATAAAGACTGAACTGTCTAAACTCCTTCAGAGGCTCTCCTGGGGTGTGTGGCTGATTAGAAAGTTCTAGCAACTACACTTCTGGGACTGTAGCTTTTATTACAGAAGGTGGCAAAAGCCACGAGGAGAGAAGGCGTTCTGGATTTGAGTCTGAAAAGTAGGGAGGAACGAGTTGAGAGTTTGGAGGTGGAAAGCAGCTTGGGTGAAGGAGATCATGGAATGATAGAACAGAGCAAATGTAGAACAGGTTGAATCTCTCTAGTCCAGAACTCTCTGGTCCGGGAATACCCGTGGTCTGACAGGATGGGAGTTCTCCGGATGTTCCACTTTTCATGCGTGTGGCCAAGTTTCCTGCAGTCCCATAAAGTTTGTTTACAGCCACCAGTCCTGGCTTTCAGGGTTCCATGCTGTTAATTAGCTCTAATTTGCCCCTGAATGCGTTCCAAGAGCCCAGTAAGCAGGGGCAGTGTGGGTGATGCTGCTAGACAATACTGACCTCCTGTGGTCCGGCAAATTATCTGGTTTGGCGCTGGTCAGGTCCTGAGGGTGCCGGACTAGAGAGGTGCAACCTGTACCTATGTATAAAAAGGGGAATAAGAACAAACAGAATTACAGACCAGTCAGCTTAACTTTGGCACCCAGAAAGATAATGGGGCAAATAATCAAGCAATCAGTATGTAAGCACCTAGGTGGCAATGAGGCGATAAGCAAGTCAACATGGATTTGTCAAAACCAACTTATGTCCCCTTTGACTGTGACAGAAGCCTTGTGGCCAAGGAGGAAGCAGCAGATGTAGGATGGGGTGGCATTGTGGGGTAATGGTGTGGCGGCGAATCGGGGGTTCCTGTGATCCAGCACCCCCGTAGCAGCAAGAACAGATTCCACCAGCCAGTAGAATAGAGAGGGTTTATTGCTTCTCCAGGATACAGCACAGCATAGACGTCATGTGTCTACCGGAGTCTGGGCCAGGATGCCTCAGCCCCCTAGATTCCAGCCCCCTCCTTAGTCTGTTTCCTTCATGGTTCCAGCCCAAGACTGTCCCTTCCCCTGCACACTCACTTCCTTAGTTCCCTTCCTGCCCTCAACCGGTCTGACTGGTTGGGTCTTTGTCCACGTGACCTAGGCAGCCCACTTGCTGGGCAGTGCTCATGGACAGAGGCCAGTAGGGGTCATCCACGGCCCACAGCCCAGCAACCAGCATGGAACTGACACTACATCACAACCTGTGGGTATCACACATCACAACACAGGGGAACCCCGGGTTACAGAGCAGACAGCACCCCCACTACGTCACAAATGGCTAGTGCGCTAGGTCAGGAGTTAAGAGAGTTGACTTCTTTTTCTAGCTGTGTTGCTGGGTGAGCATGGGCAAGTCATGTCCCCAGCCCGGGTCTCAGTTTCCCCCTCTGTAAGGTGGGGATAACAAGGCAAGCTCTATGGATGAAGAACACTATAGAAGAGCGTGCGGTTGTTCATGCCGTAATGGCAGGGATCACCGAAGGCTGTCAGAGCATTTCACCATAGACCCATTCCACAGGCAGGGAAGCCAAGGCACAGGGCAGCAAAGTGACTTGCCCAAGCTCATGTGGTGTATCAGTTTAGGGACTAGAACTCAGGAAGCCAGTTTCCCAGTCCTCTGCTTGGGCAAGAGGAGGGCATCATCCCCTCTCAGCCACAGGCTCGGTGGCATAGCTAGCCCATTCCCTCAGGCCCTCGTGAGTAGAGCATGGCACAAGCTCACAGAACCTTTGCTTGCTGCTGGGTTTGTTTCTGGGGGGTGGGGAAGGCAAGGAGGGGCCCCTAGAACATTTAGGTCCCATTCCTTTCCACAGGGCAGCTCTGGGTCATTCTTCCGGAGCTATCCCAACCTCTGGCCTATCTGAGTCCCTCCAGGGCTGCCATGTTGACAGCCTACCCCTCTGCTTCCCGGCACAGTTGAGTGTGGCCAGGGCCAAGCCACCCCGCCTGGGGCTAGAGTCCCAGTGGCCTCTGGCACACTTTGTATTTACCCCAGGGGAAGCAGAAGAGGCTGCCCCATCTCTGTGGGGTATGCATGGGGATTTCCCTCCCTTACCCCGATTTCTTCCCTTAGCGGGTTTCATTACAGAGAGTCAAGTTTCAGCGTCATTCTAGGAGTAGTAGAAACCACTACGGAGTGCAGTGACAGGCCCCTCCACGCTTGTTTCCTCCCCACTAAGCACAAGAACAGAAGTGAGAAATGGGAGACAACGAGTCTCACCTTCTGGTTCCACTTGCCTCTCTGCCCAGTGTGGAACGGCCCCTCCGGCAAACCCAGGAGAGCAGCGGTTCTCAGCCAGGGGCCTGGGACCCTCTGGGGGGGCCCGCAGGTAGGTTTCAGAGGGCCCACCGTGCATGGCTGGCCTTAGAGTTGCAAGGGCCTGACGCAGGGAGCCAATGCCCCGCCACTCAGGACTGCAGCCCTGGGCCCCGAGCTCCATCACGGGGGCTGCAGCCAAACCTTGAGCAACTTAGCTTTGCATCCGAGGATGGGGCCCCGGGCAACCGCCCAGCTTGCTGGCCCTTAACGCTGGCCCTGGCTTTTAGCAGCAGAAACCCGGCTGTCATGGCCCAGCAGTGGAGCCTGCACAGCATGTGGGGGCAGCAGGAGGCTCAGAAGGTAAAAGGTTGAGAACCCCTCTGTTCCAGTGCAATCCAGTCTTAAACCGCACCGGTTTTTCCATCACCATGTTTGGGGGCCAGTCCCAGGGCCAGACAGCGCTCAGTGGCGGGGAACTCAGCGTAAACGTTCCCCACAGCGTTTCTAACAGCTCTGACCCCGTCCTCTGCTGTTGGTGCACCAACCCAAGGCCGCTTCACAGCCAAGGTCTGAACCAAATCCACATGTGCCGCGTCTACTGCGTCCCCCTCCCGCTCCGCAGCTCCGCCCCTCCCCCAGTGGCCGTAATGTTTGCCTGGAAAGCTCTGTGCTTCTGGACCCCTTATTCCCATGTCTGGAGACGCTGACCATCCCCAGCTCCTTTGGGCTTCTAAGGGTACGTCTACACTGCCCGGCTATTTCGGGATGGCGGCGGTATCCCCAAAGCGCTACCCTGCGTCTACACAAGCCACCCGGTATTTCGAAATATTTTTTGAAATAATAGGTGTGCTATTTTGCCATTCCAGCAAACCTCGTTGCACGAGGAATAAGGGATAGCTTGAAGTAGCCCTTCATGTAGAAGTTTGGCGCCGTGTAGGTGTGCCAAATATCAACTAAGTGATTTCGAAATAAAATCGAAATGAGCTACGCAATGTGCTGGGCGCAAACTGCCAGGATCTCTCTCCTTTCTTCGCCGCAGGAACTGGGATCTGCGCAGCAGCTGACGCCAGGGTGGGATGGTCTATGGGGCTGTACTCCGGGGAGAGACAAGGGCAGATGGTTCCTTCCTCTGGCAAAAGACAGAGGAGAGATTCTTACCCCCATTTTATACACTGGGGTGGTAAAGCCCCCAAAGGGCATTTTGTCGTCCCTTGATTTCAGGACTTCAGCATTGACCTTTGAGAACGTGGGACTCCAAGATCAACTTTCCAGGAACTTTCCATCTGAATTGGGGCCAGATTGTCCAGAGAGCTCTGCTCCCCTTTCAGCCCCTACACAAGGGACCCGGCAATACCCAGGGCCTGTGACCTGAAGGACTGTCATTCTCTTTGCCTTCTTAGTCCCAAGGGCAAACCTGTCAACACATTGTCCCACGGAGCCACCTTTGCTGAGGGATCACTTCTACCCCCCTGCCCAGGCTCCCTGAGCGAGGCCCTTTCAAACCTGTCTCCTCCAGCCTCTTCAGAGCTCTCCTCCGTCTGCTCCAGGTGGCTGGCTCCTCCCGGACACATCTGGGCCTGAAAGCCGTGCCAGGACGAGGCCCGGTGTGCGTGGAAAGAGCGAGCAGCTGAGCCGAGCGTGCGAGTCAAAGGAGGTGGCAGCCCCGGCGGGGGGGAAGGGAGGCAAGCTGTGGTTAACCCCAAGTGGAAAGTCCTTCTCTGGGGCTCAAAGTCTGGCACAGAACGAGAAAGTTCTCGACCTGCTGCAGGTGGCAACCCTGATGCCTCCTCCTGCTCCTGCCCAGCCCGGAGGCCCGGCTTGTCTTTCGCTTCTCTCTCCGGCAGCGTGTGGAGTGTGGGTGGGGGAGCCAACCGCACGGTGCCGCAGCTATAATTAGACACTGGCAACCCCAAGAATTCACGTCACCCTGCCTGAAAGGGAAGGAGAAGCAGAAGAAGCCGCTCGAAGGGCTGGCGGGGGGAACTCTGCTTCCCTCCCCTGCCCACGTATTTTCCTTTTGGCCGTGGGCGAGCGGCACCTCACCGGCCTGCGAGCTCACGGGGGCCGCGCAGCAGAACACGGCACCGGGGAGCTAGGAGCAAAAGGTGTCATTTTCAAAGTCATAACAGTGGAGGAGGCTGGGTTGTCTAGTAGACAAAGCATAGGGGCTGGGGACTAGGATTCCTGAGTTCTGCTGCTGGCTCAGGAGGGGCAGGTAGTCCATTGGTCGATGCAGGGGATGGGGAGCCGGGACTCCTTGCCTCAGTTTCTCCATCAGGAAGCCATGCGGCCGAGCTGTCAGAGCAGGGGAGTGTGAATCAGCCCTCTTGGGGTGTATTTTCCCGTCTCTTTCTGGTGTTCTTTCGCAGCTCACATCACCTGCATGTGCCTCAGTTTCCCCAGCTGTACAAGAGGGAGAATAAGACCTGCCTCCCTGGGCAGGCTATGCGACTTTACCCATTAGGCTGTGAGATGCTCCAGTGAAAGGCCGATGGGCTAGTCAGGAGTAAATAGCATTGCTCATCTGGCCTGGCTTGTGATTGCCTTAGCCAGCCAGTGTTTTACCCTTCAGCCCCATCTCTTCTTCCGAGGCAGTGCCAGGGACAGCAGCTAAGCCAAGGCGCATTGCTCAAACTCAGAGGAGACCCAGAACAGAACATGCAGGTGCAGCTGGGCCCGAGTAATGTACTAGGCAAACACCTGCCGGGCCTAACCCAGGTCTCTGTTCATCCCTAGCCGAGCTTTGTGCTCCGCGTTTCTGCATTCAGGACGACATTTGGCCAGGAGAGGGACACAACTTTTGCCACCCAATGGTGGTTGATTGGATTGCAAAGCTGCATGTGTTGCATGGTGATTGCCGCTACCTTCATTGCAAACAAACTATTTTCTTGTAGAAACTAACAACAACAACAACAAAAAGGATCATGAGCTTCCGTGGGTAAAACCCACTTCGTCAGGTGAGTGAAGTGGGCTTTACTCAGGAAAGCTCATGATTCTGTGTGTTTTTTCTTAGCCTCTACGGTGCCGCACGACACTTCTTGTTTTCACAGTGAGGGTATGTCTACACTACAAAGTTAATTCGAACTAACAGCTGTTAGTTCGAATTAACTTTCATAGCGGCTATACATAAAAATCGCTAGTTCGAATTTAAATCGAACTAGCGGAGCGCTTAATTCGAACTAGGTAAACCTCATACTACGAGGACTAACGCCTAGTTCGAATTAAGTAGTTCAAATTAAGGGTTGTGTAGCCACTTAATTCGAACTAGTTGGAGGCTAGCCCTTCCCAGCTTGCCCTGGTGGCCACTCTGGGCCAAACCAGGGAAACTTTTCTGCCCCCCTCCCGGCCCTGGAGCCCTTAAAGGGGCACGGTCTGGCTACAGTGCTTGTGCCAGTTGCAAGCCTGCCAGCACCCAGCCAGCAGACCCTGCACCTGGCACGGCATTAGCCAGCCACCCGCTGCCACCCAGTCCTCCGTCTCTTCCCAGGACCAGGCTGGCGGCTCACAGGAGCCTGCCCGGGGCCTCAAGAGGCAGGTGCCTGCCTGGTCTAGTGCGGAGATCGTGGACCTCACCCAGGTTTGGGGGGAGGCCTCCAACATCCACGACCTCCGCACTAGGCACAGGAATGCAGCTGTCTAGGGCAGGATAGCTGCCAACCTGGCCACCAAAGGCCACATGCGAACCCAGGAGCAGGTTTGCATGAAAATCAAGTTGGTCCAGTGAGATCCCCGACCCTGAGCCCTGAGCTTAGAACATAAGAACATAAGAACGGCCATACTAGGTCAGACCAAAGGTCCACCTAGCCCAGTAGCCTGCCTGCCGACAGCGGCCAACACCAGGTACCCCGGAGGGGATGGACCGAAGACAATGACCAAGTGATTTGTCTCGTGCCATCCATCTCCAGCCTTCCACAAACAGAGACCAGGGACACCATTCCTACCCCCTGGCTAATAGCACTCCATGGACCCAATCTCCATGAATGTATCTAACTTCTCTTTAAACTAGCCTTCGCAGCGTCCTGTGGCAAGGAGTTCCACAGGTTGACTATGTGCTGTGTGAAGAAGAACTTTCGCTTATTAGTTTGAAACCTGCTGTCCATTCATTTCATTTGGTGTCCTCTAGTCCTTCTGTTATGGGAACTAACGAAGAACTTTTCTTTATTCACCCTCTCCACACCACTCATGAGTCTATAGACATCTATCATATCCTCCCTCAGTCTCCTCTTTTCTAAGGTGAAAAGTCCCAGTCTCTTTAGCCTCTCTTCATATGGGACCTGTTCCAAACCCCTAATCATTGTAGTTGCCCTTTTCTGAACCCTTTCCAAGGCCAAAATATCTTTTTTGAGGTGAGGAGACCACATCTGTACACAGTACTGAAGATATGGCGTACCATAGTTTTATACTGCCCTTCCTCCTTCTTCCCCTGGCTTCCCCCTTCCAGCTCCCTCCTCCCTGGTTTCCACCTCCCCTCTCCCACCCTCCCTCTTCCCCTCTCCCACCTCCTTTTCCCAGTCTCCCCAGAGGTTAATCCCCTCCCAGTTTTGTTAAATAAAGAGTTTCTATTTTTGAATACACGTGTCCTTTATTTTTTACATCAGGAAGGGGGGCTAGGGAGGGGTAAGTGGAAGGAGGTGAGGGAGGAATGGGGCACGAGCCCCCGATGGGGAGGACTGGGGTGGCTCTGCGGGCTCCTCGGGGTGGAAGCTCTCCTGCAGGGCCTCCTGGATCCTGACAGCCCCCGATTGACCCCCCCGGATGGCAGCCTGCGGCAAGTGCAGCTGGGCTGATGGCCAAGTGCTGTGATGTGCTGAGTGAGGGCACTCAGGGCACTCCAAGCCAGGACTGCTTTGCTGTCCCTCATCGAGTTAGACAAGCAAGCAGGGAACCCTGAGAACTGTCTGTCCGGGGTGGGGGTTGGGTCCCTTTAAGCACAGCCCTCGGCTAGCCTGGGGCAGCAGCTCCACGCTCTAAGTCCTAACCTGATGCCCTGATAACACTGATTCCAGCCAGCCTTAACTTCGGTTCAGGGTCCACTCAGTGTGGACATGCTAGTTCGAATTAGCAAAACGTTAATTTGAATTAGTTTTTAGGTCTAGATGCACTAATTGGAGTTTAAGTTAGTTCGAATTAGTGCTGTAGTGTAGACGTATCCTGACAGACTAAGATGGCGACCGCTCTGAGACTTATTGTCATTGAGCTTTTCAGTTCCTTTCCTTCATGTGAGCAGCGCTGTTCTCACCCGCCCTGCAAACACCCGCTGCTCTTCGCACAGGCAAGTCCATTGGTTAAAATACCCCAGCTCTGACCCAGCTTGCGCTTGTGCCACAAATAATTTGGCCTCTGATGAGTCCATCTGGTAGTGGCTCAGACACACAGGGCTTGGCTTCATTGTCTGGCTGATGAGTCTTGCCCACATGCTCAGGGTTTAGCTGATCGCCATATTTGGGGTTGGGAAGGAATTTTCCTCCAGGGTAGATTGGCAGAGGCCCTGGAGGTTTTTCGCCTTCCTCTGTAGCATGGGTTACAGATCACAGCTGGAGGATTCTCTGCATCTTGGGGTCTTCAAAGCATTTGAAGCCTTCAATATCTGAGATATAGGTGAGAGGATTATTCTGGGAGGGGTGGGTGAGATTCTGTGGCCTGCATTGTGCAGGGGGTCAGACTAGATGATCATAATGGTCCCTTCTGACCTTAAAGTCTATGGGTACGTCTAAACTACATGCCTGTCGGCAGAGGCATGTAGATTTGTTTTTTTGGCAAAGGCAAATGAAGCCGCGATTTAAATGATCGCGGCTTCATTTACATTTACATGGCTGCCGAGCTGAGCCAACAAACAGCTGATCAACTGTTTGTCGAATAACGGGGCTGCCGACAAAGGGCTTTGATGTCGGCAGGGGAGCGTCCAGACTAGCGCACTGAGCGGACAAACAGCTGATCAGCTGTTTGTCGTCTCAGCGCGGCAGCCATGTAAATGTAAATGAAGCCGCGATCATTTAAATCACGGCTTCATTTGCCTTTGCCTATGTGTCTAATCTACATGCCTCTGCCGACAGAGGCATGTAGTCTAGACACAGCCTATGAGTCTATGAACTAGGTTTGCAACCCGATGAGCGGGTTTCTTTCGAGTGCGCCTCTCCTAGCTGGGCTTTACGTGTTTTCGAGACTGCGCTGAATGACTCGGGGCAGTTTGCAGTTCTCTTCCTGCTGTCCTGGGACATGCCAGAGACCTAAGAGTATGTCTGTGCAGCAATCATGTAACTGTTCACACACCCAGCGCACACGGCAGCGTGGCTAAGGGTTGTAGGCTGTAGCTCCTGCTGCTACAGCGTCATTGCTCCAGGATTGGAGCTCGCTAGATTAAAACTCACTCCGGGATGGCTAGGTGAGCAGTGTAGACATATCCGTAGATTTGCCTCTCCACCTGCAATGCCACACTTTCCCTCCAGAACTTGTCCCGGCCAACGAAGGGGCTTCATTTGCTCCATTTTTGCCAAAAATGCTGTTTCCTTCTGGCACCAGGTAATAAAGTGTGTGATGGTTGGGAATGATGGGAAGAGATTAATCCCTGCTTCTGGTCACAGGTGATTGGGCCGGAGTTAATTCTAGAGCTGGTTGGAAAGCGCTTTTGTTTTTCTTCTCTGAAAACCTTTGGTTTTGTCAAAATTTCAGCAGCAATTTTTTGATCAACCCTCCCTCCAAACCCAAACTGTCTCAGCATCTGAAAACTAAAAAAGCTATTGGCTGAACATTTTTGGGTTTCTGATGGGGGGGGGGGGGGGAACATTGACAAATTTGGGTGAACATTTGGGTTTTGTTGAAAACTCAGTTTTCCACCAAAAAAAACCAGTTTGGACAGAAGCTGATCTTCCAGGCCTGGTTCCTAACAGTGAAAACTGCAGCCCTGTGAAACTGCAGCAAAAATTTGTCTGAGAACCCAAAGCTGAGGCTATGTTTTCACTGTGCATTCGTTATTTTGCTCTAGAAATCCCACCTTTTTTGGCAGTGAAGATGGAGTTTAAGAAATTTTCTATTGCTGCCTGGTAGGGAGGTTTTAAACAGCTGCAAGGATAAGCCAGATAACATGCAGCTTGGCCCAGCCATGACTCCATTCCTTGGTGTGTATGGGGCCAGGAGATCCTAGTTCTCAGTTGTATACTCTAACCATTAGTTGACACTGCCTCTCATTGGCATCTGTGTCTACCCACACGCACAGAGAAAGTAGCGGAGCTGGGTCTTTCATTCTCAGATTGTGTTCTGGGGGGCTGAGGCTATGTCTAGACTAAGGGGGTTTTCCGGGATACCAGAGATATCCCGGAAAAACTCCACCACATCCAGGGAATGCGCTTGCTCTTCCGCCTTTTTTTTGCGGAAGAGCAGACGTGCTCTTTTGGAAGCCTTGTCTTCCTCCTCCCATGAGGACGAAGGGCTCTTCCGAAACAGGGTTTTTTCCCCAAAATGTAGCCCAATGTAGACGGGCCAAATTTCGGAAAAGCCTCTTCTGAAAAAACTATCAGAAAAAGGTACGCAAATTGCATAATGCAATTTGCGTACCTTTTTCTGATAAAGCCCCATAGTGTAGACATAGCTTCAGAAATGCAACTTCCTGTAGTCTGGAAGGAGGGGGCCAGGCCGACACCAGGCAGTTTCCCAGGATTCAGGTGGAATGGTCAGAAAAACAGATTTCTGAGATTTGTCTGTGGCTATCTACAGTGTGCACAGGGCTTTGCTAGAGAATTCCACCTGGGCACTGGGCAGAGAGAGGGGATCCGTCTACCTGGGGGAGAGGAGGAGCAGCATTCACACTGGACGGGTGCCCATGGCTCTGGGTTCACCGCCGTGGGCAGGGAAAACTGGTTCGGGATTTCTGTGGCCACCCAGCATGGCCACTGGGGGAGGACGCCGTCCTCTAACAAAGGGCGCTTTGTGGACCAGACAAAGAGCTGCAAAGTCTAATTAAAACACCTTGCGCCCTGGGCTTCCAGCCAGCCCCCTTTCCACGCCCCCAATGGCACGCGCATGGCTGGTGAAGCAAAGCTGCCACCCCCCGCTGCTCGGAGAAGCTAGGCCGCTGCAGAGAGTTACAAGTGATTTGTGAGTGTGTGGGGGGGGGGGGGGGGGGGGAGTTAGGTGGTGGTGGTGCAGGAAGCCAGATTAACGGCAGCCGGTTGTTAAATCTAGGGCAGACCCATCTGTCGAGCCTCTTCAGTTCGAAACTAGCGCCAGGTGACTCTCCCACCCCATCCCCCACCCCTTTGGGTCCGTTGTCCACAGACTGAGCTAGCTGTGCGCAGGGCTCATCCTCTCTAACCTCCCCAATAGGGTGTCAGGGTTGCCAGGGGGTTATTTTTGCTGAGCAGGCCTTTGTGGAGAGCATGCTGGGGTTTCCTTTGGAGCCCTAATTCCACCTTGTGTCCGTTATTTCTGTCTACTCCCACCCCCCATCGCTGAACCGTCTGACCGTTTCCGTCTTCCCAGGCCTTGCGATTTTATTCTTACAGGTGACCCCCGCACTTACGACCTAATTGGTTCCTGGAGAACCACCGTAAGTCGAGCTGTCGTACGTCAAACCCTTATTTCCCATAGGCACAATGTTATAAATGGTGGTTCCGTTCCTGGAACCCTAAAAATACCAAAACTGACACGGAAATGGAGGAAAACTAAACTAAATAGTTCAAATAATGCACAAAAATAACAAAAAAGGGAAGACCGATGTGGTGGAGGCGCGTGCAGTTCAAGCAGCAGCTGCAGACTGGCGAGTCTGACTGACTTTGTACGTTTCCTGTTTTGGGATGATGCGTGGAGTCTGTGTCGCACACTGTCAGAAATGCGAGATGCGGACATAAATTGGGTTTTTTGTAGGAGCTATCTTGCATGAAAAAAATGGTTGTAAATGTGGGGGGTTGTAAGTCAGGTGGTTGTAAGTTGGGAATCGCCTGTATTCTCACAGTGTCTGGTGTTTTGTCTGAAAGCCCCAGCTCCTGGAGTCAGGGGCTGACATGATACCTCAGCTTTCATTTGGATACAAGTGAGCTTCCAGCTTTGGGGATTGCAGAGGAAAGTATGAAAACATGCTCTGAGTGTGCCATAAAACACAAAGCAAACATGAGGGGCCTAATAGTCGATTTTTTTTAAATCTCACGAGTTTTGAGCTGTGGGGAGGGGCTGAACCCATGGGTTTGCAATGTTCAGAGCTGGCGACAACAGACCTCTCTATCTTCCTTGCAGACTAGTAGGCGAAAAAGCTTGGTTTGTTCACAGAGGTGTTGGCTGTGTGTGTGCGTGTGTGTGTTTGTGTGCGGTTTTCCATGTGAGCCGAGAGTGTGTGTGTGTTGCATGTACGCTGAAGAACGTATTGAGGAAAAACTAAACCGTCAAGCTGAGTGAGAAAACACAGGGAGGCTCCTGGTCTCTTCTGTCTTGTGGGGCAGAGTTCCACAATCTAGCTCCAGCTCCCAAGCAAGGTTTTCCTCCTGCACTCACCTGGCTGCCCTAGCTGTGGACCGTGTCCCTGGGCTAGCATGAGAGGTCACAGTGGTGGAGGGAGGAGAAGCCTCGAAGGTCGCTCAGGCCAATCCCAGAGCAGGCTTTGAATATCAGAACCAAAACTTGGACCGGACTCTGTCTTGAATGGGGGAACCGGTGCAGAGCGCAAAGCCTGGCAGAGCTGTGTCCCCCTGTTGCTAAGGGCATAGGTGCCGTGTTCTGGAGCCGCTGGTGCTTTCTCAGAACAAGACTCTGCTTGGGCCTGGAGTTTAGAGAGGCCCTCTCTGAGGACTAGCATGCTCACCACATGAGTAAGTCAGAGGGAACATATCAGACAGGTCAGAAACCTGACCACATACTTCACCAGAGATCCTATAAATTAGCCTCGAGCGCTACCCACATTGGTAAGCCATAGACATAGTCTAAGAAACACTAGAGTGCTGACCACATGAATAAAAAACCCCATAGAGAAGCTAGAAGAGGGGCTACAGAGCTGACCTCATGAGCAAACCATAGAGAGGACCTAAGAGAAACTAGACAATGGAGAAGAAAGACGAGAGGGTAGAGTGTTGACCACAGAACAAACCACAGACAGCCTAGGAGAGGGGCCAGAGCGTTGCCCTCAGCCAGGGGAGCCGACCGCCTGCGTGGGCCCCCGAGCAAGGGGGAGCGAGGCGGCTCCACGCTCCGGGAAGGGGCGGAGCCTTGGGTGGAAAGGGCGGGGCTGGGGGCAGCCAATCCTCTGCACTGCCTGGAGTGCAACACACCGCCTCCCCCAGCTCTCTGTGGCACCTGGCGCCTCCCCCAGCCCTCAGAGCCGCACGGAGCAGGCGGCACTCCGGCGGCCCTTTAAAGGGCCAGGGCTCCGGCCTCCGTTGCTGCTGCCATAGCAGCGGCCAGGAGCCACAGGCTCCTTTGAATTGCTGGCTCCGGGACCACTGCCCCCATTGCCCCCCCCCCCCCCCCGGTGAGAGAGGCCAGCCTCCTGAGCTCACTGCGAGGGCGTTTACAAAGAAAAGCAGCGGATAATCTGGGCAGTGGGGAAGATCTCCTGTTAGCTGTCGCTAGAGCTGTGCAAAATAGTCACACCTCACGGGGAAACGAGATGAAATGGCATCTTCCCCCTCCACCCCGCGGGATCTGTTACAACTCGAAAAGTGTCATTTGCTGAAAAAAAAAATTGCCGCATTCCATTAACTTTTCCCTGGGAAAAGGGCCCCATTTGTCAGTGTAAATGAGCAAAAGGCGGCTTTGAAATTCGAACTCTGATATTTCACATGCTTGAAATCGGCTTGTTTTTCCTGGGGAAGCTGGGGGGAGGGGGGGAGCCAATTTATCAAATTCCAAAGATTTGAGGGGGACACATTGCTTGAAATGAAAGAAGCAAACACTTGCATGCGTCTGTAAACCGGAGAAAGAGTTTTCACCAGCTTCACACAGAGCCCCAGCTCATGCTGACCTCAGTGTTGCTTGGTAGCCACTTGAAAACTCAGCTCAACTCTACATCCTGAGACATGCTCAGCTCTCACCATGTGCTGAACATTTTGGCTTCCCCTGCTGGGGTGCTAAGTAACAGCACATGATTCCAGCAGTCCTGGAGATACACTGTGCCAGAATCCAGGAAGTACCGCCTCCAGGGGGTGGTACTTCCAGACAGACGGAATGAGGTCTCAGCATTCGGCACCTGCAGGCATTATGGGTTAACACAGATATCTCAGTTTCTTTCAGAGGTTGCTTGCAGACAGCCAGGTTCCTGGGAAAGAGTAGAGGAAAGACTACGCAGCCAGTTGTCTCATGTTTCGAAAAATGTATTACCGTGACCAGTGAGGTGAGAAAGGGGCGGTGATTCTGTGCAAGAGCCAAGAAGGAGGAAAACATAAGGAGCAGCAATGTGCTTATCGGCTAGCCGCCTTGGCATCTCCCAGGCATGGCCTTTCCTCACGCCAGCTTTCAAGGTTGCAGTATGTGGAGGCATCATAAAATCTCTTTCTGGAGCCGGGGGCTTTCCTTCTGCGCAGGGCAATGCCCACTGGAGGGGGGTAAACAAGATGGATGTGTCTGTGCCAAAAGCCCTGGTAGGCACGGTTGCTTAGCTGAGCCCAGACTGGCTCTGTTAGGGGCAGGGGAAGAGGTACAGTGGGTGGTAGGAGCTGCAGTTTATAACCAGGAGCGCTGACGTGTTACCAAGAGGGGCAGCTTGGGGATCCTGTAGGTCTAGAACATGAGTGATGCTCCCCCTCCCCATGAGGGGGGCAGGTAGGAAACTGAGGCACAGGGGAGCGGATGTGACTTGCCCAGTGGCAGAACCAGGAGCAGAACCCTGGATTCCTAGCTCCTGGCCTCACACCATGACCACAGCCCAGAGCTTTCTCCCTGTCCCACAGAGAAGCCGCAGGCTCCTGTTTTTCTGCAGGCCCCCGGTTGATGTGCTTTCTTGAGCAGCCTGGGGTAGAAGGCGCGGTTCTCCGCGTGGCTGTGCACCCCCCAGACCCGCTGCCTCAGCTGCTGCTGCCTCTGCGGTTTCCCTTACCTGCGCCCGGAGGCCCAGGCCCGGGTTTACGAGCGCACTGCAGCAGGCAGGATGTCACCTCAAACCTCAGAGAGGAGCTGTCAGGAGGGAGGGGGGAGGATCTGCAAGTCACCGTATGTAAACAGGGGCTCTCCTCTCCCAACCGCCCACTGCTGCCGCTTCACAGCCAGACGCCTGCCTCATGGGCCTCTGCTCCCGGCTCGGCCTGGCTGGTTCCCTCCAGGCTTCCTCGCTGGGCTGTGCGGGGCTTGTCCTCTGGAAGACGAACGGGCTGCTGAGGGCTTTGGAGCAGGTGCTGCCGGGTGCTGGAGACTAGCCACTCCTGGTACAGGAGACCCCTGAATTCTGGGGGATCAGGTGTTTCCTTGCTCCACCAGCCCCCCATGTGCCCTGCCTTCCAGCCACGGTTCAGAACCTCGCACTAGCCCATTCATTCGGCTCAGGGGGAGGGCTGCAGACCGAGGCCCCGCTCGAAAGAAAGACCCGAGGCAGCAAGTCTCACAGTCTCAGAGATTCGGGGCTGTGGGTTTCTCTTCACAGAGTAGACATTCCCCAAGCCTCTGGCCTCGCAGCCCCCAGAGGTCCCAGCATTGCCTGGACAGGTCTTGTGCACCCCTGAAGGGCAGGCCTTAGCCCTGTGGCCTACGTGGGCACGTGTCCGTAAGCAAGAGGCCTGCCCCCTCTGCCTGGACCTTGTGCATGACCTGTCCAGAAATGGAAGCCCCTCTGTCGGTCTGGGAGCTGGCTTCAGAGAAGCCCCAGGAGGCAGGGGGAGGAAAAAGAGGGGGGCACTGATTTTGGACATTGTGGTACTTGTGGGAATGGCACGGGCCCACCTCCACTTGTGTGACCCCCACCACGGACCTGTTCCCACTTGCTTGACCGTGACCTCCTCCCCACTGGTGTGACTCCAAATACACTGGGATGTACGCTTCTGAATGGTGTATTCTTCACACACTGTGCAGTCAACCTGTGGAACTCCTTGCCAGGGGATGCTGTGAAGGGGAAAAACATAAATGGGTTAAAGAAAGAATTAGCTCAGTCTATGGAGGGATGGTTCATCAATGGCTAGTAGCCAAACAGCCAGAGAAGCAGCTCCATGCGTTGAGTATTTCTCGGCCTCTGACTGCTGGAAGCTGACACTGGATGACAGAGGATGGATCAGCCAATAATTGCCCCCGTGTTGTTCGTTGCCTCTGAAGCACCAGGCACTGACCGCTACCAGAGACTGGATGCTGAGCTAGATGGACCAT
This sequence comes from Pelodiscus sinensis, assembly GCF_049634645.1. Lineage (NCBI taxonomy): Eukaryota > Metazoa > Chordata > Testudines > Trionychidae > Pelodiscus > Pelodiscus sinensis. The sequence continues at coordinate 28,654,753 of NC_134729.1, read as the reverse complement.
TGGTCTGGCCATTCTTAGGCGACTGCCCCTCCCTGGATGTCACAACCCTCATGCACCCTGAGCTTAGAGGGGTCTTGCATTTACAGCACACGCGCCAGATCTGGGCCCTACCTTCAGCTCTGCCGTTGACTCCCAGTGTGTTCCTGGGCAAGCTGGTCTCCTTGCTTTCATTTCCCCATATGGAGTAGCCGGTTTGATTTGAACCTGCTGCACTCCAGCAAGACACCCTGCAGAGAAAATCACCGTGGTTGGCTCGCTCTTTATCTCTCCACATTGCCCTATGCAGCTAGACTTGTCTCTACTTCTAAGATGGGGAAACTGAGGCCCAAACTAGGTCAGGGATTTGCCTGTTGCCTCTATGTCAGGGCCAGGATTGGGATCTGAGAGCCCTTAATTACTGGTAGGCATCTGTGTGGCACTTGTCACTGCAGTAGGTGAGTGTCGCGCAAACGTTAATTGTTGCAACAGCTTTGAGAGACAGGGAAACTGAGGCACCCAGCCAGTGTGAAAATCACCCAGTAAGTGTGGAGCAGGACGGAGAGTGGCTGCATCTTTACTCTAACCCTCCCTCGGGTGCTCCTCCACCCTGGAATCTTTTAGAGCCGCTAGAGCAGTGCTCACCAGCTGGAGATCAGGATCTACTGGTAGATCTTGGAGCCTCTGACAGATGATCTTGACTGGTTTGGCCAAGAGGCTAGCAAGTGCAGCACTTCAGCTGCCCCTTCCCTCACTGCTGTGCACCCCCTGCTCTTTGCCTTGGAGCAGTTCTACTGTTATTCTATCGCCACGGAGTGGGGTGGGGGGCACAACAGTGCTTGGGATGGAAGGAGTTTGCTGGCTTCTTTTGAGAGTGGGCCAGGGCCAGGACAGGGGGGAACCTGCCTTAGTCCCACAGCACCCCCACCCAGGAGCCACCTGTGGTAAGCAGTGTCCAGCTGGAGCCTGCATCCTGAATCCCTGTCCCAGTCATGTACCCCTTCCTGCACCCCAAGCCCCTGCCCTAGCTCTGAGCCCCCTAGACCCAAACTCCCTTACAGAGCCTGAACCCCCTTCTGCACCCCAACTCCTGCCCCAGGCTCAGCTCAGAGCCCTTCTCATGCTCTAAATCCCGTTGCCCAAAACCAAAGCCTGTGCCCCAACCCTCTGCCCCACCTGATGAAGGAAGGAAGGATCGGGGAGGGAGGAAAGATGGAGCGAGGGTTTGAGGTGGATCCTGGATTGCACTCAAATTCAAAAAGTGATCTCATACTTTAAAAGGCTGGAGACCCCTGCTACAGAAGTATGGACTAGGAGGTGTATGGTGCTGCCCAATAACCAGCATTTGGGGAAGTGGCAAATTCAGTGAGAAATAACAGAAGTCTTGACTTCCTGGGGCCCTAGCAGCCCTGGGTCCAAAGAGGGGCGGGAGAGGGCAAAGGCTTGTTCAAAGCCCCCGACCTGACGTGTTTCCTTTGGCAGTGCCACGTGGCCAGCGAGCACCCAGCCGGCTAAGAGCTGGGTCCTGTCTGGCTCCTGCCCTATCCCTGCAGTGGGGGCGGTGGAAGGCGATCCGCACGCCAGCTGGTCGGAGCAGGGGGCAAAGCGCTGGGTGAGCGGCCCAGTATGGGATCACTTGCCCTAGGAGTAGCTTTGCCTGGGTGATGGGGGAGCAGGAATGTTGCCCTGTTCAGCGACGGGGCAGGGGGGCGATGGCCTCCCAATGGAAAGCAGATCAGACCGCAGGCAGCAGCGTGGGCGGGATTCTGTGATTCGCTTGCGACCCACCAGCCTCAACTCCCCTGAGCCCCCTCTGGGGCGTGGCTCAGGAATGATGGGACACGTGAAATAACGTTCAAGGTGCCGCTGGCTCCCCCTCACCGATTGCAGAGGAATGGGGGGGTTGGGGGGGGTGGACGCGGGGGTGGATGCTTGGCGATACCACGTTCCACGGTCTGCAGCTGGGCCCTGGCACGGGGCACTGAGTGTGCCCGCTCAGTGTGCGCACACGGCTGCGAACGCAGTGATGGCAAGGGTGCTGGGTTTGTGTGACACACACACACAACCAAAAGTGCACTAAGCCCTGGATCCAGAACCACACCATGCCATCGGGAACCCTGCGCGCGCCCGCACCCCACAGTCACACACACACACACACACACACAGACACACAGACACACACTCACACACAGACACACACACACACACACACACACAGACACACACTCACACACACACACACACACACATGCCAGCCGCAAAGCTCAGGCCATCCACAGCCACAAATACATTTGCACACACATGAGCAAGTTACACACGACAACCCCGCCCCAACACACCCAGGCTTCCCAATGTCCAGGCAGCATAGTGCACAGAAAACCACGGACATGAAACCCACAGTTGCAGATTGTGAGCTGGTGTCTCCTCCTTTCTCCTCAGTGTCTGGTCCTCATAAGCAGGCGAGAGTCCATTACTGCTCCCAGAATCCCTTATACTCAAATACCAACCTTGGTTTTTTTAGCAAGATTCAGATCCCCAGGCTAGAGAGGGACAGGAACATCCACAGTTCTCTGGCCTTCCAGATACCATTTGCTGGCAGGAAGTGTGGCCAAGTGGTTAGGGCATTAGCTGAGACCTAGGCTCAGTTCTTTGCTTTGCCACAGATCTCCCATGTGACCTTGGGCATGTCATTTAGCATGGCTGTGCCTCAGTTCCCCATCTGTAAAACAGGGATAGAAAGGCTCACGGAGGGTGGGGAAGCTAAATACATTCAAGCCAGAGAGGTGTTTGGATGCTTCAGTCATGGGGGCTGGATAAGTGCTCTGGTGATGGGTGCACCCCTATGGCTGTTGTATCTTCTTGCTTGAGGCCCCCAGACATGGTAGGGGAACCGCTGTGCCAGCACCATGGATCTCTGGGCCGCTTCTCTGGCCAATGCAGGCTGCTGGGCCACCCACGGCTCTGTGCTCCTCCCCGTGGGGAGAGATGGGCACCCGAGCGCCTGATGCTGCCAGTGAGGCTCTCAGACCACTGTGCCCTCTGGGACTCAGGGCCTTGAGGCCTGGGAACGGTTGGTGTTAGACTCAGCCAGCGCCTGCCAGGGGAGCAGACGGAAGGGAGTCTGGCCGAGCGCAACATTCCCACCCATCTGGCTCCTCCTGGGGGTGTCAGCCAGGGTGAGGGCAGTGGGCTGGGAACTGGCAGACCCGGCTCCTGGCCCAGCTGGGCAGCAAGTGGCTTCCCCTGCCTGTGCCATGGGGCTCGCTGTGGCAAAGCGCGGTGAGACCCATGACTGGCATCGCTGGGTACCATGTGACTCACCCACCCTGGCCCTGATGCCCCGGGCTGCCTGCTCCATCCCCATGGGGCTTGTCGATGGTGCCCCGTTGGCGCGGGGCTTTCCCGGGCACAGGGAGTGCAGATCCACATGGACACTGGGGTCCCAGCTCTCCGCCCGCCCGGCTGGGAGAGTTTCCCACGCAGGCTTCTCTCGTGCACAGGGGTGACGGGGGCTTTGAGCAGCCCGTTGAATTGTGGCCACAAGCCTTTCGGGCCACACTTCAGGCAGAAAGGGGGGGTCTAGCCCCAGATCCCCACTCCACCCCGGCCACACCCGGGCGTTCCCCTTGGCCGGGGTGGGGGTCTGCAGAGCGAGTGTGAGCTTTGCGGCTTTAAAGGAAAGCTCCCGGCTGGCAGCAGCTGCTGCTCCTCTGGGCCCTTCTTTCCTGCTTCTTTTTTTTCTCTCCTATGGCCCGACCACAGAGGCACTGAGACGGAGCCAGCTCAAAACCAGCCCCCCCCCCCCCGTCCTGCCACCTTCGCCTCAGTTGTGACAATGACAGCTGCAGGACTGGCGGCATCCCCTCCCCCCGCCGCACCCCTGCCCGCCCCGCCGCTGCCCCCCACCGGCGATTCTCCATGGCCCCCAGAGCTGGGGTGTTTTGCGGCCCCACACTGCTCCGCCTGACATTTGAAAAATGCCAGGCTCCGACAGGAGACGGCAGCTGCAGGGTGGCACCGGGCCAACCATTTCATTTTGGGTGGGTTTCGGTTTGTTTTCTGCTGCAGCCGGGCTTCCCTGAATGAAACGAGAAGCCGGGAAGCCAGCTGCTGGAGCTCGCGTCTCCGCTGATGACGCTGAAGGTCTGAGGCCAGGGGGCCCACGCCCTGAGGGCAGAAAAACCAGGGCTATTTTCAGCACTCACGGACGCGATACATGTGGCTGCAGACCCCTCGCACCGCCATGCTCTAGGGCAGTGGTTCTCCACCGACGCAGCCCTGCACTGGTACCGCCCGGGGGGCACGGGGTGGCCAGCTTTGCTGGACCAGATGCCATTTACTCCCGTGACGTCCGGTGTGGGAGCGTTGGCAACCAGGAGCGTGGCCGGAAGGGAGATGCGGGCTGGCGGACTCCGGAGGAGCAGCAGGCTGTGGGCAGCCAGCAGGAGGGGAGCGGCACTTTTAAGAGGAATGTGCCTTCTCTCCAGCTACTGGCTGCTCCGTCTGGGTCCGTCTACACAGCAGTGTTAATCTGGAATAACATAGACCGCATCTACACTACATAATGTCGAAATACTGGTGAGCTGGAGGAGTTCTTACTCCGACTCCTGTAACCCTCATTGTACGAGGAGGAAGGGCAGTCGGAGGAAGGGCGCTCTACCTCGGACTTCCTGCAGTGTGGACAGCGCCAAAAGCTGAAAGAAGCGATTTCAACCTAAGCTGCGCAATTGACGTAGCTCAAGCTGCCTCGCTTATGTTGGCTCTAGCCCTGCTGTGTAGACACACCCTCTGAGGGTGCACCCACACTGCACCCCTAGGTCGAAATCAGAGACGCAAGTTGAGCGACGCACATTGCGTATCTTAGTTCAATCTAATTTCAGAATAGCTTATTTCGAAATTGGGCACCGTCTACAAGGCCAGATTTTGAAATAAAGCGCCATTCCCATAGTGGAACGTGGAACGAGGGTTACAGGGGCGCCGGAACAGCGCGCCCGTTATTTCGAAATCTACTGGGAAATAACGGGCGCATTTAAAGACGCGACTGGCTCTTTCGGGGTACTTCCGGTATCCGGAATAGCGCCGCTGTCCAGATGTGGCCTTGGTCCTCCAGCCGGAAAGGGCGGCTCGCTGCCGCTTGGTGAGAGAGGGCTGGGTGTTGAGCCAAGGAGGCGGCTGGGGCATGGGGTCGGGAATGTGTCTGGACCAGTGCTGAGCCGGGGCTGGGACTGGGGACAGCCAGAGCCCATACACAGCACACGGTCAGTGGTTTGCAAACTAGGGGTCGTGGCCCAGTCCTGGGTGGTGGAATGTCAGGCCCTGGGTCTCACTGCTGCAGGGTGACCAGGGGGATGCTAAGGCTGCCTGCCCTGGCACTACAGGCTGCGTTGTGCCCCAGAAGCGACAGGCAGCAGGCCCGGCACACAGGGCTCCATGCACTACCCATGCCCCAGGCACTAACTCCGCACTCCCAAGGACTGGGAACCTGCTGCAGGCTGCTTCTGGGGCACAGCCTGGTCTGTGGTGCCAGGAGAGGCAGGAAGCTGCCTTAGCCCCTCCTGCTGCCCAGGAACTGCTCAAGGTAAGCCCCTCCTGCCCCAGCCTGGAGCTGCCCCCAAAGTCAGAGCCCCCCCTATATCCCAAAGCCCCACCCCAGGGCCCCCACTCCAGTCATATTACGCTGGGTCATGGCAGCAACAATTTTTAACTGGGTCATGAGAAAAAAAAGTTTGAAACCCCTCGCCTAGGGCACCCCATCGTCCTGGGGATAAGGGGAGATTTTAGTCCTAGGAAGCGATGAAAGAAACGTACAATTTCTTACAGGTCTGGTCCTATTGCAACTCGCCCCCCCCCCCCCTCGCCAGCTCTTTCAATAGCTCCCTGCTGGCTTTTGCCACATCTCAGCCAGATCTTGCCAGAGCCGCACGCCGGGGCCCCCACCTGCTGTCACTCCTGGACTCCTCGGCAGATATCGACTCTTCTGGCCATTTGCCTGGTTTTACAGCAGGCCACCCAACCTGCGCTGGCGAGATCAGCACAGCGTCCGGCGGCACAGGGACCGTGGCTCGTCTGCAGGGCTCCGCGCACTAGGCGCTGACATGGAAGCGCAAGGTGCGTATCTCAATGGCTTGATCCTGTCGCCGAGTGGTGAGAAGGAGAGAGGCAGCCGCGGGGCCGTGGCAGGGCGCGGTGACACGGTTCTGGAGTTTGTGAGCAAGCCCTTCTCCAGCGAGGGGAAACCTGGGGGCATGCACGGCAGATCTGACTCCTGTGGGGTGGGGGAGGGGGGCGGGGGGTAGCCTGGTAGGGCAGGGAGCTGCCGCTGGAGGGGGTCCAGAACCCCTCAGGGAGAGAGAGAGAGAGAGAGAAAGCAACGCCCCCTGATAGGCCACACGCTCGGATCCAGTCAATGGGAACGTAACCTCCAGTGTCAGTGATGGATTAGCTCCTGGGCCAATGGGGACTGTGCCCAGGGGTGGGGCACCCTCACTCCCTGCTGCAGCCCTGGGGCACTCGGGACAGGGGGAGCTTGGGGCTGTGGGGAGAGGAAGGAGCAACCAGGTTGTAGGGCTGCAGTGCTGGGGGGGATAGGGGAGGCCCATGGGGCCATTGGTGGGGCCACAGGCAGAAGGGGAAAGGAGTGGGGAGGAGGCAGGGCCCCCTGAAACCTTCATCCATCTCTATCCAGCTGCATGGATTAAACCCAGGATGCTCAGACTGAGCTAGCAGACCTCTGGCGGCAGCCGGTTCAGCATTTGCCTTCTGTGGCGCAAGCGGCCTGCCCCTTTGGAAACCGGGGCCTCGGCGCCATAGAATGTGCCTGGGGCATGACGGCCTTCTCGTTAGGGATCGTTAACAGAGCTTGAACCCAGCACCCAAGTAGACACTGAACCACTGGAGCGCCAAGAGTCCGCCCCTTAGCCGGCTGCGGCAGTAGACTGTTACCCTGTGTGCGGAGCTGGGGCTAGCAGTGGGAGAGGCGTCCCAGGTGTGCTGATGGCTCCCCCGCCCTGGTGGGAAGCAAAGATGATGCTATCCCCAGAGGGCCGTTTGGGGGCTCTGCGACAGAAACACAGTGTGTTACTCAGCCCAACGGGCCGGAGCAATAACCAGGAGCTTTCGGGCCCTGGGCCCTGTGGTGAACTGGCCCCTCACTGTCACTCGCACACGGGGGTAGGGTCGCCAGGTGTCCACAGTCCAGTATTGGAGCTCTCTGTTCGGGAAACAAAGTGAGACAATAGAGCCGTCCGGTGGGTTCTAGATCAGATGGGATGTCGGTTGTGATGTCATGTCAAGTGTGTCCAGTATTTTTGTTGAAACCATCTGGCAGCCCTACTGGGGGGTGAGCTGGTCAGAGACAGCCACGGGCGGCAAAGCCACGGGACTGGAGTCCCGTGGGGGGAGGGGCAGACCAAGTGTCTTGGCCTCTGGGAGGCTGTGAGCTAAAGGAGGCCGAGGGCTCTTCCACCCTCCCGTCCGGCCACGATTCCCGACCTGTCCCCCCCACTGCCACGGCTGGGAAACCCTGGGAATGGGGCTGGAGCCCATGAGCTGCCCTCAGCACCGTCCCGGAACACCCCCGCAGCAGAGTGGCGCCCGGCATGGCACGCGGGGCTGGGCCGTGGCTGAAGCAGGCCACGGAGGGCACCTTCCAGTGAGCCAGTGTATGTGGGGAAGCGACTTGAGTGGTGTGGGGGGGGAGGGGCAGGCGGGGGGGCCTGGGACCGTCGGCGTGGGGCTCACTGAGCATGGCGAATCCAGCTGTGGGGAGCAGGGCCCTGTCTCCCCCCGGCTCATGGGTGCTCGGTGCGACTCAGCAGACGTAGACTCGTAGACGTCACAGCAGGGCCCGTTGTGATCCTCCGGTTGGACCTCCAGCCCGTCACAGGCCCCCCTCAGACCTAGCTTGGCCCCCCCAAACCCGGGTACACCCACACCACATGCTCTTGACATGGGCACACCCCAAGAATGCCCCCCCCCACACACCCTGAAACACTTGGAGGGCAGGGCTGGCAGGGCTCCAGCGCTGGGCCCAGCGAGTGCAGGAGAACCCCGGTCAGACGTGTCTCAAGCCCCCAGCTTCAGACAAGCCAGGTTATTTACCCCGCACTGCTTCTGCGGGGAGGCTGCTCCGGAGCTTCCCTCCTCCGGCACAGACACACCCGGACTTACGCCCCTTCCCCCCACCCGGCAATCCCATGCCTCCATCTTGGTTTCGTTCTGGGAGGTTCGGCTCGGAGAACGGCAGCGTCTGTTTGTCCGGGTTTGCTGGTGGGGATGCGGGGCTGCGGGCGGGGCGGGGAGGAGGGAGGGGGCAGAGAGAATATTTTCTCCCCTGCGGGAGGGGTGTGGCTCTCATTTTGTCTTACTGGGGGCAGCCCAGGCTGGGGGTCTGGAGGAACTGGGGTGGCATTGCCTTGTGCCCCTGCCCGGGCAGCTTGGTTAGAACAGGCAGGAAGGACAAGCCTTTGATGTTCATACTTTATATTCATGGAAGCAACATAAATCCGCCTGGCTGCTCTTTCCCTGACAATAGAATTCATTATGATGGAAATATCCTCCGGAGGGCTGCAGCTTAATTACCTCCTGATTTGCATTTTTGCATATTAATGACTGCAGAGCTGCTAATTTTGCTGCATTATTTTAAAGGCGTAGGAGCCCTGCTAGCGCTGTCGCTTTGCTTGCCATTTTCTCCTTCTCGCTCTCCCCCTTGGCAGTGCCAGTGTGTGGTGGTGCCCTGCCCCATTCGGAGCCCCACCGAGCCCCCCGGCAGCATCCCGGATCCCTCGTGTGACACGGGGCAGGGGCGGGTAACTCACGAAGGGCTTTGCACCTTGGCATTAATCCCCAGCTCTGTACAATCCCGCCCGGTGGGACGGACCTCTCTTGTCCCCCATAAGCAGCAGGTCAGTGGGCATCACGAGGCCCCGGCGTGGCTAGTCCGGCTCTGCAGAGAGGAGCGGGTGTCCTGGGTGCTCACAGCCTTGGTTCTGCCAGAGGCTCCTTGGCCATCGGTGTCACTGGGGTGTCCTTGCGTCGTCCCGGCTCCCTACCCCGCGTAACACTTTGGGGCCGACATCCCAGCCGCATCGGGAATGAGGGACGCCCACCCGGCACTCTCAAGGGGGCCCAAAGCCAGCCAGGGCTGCCCAGGGCACGTGCTCAGCTGGCAGGGCAAAGGGGAGGAGGGGGTGAAAGCCATCGCACACGACTGGAGGAAAGGTGTGGAGCTGGGCTGCTTAGCGCTCCCCCCAGGGGCAGAGCATGGGGGCTGGTGTGCTGGGACTCCCACCCTGAACAATCAGCCAGGGTCTGAGCCCCAGGGCCCAGCAAGGGGCCTGCGGACAGACACTGGTGGCCAGCAGAGATGGCCCTGGGGGAGCCTCTGCTCTCTCCTGTGCCTGGCCTCCCCCTAGGCCAAGTGGAGCTGCAGTAAGGACATGATGCCACGGACTAGAGACAGAGCAGCCCCTCTGCTGCTCTTCTTTCTGCTGCACAGCTGAAGCTCCGGACCAGCCCCTGCACCCATACTGCACCAGGGTAACGGCTGCACACGGGCCGGCTCTGTCTGGGAGTCCCCGCCCGCCCATAGAGGGCCTCTTGTGGGGGTCAGGGGCCACTCAGCGCTCAAGGCGCTCGCTCGAGATCTGGTGTATTCTGCCCAGGTTCAGCTGGCCAAGCAGCGCGAGAGCGTCACAGCGCCTGGCCCAGACACTCCATCCCGAAAGGCACAGCCCCAGGATCACTGTGCCCACCTGCAGGGCATATAAATGGGGAAAGCCAGGCTGAGGGCGGTGCAGGGGAGTCCCTCGCCTGAGGCCAGCCATGGAATCAGTGTGGCTTTGTCTACACTGCCGGTTTTGCCTCCGAGAGGGGCATAAGGATCTTGCGGAAAACAGGGATTTTGCACAAAAACCCCCTGTCCACACTACTTTCCGCTTCTCCTCCACAAAAACGGTGCGCATAAATTATGCAAACGAGGCATGGCAATATGCTAATTTGCATACTCACGGCCGGCAAAACCAGCAGTGTTGACGTATGTCAGAACTCAGCAGTGCCTTGTCCCCAGCCCCATGCTAGAACCACTAGACCTCGCTGCCCTTGAAAACAGACCCCGGAGAGCTTGTTTTGGGTGGCAGGCTGTTTGGGTGCAGGGGATGCCCACTGGGTTGGTGATCACAGGTTGTTAGCTACACCAGCGGGAGCAGCTCCCCTGCGGTCATCAGGGCATTGCAGCCACATCCAGGGGCAAGGCTGGTGACATGAAAACTTCTCTCAGGCCCCCTCCTCTGTGTAAGGCTTTGGGGCCGGCACTCCCCCTGCATGGGTGCCAAGGTGTGGCGCAGCCAGAGGCGTGTCCCTTGCAGCGTCCGAGAGAGATGCCTGCGTGATGCTCCCGCTGCAGCTCCGTGCCTCCAGCGGTGCTGAATCAACTTCCACCCGGACGGCGTCCGAGACAGGCAGCAGCAGGCGGACTGTAGCCCCTGTCTCTGGGGGACCAGCACGCCAGCTGCCTTCTGCCCATCGCTGACACTGGATCTCAGAGCAACCCGTCGCTTGTGCTCCCTGGATTCCACCGCTGTTCCAGGAATGTGCCGGAGCAGCAGTGCTCGGGCGTCCCTTCTGGGCTTCCCAAGAGAGCCTGTCCTGCTCTCGGGGACCCCGGCATGAGTCTGGAGTCAACACCAGGGGCGTGAATCTGGATTTCTGCCAGCCCCGCTGAGAGCCGACTGCAGCTCTGAGAGCACCCGGTCCCGGCGTGGGAGATGGAACTGAGGGCTTGCAAATCATAAACCCTAGCTCACCCTCCACAGCCCCAGGACGGCAGCCCCAGGCGTCAACAAGAGCAGCGACTGAGCCGGGCACCGCGTGCTGACATCAGTGCTGGCTGGGCGAGAGGGAAGGGCAAGCTGCTGGGCAGCAACAGTGCAGGAGTCAAGATGCAGCAGGCAGTTCCCAGGGTACCTGCAATCCACACCTCTTTGTGGGGGGAGGGAGGACACACGCCGATCTCCCGCTACATGGGTGAGGTTGATTCTCCATCACCTGGTCCCACGCGCAGGCATGTGCCTGGGTGCACGGGGAGTGCACGACGGGGTGTGACATGCTGCTGGAGTCGCTAGAGCGCTTACACCCACTCTGCCCTGGAACTGCCCCCGTGGAGATGCAAGGCAGGGAGGCCTGGCAAGTGATTCCCACTCTGGGCCACTAGCAGGAGGGGGCCGGGCCTAGATGCCTTTGCTCCAGCGTCCCAAGGACTCGATTAGCTGGTGCTATTCGCCTGGCTCAACCAGTTACTCACTAGCCCTGGAGATCAGTGGCAATTCCTGACGTTTCACCGCAGTTACTCCTGACTTACACCGGGGGGGAATGCAGCAGAATCAGCCTCCAGGCTTCAGTTCAAATAAGCTCCTCAAAGTCTGGATTCTTCCTTGTAACTTGTCCTGGCTTTCCAGCCCCTCCTCCCCCGGAGAGGAACTCTGGCCAGAGCCAGTATCCTGCAGACAGGTTAATTCTGCCTCACTCCTGGCCAGGACCAGGGGCAGCATGGACTGGAGCAATACCAGATCAAGGGTTAACGACAGAGAAGGCGCCGTCCCAGTGCTGGGTTGAAGGCAGCACCCGAATCAGATCACCTGTCCCAGCGGAATGTTCCCCCAGCTTTCAGGCAAGGCTGCACCCTTGGCTCAGTTCCATGGAGATCAACGCCCTGGCTCCAGATTGACCTCCCCTTCCCCCGGGGAAACAGGATCAGGCCCATTGGCTCCGGTGCAGGTGCAGAGATCTAAACGAGGGGACATTTGCCTCTAGGGTCCAGGTTCTCCAAAGAGCTTGTTCCCCCAGGGGGCCCCTTGGAGGCTGAGCTCTGTTGCAAATTGGGCCCCGGGGTGCTGATTCTGAGCACATTACAATCCAGCTGTGAGCTCTGGGCAGCCTGCCGACCTGCATGTCTCCAGCTCTTGGCTGTACGCTCACTCCCGCAGGCTGGCTAATTCAATGCTGCTCCCTTCAACCAACTGGCCCTGTGACCCTTAGGTCACGTGACCCCTGGCGCTCGCTATCCAGTGCGTGAACGAGGTGGGGAGGGCAATGGTGTTTGGGCAGCCTGGGGTGCTAGATCCACTTGTGGGGTCACACGTTAGACAAGCTGTGCCCAAGCTGGGGTGAGTCCGGAGAAGGGCGACAGAGATTTAGAGCCTGTGAGGAAGGGGTAAAGAGCTGGGCATGATTAGTCTGGAGAGACGACGACTGAGGGGGGGACCTGATACCACCCTTCAAATATGTTAAGGGGAAAGTGATTTATTCATAGAATCATAGGAGATTGGGTGGGAGGAGACCTCAGGGGGCATCGAGTCCAGCCCCCTGCCCAAAGCAGGACCAGCACCAATCAAACATCCCAGCCAGGGCTTTGTCAGGGCTGGTCTTTGAAACCCCTAGGGATCCCAGCCCAGCGCTTCCCCACCCGCCTAGGGAAATAGTTTCCCCCAATCTCCAACCTAGACCTCCCCCACTGCAACTTGAGCCCATTGCTCCTTGTTCTGCCATCTGTCACCACTGAGAACAGCCTCTCTCCAGCCTCTTTGGAACCCCCCTCAGGTAGCTGAAGGCTGCTCTCAAATCCCCCCTCGCTCTTCTCTTCTGCAGATTAAATAAACCCAGTTCCCTCAGCCTCTCATAATTCATGTTCCCCGGCCCCCTCATCATTTCCGCTGCCCTCTGCTGGACTTTCTCCAGTTGGTTTGTCGGCGTCTTCCGGATGTCCGCAGAAGGCAGGGCAAGACGTGAAGGGCTCACTCGGCAGCAAGGTTAGAAATTAGGAGAAACTCTCTAACGCGGAGGCTCGTGAAGCTCCCGAACAGGCTTCCCAGGGAGGCTGCGGTGTTCCCGTCACTGGAGGTGTTTAAGAAGAGGCTGGACAGACACCTGTCGGGGAGGGTGTCGAGTTCCTCGGTCCTGGCTCAGCACAGGGGCCTCTCTGTGCCTTCCAGCCTGACATTTCTAGGGTCCCATGATGGTCGAGCTTCCTGCTGGCTGCTCCCCATCCTGATGCCCAGCCTAAGAGGGGGCAATTCAGCCTCCAGGGGCCGTCCAGCCTGGGCCTCTGAGCTGACCGGGCCATGCCAGCCATGCTGCTGGGTTTATGGGTTGGGAGCTGGGCAGAGACTCTGGTGGGGAAGGTCCCTTTCCCGGTGATGGGAAAGGGTATGACGAGAGCTGGGGGTCTGGCTTAGTCGCTTGGCCCAGGGAACATCGGGGGCAGGGTGGGGGTGAGAAGAGATGGGTCAGCCCTGAATCGGGGCATCATCAGCTGCAACCGGGCCTGTTGCACCACCTGGTGGCTCTGTTTGGGAATGGCATCCTGCCAACTTGCTCCCCCCCCCGGCAAGTTGTTCTGGCTACCTCTACAGGGCGATTAAACGCCCGGGGTAGCTGCCAGGGCTGTGAAACTGCCCGGACTGGAGTCTGAGCTCTGGGACCCCGCAGGGGGGTGGGCCCAGTGCCCCGGTTCCATCCCCAGCCCAAGTGTGACCACGAGTCAGCTGATGGGTCTTTCATTGCCGTGTGGAGCTGGCCATATGGGCCAGTGGCTGTGCCTCCCCGTACGGGCTGGCGGCTCTGGGACTTGCAGGGTCGGTCTACATGGCTTGATGAAACATCCTGGCTGCGTCTACACTGGCATGATTTTCCGAAAATGCTTTTAACGGAAAAGTTTTCCGTTAAAAGCATTTTCGGAAAAGCGCGTCTAGATTGGCAGGACGCTTTTCTGCAAAAGCATTTTTTGCGGAAAAGCGTCCGTGCCCAATTTAGACGCGGTTTTCCGCAAAAAAGCCCCGATCGCCATTTTCGCGATCGGGGCTTTTTTGCGGAAAACAGTACTGTGCTGTCTACACTGGCCCTTTTGCGCAAAAGTCTTTTGGAAAAAGACTTTTGCCCGAACGGGAGTAGCGTAGTATTTCCGGAAAAGCACTGACAATCTTACATGAGATCGTCAGTGCTTTTGCGGAAATTCAAGCAGCCAGTGTAGACAGCTGGCAAGTTTTTCCGGAAAAGCAGATGATTTTGCGGAAAAACTTGCCAGTCTAGACACAGCCCCTGGCTCTCATTGAGTTAGCACACTCACCATGCAGCGTAGCCATGGCAGTGCGAGCGGCAGGACTGGCTGGCTGGTCTCAGCTGGACACGTCCTCAGATGGCAAGTCCCTCCAGCCCCGGGTGCGCCTGGAGCTACCTTCCACGTCTAGCCCACCTGCTCCATGCCAAGCAGCGTGGGCACGTCTCCTCCAGCTGGGAATCCCCCACAGTTGCCCATGTGGTCACAGAACCAGTCCTCCCCTGCCTCCCAATCCCCTCCACTCTGATTCCATTATGTCCCCCAGTGCTGGGATCTTGGGGCGATGGGCCTGTCGGCCAGGCTGGGCTACCGGGACCGTCTCTCTGTAGCATGACAGCCGGCTAGCACCAGGGGATGCTCCCCCAGGGGAAAGGAAAGGATGGCACTGGGACAGAGCTTGGCTGCTGGACAGGGATGCCAGCAGGCCTCTCACCCAGGGCTCCTTCTCCTTGTGAAGGAATCTGGGTGCTTCCCTCTGGCCTGGCTAGGACAGATCTCAAGAGGATGAAGGTCTAGGGTTAGCAGCCAGGATGGTGAAGGTTGTCCCCCCCATAGCCAATTTTTCTCCCCCTTGCTCCTCTTCTGCCCTCAGTATCCTCATGAACCCCTCCCCCGGGAGGCTCCATTCACAGCCTCTGATCACTTGTGCAGGGGCGCTGCCAGCTGGACCGACCACATCTAATCATTGCTGAGGGCCAGTGTGCTCCCGTAACATGGCACGACTCACCGCCATGAGCACTGGACACTCTGGGAAGAAGCTTTTCGGCTCTGGACTGCTCCCTTCTGCCTGGTGTCACGCCCACTGTTACCTGTTTTTCCTCCACCACGTCCCGCTCAGACCACGGCATCCTCCTTGTTTGGTACTTCACTGCCTCAGGGCCCCACACTCTGGGGTCCTCCCTCTCTGGGAACCCCCAAACTCATATACCGATCTTGCCTCAGTGACCCACTGCCAGTCTTCATCTAGCCGCTGCCACAGGGCCAAGCTGCAGTCTGAAATGGCCACTCCTCAGTGGACCTGCTGCCTTTTACCTGTCCCAGCCCTCCTGCCTCAGACGTTGCCTCAGGCTCTGCAGCCTGGGAGCTTGCCTGGCCAGAGCTTCCCCAGCTCTGCCTGCCTTTCATAGAATCATAAAATACTAGAACTGGAAGGGACCTTGAGAGGTCATCACGGAAGGACCAAGCACTGCCCAGATCATCCCTGACAGGTGTCTACCCAACCTGCTCTTAAATATCTCCAGTGATGGAGATTCCACAACCTCCCAAGGCAATTTGTTCCAGTGTTTAACAACACTGACAGGAAGTTTTTTTTAATGTCCAATCGAAACCTCCCTTGCTGCAATTTAAGCCCATTGCTTCTTGTCCTATTATCAGAGGCCCTCCTCCTTGTAACACCCTTTTAGATACTTGAAAACTGCTGCCATTCATGTCCCCTCTCAGTCTTTTCTAAACTGAACAAGCCCTTTTCTAAAAGAAACAAGTTTTCCTCATAGCTCATGTTTTCTAGACCTTTAGTCATTTTTGTGGCTCTTCTCTGGCCCGTCTCCAATTTCTCTCTATCTTTTTTGAAATGCAGTGCCCAGAACTAGACACAATGCTCCAACTGAGACGTAATCAGTACAGAGTCGAGCGGAAGAACGACTTCTCGTGTCTTGCTCACAACATTCCTGTTAATGCAGCCTAGAATCACATTTGCTTTTTTTGCAGTGGTGTCACACTATTGACTCATAGGGTGTGTCTAGACTACATCCCTTTTTCAGTGACGGGATGTAAACTAGGCACGTCAATATTGCAAATGAAGCTGGGATTTGAATTTCCTGTACTTTATTTACATAATGGCAGCTGCTGCTTTTTTTCGAAACAGAGCTTTTTCGAACTCACCCCCTCCCCCAAAATCTCAGTTTAGATGGGGATCTTTCGAAAATAAAACCTTTTTTTGAAAGATCCTGTAAACCTCATTTTTTGAGGCATACAGGATCTTTCGAAAAAGGGTTTTATTTTCAAAAGATCCCCATCTAAACTGCCATTTTTTTTAAAAAAAAAGCCCCCCCCCCCCTTTTTTTTTTTTTAACCAAAAAAGGGATGTAATCTAGACACATCCATAATTAGCTTGTGGTCCACTATGCCCCCTAGATCTCTTACTGTGGTACTCCTTCCTAGACAGTCACTTCCCATTCTGTATGTGTGAAACTGATTGTTCCTTCCTAATTGGAGCACTTTGTAGTTGTCCTTATTAAACTTCATCCTTTTTACCTCAGACCATTTCTCCAGATCATTTTGAATTATGACGCTATCCTCCAAAGCACTTGCAACCCCTCCCAGCTTGGTATCAGCCCAAACTTAATGGCTACGTCTACACCGGCATGAATTTCCGAAAATGCTTTTAACAGAAAAGTTTTCCGTTAAAAGCATTTTTGGAAAAGCACTTTTTGCGGAAAAGCATCTGTGGCCAATCTAGACGCGGTTTTCTGCAAAAAAGCCCCGATCACCTTTTTCACCATCGGGGCTTTTTTGCGGAAAACATTACTATGCTGTCTACACTGGCCCTTTTGCACAAAAGTTTTTCGGAAAAAGACTTTTGCCCAAATGGGAGCAGCATAGTTTTTCTGGAAAAGCACTGATGGTTTTACATGAGATCATCAGTGCTTTTCCAGAAATTCAAACGGCCAGTGTAGACAGCTGGCAAGTTTTTCCACAAAAGCAGATGATTTTCCAGAAAAACTTGCCAGTCTAGACACAGCCAATAAGTGCACTCTCTATGCCAATAGCCAAATCAATGATGAAGATATTGAACAGAACCAGTCCCAAAACCCCTGCAGAACCCCCTTCCCTGTGTCAGGAAGCCTCTAGTTTCCCGAGCAGCCAGATCCCTCCTGCTCTACAGTTGGAGCAAGAGTGAATCCATGTCTCTCCTCACTTTCAGGAGCCTTTATTCATTTAGAGCCTCAGCTGGGCCCTAATTGGCTAATATCTGCCACAGCTGCTGGTTCCACCGGCTCCAGCCCTTTCCCAGGGCTGGGAGAAGACACCCTGTCACAGCTCCTTACACATGGCTTGAGCAGAATTTGTGTTCCCTGCCAATATTTCTTATTAAAGAAGTAACAGGGGTCAAAGGGTAACAGCTAGTCAGATCGCAACCTGAGGACTCCTAGATATGATGTGTATCTAGGAATCACAGATCCCATGACTGAAAAGCAGCCACTGCTGGGGTGGAACGCAGCAGCTGCTCAACAGTACACAGCAACCCCACACTACATTATGCTGCATCTAGCACAGCTGGTACTAGCCGCTATCACCAGCTGGTACTAGCCGTACTCACCCTGCATCTGATCCGGGGGCAGTTCTTACGTTGCTAACAAGTGCAGGCCAAGGATAACCGCTGAAAGAACCTCCTGCCCCCTGGGCTGTGGGCTTGGCCTGTGTGACGTAGTGGGGGTACTTGCTGGGCTGTGGTGACCTCTGCCGTAGTGGGGGTACTTGCTGGGCTGTGGTGACCTCTGCTGTCTGGAGCAAGACCCATCAGGGAAAACCTTATTATGCAAAGGTACCATACCGGTTGAACCAGCCTACCCCCCATGGGGAGAAACAAAGGGAGGTGGATGCTGCCCTGGCTGGGGGCAGGGCTGGGAGAAGTAGAGTTAGTTCCTGTCTCGAAAGCAGGGGAGAAGGAGCTGGGGAGGGGGGCTGGGACTCCCCTATCTCAAGGGGAGCACTGAGGCCTCTTAGCCCCAGTTCCTGTAACCAGATTACATCTGTGCTGTGCTGTATCCTGGAGGAGCAATAAACCGCCCTCAATTCCACTGGCTGGTGGAGTCTGTTTGTGCCATTTTGGGGTGCAGGAGACGGGGGACCCCCAATGCGCCGTCACAGCCTGTTCTCCAGGGATGGGGTTTGCTGAAGAACTCCCTCCCCTCTGCACCTGCCTGTCTAGGAGAGCTCCCCCGGGGAAGGCTGAGAGCTCTGGGGGAAATGCCCCACCCCAATGCATCTATCAGCACCAGTGACTCCCCACCTCCTCACTGCAAGGTGTTAACGTGACCCTGAAACGGTGCGTCATTAAACGGCTCTTCTGAGGTTCGCCTACTCAGTGGGGACAAATGCCCCCTCCCACCCCACCAACCTTTTGCTAGGAATACAGAAAAGGGAAAGCAGGGGATGCCTTTGAACAGTACAGTTTAAGGGGTTCGTTTTAATGCCATCCCGGGTTGCCTGGAGCTGGAGAGAGCTTTTCCAACAGGGGTTCCCCGAGAGCTTTTGCTTGGAAAATATTTTTGACAGTGATGATCCCACCCCACCAGTGAAGAACACCCTTCCCCCCATACTATGCCCCCCAGCTCCGAAGGCAGCACTGCCACCAGCAATAGTACAGAAATAAGGCTGGTGATACCATACCAAGCTTACTTCAGAGCGGCTGCTGGGGGCAACGCTGCCTTCAAAGCTGGGTTCCTGGCCAGCAGCTGCTGTTCCCCAGCCACGCAGGTCTGCAGCCAGCACAGAAGGAAGGGGGCATGACTAAAGTTAGCACAACTCCCCTATTCCAGAAGACCATCTTCTTATGACAATCGTGTGGCGCACTGAGACAAAGGAAGGCCACCCATGCAGCCTACTCGCTAACCTAGGTTGCCCATTGCTGGTTTAGGGCATTACTTTTATTTACCTCTTTCTGGTCACTGCAGGGTTGCAAGTTCAGCCCAAGTTACTGGAGGTATGGTCTGGATGCCTCCCTCTGGCCTGGCCTAGTTAGGATGCATCTCAGGCCAAGGAAGGTCTAGGGTCCCAGGCAATGGAAGGGATAGCAGCCAGGATGGGGAAGGTCAATCCCCTTTCTCCCCGTCAGTTTTTCTCCCCAAAGTCTCATTCTTTGAGGGCCCCACAAGGGAGGGGGATGGAACAGCCCAGCCCCTTGTTAATTTATCCACAACTTAGGCCTCGTTTCCAGCACACCCATTTTGGCTCGCTGGTTTCCCGACTTGCTTTTCTTAACACGATCTTAACGCAGCCCTGGGGCTTGATCGGGGCATTTTGCTGGGACCAAGCTGGTCTCATCAGTTTTCCTGTCATCCCTTGTGGGTGCTCACTTGCCGAGCGGGGCCCAATGCAGCTGCAGCTGGAAGGGAGCAGAGAGTGGTGCAGCTAGGAGGGAAATGGCATTATTCCTGGTTTGTGACAGGCTGGGAGCCGGAGGCTCATGCTGCTGCCAGCTCCCTGGGTCTGCTGCTGGATTCTGCCTGGGGCTCCTTTGCTCAAACCCTGGGTCCACCCAGCCCAAAGGCACCCACAGTGGGAACTGGCTGGTGTGTGGGGTGGAAGCAGGGACCCCTTTAGCTGGACCAGAGTCCCACAAAGGGCCCATCACACTGGCCCCGGGTGGTGAGAGCTGAGCTCTGGGCAGGGCATTGGGCCAAGCACTGGGGGTGTTGGAGACTGGCATGTGGGCATTCATGCCTAGTGGTTGGAGCAGGAGAAAGTTTGGCAGGAGGTCAGATGACCCTGGTCAGTGCTGGGAGCAGACACCAGGAACCAGAGCTCAGGGGCAGCGCTGGGAGCAGAAGCTGAGAACTGGAGCCCAGTGGCTCCCAGTCTCCATGGGCTGCGGAGGGGCTGCTGGGTGCAGGGAGCTGGGCCCTGTCCGGAGGCTATGCCTTCAGCCAGGCAGCTTCAACCAGGCCGCTGACCCCAACACTCACCCTGGCCTGGATGGAATTGCCTGTGCCCAGGATTGCTCTCCCGCACGCCCCGCCCACCCTGGGGTTGCTGCTTGGGCGCCAGCCATGGGCAGGCAGTTGAGGGGCAGGAGCATGGGGCGAGGGGGGGGCTCACCAGGAGCAAAGGGGTCAGAGAGCAGAAGCTGGGCAGGGAACGTGCCAATGCACAGCTCACCCACTAGGGGGCAGTGGGCCCCCAGAAATAGGCCTGCACCTGCTCCCTAGGACTGGAGGGTTCCCCCCCCTTCCAGCTTGCTCCCCCTCTGCCCAGCCACCTCTATCCCTCCCAGCCCCCTTTCTCTAGGTATCTTTCCCAGCCTGCGTGGGGCAGGAATGATCACCCCCCCCCGCCCAGCTGCTATGACCAAGCTTGCATGACCCCTTAGCTCTGCCCCAGTGCCTGGCTAGCTCTGCTGGTGCAGGAACCGGGATGCTCCCTGCAGGGCACAGGCAGATCTCTCCCACTCCCCCCGTCCTGGGATCTGGATGGGTCATGGCTGCTGCCCTGTCCTCGGGCTCAGGACTCTGGTGGTGCCTGGGTCCAAGCCGGCTCAGGAGCCATGAGGCCTGCTGCACTAGCCCAGACTGTCACTGTGATGCAGGCTGAGTCGTAGGAGCCTCTTTGCTCCTGAGGAGTTTTAGGCTAGTTGGACCCCACCCCCGCCCCGGCTTGGGATCGCGAAGTCACGGGCTCTGGAGCACATGGCTCGGCCTGCAGCTCTTTATCCCACAGGCCAGGCATGTTCTCCTGTCCCGTGGAGGCTCCGGAGTCCCCGGCTGCCCCCCGGCTCAGGCTAACGGGCTCCAGTGGGGACCATTTCCACCCAGGCTGTCACCTGACCCAGAGCCCCAGCTCTCCCTCCCCCTGCTCCCTGTGCAGCCCCTCCATGCACAGCGCGGCCCCACCCCTCATGCTGCAGCCGGGCGTGGACAGGCAGAGCTGCGGGAGCGCTCCGGGACGCCAGCTTGCGACGTGTCTGTGGAACGGGTCGTGTGGGCAGCGGCCGACGGAGCCGTTTGTGGCCATAACCCTCACTTCTCCTCCCCCTCCTGCGGGCCCATGCCACGGTGGCTGAGCCGGGTGCTCTCTGCTAACTGCCAGCAAGATGGCTGACCCTGCAGAAGGGACGGACTCATCTTCCGGGACTGACTGTGCCAACTCATCACACTGGCCCATGGGCCCCCTCAAGCACTGCACACCCCTAACCCTGAGGCCCAGAGCAGTCCCCCCGATTCACCCCACCCAAGGGGTGGTTCCTCCCTCAGCTTCCAGGGCTTCCATCCTGGGCTCCCCACCCTCCTTCTCCAGGCTCCACAAAGTTGGTTCCCGCTTTCCTGTCAGAGCATGGCTCCCCAGACCCCTCTAGACCTGGCTCTCAGTCCTTATCCCCACAAGATGAAACATCTGCTCCCGCCCTGATCTTTTTCAGATAGCGCTCTGCGCCTTGCTTTATGAAGACCCGGCTTCTCCCCAGCCGGCTTTGATCAGCCTAACTCCCCTCCTGGAGATCCAGGGCTGGTGAAGCCAGGGTTAGCCAGTGTGGAGTTGAGGTAAGTGGACTAGATGGGAGATGCCCAATGGTCACTCCAGCACCCCCTGCTGGGTGAGGCTGGGACTGGAGTAGCTGGGAGCTGCCCCATAGTCAGAGGGAGAGGCTGGGCCTGCAGGCCCCCTGGTGCTGAATGAGTCCCCTGCTGAGCCCAGCTCTGCCCGCAGCAGCGAGTGGCTCGTGGCGGCCAGGCGCCAGTGAATAGGTGGATCCTAATGATCTCACTCCAAACATCTTCTTTCCTACCCGGGGGAGGCTCAAATGGGAAGGCTGTGGCGGGAGGTCAGGCGGAAAGGTCAAAGGGGGGAAACTAGGGCACCAGATGTTTGCAAAGCGTTTAAGAAAGAAAAGAGTCCGGCGAGAGGAGGAGGCTGGAGCGTGGGGGAGCCAGGCGGAAATGTGGTGATGGGGCTTGTTAGCACCGGGAGACAGGGATCGATCCAGGCCTTAGTGAGGGTGAATCCTGCTGCACTGACCCACGAATGAACAGGGGGAAAGACTCACTTGCACCCTTCTTCTCCTGGTGGGAAGGGAGGGGCACTTCCAAATGGCAGCGCAGGCTTTCGCTCCATCTCGGCAGGCTTGGGGCCCAGGAGCTGGTCTGCTCGGCTCAGATGCGGCACTGTGCAGCAGTGACACAAGGGCGGGGTGGTCTCGGCTGGGTCCCTTGGGAGTTGGTCCCCATTGATCGGCAGGAGGGGCCACAGGGGAGAGAGGTGCAGGATTTGAATAGCCAGGGGTGCAGCAGTTCAGATTCAAGGGGCTGCCTGTGGGAGCCCAGAACTAGGGGAGGCTAAGGCAGGAAAATCTGGGGCAGCAAAGGATTGAGACCAAGGGGCATTGGCAGAGTTGTGGGTATGAGCTCCGGGGGGCCTTGGTGTCACGATTGAGGGGCATTGGAAGAAATGGGAATGTGGGGAAGGGGGCAAGACTGGGACTGTAGGAGTCTGAGGGCCGGGACTGACGGGCACCAGCAAAGCTCTGGGTGTGTGAGACACCTTGGACGGGGATAGGGACAGGGAGAGTGAGTTTGATTTGTACCAGCCCAGTGTGTGGGACTCCTGCTCAGTGGAAGGGCCCAGCTGGCCGTGACTGAAATCTGGCTTCATGGGGCAATTGTGGGAGGCCTTTTTGTGCCTGTGAGAAATGCTGACGCCTACCAGAGGTACGATTCCTTCAGCAGGCAGCAGCAGCTTTAGAAGGGCGACCCCCAGCAATCTATCTGACTTTGATCTTTATCTGCTCAGGTTTAGCACCCTGTCTCCTGATACATTATGTATAGAGGTAGGGGGGTGGGCAATAGAACATCTTTCTCTCCCCCCCCCCCGTTCCCTTCTCCTATTTATTTCGAGTTTTCTTATCCCCTAGTCATAATTCCAGTCATCTGAAGAAGTTGGCTGTGCCCACAAAAGCTCATGATGCCATCTTCATGTTTTGTTAGTCTATCACAGTGGTCCCCAAGGTGGTGCCCGTGGGCGCCATGGCGCCCACCAGGGCATTTATGTGCACCCACCGAATCCTCTGGGCCGACCCCGCCCCCGGCACGCAGCACATGTGTGGGGCTGGCCCTGGGCGCGTGGTGCGTGTGGGGCCCCGCCCCCGGATGCCCGGCACGTGAGCGGCCCTGCCCCCAGACGCCCGGTAGCCCCGAAAGGTTGGTGACCACTGGTCTGTAAAGTGCTACCAGACCATTTGCTTGCTGTTTTTTCCTCCAAAGAACGTTAGGCTGTCTGAACCAGGTGTCACAATAGAGAATGGGTACTGAAAACTTGGCTCTCCACCTCTCAGAGAGTGTGTCTACACTAGGAATCGATTTCGCAATAACTAATATTGATTTAAAAACTCCTGAACTAACAAAATCAAAAGAGCATGTCCTCACTATGGGGAAAGCCTCGGAATTAGTTGGAGGCAGGCTTTGTTAATGTGGACGCGGTACCTTGACTTACAGCTCCAGGATGCTCTGAGGAGTAAGTAGTTTGAATGACTCTGGGGAGTCGTTATTTTGAAATAGCTGCACCGGAGCGTCCACACTACCGTTATTTCGGAATAACTATTTTGAAATTAGCGTTGTTTCCTGAGGAAAGCAGGAATGCAGATTTAAAAATCAGCGGCCTGTTATTTCGAAATAACAGGCTTGGTAGTTAACACAGGGTTTTATTGCTTTGGGTGAGGAGTGGGGGAGACATTTCATTGCTCTGTGCCTCAGTTTTTCCATCAATACAATAGGGACAGCGCCGTGACCCTCATCCAGGGGCGGGATGGGGGTGGGTGGGAATGAATGTTTGCAAAGGGGCTAGAAAAGATCAAAGGTCAATGACTTGCCACCCCCCGCTCACTCACAGATGCCAGGTCTCCAATGGCCCAGCATGGTGCCCTTCCCACAGTGCCCGTGCAGCCAGCGACTGGTGTCCCTTCATGCAGGGGCTGGTGGCTAATGGCAGCTGGAGCTGGTGGCTTCACAGGGCTGTCATTCACTCTACACACATTTACAAGGGCCGGCTTTGTGCAGATTCGAATTCTCTGTGTCTCTCTCCTTTCTCTGCTTCCTCTCTCCCTGCCTTTCTCTGGTCTCCCCCCAGCCTCTCTTGCTCTCTCCTGGTGGAGGTTAGTCGCGTGGGGGGTGGGAGCAGGGGATGAATTTCATCTGACCCATTTGGATTCTGGGCTGGGGCCCGGAATTTAGCCCACTCCTGGGGGCCCCACTAATGCACTGGCCTGACATGCTGACCAGCCCCTCCACACTCCTGGACAGGCCCCCTCAGGGGAATGGCGGCATCGCCGTGGCAACCACTGATGGTCAGCATCTTAGTGACCTCTGAGACCTGGCAGAAGCCCTTTCCCCGGCTGGGGTCACAGGGGTCAATCAATCTCATTGCTATGCGGAGGGCCAGTGCCAGCCGTGAGGTCCGAGGTGGGAACTGGAGAGGAAGAAAGAACCAGAGACCAGGGCCAAAGGAAAGCAAAGGCCGGAGAGAGCGGGGAGAGCAGAAGAGCCGTAAATAGCCGAGAAGAGGAAACCAGCGGCGTTTCATTCTCAGGAGCGGGGAGCCCACCCTGGAGCTGTTTCGCTCCCCGCCCCGGGCAGCTATCACCAGCCTGGGGGACCCCGGGCAGCAAGCTGGATTCACTCAGCTGCTTCTCTGCCCGCAGCTCGTGCCGATCCCTGGCCTGGTTCTGCCCCGCAGGTGCCAGGGTACGTCCCCATCCTGGTGAACTGCCACACCCAGCAGGTGTGTGCTGGTGATGGGGAGGGCTGATTGTTCCAGTAAATCCCCCCCCATCCAGCTCCTTCCCTGGTGATACCATGTCTGGCCACCGAGAGTCACCAGACAGCTGCGGGATGGCAGTGGAGACGGGAGGGGCTGGAGGCCTCATTCTATCCATTCCCATGGTTGAGAGGTGGGGAGGAGAGGACTAAGACGAAGGGGGAGGGGAGCACAGATTCATGCCTCAATTTCCCCTCCCCCAAAAGATACCAGCATTCAACTTTCTCCATCCCATAATGCCATCCATATCCCATAATATTTGCACTCAAAAAAATCCCACAAACTGGCATCAAAGTGTTGCATGGTGATAAGGAATTGGGGAGAGGGGCGGAGATGAGCTGTTAATGGGGTTGTGGGGAAATTAATCAACATTTTTTTTGGAAAATCTCCTTTTTACACTCCCCCTGCCTCTCTTCCAGGAACTGGGGTTCCTTTCTCACCCTTCCCCAGTTGCACCTTTGCGGCTACACTCTTCCATGACCCAAATGTCAAAGACCCACCCCCGTCTCTGTCAACCCAGGAGGGCTGGAGAATTATTGACTGGTGAGACTGGGTGGATGGGCTACATCAGACTTCTTTTCCCAGATGAGACGTGCCCAAATCTCCATCCTGGAGCTGCAAAGAGAATCAAGCTTTGTTATTCATCGGTTATTTAGTGCTGCCTCTGGCCCTGAAGGTTCAAACCAGGATCGACTGCCCTGAAATGCCACCCGCAAGCTTGTCTTCGGCAGGCGTGCACAGGACAGAAGAGGAATCATACTCAAATGTTCCTTCCCCTGCAACATCCAGCCCAGTGCTGCAGAACCAGGTGGCTTGGAGAGTCTGTCTGTGAATTGTGTGTGTTGCTGCCTCACAGCACCGGGATTGCAGGGAATAAATGCCCCATTGCTTATCAGTGTGTTGTAGCTGGTGGCATTGAAGTCTGTGGCCAAGCCTACACTACCAACTTCAGGCAATGCAAGTCACGTCCGTGGACAGCTGTCCAAGTTTGTATCGTGCTTGGGCATGTGCACAGTGAGCTGCTTGTGTTGGTGTTGCGTGTGAGGAGTGCTTGTGTCTTTGCAAAGTGTGGTTCACTCACTGCCCACATGGCGCTACCCAGCCCAATGCCTTCTGGGAAATTTTCACATGTATTGTGATAGAAATGTCTTGCACAAAGGTCTCTGAGAGCCACGGATCAAGATCCCAGCAATCAACTTTCTCCATCCGATAATGCTATCCATATCCCACAATTTTTGCATGTTAAAAAAATCCCACAAACTGGCACGCCATTTTTCCATTTCCACCATCTCTGCCGGAAGCACAGAGCCTGCAGACGCCTATTTTCCTGTATTTGTAGACCCACAAGAAATACTGCAATGATGGGGAGCATATGGATTTCTTTGAGGACTGTTTGCTGAGGAATATGTGAAAACCAATTCTGGAGCATTCATGGAGCAGCTGCAGGTGGCGGAGTGCCGTTTCCAGGCGATGGCATCATAATGTCAGCTTGGGATGGTGAGCAGAGGCTCAGAACTTTTGGATTTGGAAAGCAGTCGAGGTAGAAGTTTGCTGCCGGGCAGTGAGAAATCATTCTGGAGTTGGAAAACCCACAGTGGGAGCCGCTGCCATGTAAGCGTGTAGGGCCATTAATCATCTCCTGCTGCATGGGACAGCGACTCTTAGAAACGTGCAGGACATAACGGATGGATTTACAGCCATGGGGATGCCAGGGGCAAAAGATGACACTGCCAAGCTTCCAACAAGGGTGGCTGAGAACACAGAGTCACAGCTGGAGCAAAGCTGAGTAGCAGAGAAGTGCGTAGTTAGGTTCCAGCCAAAGGACAGAACCAAGTGTTAGAGTTTGAGTTGGGTGGTAAAGTTAAAAATTAAGTTCTGTCCGAGGTCTAAGGTGTTAAGGAGCAGGAAAGGTGATATAGAAGATCCACACAGCTGGGGGTCCATCCTAGCTACAGAGCAAGCCAGCCTTTTAAATGGGAGACTAGCAAAGTACATGGGAAAGAAGGAGACCGGGATAAACATCGCCGGGGTAAAGGGAGATCTCTGGCCAAAGGAAGTGATGTGTGTATGGCACCCAGTGAACAGAATTGCTGCATGGGACTGTAAAGGGACAGTGGTTGAGGCAACACTAATAATCTACACCAGGGCTACTCAACTTTGGAAGCCCCGGGGGGCCACAATGATACAGCACATGCCGAGGGCCGCAACTTAAGTGTGGTTGCATATACATGCAAATATATATGCAAATATATGCAAACAGCTTCTTTCACACTGACAGGCATGAATGCAAAGATTAAGGCTACACAACACACAGGCCCCGTATAAGTCCATTCTGCTGATATTAATAAAATGCAACATTTACTTGATTTCCACCCATATGATAGAACTTTTAGTGAGCAATAACTACTAAACCGCATATCAACAGAAGACCATTTATACTGACGACTTTTTTGTTTTGGCTCCCACCAGCAGGTCGCGTGGTGAGCCCCGTGTAAATCCAAACTTGCACTGCGGGCCACAAACAAACGGACTGTGGGCCACGGGTTGAGTAGCCCCGATCTATACCTTGGTGTTTGCAAACTGAAGGTGTTAGAGCCATTTGCACAAGAAGACAAGAGCTGAGGGTCTCATTACCTCTCGCAGGCTATCCTTTCCTTCCCTGGCTCATGACGCTGTATGCTAGCCATCCTGATAGACCCAAGGAAGGATTCAGCCACTGGCTCAGCAAGTACGGAACAATGGTGGAATGTGCTTTTGGTCGGCTGAAGGGATGCTGGCGGTCTTTACTCATGCGCTTGGATCTCAGTGTGAGAAGTACTGCAATGGCTATTACTGCCTCTTTTGTCCTGTGCAATAGCTGTGAAGCCTGGTGATTGTCAGGATGCAGGTGAAGCAGCTGTCTGCTGACTTTGAACTGCCAGACAGAACGGCTATTGCAAGAAGGCAGCGTGGAGCTGTGTGGTGGAAGGAGGCTTTGATAAAGCACTTTAACAGGCAGCCCCAAGACTGTTCTGTGCTGCATTGTTCTCTGAGTCTGGAGCGTTGGGTGCTGCTAACAACTGTGTAGTGCTTGGATGTACTTTGGTAAATATGTTTTCTTGAACCTGTGGATGATACTGGTGTTTGGTGTGCATTTACGAGGACACTTTGATTGCCATTCTGCATTCTCTGGTACTTATTCTGAACTAGAACTTTATTGAGTGGCGAAAACAGTGCAAAAAATCTATAAAACTCACACAGGTAAGGGAAACTTTTAACGTAAGTCAACAGGCTGGAACTTTAGAATTGGAGAGTGTAGACATTTCTGTCCATTTCAGTGAACAAACATCTCCCTTATGGCTGTACATACATCATCTGAAAAAGTGGGTTTTACCCACAAAAGCTCATGATACTAGATATATATTTTTGTTAGTCTCGATGGGTATGTCTACACTACAGCGCTAATTCGAACTTAGTTCGAATTACTTAATTCGAACTAAGCTAATTCGAACTAACACATCCAGACTAAAAAACTAGTTTGAATTAGCGTTTTGCTAATTCGAACTAGCATGTCCACACAGAGTGGACCCTGAACCGGGGTTAAGGATGGCCGGAAGCAGTGCTGGCAGGGCATCAGATGAGAACTTAGAGCGTGGAGATGCTGTATCAGGCTAGCCGAGGGCTGTGCTTAAAGGGACCCGACCCCCACCCCGGACAGGGTGCCCCGCTTGCAAAGCAGTCCTGGCTTGGATTGCCCGGAGTACCCACACTGGGCACATCACAGCACTCGGCCATGAGTCCGGCTGCACTTGCCGCAGGCTGCCATCTGGGGAGAGGGGGCAATCGGGGGGCTGCAGGAGAGGTTCCACCCCCCAGAAGCCCGCAGAGCCTGCCCAGTCCTCCCCATCGGGGACTCGTACCCCATTCCTCCCTCACCTCCTTCCACTTACCCCTCCCTAGCCCCCCTTCCTGATGTACAAAATAAAGGACACGTGTGGTCAAAAATAGAAACTCTCTTTATTGAACAGAACTTGGGGAGACTGGGAAAAGGAGGTGGGAGAGGGGAAGAGAGAGGGTGGGAGAGGGGAGGGGAACTAAAATGATCAGGGGTTTGGAACAGGTCCCATACGAAGAGAGGCTAAAGAGACTGGGACTTTTCAGCTTAGAAAAGAGGAGACTGAGGGAGGAAATGATAGAGGTCTATAAAAGCATGAGTGGTGTGGAGAGGCTGCATAAAGAAAAGTTCTTCATTAGTTCCCATAATAGAAGGACTAAAGGACACCAAATGAAATGAATGGGTAGCAGGCTTCAAACTAACAACAAAAAGTTCTTCTTCACAAAGCAAATAGTCAACATGTGGAACTCCTTGCTGCAGGAGGCTGTGAAGGCTAGAACTATAACAGAGTTTAAAGAGAAGTGAGATAAAGTCATGGAGGGTGGGTCCATGGAGTTCTATTAGCCAGAGAGTAGAAATGGTGTCCCTGGCCTCTGTTTGTGGAAGGCTGGAGATGGATGGCACGAGACAAATGGCTTAGTCATTGTCTTCGGTCCATCCCCTCCAGGGTACTTAGTGCTGGCCGCTGTCGACAGGCTACTGGGCTAGATGGACCTTTGGTCTGTCCCAGTACGGCCATTCTAAGCTCAGGGTTCAGGGTCGGGGGTCTCAGTGGACAACCTTGATTTTCATGCAAACCTGCTTCTGGGTGGCCAGGCTGGCAGCTATCCTGCCCTAGATGGCCACTTTCCTGTGCCTAGTGCAGAGGTCGTGGATGAGGTCCACAATGTCTGCACTAGACCAGGCGGGCGCCCACCTCTTGCAAACCTGGGCAGGCTCCTGGGAGCCGCCAACCTGGTCCCGGGAAGAGGCGGAGGGCTGGGTGGCAGCGGTGGCCGGCTCGAGCCGTGCCAGGTGCAGGGTCTGCTGGCTGGGTGCTGGCAGGCTTGCACCTGGCACAGGCACCGTAGCCAGCCCGTGCCCCTTTAAGGGCTCCAGGGCCGGGAGGGGGGCAGAAGAGTTTCCCTGGTGGTGCCCAGAGTGGCCACCAGGGAAAGCTGGGGAGGGCTAGCCTCCCATTAGTTCGAATTAAGTGGCTACACAGCCCTTAATTCGAACTAGTTAATTTGAACTAGGCGTTAGTCCTCGTGGAATGAGGTTTACCTAGTTCGAATTAAGCGCTCCGCTAGTTCGAATTAAGTTCGAACTAGCGGTTCGCGTGTGTAGCGCCTAGCAAAGTTAATTCGAACTAACGTCTGTAGACATACCCTAAGGTGCTACAAGACCAGTCGTTTTTTTAAAGTTAAGGCTAACACGGCTACCACTCTGAAACACCAGTTGTAGTTCTCACAGAGATGTGAAGATGTGATTTTTCCCCTCTATCCTCTGGCATGGAGTGATAGGGGTAATGATGCAGCCCGTAATGCCATGTGGTATGTAGGAATTGCTACTATGGAGTTCTTCGGGGTCTGCAAAGGGCAGAGAATCTGGGGTTTTTGGATCTGTAGGTCAGCCAGGGTCTGCAGTTTTGGGGTTTGCTGCCTGTGAAGCCCCATTATGTCCTGATGCATTTCCCTCTCTGGTGGGACTCCTGGACTTTTTCCTGTCTGCTCTATCTTTCTCTAGGCTTCATCATATTGGCTTTCCAAGCTCTTTGTTCAGCGTCCAATAGTATAGACCAGGCCTGGGTCTAGACACAGCACTTTCCTTCTCAGGGTCCCTGGTTTTTTTCCAAGGAGTTTACTTTTCTTATCCATATTCTTAAACTTCTGTTTGCAGGGTAGCAAGTCTGACCCTGCTGGGTTGCAGAGCACTCGGGTCTGGGGCATTTTACCCTGATGCAAAGGTAGCATCACTCATCTGGTGTAGCTGGTGTCAAGCCACTGGTGACAACTTATGCAACATCTTGGACCTGAAAGCACTTCACAAACCAGGTTCCAGCAGCAGCACTGAAATGCAGCCACTGCTGGGGTAGAGCCACTGTCATATTCATGGAACAACAGGGAAGAGAAGGGAGAGTTTGGCTGAGGAATACAAAATGCAGCTATCTCTGAGCTAGAGGCCATCAGTCACATGCATGGAGCCGCAGGGGTGTCCTCCAGCAAATAAGAAAGCAAAACCCAGCTTCTCCTCCCCTCCCCTGCTCCTGTCTGTCTCCCCTCACATCCCCTCCTGCTGAGGCTTGAGGTTGAAGTCTGGGAAGAAGAGACGCTGCGTCTCCAGCCTTGAACCGCACTGACCTCAGAAGGGGGGACTGCTGGGAACAGTCCCCGCCCGCAGCTCTCCGAGCCTCCTGCAGAACAGGCCAGGTCGCCCAGAGATGGGGGAGTTTCTGGCATTTACCAGTAGGGCTGATCGGGGCTGGGTGCATGTGATTGTGTAACTGGACCGCCCCCGACCCCGGCTGCTAATAGGGTGCACTTTGGTGCATTTCTCTAGCTGCCCTCTCAGCCAAGTTATTGCCTCCTCCCATCCCACAGGGATTACTATAGGTCAGTGGTGGGCATCCGGTGGTGGAGTGGCAAGGGGGCAGAGATGGGGCAACTCTCCTTTCTGGAACCCAGGTGCTCTTGCTCAGTGTCTCTTGGGAATATCCTGCACCATGCGCCCCCTCCGTGAGCAGCGACCGCAGAATGGCGACAGAGCGGCTTTCAGCCGGGTTAACGCCAGCAATTGTGCAAATTGGCCCCTTCTTTCTCAGCCGCTCTGCTCCCTGCGTGTGTCAGAAGCAGAGGTGTCTGTGGTCTCCTGCTCTCGAGTCAGCACCAGAGCCATCAGCTCTGCCTGGCTGGCCCAATGCTGCTTCCAGGACACCCGTATGACCCCAGCGAGCCTGCACGGAGGTGAGAGCTTGCTGCAGCCAGTGGGACTGTGCATGTGCCATCAAGAGCAGAAACTTTGGAAGTTTTATTGCAGTGGACGATGCCGGGAAAAGCCCAGAGTAACTCTAAGTCCAGGAGGACTCTCTGGCACTCACAGATGGAAAAAAGTATTGTTTTTATGCAGGGGATTGGGTGACATTTGGTAGAAACAAATGGGTATTCCGGCCGCCTGCCATTCAGGCTAGAAGAGGAAGAAATCAAGTGCCCCTTTGTTTAGTGGTAGTGGAACAATGGAAGCCACCATCCAAAGACTAGACTGACTCCAAACACAAGGGCTGGGTTTTGGTTTGGTTGCAGTTAGGTCTGTGTCTTTGTGGGGCAGAAATAAAAAAATCCAGCAGGAAAGGAGAACAAGCAAGCAGTAGCACCAGAGACACGCCTATAGCACGACCCCGAGTGACAGCCAAGAGAGAGGTTTTGGGCAGAGTGCAGGCTGGAAGGAGGCTTGGAACTGCGAGCAAAGACACCATCTCAAGCTGTGCATTTCCTGCTGCGCTTGGGAAGAAGGATGTTCTACACTCTCTGTGAATAGACAGGACTTCGTTACAGAAATACTTGCCTCCATCAGCAGTCTCGCCTCCCAACAACAACCTGCAAGGCCCTGCAGATTGGCTGAGACGGGGGAGCAATATCTTGTTGTTGTAAAAAACAACCAACTTTGATCGGGTGTCAGCATGACACGGTGACTCGGGAGCCCCACCAGGCAGTCTGTCCTGAGTGAGGTTGCACTTTCCATCTCAACGATCCTGTGGGACAGAGGGATTATTCCATTTTACGGTGGGCGAGCCCGCTCAAGGTCACACAGCGAGTCAGGGGCGGAAAATCCAGGAGCCCTAGTTCCCAGGCCCTTCTAAGTCAAACTCCTGCCCGGATCTATGGATAGAATCCAGCTATTCTGGCTTGCAGCTGTCCCCTCCTTAGACACGAGACTCTGCTACCCCCCTAAACACGTAGATCCAGCCCCATGCAAATCCTTATCATGCTGGCTAGCTTCTCTCAACAAGCGCCTTCCAAACTTAGTTTGTAAGTAGGATGAAGCTGGTCTGCTTTGGAGCTTTTACCCATATTCCATTCCTTCCCAGGTGGTTTCTGGGCCTGATTCTGATCTCATACAGCTTCGCCTCCGTGGAATCACTCCTGATTTATGGTCCAATCTCAGACAGGTGGGGCGGGGCCTGAACCGTTTTGAAGGCAGCCGCCCAGCAAAGCTGAAATGCATCCAGCACGTGACAGGACCAGGCTGGAATTGGGTGAGCTGCAAATCAGGCCCCGTGGGGAAGGCATGTGGACCCTGTGCCCCATCCCCCCCCCGCGGGGCGCCCAGCCCTGGCAGCACTGCATGTGCTGTTCTCTGGGTCTCCTTGCTGCGCGGTCGATCCCCAGACAGGCTCCGTGCTGTGCTGTGTGCGCGCTTTCTGGCCCATTGATTTCCCTGAGTAAGTGAGTTTGTATGGATCATGCAGCAGGCAGCCCTGGCTGCCCATCGGCAGAGCCGCGCCGGGGGGAGGGGAGAGAGAGCTGAGCAGAATCAATGTGCAGAGTGTGAAGTGAATTAATGGAAGACGTAGGGGCCAGCTGACAAGGCTGCGGGGACCCGGCCGCCCTCTGGGGGCTGGCTCCAGGCCACGCAAGCTGCTGCTGCATGGAAGCTGGGGACAGGGTGGGGGTTCAGGGTGGCAGGAGGAGGGCAGAGATGCCCCGGCTTCTGTATCCTTATGGTGGTTGCATATTTGCGGGGCCGGGGAAGGGAAGAATGGGATCTGACCCTTGTTGGCGTTCACAGGTAGGGAGCAATGGGAGCAGAGCTGCCCGGGAGGACAGGGAGGGTGAAGGGGCAAAGGTCACAGAAGAGCAGTATGAAATGACCCTGGATTACTGCTACCCCAGAAGTGTGCCAGGCCTGAAGCTGATGGTCTCACCTCTCTGGACTGATTCCTTTCCAGAGGTGTTAGCAGGCGGGCAGAGCCGGCTGGAAGGTTTTTCTGACAAATCATTTTTGGGGGGGAGTCAAAAAGCGCTGATTTATCGAAACTGAAATTCTTTGTGGAACAGGGTCAGGGCCGACTGATCATCCGACTTTAAAAAAGGTCCGGGTAAAAAAAAAGTTCTCTAATGACGTGCCTTGATTGGGTCGGCAGGGAGACCAAAGGAAGGCATTTCCCGTGGGCGCCCGGCGTTTCATCCTGATTCGAGAGAGGAAAACATTTCGAACTCTTGGAAATGTGCCTGGGGAACAAGAAAACTATTTCCGGCCCAGCGGGAGTCAACGGGCTCATGGGCACTGTGAGCTGGAGAGAGATCTGCCCGGAGGCTGAAATCTGCAAGGACAGGGGTTATGAGTAGCATTGGTTATATATTTGCTGCTGCACCCAGACATTTGGTCCGTAGCTCCTGGCGACTGCAGTCTGGGCCGACAGACAGCAGACAGGGAGTGGGAACAACCAAAGGGATTTTCTCTCCAAATCATGCTGAGCACTGAAAACAGCAGCAGAACTTGGCAGTGGAGAGAGGCCTCAGGACAGACCTCAGGGGCAGGCTTGAAAAGGACCGACGGATGTGCGGATGGGTGCGGGGGCGTTGCTGGCAGAGTGTGGAGAATGGCGTGGGAAGCTAAATGGGGAGAGGCAGATTGGTCTAGTGCAGAGGTTCAAAGTGCGGGTCGCGGCCCAGCACTGGGTGGCTTTGCTGTAGGGTGGCCAGGTGACCAGCAGCTTCTTGCCTGTCCTGGCACTGATGATCACACTGCACCACGGTAGGAACCAGCTGCAGGTCTGGCTCCTAGGCAGAGTGGGGTCAGAGAGCCTCTATCCTGAGAACTGTCTCCGCACGCTCATTGGCCAGGAACTAGCCAACAGGAGCTGGAGGGCGGTGCCTGTGGGTGAGAGCCGCACAACGAGACACTGTGCTGCTGACTAGGCGCCACCGAGCTAAGCCCACGCCCCAACCCCCATCCCAGTCCCAAGCTCCCCCAAACCTGCAGCCCCTCCCACACTCCAAAACCTCATCCCCAGCCCCACCCCAGAGCCCGCACAAGTCAGAGATGTCATGATGCTGGGTGGCGAGCATCAACAATTTTCTTCAACTGGATTGTGAGGAAAAAAAAGTTTGAAAACCGCTGGTCTAGTGAATGGAGCACTGGACTGGGAACAGGTTTTATTTCCAGCTCAGCCACCAGTCTGCCTGGGCAAATCCCTTGCTCCGTGCCTCAGTTTCCCCTCTGCAAAATGGGACTAAAGATGCCGGCCTCCTTTATAAAGTGCGTGGCGATTTTCTGATGGGAAATGCCAGGGAAGAATTAGGCCATTCTTGTTACTATATGATTTATGGAGAGCTGTGGTGGGTGGGGACAGTTATTCTGTTGAGAAGTAGCAGAGGAGCGGGAACCATCATGGGTTGTGTGTCAGCGATGATGCATTGAGCAAGGATTGCCACGTGCTTTCATTAGGGATGCAAGAGAGTAGTTGATTAACCGATTAACTGATAAGTCAAAGCTTAGAGGTTAATGCTGTAGACTACACACATTCCTTCTGCTCCTCCCCTGAAGTGAATTGTTTAGCAGGCGGGCCAGCAGCCAGGTTCAGTCCTGGCTTGCACTGGGAATGGGACCTACCCCTGCTACAGCTCTGCATTTAAAGTGTATTGGGAACCAGGGAGGCAGCCTGGTTCAATTTTGGCTCGTGCCATGTCTGGGAACTCAGCTCACCCCCCTCCTGGACAGGGCTGCTGCCACCCCGCAATGTTGCCTCTGTATCAGAGGCAGCAGCACGTGGCGACAGGCAGCATGTCTGCAAGGGGAGCTGGTTTTTAAACTGGCTCCCCTCGTGGACCAGCTCCTGCTTGGCACCCCATGCTGCTGCCTCTGTATCAGAGGCAGCACACAGAGTGGCAGGGGGCTCCCCCGGAGTGAGGATGGAGTGGACTGGCTGCTGCCCCCGCCCCCGGGGACTATAGAATAGTCGAGTAACCGATAAGAATTCGTGAGTTTAATCGACTATTCAATGAACCGATATTTAACATCCCGAGCTTTCATCGGAATAAATTGCATTTCGTTGCTCCCCGCAAAGGCAGCAAGGTTCTTGACTGACAATGGACCCAGCACGGGAACGCCGTGCTGGTCGGGCATCGAGACGTCTGGTCCTCCCGCGCGCCCAAGCACTGCTCTGAACTTTTGAGCTTGGAATAACAGTTGCTTCCTTGGGACCCAGCCATCACTAGGAACCATGGGGGATGGATTGAAATGGGGAAAGGAAAGAGGTGCACTGTCCCTTTAAGAGCATAATTTTGGAGCTGGCCTGCTGCGTTATTGATTGGTGCTATGGTAACGTATATTAGATTATGTATGGCTGGAAATGTGCTGTGGACTGGGAGGCTCGTCTGGGAAGCCAGCACAGTTCTTGTAAAGCGGCTCCCCGCAGAGCTTTTGGGTCAGGGAGGGTTTGTGGCGTGTCAGTTAAGTGGTACCTTCGCCGTGGCGCCCACCGGGCATGCCCGGGAGAGTCGTGGGCAGAGAGGGATCAGACGACAGGCCGGAAGGAGCAGGGGAAGGGGCTGGCAGCACAGAACTTTTGAGCAGCTTTTGGCAAGCTCCCTAACATGCTGTGAGGTTGCCCCATGTGCATGTGGCTCCTACTCCCAGCCCTGCCACTGACCTGCAGTGTGACCTTGGCAAAGTCACTTTGCCTCTTTTCCTTCCCCCTCCTCAAGTCTGCTTACTCCGGGCCGTCTCTGGGGCACGCACTGTTTGTACATAGAGTGGCTCCGTGACATTGTAACACGTGCAATAATAACCCTGCGCTCCTCTATGTGCCTTGGACTGCGTCTCTCTCTCTCTGGTTTTGGGATGTCTGAGTAAAACATGATTATGTTATTTCATCATCAGGGTAAAGAGCAGGCAAGTCGGGCTTGTGCCTGGGTTGGTTAGTTTCACAAGGCTGATTGGGAAGGCTAAGGCTGTCTGCTTCTGCACTTGTTGCTTCAGAGGTGGAAGGGATGTGGGGCTGCCTTCATTAGTGACTCTAAGCAGCCTGAGACGGCTGGGAGAAAGGACCTAGACAGGCGCAAAGTAACAATAGCGTGTGGTGATGAGTAGTCTCCGCGACCCCCATTGGCAGGGAGCTCTGTGCTGCGTGAAGAAAGATTTCCATCTTCCTTTGCAGGCATTAATTTCTTCCAGTGATCTCTTATCACCATATTACAGGGTAGGGAAAATGGAGGGAGATCAATTTTTACAGTGGTGTTTACAGGCAGGCCCATTAGAAACACAGACAGGCATCACGCACACACAAACACTCAGGCATGAATACACACACCCCCTCCTGTGTGCACACACTTGCCTGCATATGTCCATATACACACATGCCTGCACACAACAAGGCATGTGCACGCTTGCTGCACACACAGGAACACACGTGTGCACAGGCACATGCCATGTTGCATACATACACACATGCACACTCATGGATGCAAATATATGGTCATGCATGCACTCTCTCTCTCTCTCTCTCTCTCACACACACACACACACACACACACACACACATACTTCAGGAGGCCTTTGCCATCAGGGAAGTAGCTTAAATACCATGACGAAGTGGAGATTGTATTTGTTCTGCTATGTTGCATGTGATTTCTGCTGTCCTGTGGTAACCCTGTGTGTGCCTCAGTTTCCCTGGGCACTGCACCAATATGCAGCTAGGAATGGGAATTTTGGGTGTGATTCTCACTGAGGAAGGCTGCCCAGCCCCAGCACATACACAATGGCTCAGGCTTTCTGTAACATGAGTCTGGGAGGGGGTTGCAACTAGGTGACACCTTTTGCCCGGGGAAGTTGGACAGAGGAGAAGGAGGCAGGGCTGCCTACAGGGCTGAGTCCAATTGCTGAGTGTGTGTGTGAGTCTCCGCTGGCTTAGGATACAGGGAGGTTCTGGGTTCCCGCGTGCCACCCAAGATGGGTTGTGCTG
Organism: Pelodiscus sinensis; assembly: GCF_049634645.1. Taxonomy (NCBI): domain Eukaryota; kingdom Metazoa; phylum Chordata; order Testudines; family Trionychidae; genus Pelodiscus; species Pelodiscus sinensis. The sequence goes on along the minus strand of NC_134729.1, from coordinate 28,617,331 downwards.
GCTGCTTCTGGATCCTGTGCTAACAAGTCTGTTCTACGCTATATCCCTGGGAACCAGTAAACTATTCCACCTGCTGGCTGACAGTCACATCTGGCTGCACCTGGGGGTGCAGGGCCCGGTGACTCCCCACCCCTTGGGGACACATTCCCATCCCTTCACCAGGGGCACTGGGGAGAGGGCCGGGGGCAGGGAAGGGAATCTGTCTCAACTTCCTCTCACTCGGGATTAGCTCCATAAAGCTGCCTCAGCACAAGCTTTGGGATGTGAGAAGGCAGATTGGCGGGGAAGGATTGGCAGGGCTGGCCTTACCATGAGGCCAGGGCCGGACGGATGCATGGGCGAGCTGGGCAGCTGCCCAGGGCGCCAACCAATGGGGGGCGCCTGATGGCAGCTGTAAGGGGTATATGGTGTTCCTTACAGCTGCCATCAGGCGCCGCGTGCCTGGCTCCCGCAGCGCCGGTCCACCCGCATCCCCGTGGAGCCAGCCAGCAACGCCCTTCCCCCCCACGGCCGCGGGGCCCTACACGGCGTGGCGCGCGTGCCAGCAGCAACAACCGGGCCGGATTGGGCTGTGCGCCCTAGGGGTGGGCCCCGGGCTGCGTGCCAACAGCCATAGCCGGGCCGTGCATGTGCCGTGTGCCCTGGGGGCGAGCCTGGGCTGTGCGACAGCGGCTGTATCCATGTCACGCGTGTGCCGTGCGCCCCGGGGGCGGGCCTGGGCTGTGCGACAGCGGCTGTATCCATGCCACGCGTGTGCCGTGCGCCCCGGGGGTGGGCCCACGCATGCGCCGTGCGCCTAGGGGCGGCGCCGCACGCCCGTGCCTGGGGCGCCAGAATACCATGAGGCAAACTGAGGCGGCTGCCTGAGGTGCCAGACTGTGCATGGGGTGGGAGGGGGCACCACTAGGACCCAGAGTGTCTGCTGCTGGTGCAGATGTATTCCCTCCGCACTAGATGCACAGAGATGGTGGAGGGCACAAGAGACATAACGGGCAGGCAGGAGAAAAGGGGCTATGGGGGCGTCATTTGAGCTCCCTGCCTCAGGTGCCAAAATGTTGTGGGCTGGCCCTGAGGACTGGGCAGGGAGGTGCGTGGGCCCCATGCCCATTTCCTGTCAGAGGAGCCTTTTGAAGAAGGAAGGTTGAGGTGAACACACCACAAGGCCCCATCCTGCTCTCTGCAGCACTGGGCATGGAGATGAGTCCGGACTATTATTTTCCTTAGCCTCGGCCCTGCTTCCTTCCCTCTCTTCGGCTGAATGCAGCCAGCCGCCTGGGCAGCTCCGGAGAGCAGTGGGCCGTGCCGGTGCTCCCCGAGCGCAGGCGGACAATGGGGCTGGAGCAACTGGGCTTAGACATGGAGCGGCTTTGAAATCAAGTCAAGGGGAGACAGTGAAGGGAAAGGCGACGGGTGGGGGACAGGCACTGAAGGGGGAGGAGGGCTCAGCCCCCATGCCGGGCCCAACGTAACCCACTGAATCTGTGTGTGAGTTTCACAGCCCTGGCGAGGAGCTTTGCTCACGCTGCAGCAGCTCCTAGGCTGACGGATAGGGGTGTCTGGTGCGGTTCTTGGCGCCTCAGCCAACGGGAGTCCCCCTCATACCAGCAGCTCCACACCTGCCTTTCCAGTCAGCACTAGGCTCAGAGAATCCTAGGACCATAGGGTTGGACGAGACCTCAGGAAGTCATCGAGTCCAGCCCCCTCGTATCTCCTTTGGGCACATGCCTTGGAAATATCTGCTTCTATTCGGGGCACATTACTCAGGGCTGGTTTAGCCTGCCCAGACCGTGGGTGGGGGACTAGAGCTACATGGTCTAGTGGACAAGGCTGTGGGACCCCAGAGACCAGGGCCCTGGCTGCGTGGGAGCAGACAAATCATTCACTGTCTGTTTGCCCTTCACCGACTGAGATTAGAAGCTCTCCAGAGCGGGGACTGTTCTCTCACCATGTGTCTGGCATTCTCTGACTTGCCCACTGTTCTGAGTTGGGCATTCAAGGGTAATAAGAATCGAACAGGGCCTGCTGCTGGATCCAGGCATGTGTGGGAGAAACAGAGAGAGCCTGCTGCCCTTGGTCTGTTGGCCTGTGCACCTATCAGTTGCCAGCTCAGTTCCAGTTGTTCAGGGCTGGTACGACAGGGATTCCCCGTGCCACACTGCATGTCTCTTTGGGTATGTCTACACTACAGAGTCTTGTCGGAAAAACGGCTGTTTTTCCGACAAAACTTGAGTTACGTCCACACTGCAATCGCATTCTTCCGAAAGTAAATTGAAAGAACAGAGGGGTTTTTCTGAGATTGGTAAACATCTTTCTACAAGGAAGAAGCCTTTTTCCGAAAGAGCTCTTTCGAAAAAAGGCGTGTGTGGACGGGGAAGAGGGAGTTCTTTCGAAAGAAGAGGAAAGAGGAAAAAGTACACTCAGTGGCCACTCAGTCCATAGTAATCACAGCTTATATGCGAGAGAGCGTCTGTTCAGTGTGGATGCTATCTTTCGAAAAAGCAGATCGCTTTTTCAATGTGCTTTTGTGTGCGGACGCTCTCTTTCGGAAGAATTTTTTTCTCTTCTGAAAAAAGGTTCTTTTGAAAGAAGCCTGCAGTCTAGACATAGCCTTTCTTCCTCCCCTCCCGTGGACTCTCCTCTTGCTCGGTTACTCTGCCCAAAGAACCACCAGGCAGAGGCAGGCACGGCTGGCTCTTGCCACATTTGCAGGGTTTCTTAAATCCCCGTTTTCTGGTGCCCTGTGAGGAGATGAAGGTTCAGCTCTTGATGTTTATTAAAAAAATAAGAAATAAAAAAAATCAGCATCTAGCTCTTGTGGCGGTGGCGAAAAACTGGGAAATGCGAGCTCCCAAAAGCCTCCCAGCCAGGGGACAAATCAGTGAACACCAGATTTATTGTCACAAAAATTCCATGATCTCGAAGCCAATCTCTCGAGTCAGGCGCAGCTGGGATTGTGATGTTTCAGCGCTCGGCTGCAGCTGTGCTGGGCTCGGGTGGTAGGTAGTTTAATTTATTGTTTCTCCAGCACTTGTCTCCTAACCCTCCAAGCCTGCCCATATGGGTTAATACCCTCTCTCCAGCTGTCTAGACCCGCTTGGCCAGGCTCGGGAAAGGTAACTTAGGCAGGCACGGGAGGAGGCAGCAAACAGCCACAAAAGGCCATGAGTTTGCACAAAGTCCAACAAAACTGCTTGTTCAGCTGCTCTCAAACCATCGGTCACGTTGCCCTCAACACAGCCTCAGCCCTGGGCCATCCACCTGTGCTTAGTCTCTGCCTGGGGTGGGCTCTCATGCAGGAAAGTAGGAATAAGAGATCCTCCGGAAAAGGGCTTTATTCCGGAGGATCGCGCCAGTCTGAACGCTTTTTTCCGGCTTTTCCCCAACCCGGAAAAAAGCGGCGGACATGTTTATTTAAATCCCGCGGGGGATATTTAAATCCCCCGCGGATTTCCCTATGCTGACTTACCTGCTTTGCATTCCTTTTCCGGAATTTGGGGCCAGTCTAGACGTAGCCTTGGTGTTTTCTTTAAGGTTGCCAGGTGTCCGGTTTTGAACCGGACAGTCCAGTATTTGAGCTTTCTGTTCGGGAAACAAATTGAGAAACTAGAAATGTCTGGAATTTTCTAAATAAGATGTAATATAGATTGTGACGTCATGTCAAGTGTGTCTGGGATTTTTGTTGAAACCATCTGGCAACCCTAGTTTTTCTCCACCTCTGGGAGGTGTGGTGAACCTGGGGGAGGAGGAAGAAGAGGGAAGGAGACTGGAGAGGGACAGGATACAAAGACAGGATTGGTTTTTTGGGAGGTGGTACAGGTTCAGGGAGGGCAGAGAGACACAGGCTGCAGAAGCCAAGGGTTTGCTTGGTCTGGGGGAGACCCTGTCCATGGGGGGAGAGAGCAGAAGAGGAGCTTGGGGTCTGAGATTTGAAATTCCCTTTCCCTTGAAGGTGGCTCCTTTCTTTCTTTCTTTCTTTCTTTCTTTCTTTCTTTCTTTCTTTCTTTCTTTCTTTCTTTCTTTCTTTCTTTCTTTCTTTCTTTCTTTCTTCTCATCAAAGGCTGCCAGGGAAGGGCGTGCACCTTGACAACAATGGGGTGCTCCTACCACTCGGTGCCTGGGCTCATTCCTCTTTGAACGAGAAGAAGAATCAATACCCCGGCGAAGTGCAAAATGCTGCCAGCGCAGATGGAGAGGCCGAGGAGTGGGGGAGATGAGAAGGGGGGAAGTTGCTTGCTGAGAGAGAGGAAGATCTTAATCAGCGCATGGAACAGCACCGATAAGTGGCTAGGAAATTAGGGAGAAACCCCGGCTTTTTCCAATGGGCTGTTTTTTGTGTCTGGTGCGATTGCTCTTGGCCGGTGATTGTGCCAGGAAACAAAGGCTTTTCAGTCTGGCAGCCGCAAAGTATTGAGACGTTGCACTTGGAGGCAATTATCAGCAATTGGGCCACTGCTAAATGTGCGTCTTCTTCTTCTTTTTTTTTTTATTGTAACATAAAAATGTATCGATTGCTCAGTGAGTGTTCTTGGAGCCCGTGCAGGCGTGTGCGTGTGAGATGCATTGGCCGAGCTGGGCAGAAGTGACACGGCCTTGGATGGTGGCAAGCTGCAGGTTGGCACCCTCTGGCTGAAACAGATCCAAGGTCCAGCTTGCCAGGGGTCCTGTCTCTGGCAGTGGCCGGCACCAGATTCTTTGGAGGAAGGTGTCAGAATCTCGCCGGGGCAAATGTAGGAGAATCTGCCTACACAGAGGACTCATCCTGAGCCTTAATAGTTAGAAACTGGCTTAATGCCTGAAGCATGAAGTTCAGCTCCCCTTCCCAAATTTGTCATCACTTAGGGTACGTCTAGACTACAGGCTTTTGTCGACAGAAGTTTTGTCGACAGATACTGTCGACAAAGCTTCTGTCGACAAAGAGCGTCTAGACGACATTCAGTTCTGTCGACAAAGCAGCTTGCTTTGTCGACAAAACCCTGTAGTCTAGACACAACCCTAGATGCAATAACACCTTCTGTCAACCGAACTCTGTCGACAGAAGGCGTTATGCCTCGTAAAATGAGGTTTACCAGCGTCCACAAAACTGCTGAGTTCTGTCGACATTATGTCGACAGAACTCAGCGGTAGTGTAGATGCAGGTATAGTTTTGTCGACAAAAGTGGACTTTTGTCGACAAAACTCTGTAGTCTAGACACACCCTTACTATGACGACTCTGCATATCCCTACACTTCAGTTAGTCTATAAGGTGCCACAGGACTCCTCGCCGCTTCTGCATATCCCTGTTAGCCTCGGGAGCCCATTTCCCAGGTGCTTCGGGCTCAAGCACCCACAGAAAAAATAGGGGGTCTTCAGCCCCCATGGAGCAGGATTAATCTTTTGGGGGCCCTGCCCTTCCTTGGCCTCCCCCGCCCTCCGGAGGCCCACCCACTGCTCCCATGTCGGGAAGGGGCAGAGAGGGGCTGCCAAGCAAAACCAAAAGTCAGCGCCCTATGTTGATAGCCGTGTAAATGCGCCGTCCCTTTCTTAATCATGGTCAGCTCTAATTCTTGAGATTGGCTTAAAAATCATGAGATTTTAAAAATGAGGAGGAAACCTAGTGCTCTTCTTCGCCTTCCGTGGTCTGAGCCTTTGGCTCATACTTGAGTCAAGCTCACAAGCTTTTTCCTGAGGCTGAAACTTACTTTCTCCCCCCCATGAAACTTGAAGTGACATGTTCATAGAATCATAGAACCCTGCAAGGTCATCTAGTCCAGCCTCTTGGGCTGAGGCAGGACCAAGTAAACCCAAACTTTCCCTGGAAGATGCTTGTCCATCCAACGGTGGGGATTTTACAGTGTCTCTTAGAAGCTTATTCCAGGGCTAACCTCTCCCATAGCCAATGAATGACCATATTCACGTTTCCAGGGGATGACACTTTACAAAACACACCAGCTATTGGGAATTGGTGATAATACAGTCTGAGACTTCTCCAGAGGTTGGAGCTGCTCAGGTGTAGGTTGTTTGGGCCCATTTTGACCTGAGGCTGGATGACTCTGGGGATTGGTAACAAGATTTAATGTGGCCCAAATTTTCTAATGCTGTTTTCCGCCCTCAGAGTGCGAGAGAAGAGACCCGAGCCCAGCAGACATTCCTGCGCCTGCCTCCATGGGGTGAATTCCTGGACAACAGTCTCTTCCACGGGCTGAGCCTCCCCGGCGTAGGGCACCGCTACACTGTGCCTACAGCTGGGCTTTAAAGAGCCTGCAGACAGGTGCTGTGAGCCACGCCCACAGCCAGGACTATGGCTCATCCTTTGCTCCGTATCCAGCCCCCCCCCCCATTTCCCCAGCATGCGAAATAGTAAACACACTGGAGCAGTGCCTCATTTTCTGCGTGTGTGTTTACATCTCCTGCTTTTACACCTGATTCTCGCTGGGTTATTGACCCAGGGGGCGCTGGGTGGGTCTCTTTGAAATCCAGCCGCTGGCACACACGATTGATCTCTCGCCCTGCCGTATTAAAATGTTACAAAATAATCATCTGGATTCAAAGGATGGAGACGAGAGTCTATCCTGGTCTTCAAAGAGCTCTTAGCCACTCCAGCAGCGGACAAGGACAAGAACCAAAACGGCACAGAAACAAGACAACCCAGCCTCACTCACACCCAAATCCACACTGAGACAGTCACCTGCCGATCCACGTGTGCCACAAACTCCTGCTTGTTCCTGGCTGGGAGGGATGGTTGTGATATCGTGTTCGACCTTCTGCATGTGCAGGGCACAGCACCTCACCTGGTGACACTACAGGGCCTATCACTTCATGTAGTCGAGTATGGCTCGTGTTTGCTTTCCCCCCTCTCCATCTTCTCATTCTGGGCTGCCATGACCTTCCCTGAGAAGGGACAAACAGATTCAGAGAGAAGATGGACTGACCCTTGGATTCAGTCTCTGAGCCGAGATGGGGCTTTTAAGAGTCTCAGAGAAGTCGGGCTAACTTTTGCTCTCCTAATTTGTGTCCATTTTCTCTCTGCACTCCTGGAAGCAGAGGGGACAAAAAGCTGGCCGGAGGGCATTCCTCTGTGATTCATGGCTTGGCTGGAAAGCAACAAGTACCCCCAGAGTGCGCACGTGCGTGTGCATGCACACACACACACACCTCACAGAGCCACATGCACAGAAAGCTTCATACGCATACCTGTGTGCAAGAAGAGACACACTCAAGCATCTGCACAGCCATGTCCTGCAGAGGTGCACATGCTGTGTAAGACCAGAGATAGTCGGATTTGAGTTAGCAAATCCCAGGTTTGTTATTTCTAAGACTTGATCATCTGAACAGATTCGTAACCCCAGGTTAGAAGTTGTTGATCCCGGTTTCTCATCTTGGGGCTACACTGCATTACATGGGTCTGAGTCCAGCCACCAGTATCCCAGACTTCCTAGCATCCTCCCAAAATGTGGCCTCTCTAGGCACTGGTTTGCGGTGCAGTGTGGGAAAACTTGACTGTCCAAAGGACAAAGAAAGTTGGCCTCTGTGATTTTGGGGGGGAATAGGGCTTTCTGAGCTCATGATTGTGGGCTGGTCACCAGGGGTGTGTCTAAACTACATGGCTCCATTGATGGAGCCATGTAGATTAGGCTGATCAGCAAAGGGAAATGAAGCCGCGATTTAAATATTTGCGGCTTCATTTACATTTACATGGCTGCCGCACTGAGCCGACAAACAGCTGATCAGCTGTTTGTCGGCTCAGCGCGCTAGTCTGGACGCTCCCGCGCCGACCTGAAAGCCCTTTATCGACTTCCCCGTTATGCCTCGTAGGGTGAGGTTTACTGGGGAGGTCGATAAAGGGCTTTCATGTTGGCAGGGAAGCGTCGAGACTAGCGCGCTAAGCCGACAAACAGCTGATCAGTTGTTTGTCGGCTCAGCATGGCAGCCATGTGAATTTAAATGAAGCCACGATTATTTAAATCGCGGCTTCATTTCCCTTTGCCAAACAAACAAATCTACATGGCTCCGTCGACGGAGCCATGTAGTTTAGACGTACCCCAGGACTGCTTCAGAGCGGGGCATTGCAAGGATAGCCACCAAGTACCAGTTCCTCCCAGTACCAAGAAGAGAACCCAGGAGTCCTGACCCTCCCCCTCACTTCTAGGGCCCACCATGCCAGTCCAGTCCCTGGAGGAGTTTGCAGTTTTGGGTTCTGTTTCTGACCTGGAATGCACTTGGATTTATATCCGCCGCAAAAGGGAATCACCCAGGTCTATTCACCCCCCTTGTGACACATTTGTTCTGGGGTCAAAGCGATTTTTTTCAGTTGCACTTAAACCCCTTCCGGCAGGAAAGACGGCGCAGTGGAAAAAAAAGGCCGCTCTTCCTGCTCTTGTCCAGGCTGATCCTGCCTCATCGCTAGTGTATAAATACGGAATGGAATACAACCCACGCTGCTGTGATGTAGCTGGAGATGAGAAAACTGAGCAGCCCCATGACTCACAAGCAAGAGGAGGGGATGGGAATAGACCCTATGAAGTGTGCAGCTCACTAGGTTAACCCATAATCTAGCTTCGAGTGTCTTTCCTGTCCCTGCCCACTCGGCATGTGGTTCTCAACCTTTTTTTATTTGTGGACCCCCTAAAATGTTCAAATGGAGGTGCAGACCCCTTAAAAATGATAGACAAGGTTCAGAAAATGGCAACAAAAATGATGAGGGGTTTGGAATGGGTCCCATATAAAGAGAGATTAAAAAGGCATAGACTTTTCAGCTTAGAAAAAAGGAGACTAAGGGTACATCTACACTTGCTCCCTATCTCAAGATAGGGATGCAAATGTAGCCGACTGAAATTGCTAATGAAGTGGGGATTTAAATATCCTGCGCTTCATTAGCATAATCTCACCCGTGCACTATTCCGATCGCCAGTAAGTGTGCTCCGGGCTGCGTTAGTTCGAATCAAACCCCTTGGTTCGTACTAACGTTACTCTCCACTTCATTAGCAATTTCAGTTGGCTACATTTGCATCCTTATCTTGAGATAGGGAGCAAGTGTAGACGTACCCTAACAGAGGATATGGTAGAGATCTATAAAATCATAACTGGTTTGGAAAAAGTGAATAAAACGTATTTACTTGTTCCCATAATATAAGAACTAGAGGTCACCAAATGAAATTAACAGGCAGAAGATTTAAAACAAACAAAAGGAAGATTTTCTTCACTCAGAGCACAATCAAACTGTGGAACCTCTTGCCAGAGGATGTGGTGAAGACCAGGACTTTAACAGGGTTAAAAAAAGAGCTAGATAAATTCATGGAGGTTAGTCTGTCAATGGCTGTTAGCCAGGATGGATAGGAACGGTGTCCCTAGCCTCTCTTTGTCTGGAAATGGGTGACAGGAGAAGGATCACGTGAGGATACCTGTTGGGTTCCCTGCCTCTGGGGCATCTGGCATTGACCACTGTGGGCAGACAGGACGCTGGGCGGGATGGACCTTTGGTCTGACCCCGTCTGTCTGTTCTTATAGACGTAGTTGTCTGCAAGGTGCAAACGACTGTTCTATGGTAACAACAATCTTTTGCAGACCCATATGTGGATCCTCCCGGGTCTGCAGACCACAGGCGCTAGAGGATTCTTCCTCTCTTAACAATTCAAACAAATTTCAGTGTAGCACACAATAACATCCCAATATAAACAGAGGCCTTGGCTAATTAATATAGGGCCTAATCCTATGACATGCATCTTCTGTGTGGTTTCTGACAGCACCAGTAACGAATTAGATCTTGGGTGAGTGACATAGCCGCTCCATCGGGGCAGTGTCACCCCGAGACATGGAGCAGGCCTGCCGTTTACTCCTGAGCTTGCCAGCGTGGGACAGGGCCCTAACAAAGCCCCAAAGTTGTGAGGTGCCTTTCCTTTTGCTGTGAGAGTCAGACTTTGCGACCATGTTTTGATCCGTGACATGTTTCAGGAAAGGCCTGGGTTCCTGCCGATCCTGCTGGCGTGTCTTGGATGCTTGCCTGGGACAAAGAGCCCTGAAGATGAGTCACTAGGATGTTGTGCCTGAGGAGAAGGACCCAAGATGCACCTTTCAGACCGAGATGCAAACTCCTCTGAGCTTGAGCATGTCGTGTTGGGCTTCTGGTGCAGCCCATTAGAGAGGAAAAGCCCAATTGGGAAGTTTAGATCCAGATTTGGACTCTTCCCCCAAGCAGGAGTTTTCTGGATCTAGAGGTCAGTCTCCAGCCAATTTCTATGACAGAGGCCCTGATTCTTGGGCCCATCCTAGTGGTGTTTGGGGGCTGTCACCTTTGCAGCTCCTTGTCTCTGGGGCTGGTTCAATACCTGATGTCAAGGAGCTGCTTTATTACCAGGAACCATTCTGGCAGGTGGGAATAGCGGGAGGGTATAAATTCTCTGGCCACTCCCCCTTCCCTTGGCCCTGCCCCTCTGACAGGACCTGGGGGCGGTAGCACCAAACTAAAGATGCCCTCGGAGATGCCTTGTACACTGGGATGGTTTCTGGATAGCTGGGGAACCCCTTGGGGCTAAGGGACTTGTGTAAAGAGGCCACGACAGACGCTAGATGTAAACCTGCGGGGGCTGCTGTCAGATGTGCACTGTTCCCTCTGCCGCCAAGTGTGGGACTTGGGGCAGGGAGGCGGGGGTAGAACTGGCCCCAGTGGCAGGAGAAACACAAGAGAGAGAGTCTGAGATGGAAGGAGAGGAGGCGATGAAGAAATCAAAGGGACAAAGGACGAGTGATGGATGGAAGGAGATAGCAGCTCTCAGCTCTCCGGCGCATCTCCAATATGCAGCTGGGAACGATCTCCTATCCACTCGGCCAATCAATTAACTCAAGGCGCTTGGACTCCTTCCGATCTATTTAAAGGCTCTGTCTGACTGGCCCTGAAAGGAAGAAGCTGCTAATAATACTCCACCCCCGCTCCCCGGTTCCCTTTGTCAAACAAGAGGAGGAAATCAATAAAGCTCTCCTCTTTCGGCGTGGAGGCAGCTCCATGCCCCTCATGGGACAAGGGCTGAGAACAGCTAAGGGGGCACAACTGTGGCCAGGCTGCTGGGCAGGGGAGCAGCAGAGCAGGTGGCCAGCTGGGATGTGAGTTCAGGGTCCCACATTTTCCTGGAGGTGGGCTGTTTATCCTGGCATCCTGGGAGCTTTGCTGGCCTGGCAGCCCTGGAGACTGAAGCCTTCCTGTGAGTCTTACAGGGTATGTCTACACTACAAAGTTAATTTGAACTAATAGATGTTAGTTCGAATTAACTTTGATAGGCGCTACACTAGCAAACCACTAGTTCGAACTTAATTCGAACTAGCGGAGCGCTTAATTCGAACTAGGTAAACCTCATTCCACGAGGACTAACGTCTAGTTCGAATTAACTAGTCCGAATTAAGGGTTGTGTAGCCACTTAATTCGAACTAGTGGGAGGCTAGCCCTCCCCGGCTTTCCCTGGTGGCCACTCTGGGCACCACCAGGGAAACTCTTCTGCCCTCTCCCGGCCCCGGAGCCCTTAAAGGGGCATGGGCTGGCTACGGTGCCCGTGCCAGGTGCAAGCCTGCCAGCACCCACCCAGCAGACCCTGCACCTGGCATGGCTCGAGCCAGCCACCCGATGCCCCCTAGCCTTCCCCCTCTTCCCGGGACCAGACTGGCGGATCCCGGGAGCCTGCCCAGGTCCGCAAGAGGCGGGCGCCCGCCTGGTCTAGTGCGGACATCGTGGACCTCATCCATGACCTCCGCACTAGGCACAGGAAAGTGGCCGTCTAGGGCAGGATAGCTGCCAGCCTGGCCATCCAGGAGCAGGTTGGCATGAAAATCAAGGGGATCCACTGAGACCCCCGACCCTGAGCCCTGAGCTTAGAACGGCCGTACTGGGTCAGACCAAAGGTCCATCTAGCCCAGTAGCCTGTCTGCTGACAGCGGCCAACCCTAAGTACCCTGGAGGGGATGGACCGAAGACAGTGACCAAGGCATTTGTCTCGTGCCATCCATCTCCAGCCTTCCACAAACAGAGGCCAGGGACACCATTCCTACCCCCTGGCTAATACCACTCCATGGACCCAACCTCCATGACTTTATCTCACTTCTCTTTAAACTCTGTTATAGCTCTAGCCTTCACAGCCTCCTGCAGCAAGGAGTTCCACAGGTTGACTATTTGCTTTGTGAAGAAGAACTTTCTGTTATTAGTTTGAAGCCTGCTACCCATTCATTTCATTTGGTGTCCTTTAGTCCTTCTATTATGGGAACTAATGAAGAACTTTTCTTTATGCAGCCTCTCCACACCACTCATGCTTTTATAGACCTCTATCATATCCTCCCTCAGTCTCCTCTTTTCTAAGCTGAGAAGTCCCAGTCTCTTTAGCCTCTCTTCATATGGGACCTGTTCCCAACCCCTGATCATTTTAGTTCCCCTCCCCTCTCCCACCCTCTGTCTTCCCCTCTCCCACCTCCTTTTCCCAGTCTCCCCGAGTTTTGTTCAATAAAGAGAGTTTCTATTTTTGAACACGTGTCCTTTATTTTGTACATCAGGAAGGGGGGCTAGGGAGGGGTAAGTGGAAGGAGGTGAGGGAGGAATGGGGTATGAGCCCCCAATGGGGAGGACTGGGGTGGCTCTGTGGGTTCTTCGGGGTGGAAGCTCTCCTGCAGCCCCCCGATTGGCCCCCCCTCCAGATGGCAGCCTGCGGCAAGTGCAGCCGAGCTGATGGCCAAGTGCTGTGATGTGCCGAGTGTGGGCACTCAGGGCAATCCAAGCCAGGACTGCTTTGCAAGCGGGGAACCCCTGAGAACTGTCTGTCCGGGGTGGGGGTCGGGTCCCTTTAAGCACAGCCCTCGGCTAGCCTGAGGCAGCAGCTCCACACTCTAAGTCCTAATCTGATGCCCTGCCGGCACTGGTTCCGGACATCCTTAACCTCAGTTCAGGGTCCACTCAGTGTGGACATGCTGGTTCGAATTAGCAAAACGCTAATTCGAACTAGTTTTTAAGTCTGGATGCGCTAATTCGAATTAGCTTAGTTCGAATTAGTGCTGTAGTGTAGACATACCCACAGAGGGGCAGGCTACCTCAAACCGACCCTGGAGAGCCCCCCATGTAGGGGGCAGAGCAGAGTGGATGCCTTCCAGCCGCAGCTGGCCATTGAGGGTACGTCTATACACTCATGCGTCGCTCAAAATAAACTGGCAATTGGAGCTACACAAACTGCATAGCTTATTTTGAAACAGAGCGCTATTCCAGCATCGTCCTCATTCCCTCGTGCAGCAAGGTTTACAGGAAGCCGGAATAAGCTGCCCATTATTTCGAAATAACGGGTTTGCTGTTAAGACGCGCACAACACTATTTCGGGATAATGGACGTTATCCTGAAATAGCACCACTGGGTAGACGTACCCTGACTGAATAGCCAGTTCCTGCCAGGTGCATGGGTGTTCCAGAGGCAACGTGGTCTGGTGAGGACAGCAGCTGTTCTTACCCCATGGCCAGAATCACTGCTGCATAGGGCTCCTGAAAATTCGGGGCCCCACTGGGTCTTACTGTCCACCCATCCTGCCTCTTCCAAGCCCTGTTCCGTGGCTCTGCTTCCTCCGAGAGGATGCTAACTTAAAAGTGACCATGCCCGCCGGAGCTATCAGCAGCCCCTGACCCTGAGAAAGAGCCATTCAAGAGGGAATGAAGCCTTTTCAAGGGCATTTGCCAACCCCAGCTCTCTGCTGTCCGTTTCTGAATGCACTGGGTTAGTCGACAGGACCTGAGTTTAAAACTATTTCCTTCGTGTGTTGCTGAGGATTGTAAAATCGTTTGTCTAAAAGATCGCACCCCCTCCAGGTGCCATCGGGCACAGGGCATTTAACAGTCCTGCACAGAGCCCCTTACATCCTATCGACGGCCCTGGGAGAAAAAATCTGGGGGCACAAATTCTAATCCCAGCTCCGCTGCCAAGTTGCTAGGTGATGCAGGCCAAGCCGCTTCTCCCTCGTCTTGTCTGTCCCTCCTGTGCCCGCAGGTCTGGGTGCAGCAGGGCTCAGGCGTGGGCTGCTACTGCCGCATGATTGTTGAGATGTGGCAGCTGGGCCTGGCCTGAGACCCCTCACTGGCTGGAGAGTGGCCAGCTAAGGAGGTTAGATAACTCCCAATGTGGCCTTGGAAATCAGCGACTCTCGGGCCTTTTCTTCACCCCTTGAGTTGCTGGAGCAGGGCTGTGGGGTGAAGGGAGGTGTAGCAGCAGGGACTGGGGACAAAGTGGGGATTAGGGTTGCCAGGTGTCCGGTATTGAACTGGACAGTTTGGTATTTTTGCCTCCTGTCTGGTAAAAAAAATCAGAAAATACTGGACACCTAAAATGTCCCGAACTTTCTGATTTTTTCCCGGTCAGGAGGCAAAAATCCCAGGCTTTCTGGCTCAATACGGAGGCAGCCTGGCAACCTTAGTGCTTATCGGGTTCCCCGCGCAGGGAGGCAAGATGGCAGGTGGCCGCTGGCAGCCTGTTAGGGCCAAAAAATCTCACCAAGCGTTTCTAAAAAACCGTGCTCTTTTTTTTTTTCTGCTTAACAACTCTTGGGGTCCTTTTTTTTTTTTTTTGGTTCGGTATTTTTTCTGAAACTATCTGGCAACCCTAGCAGGGATGCCAGTGTGGATGCCAAGCCACAGGGGATGCTGAATATCAAGAGCAATATGGTGGAGAAAAGGGGTGGGTTCAGAGGAACCCTGCAGTAATGCTTGGTGTGCTGCATGCTGGAAACTCACTTCCGATCTCTGGGGTTGCCTGCGAGGGTCACATTTAGAGTTGCCAAAAATACCGACCCCCTCCCAAAAAAAACCACTGGGGAAAAATAATAAAACAGCATTAAAACAGCATGGCCCCTTTTAAGAAAAGTCTTTAGGCTTTTTGCCGGCAGCCATCTTGTTTTCATGATCGGAGCCAGAAGGCAGCATCCCTGAGAAACCAGGTAAGCGGGAACAGAGGAAGATCCGGGGGCAGGATCCGGGGGTGGAGGCTGGGCCTGGTTGCTGAGTGTGTGTAGGGTTGCCAGATGTCTGGTATTTTCGCCTCCTGGCAGGGAAAAAAAAAATCAGAAAATACTTGACATTTTAAGTGTCCAGTATTTTCTGAAATTTTTTACTGGACAGGGGGCGAAAATACCAGACTGTCCAGGTCAATACCAGACACCTGGCAACCCTAGTCACATTCCTGGATTCCAAGGCCCAGAGGGACCATTTGTGATCATCTGGCCTGACCTCCTGCATAGCACAGGCCAGAGACGTGCCCCACTGTAATCCCTAGAGCAGAGTTTTTTGGGGGAAAAATTAATCTCCATTTTAAAATAGCCAGTGATGGATTCTCCACCACACCCCTGGTAAATTGTTCTAGTGCTTAATTACTCTGTTACAAATGTGCACCTTTTCTCTACTCTGATGTATCCAGCTTATGCCAGGCCCCTATGAACCCAGCTCGGGGCTAGGGAGGAATGTATTGTTCCCACACACACTTAGCTGGAAATCAGCCCTCAAAACAGGCTCTGATGAGCCTTCTCTCCCTTAGGGCATGTCTACACTACAGAATTTTGTCGTGAAAATGACCATTTTTCTGACAAAACTTGAGGAATGTCCGCATTGCAATTGCATTTTTCTGCAAGGAAATCGAAAGAACAGAGGGGTTTTTCTGGCATTGGTAATCCTCATTCTACAAGGAAGAAGCCTTTTTGTGAAAGAGGGAGTTCTTTCAGAAGAAGAGGAATGAGGAAAAAGCACAGGTGCTCTAATGGCCACTCCGTCCATAGCAATCACAGCTTACATGCGAGAGAGCATCCATTCAGTGTGGACGCTCTCTTTCGGAAAAGCAGATCGCTTTTTCAGTGCACTTTGGCAGTGTGTGGACACTCCCTTCCAGAAGAAGATTTTTCGGAAGATCTCTTCCAAAAAAAGCTTCTTCCAAAAGAAGCCTGCAGTCTAGATGGAGTTTTATATCTGAGTTGGTTTACAAGGGGAAGGACAATGCTGGTTTGCCCTTTGGATCTGAATTTTTTTGGCATGGGAGATAAGGTTCAGGGATTACTCCCTAATTAAAATCTTCAGCCTTTGAGAAGAAAGAGAAGGGAGAAATTAGTGAGGTTCTGGGAGGTGTAGATTTAAATCCTGGTTTTAGTGCATCAGTGTAATGAGTCTGGTGGCCCGTGCACAAAGCATGATTAGCGCCGGAAGGGTGCAGCTCCCCCTCCTACCTACACATGCACACAGAGAGGAGAAGTGGAGCAATCTGCACCCAGGACTGGCAGCATGATGCTCTTGAGTTCTAACCCCAGCGCTAACACAGGTTTCTTCTTTGCTTTTACGCAAGCCACTCAAGGCCCCTACCTCAGTTTCCCCATCTGTGAGATGGCGGGAATGCTACTCCTGGTGGTGCCACAAGAGTTAGTTCTCATGGCATAAACTCTAGAACTCCTCCCTCACTCGCAATGTTTGGAAGCAAGGATGTGAGTGAGGCTCCATGCGAGGAAAACATCTGAAGACCTGAGCCAAACCCATCGCTGGCACATGCAGGTGCAGCTCTGAGTGGAGTTGGGGCCTGGTTACAAAGCTCTTGACTCGTAGCAAGTTTGGGAGCTGCCCGGCAAAGTGAAGTGCTCCAGAGAGAGGGGTGTGGGATCAGCTTGGTAGCTCGTTTTTTAGAGGACTCTGTGTGTCATTTGTCCATCTGACATGAGGGCTGAGTAAGTGCCACTGTGATGGAAAAGATAGAAAAGCTCCTCTGTCATCAATGTTGCCTCCAATTTTTCCATCCATGCGTGGGATAATTTTTGTTCTGTGCACCGAGGCATGTGCAGATGTGGACCACCAGTAGAAACTGGTTGCCGGCTGTGGATTTCTGCTAATCAGCTGGGTGGCACCTGAATCGCTCCTGGGTGGCTGCCCAAGCGCTCTGCTTACAGGAATCACTGATCAACCCCCTATGTCAGGGATTTCTGGAGAAGCTGAAATTTGGGGGACACAGTGGGCTTGTTAACAGCAACACTGCAACACTGAGGGTAGGGACGAAGAGGGGAAATCAGATCTAGCTGAAACTGCTGAGGGAACTTCGATAGGTGGGTGATAAGGAGCCAGGTGGGAATCTTGCAAGGATGCCCAGTTCTTATGCAAAGTGCAAACTGGAACATGAATCACTGCAGCTAGTCAGGCCCTGGGGTTTATGAGGCGCCCTAAAGGCAGCACAGTGGTGCAACCTCCCTAGCTCCGTGCTGGGATGCTAACTCAGAGATATGGGTAGGGTTCCCAGGTGTCTGGTTTTTGCCCGGACTGTCCGTTATTTGGGTCCCCCGTCCGGTAAAAAAAAACAGAAAGTATCGGACGGAAGCCTGGCGAGGACAATTTTCCCCTACTGCATCTGACAGGGGCGGGGGAGTGAGGAGTGCAGGGCCATTTAAAGGTGCAGTGCCCCCCTTTTTTTTTTTGCTCAACAACTTTGGTCTCCCCCCCTTTTTTTTTCTCGATAGAATTTTTCCCGGTGTTTTTTTGGGGGGGGAGAGAGGGAGTGTTCGGTATGTTTTGTTAAACCATCTGGCAACCCTAGGTATGCACACTGATTCTGCGCCTGGGACTCAAGCACCACCTGAAGAAAACAGGGAGGGGGCTCAGCACTCAGAGGCAGATGACTTTTTTGAGGGCCTCCAGCAGGTGAGGGGATGGCAGGGGGCGAGCACCCGCCAGCAAAGCCACAGGCCAGCTCAGAAGCAATAGTCACATTGCCAGTGGCACCTCAGGCAGCACCCAGGCGACCTTCCCCAGCCTCCCTTTAAAGCAACAAACCCACTCAAGACTGTGGTGCCCACACGACCTAGCGGGGGCCCGGCCTGCGGGGCGACAGCAGCAGAGAGACGAGGGGACGCTGGACAGAGGGTCACTCAGTCACCTCGCTCAGCAGATGCCCCAGTGTGGGAGCCGTGGGAGGGTGTGAGCCTACTGGGTCTCTTTCCTCTGGCCTACTGGGTCTCTTTCTCCCTGCGGTTGAGTGAGCTTCAGCAAGTCACTGCCCCTTTGCCTGGCTTGGAAACCCTCAGGGCACCGTGGGGGGCAGGGTCTCCAGGTGCTGCTGGAGAGTCTGGCTTGGCCTTCTCGGCGAGTTGGTCCTGGACACGGAGGGGTTCTTACGCTCAGCAATGAACAGTTCATGGGCTCAGGGGAGTGCCCTGGGGCCTGTGGGTGGCCCAGTTCTGAGGCAGGCTGAAGGCCCCGGGACACTCCTGCAGGTATGGGAGGTGGCCGACTTGAACCCTGTGTGTTGTCCCCTTGTGATGCCTGAGAGGCTGGCCTGACCCTGTTGGGGTAAGGACCCGGTCATCCTGGAAAGGTCTCCTTATGCAGGGGGCTGGCACGCGAGGGGGCCTGGCTCCAGGCACTGGAGGGCCCTGGGACTCTGCTGCTGGCCTGCAAACCCTCAGGGTCTAGGAGGTTCGGAAAGGCCTTGCCTGCAACATGGGGAAGGCCTGTTCAGAGGTTGGGGCACTTGTCTCTCATGAGGAAGACCTGGGATCACACTCCTGGCTCTGCCATAGGCCTCCTGGAGGGGCTGGGCATAATCATGCCCCTGGTGCTTTATGGGATGGCCCAAACCAGCTCCCCGCTGATGGAGGCTGGACCAATGAATCATAGAATCATAGAACCGTAGAGCTGGAAGAGACCTCAGAAGGTCAAGTCCAGCCCCCTGCTCTAGGCAGGACCAATCCCAACTAAATCAACCCGGCCAGGGCTTTGTCAAGCCGAGACTTAAACACCTCTAGGGATGGAGATTCCACCCCCTCCCTAGGGAACCCATCCCAGTGCTTCACCACCCTCCTAGGGAAATAGTTTTTCCTAATATCCAACCTGGACCTCTCCCCCCACAACTTGAGACCATTGCTCCTTGTTCTGCATCTGTCACTACTGAGAACAGCCTCTCTCTATCCTATTTGGAACCTCCCTTCAGGAAGTTGCAGGCTGCTCTCAAATCCCCCCTCACTCTTCTCTTCTGCAGACTAAACAGACCCAAGTCCCTCAGCCTCTCCTCCCAGGTCATGTGCTCCAGACCCCTCATCATTTTGGTTGCCCTCCGCTGGACCCTCTCCAGTGCGTCCACATCCTTTTTGTAGTGGGGGGCCCAGAACTGGACACAATACTCCAGATGCGGCCTCACCAGAGCCGAATAAAGGGGAACAATGACATCTCTGGATCTGCTGGCAATGCTCCTCTTAATGCAACCTAATATGCCATTAGCCTTCTTGGCTACAAGGGCCCCCTGTTGACTCATATCCAGCTTCTCATCCACTGTAACCCCCAGGTCCTTTTCTGCAGAACTACTACTTAACCGATTGGTCCCCAGCTTGTAACTATGCTTGGGATTCTTCCGTCCCAAGTGCAGGACTCTACACTTGTCCATCAGATTTCTTGTGGCCCAATCCTCCAATTTGTCTAAGTCATTCTGGACCCTATCTCTGCCCTTAAGCGTATCTACCTCTCCCCCATCCCAGTGGCTCGGAACACGCGTGGAACACACCGTGGGTGCATCATGGTGCTCCCAAATAATGAAGGCCTGCTTTGATAATCACAGGGCCCCCAGCTAGATCTCTGACTATGAGCGGAGCGAGTTTTGGCTTGTGCGCCGATGGTCATTTGGATGTGTGCCTCTGTGTCACCCAATTTTTTAACACGCACTTTGCCAGCTGCCGGAGTAGACCCCACCCCCCTACCCATGCGGCATGTCCCATTCCCAGCCACGGCCACCAGAACATGCCCCTCCTCCTGCCACGTGGCAGCCCAAGCCACTAGATCAGGACTGCCCCCCTGCCACGTGGCCTTGGCATGTCCCGGCCCCCCACACCAGTGGCTCCCTCACCATGCCGTCTCAGCCAGCCCGGCCCACCGGAGCAGCTGCCTGCCGTCCGAGTGCTGCTGCGGCTGCTCTCCAGAGGAGGTGGGTGGGGAAGAATTTTTGGTGTGCGGCTGTGCGAGCCCACCCCTTAGTGGGAACTCTGCCCCCAGTCCTGTCTTGGGTACAGGCCTGGAAGAGCGGCGGGGTTCCCCACAGCCCGGTGACCACGGCCTCTCCGGTGCCCCTTCTCCTTTCCGTGGCAGATCAAACGGCCTGTTTCTGGCGCACAGCTGGGTAGGCGCTTCTGCTGCCATTGAGCTGACCTTGGGGGTGTACGCGGGAATGGATCAGCGGGGGGAGGAAAAGCAAGGAGGAGGCAGATAAGGGGAGGTGGGGGGGGGCTGATAGCCATCAGGAGTGCCCTGTAAGTGCTCTTCTCCTGAGACCTGAGAGGAATATAGATTGGGGCGGCTGGTGCTGCAGACAAGGGGAGGAAGAGGAGGATGAGGCCAGAGGAGGGTGTGCACCCCGGGTCAGGGCCATGCCTATCGATTGCCCTAAAGGTCTGATCTTCCCAAGAACCAGCTCACTCAGTGCTTCTCTCCTCCCTGCCTCTTGCAGGGGCTAGGAACCCGCTCGGAGCATTTGGGCCAGAAAAGGAACCGTCCCCCGCGGACTCCAGCCCAGCTCACTAGAGTCAGCAAGGGCTAAATCAGGGGTTCAGGGCCTGCTCCCCCTCTCCGCAATGCCAACAGAGCCCCCCGGATTGACACCAGTGTCACTGAGAGGGGAATGAGACCCCATTAGGTGCCCTGGTGGAAGAGAGCCACACGGGGAAAGGTCTCCTCCCTAAACCTCGCTCCCCCGCCCTGTCCCACTAGTGGCCCCGACCCCGCTGTGCAGCTTCCCCAATGGAGAGCAGAACAGCTCATCTGCAGAGACGGGTGCTGTTGGGGACGCACATTAGCAGCTAATGCAGCTGGGAAGCCGGCGAGCTCTCTCCACACTGACCCTTTCAGCTCTGGGGTGACGCCTTCATGCATTGAGCGAGAGAGGCACTTTTTTATTTCCCGTGATCCCATCCCCCTGCCTCATTTCATGTTTTTTTTTTTAAATACAGGGAGTCCACTTGAGCCAGGCATGCCAATAGCCAGCCCACTCCTTCCACCTGTCTGCCTCCCGCACTGGTGCACGTGTTTGCTGTCCAGACACAGGCCCTGGCTTGACTCCGGCCTCATTAAGCTTGTTCGGTTGTCTCTTCACACATCAGCTCTTCTGCATCAGCCTGGCTACTTTCCTCCGTACTCTTCTGAACTGTCTGTCGCCGGGGTCCTCGTGCATTATGGTTATTCTTCCTGTAGTCTTGGACCGGAACCCCTCTGTAGCAGATGCTGTCACACACAGATCACAAAGTGGATCATTAACAATGCTCCCCCCTCCCTTGGGGAGGAGACGTGATTTTTGAACACACCTAAATGGCCGAGGGACACAAATCCCACTGAAAGCCAGCAACTCCGGCGGTGCCCCTACTGACTTGCCCGTACAGCGAAGTTGCGCCCCTTTAACTGTACTGGGGTGGTGAAAGCTCTGGGACCGTGGTGTCCCACCGGTTCTGAAGCAGTAGCTGTTCTAGCGAACTAGCCCCGTTATTCTGAAGATATAAATAATTTTGTGAGCCAACTCGCCACGCTCAACCGGCCAAAGCGCCACCTGTGGCTCTATGGTTCTATGGCCAGCGTGGACGCCCCCACGGCTCTATGGCTTCCGCTAGCGTGGACACAGTCACGCCAGATTAAAGGGCCAGTACAGCTGTGCCCCATGGGGAAGGCGAATGTACCATACGCGTCTAAGGCACCTTCATACCAGTAAGCCTGCAGCCGCGCTGGGGGTCACCCTGCCTGGACCGTCACTAAACGTTACTCGCTGGCATAGCTATACCGGTACAACCCCTGAGGGCAGCCCAGGCCGGATAGCCCAGGCCTTCCTTCCCTAGGTTCCTAGACTCAGTTCTGTAGATTAAGGCCAAACGAGGGGATCATTTAGTCTGACCCGGGACCTCCCAAGCCAGTAACAGCCGCGCTGGACTTTGAAGAATGGGGAGCGTTGTTCTAGCACAGCTGGGTGAGGCCAGGGCAGCGCATGGCTGATTGGCTCTTTCCCCTCTGAGGAGCGTCTGCCGCTGCTGTAAGTAATGCTGGGAAAGGCGAGAGGAGGCCAGTGCAAGCTGCAGGCAAGGGGGACATGCCCGGGTCTGCACACACCTGGGCGAGCGCCCCCGGAACACCAGGCCTGTGTTGGTGTAACTCACACAGCTGCTGGGGGCGGTGTGTTGTCCCATGGAGAGCCCCTCACAGAGTGGGAGCAGGAGTTTGCTCTACAGCCTGCACGAGCCAGCTGGCTTTTAGCTCAAGCAGTAGCGGCTCAGGCACGGAGGTCCCAGGGTCGGTTCCGCCTGTTGCCGTAACATTGGCATCGGCGGTGCATCTTCCGAAGTAGGGTTCCTGGGGTGAAGAGAAGGGTGGAAGTCAGTCAGCCCTTAGACTAGCTGCTGTCATTTGGAGCGCATCAAATCGACTCCCTGCCCTGACCTTGCTTATCATCCACTCCTTCCTCCTTTTCCTCTCCCCCCCCTTTTCCTTCCCCTCTCTCCTCCGTCCCCTCCTGAATGCGCCTCTCTCCATCTTCCTTCATCCTCTCATTAGCTGCATCACAGAAAGTGTTTTGAAACCGTTGGAGTGGGGTCTTTCTCGAACTCCCCCTCCCCCAGCCCAAGCCACTTTTCCCGTCAGGCTCATTAGGGCTCTGAGTACCAATCAGCCAGGCCGAGATGAAAGGCGGCAGGGGATACATTACAACACCTTGGAAAGGGATAAAAGGGCCTCTTTAGCGCTAACAAACCTCTCGAAAGCGAGATGCATATGGCCATGAGCCGGGCACTCGCTCCCTTTAATCTTCCTTTCCCCCTGTCGGGCTGTTTGTCTCCTGCCCCCCCACCTCCGGCCGGACGCAGAGGGCTTTGGAAGAAGGACTCACTTCGGATATTGTCTAATAGCCAGCGCCAGCTATAAGAGACCAGCTTAGTCAGACCCCCCCGCCCAGCAACATGTTTCTCCCCTATGGCTTTGTCTACATCCTGAAAAGACACAGAGTTTAGCTACCTTGGGGCAGATGGAGCCTTTGTCTTAGGGTTGGCTCCATCTGCCCCACTGTAGCTGGTGGAGCCAGAGGTAGGTAAAATCTACACTTAAGAAAAAGTTCAAGGATTGCGAGTATTGTGTCCAATTGTGTCCCGCACCCCATTGCAGAAAGGATGTGGATGCACTGGAGAGAGTCCAACAAAAATGATTCGGGGGCTGGAGCACATGACCTGTGAGAAGAGGCTGAGGGATTTGGGTTTATTTAGTCTGCAGAAGCGAAGAGTGAGGAAGGATTTGGTAGCAGCCTTCAACTACCTGCAGGGGGGCTCCAAAGAGGCTGGAGAGAGGCTGTTCTCAGTGGTGGCACATGGCAGAACAAGGAGCAATGGGCTCAAGTTGCAGCGAAGGATGTCAAGATTGGATATTAGGAAAAACTAAGTACCTAGAAGGGTGGGGAAGCGCTGGAATTCCCTGGAGGTGGGGAGCGGGAGGGGGGAATCTCCATCTCTAGAAGCCTCCTGCTACGGGACAAGCCCAAGAAAGAAACCAACAGAACACCACTGGCCATCACCTACAGTCCCCAGCTAAAACCTCTCCAACGCATCATTAGTGATCTACAGCCCATCCTGGACAATGATCCCTCGCTTTCACAGGCCTTGGGAGGTAGGCCGGTCCTTGCCCACAGACAACCCGCCAACCTGAAGCATATTCTCACCAGCAACTACACACCGCACCATAATAACTCGAACTCAGGAACCAATCCTTGCAACAAACCTCGGTGCCAACTCTGCCCACATATTTACACCAGCAACACCATCACAGGACCTAACCGGATCAGCCATACTGTCACTGGTACGTTCTCCTGCACATCCACCAACGTAATATAGGCCATCATGTGCCAACAATGCCCCACTGCTATATACATCGGCCAAACTGGACAGTCCCTACGTAAAAGAATCAATGGACACAAATCTGATATTAGGAATGGCAACATACAAAAACCTGTAGGGGAACACTTCAATCTTCTTGGACACACAATTGCAGATCTAAAAGTAGCCATCCTGCAGCAAAAAAACTTCAGGACCAGACTTCAAAGAGAAACTGCTGAGCTACAGTTCATCTTTAAGTTTGACACAATCAACTCTGGATTAAACAAAGACTGTCAATGGCTCGCTAACTACAAAAGCAGCTTCTGCTCTCTTGGAATTCACACCTCCAGGTCAGCTACTAGAAGTGGGCCTCATCCTCCTTGATTGGATCCACCTCATCATCTCCAGCCTGATCCTGGCCTGCATATTTATACCTGCCTCTGGAATTTTCCACTACATGCATCTGACGAAGTGGGTCTTTGCCCACGAAAGCTTATGCTCCTACACTTCAGTTAGTCTATAAGGTGCCACAGGACTCCTCGCTGCTTTTGCAGATTCAGACTAACACGGCTACCCCTCTGATACTTGACTCCATCTCTAGAGGTTTTTAAGTCCTGGCTTGACAAAGCTCTGGCTGGGACGATTGAGTTGGGCTTGGTCCTGCTTTGGGCAGGGGGTTGGACTCAGTGACTTCTGAGGTTTCTTCCTGCCCTGGGATTCTAGGATTCTATGATCTAGCTAAAGCCAAAGAGCGTTTCTTAGGGCAGCTATTCTGGGAATGCTCTTATGGAATAGCGTATTCTGCATTTGTTATTCTGGTCAATGTCTCCAGGGCAGCAAGTCCAACTCACCCTTCTCACCATGCAAGGGAAGCAAGAAGAATGAGAAACTCTCACTAAGGCTTTGTCTACATACCACATGTCTAAACCAGTTACATTTAAATGCGAGATAGTGTCCATTCAGTGTGGACACTATCGTTTGAAAAAGCAGATCGCTTTTTTGATGCGCTTTTTCTGTATAGACGCTCTCTTTCGGAAGAAGTTTTTTTGGAAGATCTTTTCCGGAAAAGCTTCTTCCGAAAGAAGTCTGAACATAAGAACATAAGAACATAAGAACGGCCGTACTGGGTCAGACCAAAGGTCCATCTAGCCCAGTATCCTGTCTGCCGACAGTGGCCGGCACCAGGTGCCCCAGAGAGGGTGGACTGAAGACAATGATCAAGCGATTTGTCTCCTGCCATCCCTCTCCAGCCTCTGACAAACAGAGGCCAAGGACACCATTTTATCCCCTGGCTAATAGCCTTTTATGGACCTAACCTCCATGAAATTATCTAGCTTCTCTTTAAACTCTGTTATAGTCCTAGCCTTCACAGCCTCCTCTGGCAAGGAGTTCCACAGGTTGACTACATGCTGTGTGAAGAAGAACTTTCTTTTATTAGTTTTAAACCTGCTACCCATTAATTTCATTTGGTGTCCTCTAGTTCTTCTATTTAGGGAACTAAGAAATAACTTTTCTTTATCAGCCCACTCCACTCCACTCATGATTTTATAGACCTCTATCATATCCCTCCTCAGTCTCCTCTTTTCTAAACTGAAAAGTCCCAGTCGCTTTAACCTCTCCTCATATGGGACCCATTCCAAACCCCTAATCATTTTAGTTGCCCTTTTCTGAACCCTTTCCAAGGCCAAAATATCTTTTTTGAGGTGAAAAAAAGTCTGCAGAGTAGACATAGCCTAAGTCTTAGACAAGAGATAGCTGATGTTTTCAGGCAATGAAGAGGCTTTAGAATTGGTAACAAACATAAACCCAGTGTAGGGGAACATTTTAACCTGCCTGGTCACTCAATCATGGATTTAAAAGTAGTCACTCTTCTACAAAGGCATATAGCTAACCAGTTAAAGAGAGAGACAGCAGAACTGGAATTCATCTATAAATTTGATGCTGTTACTCTGGGCTTGACATTAACTGGTTGGTGCATTACAAAGCCAATTTCTCCTGTCTTTAACATCTTCTTTTTCGCATTAAAAGCTATGAATGGGACACAACCAGCCCACCTAAGTAGCCTCATTAACATGTGTCTTACAATTGACAGGTAAATGTTTTTGCTCATATATATATGTCTTGGTTTCTGTTATTTCCACTCCAACTCGTCCGATGAAGTGGCTTTTACCCATGAAAGCTCATGATTCTATATTTTTTGTCTCTAAGACTACGTCTACACTACCAGGTTATTTCAAAATAATAACTCCCGAAATAACTATTTTAAAATGTGGGCACATCTACACTGCAGGGCAAAAGTCGAATTAAGATACACAACTTCAGCTACGTCGAAATAGCTTAATTCGGCTTTTGGAGATGTCTACACAACAGGAAGTTGAAGGAACAACACTTTTCCTTTAACTTCCCTTACTCCCTCTAAAATGAGGGTTAGGAGTAAGAAGTCCTCCAGCTCGACATTATTTTGAAATAACGGCTTGCAGTGTAGACGCACACTTTGTTATTTTGGGACAATGTTCGTTTATCCGAAATAATGCTGCTGTGTAGACATACCCTTAGGCTACGTGTACACAGCTTCCTTCTTTCACAAAAGCCTATGCAAATGAAGCATGGATTCGCATATTGTCACACTTCATTTGCATAATTAATTAGGAGCCATTTTTGTGTAAAAGGTTTTTGCGCAAAAAGGTGCTGTCTACCAGAGGAAGAATGCCTCTTGCACAAGAGTGGGGTTTTGCACAAAAAGGTGCTGTGCAGACGGTGCCTTTTTGCGCAAAAACGGTTCCTAATTAATTTTGCAAATGAAGCACGGCAATATGCTAATCCGTGCTTCATTTGCATAGGCTTTTGCGGAAGAAGGAAGCTGTGTAGACGTAGCCATAGTCTATTCCTTTTCACAAGCAGGAGTCATTGTTTTTAAAGTTACCGACTAACATGGTGGCCCCGCTGAGACTTAGGAAACAGTGAGTCAACACTGGTCAGCATGATAGGCAGTGGTCGTCTCAGCCTAGCAGCTCTGACCCATGGTCAAGCGTTTTTACAGACGTTACGCCACAGAACAGTGTTTCGAAGGACTCTGCCGTGACAAAGGCATGTGCATGTTTGTGGGGGTATTTTCCAACCACTAGCGGCATGCCTGGTCATACATAGAGCATGGATCAATTACCCTATTGGGCGTTAGGATTCTACATGTAATCGCATGTGGTTTTTATGTACCAGTGGATTTTCTTTCTGGACTTGTCCACAGGGCAGTGCATAATAAAGTGTAACAGATACTGCATGAGACAAGAGGTGCAGTATCAGTGGAGCTACTGGCCCTGGTCCTACAAGTTGTTCTGTCTGGGAGAATCCCTGATATGAAGGGGGTTCTGCATGGCCACCGGGGTCCTGAATGGTATTGCTTTACTCACGATCTGTCTCTGCTTCCCACTGCCATAGCATCCGAGTGCCTGAGCCAAAGCCCAGTGAAGTCAACGGGAATCTTCTCATTAACTTTAAGGGTCGGTCTACAATGCCGCTGGGAATGAGCCCCCTAGCCCAGGTCCACAGGCTCGTGCTAGTGAACGCAGAGGTGTAGTGGTTGCTTTGATGTTGAGGGTCAGATTCTTAATCCTTCTTACCCGCCCCCGCCCGCCCACCCTCCTTCACCCAGCCTTGAGATCCAAAGCGCCAATCCACAGCCCAATCCACAGCCACTGGTGGTGCAAGTCCTGCTAGCGTACGACTCAGAACCTGGGCTGGGCGGCTCCCTCCCAGATGCCATGTAGATGAGTCCCAGTGGGCTATGGCCTAGGCCCCAGCTGATGCCGGCAGAATGACTTGCGTGAGCGAGGATTGGGCCCTAAGTTATGTTGTGCTGTGCAATGGATTTTTAAATGTGGAATTTGTTCAGATTTGTGCTTTAAAGAAATCTATTCCGCATTAAATATTTACAGAAAATCAGCAGCTGTGTAAATAATAGAGCGAGCCAATATTTAGAGTGGGGGCGAGTTTTCAATATATTTGAAATTTTTATGATATTGTTATTATTATTTATGGCCTATTTTATTTGTCAGTGTCTTTTATCACTGTCCACATGGATCTTGGTAGTTTACAGCCAGGCAAACCCCTGACTGCCCTGGGGTAACCATTCCTATTTATAATTGGCATTAAAGGAGCACCCATCCATACTGCACTGAGCTCAGGACTTTATTGTGCTGGGTGCTGTTCACACACACACATAGGAGGAGACAGTTTCTGCCCTGATGACCTTACAATCCAAACAGGCAAGGAGCCAGAGAGGAAACAGAGAGGAAGTGAAGTCACACAGCAGGTGAGTGGCAAAACCAGGAACAGAACCTGCATCTCCTGCCTCCATACTAAGTTGCCCACAGAGATGATGGGGTGAGACCATCTGCATTATGCGTGGTCAGATGTGTCAGCAGGCTCAGATCGCATGGCGTACCACAGGGCCCTCTCCCTCATGTTGCTGACTGGGGAGTACCCAGACCTGCAGACACACTGCTCATGGGACTAACTTGATGCACTAGAGAAGCATAAGTGGGACGACTCCAGTGAGTAAAGTTACTCATGAGAGTAAGTTGTTGTTGGCCTGGGACTTTACGCAAGACACCTCTATGCTGCTGGCACACCGGGTGCCAGGGCAGGTCACCACTAAAGACCAACAAATAGAGAGCTGGACTCAGTCACCACGTCCCGTGTTAGTATGCGAGAAGGTGTTAGGATGGTGGGAGTGTGTTTACACTTTACGGAGGGCTGGTGAGTGGTTGCTGGGGTTAATCTCATGTATCACATCTACACCCGACATTGTAAAGGCAACAGTTCAGTGTCTGCATTGTGAGCCTCTGTAACTATGTAAAAACAATGAGAAGTCTTGTGGCACCTTATAGAGTAAGGGTATGTGTACACTACCCCCCTAGTTCGAACTAGCGGGGTAATGTATGCATACCGAATTTGCTAATGAAGCCCGGGATTTGAATTTCCCGGGCTTCATTAGCATAAAGCCGGCGCCGCCATTTTTAAAAGCCGGCTAGTGCGAACCCCGTGCCGCGCGGCTACACGCGGCACGGGCTAGATAGTTCGAACTACGTAGCCATTCCGAACTATCTGTACTCCTCGTTCCACTTGCAGATTCAGACTAACACAGCTACCCCTCTGATACTTGTAACTGTGTAAAACTCCAGACAGGGGAGAGACGTTAACTAGCAAGAAATGTTGGTCTCCATCAAAAGATGCTATGTCCTGTGGGACCCAGAAAGCCCATTGACACCAGATGGACTAAGTAGAACATTAAAGAGGACAAAATACTTAGTGTTCATTCTCTCCTGCCCACGAAAATGTATCTTGCAAGTGAAATCCTCCCATCAGCTGATTTTGCAGCTTAGAGCGTATGTAGGGAAGTGAGTAAAAACCCTTAATATCTAGGAACTGTATCTCTATGGTGCTTGGACTCTGAGGAACAAGGTTTCCTAGGAACAGAATCTTAGAATACTAGGACTGGAAGGAACCTTGAGAAGTCATCAAGTCCGGTCCCCTGCACTCATGGCAGGACCAAGCACTGTGACCATCCCTGATTTTGACTCTTCATCATGATAGACTGTAAGGCCAGAAGGAACCATCTGCATGACCTCTTCCATGTTGTAGAACACAGCACCTCATCCACCTTCTCCTGTCATGGACCCATAGCCTAATTGAGGGTGAGAAGTCATGTCAAAATATTGATTATTCTCGACCTGAGTGTGTAATGAACAGGAGGAGTTCTGACCAGCACCCAGTGACTAAGAGGTTAACTCAGGTAGCTAACAAAGGTTTTGGCCAGGGGGCCGGGAGAACCAATCAAGATAGAGGGTTGAAATTTGAATTGGATATAGATTCCTTGCCTGTTTTCTTTGTGTGTGAGAAATAAACCAGGAGTTGAGAGACACAGAATGATTTAAACCCAGGCAAGACTACCATGCCTCCAGGGAATCTAGGGCATGGGAGTGGACTGAACAGAGAGAAAATTGGAAGTAAGTAAAGGAAAAGTGAATCCAGTCGTGTTCAGGGTAATTTTTCTTTATTTTGTGGTTTGGTTTGAACTGCTCTGTGTGATTCTATG
Source organism: Pelodiscus sinensis (assembly GCF_049634645.1). Lineage (NCBI taxonomy): Eukaryota > Metazoa > Chordata > Testudines > Trionychidae > Pelodiscus > Pelodiscus sinensis. Next base: position 28,587,423 of record NC_134729.1, on the reverse strand, counting down.
CCTCCCCTCCCCATTTACTACCATCTAAGCATTGTGCCAAGACTTTTCTCTGTGTTTTAATTCTCAAGTTTATCTTTTGTTTTGAAATAAAAATCACTTTTTTTAAAGGTCACAATTTGATTCTTGTGTCCTAGGAGGTCTGTCTGTCTGTGTGTATCTGCAGGCCTCTGACTGAGTGGTCAGCTACCAGAGACTGCAGCTTGTTTTTCTCTTTTCTTTTTTCAAGCTCTTTTGGGGCAAAAGAAATCACCTGGGGGTGATTTCAAGTCTTCAGGCCTGGTTTTTAGGGATCAAAAAGCACTTGATGGTGGCAGTGGTTCCTCAACATCTGTGTATGGTGATACTAAGGGGAAGTTTTTGATCACCAGTGTCTATAGAGGCAAAGTTTTTTTTTTCTTTTGAGCTCTTTGTGGGCCCCCATCTTCTGCACTCTTGAATGCTGGAATGGGGAACAGCCCTGACAAAGGGTGACATCGTCATGCTCAGGCAACCCTAGTACACTTTCTCCCAACTAGCATCTCGATATTTCACCATAGTGGAGGTAGCGTGTGACGGTTGCTGCAAGCTAAGAACTAGCTCGTGGCTGTGAGGATTGTGAGGTTTGGGAAATACAGGACGTGTTTTAAGAGTTACTGTTGGAGATGAAGCACGTCACCTGAGCTCTCAGTGAACCAATCAAGAGTGAGGACCATCAACATCTTCCGACCTAGCCCAGTGAATACAGTCTGGACCAAATGCTGGTCAAGTCTGCACTACAGAGTCAGTGTGAGCAGGTTGTATTGCACGCGGGGAGGGAATCCACCCTCTTCAGTGATGTAGTCAAGCCGACTGGACCCCTGGTATAGACCGTGTGAGGTCAGAGGCAGAATTCTTCCATCAATCTAGCTACTGTCTCTTGGGGAGGTGGATTAATTACAGCGTGGGGAGACCCCTCAGTGTTTACACTGAGGCTACATCTACACTACAAGGTTTTTGCGCAAAAACCGGTGGAGCATCCACACCTCAAGCACGCTTTTGTGCAAGTAAATCGGCAGAAGAGAAGGCTTTTGGCGGTACAGTTATTCCTCTCCCCATGAGGAATAACTCCTTTTTGCACAAGAGTTCTTGTGCAAAAAGGCAAATGTGGATGCTCCACAGGGGTTTCTTGCACAAGAAACCCCTATTGGAAAAAGCACAGGTGCTTGGATGGCCATTCTTTCTTGCCCAAGAGTGTCCATGCAGTGTAGATGCTCTCTTGCACAAGAGCACATCACTTTTGCGATGCACTTTGAGGTCTGGAAGAACTCTTCCGCAAAAGGCTTCTTGCACACAAAACCCTACAGTGCACGTGAAACCTGACGTGCTACAGTGGCTCACGTTGGAGCCGAGTTGTGGCAGGGTACACACAGCCAAAGACAAAAGGGCCCCAAGGAAAGACTCTGAATAAGGGACCCCAGCTCTGAGCTGAAGGTAACGAAACACCCTGCTTATAAAAAAGACGAAGCTGGAGGCTGCATTAGAGATGAGGCAAGGCACAAGATTTAACACATGACAGAGGCTACACTGCCAGCATGAAGTTTCCATGAGAAAGGGATCCCAGCTCTGGACCGTACAAGTGCAGCAAGGCCAGAGTATTGGAAGACCAAGAACACAAGAACGGCCTCACTGGGTCAGACCAAAGGTCCATCTAGCCCAGTTTCCTGTCTTCCAACAGTGGCCAATGCCAGGTGCCCCAGAAGGAATGCACAGAATAGCAAATCATCAAGTGATCCAACCATGTCCCCTATTCCCAGCCTCTGACAAACAGAGTCTAGGGACACCATTCCCATCCCTCCTGGTTAATCCATTGATGGACTTGTCCTCCATGAATTTATCTAGCTCTTTTTTGAACCCTGTGATGGTATTGACCTTCACAACATCCTCTGGCAAGGAGTTCCACAGGTTGACAGTGCATTGTGTGAAGAAATGCTTCCTTTAGATTGTTTTAATCCTGCTACTTATTAATTTCATTTGATAACCCCTAGTTTTTGTGTTATGAGAAGGAATAACTAGATCTTCTTTATTATTTTTTCCCACACCTCTATCATATCCCCCTTCTTTTCCAAGCTGAGAAGTCCCTTAGCAGGCTGGCTGGTTCTCAGATTTGAACGGAGCTGATTAACAAGCTCTCTATATTTGAAACACAACAGCACACAGCTGCGTTGCTGGAGCATTTCTGAGTAGACACTGCCGGAGGGGTTCTCCCATTGGGGCAGCAAATCCTCCTTCCCAAGAGGCAGTAGCAAGGTTGACAGAAGAATTCTTTCATCGGCCTAGCACTCTCTACACAGGGACTCAGACCAGCTAACCTCCATTGCTTGGGGTGTGTGGATTTTTCACACCTTTGGGCCACACAGCTGGGGTGTTCTCGTTTTCTAGCCTGGACCAGCCTTTCGGGGATGTCTGCAAACACTGGCCTCTACACTGGGCTGAGAAGCAGTGGCCACCAGTTGGGAGCAGCTTTTGATAACTGCCCAGTTGGATGTGAACCGGTGAAAGGACCCCAGGTCCCTGCTGCTCAGACCCCCTGGCCTCTTTGGCTGGCGCCCCCTGCTGGTGGCAGAGGGATTCGAAAGCGCTTTGGAGGGACGACTGGGACATTCCACCAGGAGGTGCTGCAGCCATGTTTGCCAGCTGCACTCAGCCAGGTGCAAGCTGTTCGAACCGGCCCGCAGAGGGGTCCGATTGGCTGGGCCAAACCAGTTTTCACATGTGCGAGAAATCCGCAAAGGGGCACGGCGCCAGGCCCTGGAGGCCCTCCAGGTTGGGGGCAGTGGTGGCTAAGAGCTGCGGCGGGAGAAGGCAATCTGGCACCTGCTCTAATGGGATCCTCTCCACAAGTAATTAAGCCCCAGCTAGTGCTAACCGTAATGTGATGTATGTATGCCTTTAACTAATCATTTATTAGCCTCGTTGATGGTTTGTCAATATTAATTCATTTATTTAAACAACTCCGAGCTGTAATGAAGATGTTTGCTTTAAGGGGGAAGACGAGATGGAGCTGCTGGGAGATTTTTTGTTGACTCGATGGATCTTGCTCAGTTCTCTGGTGAGGAGGCTGCGGTTGGGCGGTTCCCCGGACGGCATCTCCCCTCCCAGAAAGTCGCCATTTCATCACAATGCATTTAACATGCCCACAAATCTCCTGGTGTGAGTTAAACCTGGGAGACCCCATCCACAGCCTGGGGGGGGGGATCTTGGATTCACCTGGCAGGGATATGGAGGGCAGAGTCTGGTTCTGTTTTATGGGCTTGATGAGAAGCAGGCTCATACGATGGGGCGAATCCTTCGTAATTCCCCTGTGGGAATCAGATCGGCCCCCGGCTGTGTCCTGTGGATGGGAATGAGTCACGCACAGAAAGGCGACGGAGCGGTGCCAAGCCTCATGAAACGAGGTTTACCAGAGTGGTCGACAAAGGCTTCTCTTGTTGACCGAGCCACATCTAGACTGCCGTGCTGTGCCGGATCAGCTGATTGTCGGCACAGTGCGGCGGCCATTTTTATTTTAATGAAGCGGGGATTATTTAAATCCCCGCTTCATTGACTATGTCGGGTAAACTACTTTACATGGCTCCATTGATGGAGCCATGTAGTCTAGACACACCCAAAGTCCCAGGGCGGGTAGCTGTGCTAGGCTGTAAGGGCGTGTCTACACAGCAGGACAAAAGTCGAATTAAACCACGCACCTTGAGCTACGTTGATTGTATGGATGAAGTCGAAATAGCTTATTTTGGCTTTTCGTGCTGTCTACACAGCTGGAGGTTGAAGGAAAAACACCCTCCCTTCGACTTCCCTTACTCCTCATGAAATGAGGGCTATAGGAGTTGAGTAAGAAGTTCTCCAGCTTGCCATTATTTCGAAATAACGGCTTGCTGTGTAGACGCGCTCTTTGTCATTTTGGAATAATGTCAGAAAAACTTCCTGCCCATCAAGGGGGTTAAACATTGGAATGAATTGCCTAGCGAGGTTGTGGAATCTCCATCCCTGGAGATATTTAAGAGCAAGTTAGAGACACCTGTCAGGAATGATTTAGACGGTGTTTGGTCCTGCTGTGTGGGCAGGGGACTGGACTTGATGACCTCTCGAGGTCCCTTCCACTTCTAGGATTCTAGGATTCTATGAAATAATGTTGCTGTGTAGATGTAGCCTAACCGGTGGGGGACCAGTGCGGTGCACTGCAGGGGGTGCTGAGGGCTGTCTGCTCCCAACCCCACCCCCCTTCCCAAAGCCCCGCCCCTTCCAGGAAGGTGGAGCCATCCGCTCCTCCAGGCTGTAAGTGGAAATTCATACCAAAGCAGCTCACCTGAACGGGAGCTTTGTTCAAGCTGGGCATTAGTCTGGTAAGACTGGATTTAGTGCTTAGACTCAGTGAAATCCCTGAAAGTTGCTACCGACTTTAATCTCACCGGTAATGGCTGCGTTCCAGCCCATACGGAAATCTGCCCGTTTTGCTTTATAACTTTGAAAATCCTTGCTCTGAACTTACGAACTGAGGCACAGGAATTATCCGCCCCCCCCTTCCTCCAGCCTATGCAGGAGGGTTATCCACACTGAAGGGGGCCATTCAATGACAAAAGCTTTGTTAATTGCCCCAGGCACCCATGGAGAGATGTGTGTGGAAGGCCCCATCTCATAGGGAGGAATGCTGGACCAGGGAATTCAAAAGCATGGACATGAAGATTTTTCATCTCTTTCCTGTTTGAACTCTCAAAGGGGCCGAGACACCACAGTGAAGCCAGAGATCCCTAGGGGTTACCCTGCGTTCTCCCCAGGGAGACTGACAGATGTGTGGGGCCCCTGGGCAAGGGGGGGGAGGCAACTTCCTGCTTGTAAGAGGGGTGGGGCAGAGAGCTGCCTGGAGTGTGAGCTGGTGGTGACGAAAAGGGCCCAGGGGCTACCACCCCATTGCCCCCTCCCCATGTCAGTGTGCCTGGTCCACTTTCTTACCAACAACCACAGGACATACCACACTAATACCAACCCTGGTACCTTCCCTTGCAACAAACCCCGGTGCCAGCTTTGTCCACATATTCACTCTGCTGATACCATTATTGGACCTAACCAAGTGAGTTACAAGATCAAGAACACATATTCCTGCACATCCAGAAATATAATTTATGCTATCATGTGCCAAAAGTGTCTGTCTGCTATGTGCATTGGACAAATGTCTCAGACACTTCGCCAAAGGATCAATGCCCACAAAACAGACATTAGACAGGATCACAAAGAAAAAACAGTTTCTTGCCATTTCAACCAGAAAGGACATTGTCTCAACGACTTGATTACCTGCATCCTGCTTCAAAGGCCTTTTAAGACTTCACTTCAAAGAGAATCCTCTGAACTGTCATTCATGCTTAAATTCGACACTTTACGCCTAAGTTTGAATAAAGACTCAAATTATCTTACCCATTACAAAGATATCTTCCCCAATTATCACCTCTAATATCATTAGCTCACAGACCTCCCCCCTCCCCATTCCCCTTCCCTTCTGAAATTTGATTTGTCCTTTTCATATGTGTTCATTTTTTTTAATTGTATCCTTTGGTATATATGGTTGTGACAATTTTCTTCCACTATTTGATCTGAGGAAGTGGGTCTGGCCCACGAAAGCTCATCACCTAATAAGCTGTCTTGTTAGTCTTTAAAGTGCTACATAGTCCTGTCTTTTGGTCCACTTTGAAAGACTCACTACCAATCAGTCACCCTAGGACTCAGATTGCAACTGATTTGTGGGCTTGTGCCTGCTTGCGTTAACCTGGAAATAGCTGTCATTTCCTCCTCTTCGTTAGTAACCCTTTCGATAATTGGTCACCAGCGCTGTCTTTGGGGTGAGATCTAGGGAACCGGTTGAGCTGGGGTAAGTGACTGGTTTTTTGGGACTGGAGGCAGCCAGAACGTGGCGTGATTTTTGGCCTACATGACCCGATATCAGTAGGCCCGGCTTGCCTGGGTGGCAAGAGAGGGTGAAGCGTCCAAGGGGACTGTCTGTGACTCCGTGGGAGCGAGTTCACACCTGGCACTGGCTTGGTGAAATCTAATTATAGAACATACCCCTGGCTTGGGCTGCCTGGCCTGGTTGTGACAAGGAGCCCCGTGGAGTTGCTCACCCCTCACACCATCGCATACGGGCGCCGCTTGGCATCGCAGCCTCCGCCCCATTGCAAGGTCTGACTGGGGGGGTGTCCTGCGCATGCTAAACCAGCGTGGGATGCGGGAGAGAGCCGTGGCAATTAGTAGCGCCCTGGGAACAGGGAGCTGACCGACTTGCCAGGCCCCTGTGCAAGGTGAAGGGGGGTAGCACCGCGCTCCTGGAAGGGGCGGGGCTTTGGGTGGGGGGGCGGCGCTGGGCCAGTGAGCACACAGCACTGCCTGGCATGCACCCCGCTGCGGCCCCAGTCAGCCCCCAGAGCTGCCCAGAGCGCGCCAGGCAGGGCTGTGATGGCCATTTAGAAGACCCGGGGGTCCAGCCGCCATCACTCCTGTGGTAACTACAGTGGCAGTGTCTAGAAGCCCTGGGCCTTTTTAAATCACTGGGTCCTGGGGCAACTGCCCCCTTTTCCTCCTGCCCCATCAGTGGCCTGTCTGGGAAGCGTGCTGGAGGAATTCACTCACCTCCCTCATCAGCTGCTTCCGCACGGCCGCGATCCCAGCCATTCTCTTCCCAGCACCGGTCGTGCGTGTGCACCTGGGCTGTGCTCACGGAGAAAATCACAAACACGTGTTTCCCTCAGGAGTCACATTCCTGTCCCTCTCCTATGCTTTTGGGGGGTGCGAAATGTGGCCTAACGGTACAAAGCCGGTGCCCATCACAACAGCTCTTTGCCATCCGCAGTGCTGTGGGGAAACTGAGGCAGCGGGCACGTGGGTCACTTGCGCAAGGTCACCCCAGGGAGTCAGGTTGAGGAGGGAAGAGATTTCAGGCCGCAGAAGCTAGGCCTGAGCCCGCTGAAGCGTCCTTCCTCTGAGTCAGCATTAGGCCTTGGAAGAACATGGTCACTTCTCAATCTCAGCTCCAGCCTGGCTTCTCTCCCACCCTCCCCAGACACGTCCACCTGGATCCTTGACTGGCAGCCGCCGCGGGAACAGCAACAAAGCAAGTCAGCAGGTCCCAACCTTTTACCCAATGCAACCGACAAGCCCCGGCTCACTTGAATTATAAATAAAATATTTGTGGAGTGGAATAATGAGGATAATTGATGGGAGCAGTAAGTAACTTCTAAACAGCTCCGGGTATTGCATTGAGTAAATGCCGTGGGCTCTGGCCTCAGCCTTTATTAGCTCTGGGGAACTGTTTATAAACTCATATGCTCATTACTTACATCAATTATAGCTCAAATGTAGAGCAGCAGCAGCCTTCAGAGGGAGCGGGATGGACGTATTTGCACAGTAACGCCGGGCATGCTCCACCAGCAGGCAAGGGATAAGCGAGGGCCCGTTGCCCGCACGGGAAAAGCTGCAGTGTTGGCCAGTCCTTGTGAGCTTAAACAAACCCAGCACTTGGCGGAGGCAGGAGGCTGTTATTTAATGGCATGTCGTGAGCTTACCCGACGCTGCCGGCTCCCTCCGGGGCGGGATCCAGTTCCATTGCTGTCAGTGGCTAAGTTCCAAGGTGCAAGAGCAGGCCCAGGGGGGATGGAGTGGTTCAGTGCCTAAGGACCTAGCCTGAGACTTACAGTCAGTTCCTTGCTGTGCCACTGCTTTCCTGTGTGCCCTAGGTCAAGTCACTTGGCCCATGTGTGGGGACAATGGCACTGCCATGCGGCACAGAGGCCTGGTGAGTTTATGCTAAAGAGTTCAAACTGCCAGGGTAATGGGGGGGGGAGAGGGGAGAGCAGAGGTCCCCATACTTTTGAGGATTGTGCCCCACTTACCCCCATCTGTTCTCCCAGCTGGAAGTGGTCCTGAGATTCCTGGAAGGGGGGAGGAGGAGATGCGGCCAGGGATAATGGGGCTGGGGCTAGGAATGGAGCTGCTGCCAGGGACCAAGGCTGGGGTGGGATCAGAGCTGGGGGGGGGGGCCTGGCTGGTTCTCCCTTCCTGCCCCCTGTGGAGGCCGGCCTGGGTCCACTATGCCCCCCCATATTCCTCCCTGCTCCCCTAGGGGAGCGCATCCCATAGCCGCTGGGAGAGGAGCAAAGCCTGCCTCAGGGGCGAGATCACTACCAATAGCCCAGGACTTTGCACTGATGGGGGAGGGCTCCCCAGGGTCACGCAGAAGCTGGTCCGAGCATCGCCCTCTGCAAACATCCTTTGGCGTAAAGAACTGCCCCCCTCCGGCCCGCGGGTGCATGTGCTGAGACGCCGGGACCCCGGGTTCTGTTTCTGGGCAAGTCATTTGCACTCAGGCAGCCAGGCAAGGAGGCTGTGTATGTGAACACCCCCCTCCCCCTCCCCGCCCTTCTCTGACTTCGTTCCTCGTCACTTAGAGCTTCATGTCCCCCTTGCGTGGACGGGGCCTTTCCTTCCAGAGCTGGACCTGACACACCTGTCCAGGCCGGGCGCTAGCGAGGCCTATCCGGGAAGGCCGGGCGGCTGTCTGCTTGGCTGCAGAGGGGTAGGAAGCCTGAGAGCCGGAAGGCTAGGCTGGTCCGGAGTGGAGTGGAAGGTGCTAGATTTGATCTGTACAGCGCTGAGAGCCCTCGCCCATGCTCAGTGGCTAGGCCCCAGGATGTTGGTGACATTCCTCGTGCCTGGGCCAGCTCTTGTAAAGGCTGCAGAATGGGGTCCTAGATTAACTGGGACTTGGCTTCCTTAGGGCTAATCGACGCACACACCTGCACCGAGGTAACTGAACCAGCTTGACGGCGCCCTGAGTTACGCCGCTGCCAGGCTGTGAGCGGGCTCCCTCCTTCAGACCCGGGCGCCCTGGACTGGGTTGGCTTTCGCGGCTGTTTTACCGATGCTAACGCAGGCAAGAGCATTGTTCTTGTGCAGTAAGGGGACACCCACGGAGCTGCGACACGAGTGGGAATTCAAGCTGATTTTGTGACTGCAGCCCATGCTTGTGTGTCAAGTAGCCCTTCCCGACTGTCTCTCTCTGCGCGTGACCTCAGGCGGCCAAGATACCTGGGCTAGCCCCTCTGACCCCTGGGGGACTTCAGAGAAGAGCCACGACCTTCAGCTCCCAAACAGGCTCGGCCAATGGAGTTGAAAGGGTCCCTGCGAACTTGTTAGCAGCATTAGGAAGTAGCCTTTCTTCTTCGAGGAGCAGGAGTGTCTGCGTGCCTCTGCACCTACAGTCGGAGATTTGTGGTAGCAGTGCCCCAACGAACAGTCGGCACATGCTGTTCGGAGCCACTGTCTCACATGGGCACCCAATCGGCTCCTCGGTTCCTCCTCCACCGCCTTTGGCTTTGGAGCACCTCAGAGCAGCTTTTCTTATCAGTTATACTGGCCGTCGTAGGATTAGCTTCCCTCTCAGACAACTTTCTTCTCATTAAAGGAGGAAGGAGGAAGGAGGAAGGAGAAGGAGAAAATTTGTCACAAGGAGGAAGGAGAAAATTTGTTCCTCTTGGTTTCTGAGGACAGGACAAGGAGTAATGGGCTTAAAGTGCAGCAGGGGAGGTTTAGATTGGACATTAGGAAAAAAATCCTAACTGTCAGGGTGGTCAAATATTGGAATAAATTGCCAAGGGAGGTGGTGGAATCTCCCTCTCTGGAGATATTTAAGAACAGGTTAGATAGACATCTGTCAGGGATGGTGTAGGTGGAGCTTGGTCCTGCCTTGAGGGCAGGGGGCTGGACTTGATGACCTCTTGAGGTCCCTTCCAGTCCTATTATTCTATGATTCTATGATTAGTCCCTTTAAAAATAATGGTTCCCTGCTTTTGCATCCTGTCCCGGCCTCTTGGCCATGCCTGGTTCCCCAGGCTTTAACCATTGTCTGACCTGCAGATTTTCCATTCCGGTCTCTGAGGGACACTCCCAGAGCATCCGCTGTTTGGGGGAGGCACATTTACCGTAAAAGTGCCCCCATTGTGAAAAGCTTACGGCCAGAACCAAGGGCTGTGTCTAGACTGCATCCCTTTTCCGTAAAAGGGATGCAAATTAGATACATCGCAATTGCAAATGAAGCGGGGATTTAAATCCCCCCGCTTCATTTGCATAAAGATGGCTGCCGCTTTTTTCCGGCTCGGAGCTTTGCTGGAAAAAAGCGGCAGTCTAGACGAGGATCTTTCGAAAAATAAAGCCTTTTCCGAAAGATCCCTTATTCCTTATCTTAAGAGGAATAAGGGATCTTTCGGAAAAGGCTTTATTTTCCGAAAGATCCCAGTCTAGACTGGCGCTTTTTTCCGGCAAAGCTCCGAGCCAGAAAAAAGCGGCAGCCATGTTTATGCAAATGAAGCGGGGGGATTTAAATCCCCGCTTCATTTGCAATTGCAATGTGTCTAATTTGCATCCCTTTTACGGAAAAGGGATGCAGTCTAGACACAGCCAAGGAGGCCAGAGAGGGTATGTCAACACTGCAGAGTTATTCTGGAAAAACGGCCGTTTTTCTGGAAAAACAATACATACATCCACACTGCTATTGCGTTCTTTTGACAGAAAGTCAAAAGAACAGAGGGGTTTTCCTACGGCGGTAAACCTCATTCTACGAGGAAGAAGCCTTTTTCCGAAAAAGCTTTTTCGGAAAAAGGCGTGTGTGGATGTGGAAGAAGGAGGTTTTTTTCGAAAGAAGAGGCCTCCAGGAAAAAGCACAGGTGCCCTGGTCCACACTAATCACAACTGAAATGCGAGATAGTGTCCAATCAATGTGGACGCTATTTTTCAAAAAGCAGATTGCTGTTTCATTGCGAGTTTGCTGTGTAGACGCTCTCTTTCAAAAGACGTTTTTTCTAGAAGATCGCTTCCAGAAAAGCTTCTTCTGAAAGAAGCCTGCAGTCTAGACATAGCCAGAGTTACAACTCAAGCTGCTCTGGAGAAGTCTCTCTGCCCGGCTTCAGACCGGGAGCATCCACCAACACCACTTCTCCAGCAGCAGCATCAGACAAGGGAGCACCCTCAAGGTTCAGTCAAGAGACCCTGCCCAGGCCTCCAGGGAACGCTCTCCCTTCTCCTCCCAGAGTGATTCAGTCCTGGTACCGGCATCACCCAAAGCACTGGACCGAGAAGCACCGGGTCTGTCTGACGACCTGAGGAGCAAACGACCCGTTACAGGCGAGCTCCAGGCAGGCACGCGCAGTGAAAGCAAGTTGGCTCCATCGGCCGGGCAAAGCTGCAGACCAACTCGGCACCGAGCATCTCATTACCATCACCTAGCAAGCCATCGGCATCAGGGGTGCCCACCCAGCCCTCCCAGCATTTCCCCGCTGCCTGTACTGGCACGGAGCTTTCCAGCGCCGCCGCATTTCACCAGCCGGTAACTGGACGCCCGGAACGCCTCCTTCCACACCAGTTTAGCCACGTGATTTAGCCGGTCCACACACCTGCCGCTGATCGCCGGGGCTGAGGAAGAGGAAACCTCACAAGTGAGGCAAACAGCTCGCTGCTCCTCACCAAGACTGACATCGGCGTGCCGACACCTCCAGTGTGACCGCCCCCCTGTGGGTACCCCACCTGTGCCCATGCCACCCACATGGCCTACTGGGATCCTGGGCTTTATATAGGCCACTACCAGCCCAGACATCTCAACAACCAGCTCCAACGCCAAGATAGGGGGGTCACCAGCCCTTTCTACTTCCCCTCAGCACTAGGCCCAGAAGAGGGCCCGGAAGGCCCCGGGGAGATCAACTCCCCTGCACCGGCACATATTTCATCTTTCATGCCTCCCCACCCACCCCAGAAGATAATTTTAAATCCTTCCAGGAGCTCTACACATTCCCCCCTAGACATTTCTCAAGAACAATTGCCAGGAACTCCTTTTCCTTCCTATCCCACCTGCCCAGACCCCGTCCCCGTCCCTCTCCAGGAACCCATCTCACAAGGCTGCCCTGGTGCAGGAAATAAACCAGCTCCTGCAACATGGGGCAACAGAGCTGGTGCCATACCAACATGCGGGCTGTGGTCTCACGCACACTGTTTTCTCATGATGGAAAAGCAGGAGGCTGGAGGCTTATCCTAGACCCACGCAAGCTGGACAGATTTATTCACACACAACGTTTCAAAATGGTTACCCTCGTCAGCGTAACCCCGGCACGGGAGAAGAGAGTTTGGCTGTCGACCCTCAACCTCTAAGACGCATGTTTTGATATCAGTTCATGCCCCTCCCCTAGAAGATTTCCCATTTTGTAGCCACCAACCACCACACCCAATACAAAGTCCTCCCCTTTGGCCTTTCTCCTCCTGAGCCTTTTCCAAAGCGTTCACGGTCATTGTGGCCCAACTCTGTAGCACCGGATGGGTTATCTGGGGAGGGGGTGGAATCTCCATCCCTAGGGATTTTTAACAGAGCCCTGGCTGGGATGATTGAGTTGGGATTGGTCCTGCGTTGGGCAGGGGGCTGGACTAGATGACTCCTGAGGTCTCTTCCAACCCTGCAATTCCATAATTCCTGAGCTGGGAATCATCACATTCCCCTACTTAGACAACTGCCTCCTAAAAGCAACAGGCCACAGAAGCCGTCTCTTCTACCACGAACCTCTGTACCCGTCTTGGGGTGCATCTACACTGCAACACTATTTCAAAATAACTTAGTCCGCGTCAACACAGCAGGCAGTTACTTTGACATAATGTTGAAACACTGGCAAGCGGGAAGCCTTCTTACTCCAACTCCTGTAACCGTCATTGTACGAGGAGGAAGGGAAGGCAGAGGAAGAGGGCTCTATTTCGAAAGAAGTGCTGTGGAGACGCTTCTGATTTCGAAATAAGATATGCAATTGATGTAGCTCAATTTGCAAAGCTTATTTTGAGTTAAGCCCCACTGTGTAGACACACCCTGGCTGTGTCTAGACTGGCATGATTTTCCGGAAATGCTTTTAACGGAAAAGTTTTCCGTTAAAAGCATTTTCGGAAAAGAGCGTCTAGATTGGCACGGATGCTTTTCTGCAAAAGCACTTTTTACGGAAAACCGTTCGTGCCAATCTAGACGCACTTTTCCGCAAAAAAGCCCCGATCGCCATTTTCGCCATCGGGGCTTTTTTGCGCAAAACAAATCTGAGCTGTCTACGCTGGCCCTTTTGCGCAAAACTTTTCTGAGCTGTCTACACTGGCCCTTTTGCGCAAAACTTTTGCCTGAACAGGAGCAGCATCGTATTTCCACAAGAAGCACGGATTTCTTACAGTCGGAATTCAGTGCTTTTGCGGAAATTCAGGCGGCGAGTGTAGACAGCTGGCAAGTTTTTCCGGAAAAGCGGCTGATTTTCCAGAAAAACTGGCCAGTCTAGACACAGCCCCTAGGTCTGCATCTCGAGCTCCAAAAGTACACACTGATTCCAACTCAGCAGCTCGAATGTATCGGCTGCTCCCCTTGGCTGTACCTCAGTGACGCTTCCCTTCCCCAACAGCTATTCCTCACACGCTCAAACCTCATCTCGACAGCACAGAAAAGCCCACAAACCACTGCCAGACTGTGCTGCCAGTTGCTAGGGCAACTGGCAGCAGCCCCTTTTGTAGTCCGACATGCCCGTCTTCACACGAGGCCTCTCCAGACGTGGCTCAGGACAGTAAACAGGCCACGTTCTCCCCCCTTCAGCAAGCCGCTGTCCATACCAATTAGAATCAAAACATCTCTGTCTTGGTGGACACATCCCAGCAACGTTCGCCCCTTCCCCGCACCATGCCATCACTAGCACCTCGCTCGCCCCAAACACCAGCCAGGCCCTGTGGTCTCCTGAGGCGTCCAGACTCCATATCGCTCTGACTCGGTTACCATGCCGGTCTCCAGCAACCTGCGACATCTCCGCGCACGGGACCGTGGCCACGTCGACCGCTTTCCTGAGACATAGCCCCGTAGTCAATGTTCACGGGGCAGCTCCTTGGGCGTGTGCCCCACCATCGCGCAGCACTGCGCCGTGGAACCTCCGCCTCCGAGGCCTGCTTCGGACACGCGGGGTTATCGGCAGCTTACGCACGCTGCTCCATAGCCCCCTCAAGTGGAGCACGCGAAGGAGAAGGGGGTTACTCAGCTGTGCCGTGACTGAGGTTCTTTGAGGCGGGCGTCCCTGGGGTGCTCCACCACCCAGCCTCCTCCCCGCTGCTCCGGAGCGCTCGTCTGGTCCTCGGGAAGGGAAGGGAACGAGGGGATGGTTGGCGCATATGAGATCGCGGCTCTGCGCCGTGCGTGCCGACTGTCCTACGGGGCATAGCTACCACAGATCTCAGACTAGAGGCGCAGGGGCACACACACACACCTGACGCGGGGTGCCCACAGGGGCAACCATCTTGAAGAACCTCAGTTACTGCACAAGTGAGTAACCTTCCCCTCTGTGCGCCCCACTAGAGGCTGATGTTGCATGTGCATACACACACACACACACACAGACACCCCTTACACACACACACACACACACACACACACACACACAAATACACAGACACCCCTTCCACACACACACACACACACACACACACACACACAAATACACAGACACCCCTTCCACACACACACACACACACACACACACACACACAGACACCCCTTCCACACACACACACACACACACACACACAAATACACAGACACACAGACACAGACACACACACACAAATACACAGACACAGACACACACACACACATGAAAACACATATACACACACAGACACATATATGCAAACAAACACACATACATACACACAAATACACAGACACACATATACAAACACACACACACACACACTCTCATTCCTCATTTTAGTCCCTTTGGGCAGCAACTAATAAGCGTAAAATGAAGGTCTGCAGAGGCACTGAGAAGCAAGTGTGAAGACTCCTCTACAGCCCTAGCTAAGAGCAGGGCCACCCGTAGGATGTACAGGGCCCTACTCAGGACTATGTGCCCGATAGCAGCCAGGAGGGTGGTGGGGGGGGGGAATTTTTAGAGATATGATTTTACATTCATCCGCTTTACACAAATGAAAGAGTTTTAAAGCAGATTTTAAACTCCGGTCCTGCCGCTGAACACAGTAAATTCAGAAACTCGCAGGATGTACTTGGGATTGGCAGGTGAAATGGCTTCGTTACCACTTGAATGGCTCGTTCACAGGGTCAGTGTGCTGCTAATAGCGCTGCCAGGCTTTGTCACTTGTAAATTAACTGGACCCCCTGAAGAGGAAGTAGAGCAGAGCTAGGAAGCAGCAGAGGGTGGACATTAAGACCCAGAAATGCCCCAAATTTTCAGGTGCTGTTTGCAGCTGTATATTCTGAGTATGGGTAAAGGTGACTCTGGCTAAGAGCCCTATCTATGGCTTTTAGCTCTTGGGATGGCGGCTCATTGCTGTAGTCCCTAAGGTCCCAGGTTCAATCCCACCTGCTGACGACTTAGATCCATTGGCTTTACACAGGTAAAGCGGGATCAGGCCTTTCAATCAGCTGCTTCGGCCTCTCTTTGGCAGCTGCTGATTGCGACTAGATCGCGGCATGAAAGTTAACTTTCTCTCAAACAGACTTAATTAGTGTTCTTCAGACAAACATAAATTAATCCCAGGTCAGCGCCGAGGACGCGGATGTTTCCCCTGGATCGATAACCAGTCCCAGCTCCAAATACACTGTTTTGAGATCCAGGTCTCTCTTTTGTTCATCCATAACATCGCTCCTGCAAGCAGACAAACACGGGGCCGCTTCCCTTTTGCTGTCGTGCGACCCCTGCTGGGTCAGCCGAGATTCTGACATTGCCCAGGCTGGGATGATGGCGTTGAGGTTGGTTCTGCTTCGGGCAGGGAGCTGGAGCTGGACTCGCCAGCCCCAGGATTCTGTGTTTATACAGGAGGTGGAGTGTGTGCACTGGGCCCAGTGCCCAGGGCGGGAGCCGGACCTGTGTAGTTCTGAGTTAGCTGGCTAAAAGCCGCAGTGTGGCTTGATGGGCAAGTGGCCTGTCTGGCGTTGTAGTCGCTTCCCTGGAGCAGCCAGCATGTCCTGCTGCCAGGTGACCCTGCTACGGTCAGCGCACTGGCTCCATCACAACTAGTGCAGCTGTGTGCCCCTGGGGTGGACATTACACCCATGTGTGTGGTTGTACCCTCAGCCCCTGCGCCCCCCGCGGCCACAGACTGCGGGCATCAGGCATGGCCAGGGTGCAAGACATTGGCTTTTCATGGGCCCAGGTCGCCGTGTTGCTGACAGACCCTGGAGCAGAAGAGGCAGGTGAGATAGGAGAAAACCAGCATCTTGGTCCCGGGGCTGGCAGGAGGGAAGCATTGACTAGCTACTTGGAGGGGAAATTCCTGCTCAACTCCAAGTTGGTCCAATGCATCATCCCTGTCCATGGGAGCAAAACTGACCAGGGTTAAGTGTCTCTCAAGGTCCCCAGTGCCGGGACTGTCTCTTTGCCTGGAATTTGTACAGTGCCCAGAGCAGGTCTGTAGGGGTATGTCTACACTAGCCACCCTAGTTCGAACTAGGTGGCTAATGTAGGCATTCAAACTTGCAAATGAAGCCTGGGATTTAAATATCCCGGGCTTTATTTGCATGTTCCCGGGCACCGCCATTTTTACATGCCCCGTAGTTCGAACTACCTGCCCGCGGCTACACGTGGCACGGGCTAGGTAGTTCAAATTAAAGCTCCTAATTTGAACTATCATTACTCCTCATTGCAGGAGTGGGGAAAACGGTACGGGCAGCAGCACAGATGCTGAAGTTCTTCCCTGCCCCTTTCTCCTGGGCTCTGCTTCCTGAGTGTCCCGCCTGCTTCTGGTTTCCCTTGTTATGGTTTGGTTGCGGGTGACAGGCCCAGGGACCTCTGTGTTTGCCTCCTCCACAGCCCTCCCCCGACACATGCCTCTGGTCTAAAAGCCCCTCTGCAGCAGAGCTCCCATTCATCTTGGCTCAGTCTCAGGTGGCCCCTGGACTCTCTGATGGAGATGTGGGGAGCAGGAACATGAGTTAGTTATGGCTCCTGGCAGTCCCAGGGAGAAGTTAGCTAACCCCTCGGGGTGCAGCGTAACCCACCTGCTTTCCTAGCCTTGCGAATGGTAGCAAACAAGAGCCTCCAAACAGAGAGGCTACGTCTACACTGCAGCCTATGCAAATGAAATGCGGCGATATGCTAATCCATGCTTCATTTGCATAGGCTCTTGCGGCAAATGCCGCAGTGTAGACGAAGCCAGAGAGACAAAGTAGACTGCTCCCTAGCACAGAGCAGCCCAACCCAGCCCAGCTGTCCCCGGAATGGATCCTGATTGGATGCTTCCGTACAGAGGCTGCCCTGCAAATAGAACCAGGAACCGTGCCGAAAACGTAAAGCTCTTGCCCGCCACTTTACTGCAGGTTTCAGCGCACCCCAGGCAGTTTGCAAGGGATGGAAAATAAAAGACAATCCAAGTTCCAGGAAGGGGCTTTGCAGATTAGTTTTTGAGCTCACAAAATTGATGCAATTGAAAAATGGAAAGTTCTCATGCAGAGCCCAGGACACGCCTGGTTCTTAGGGACTTTGGCCTCCACGAACATCAGCCTGAGCACCCCACAAGACATTGATGGATTTGTCTCTCATTGCACCCAAGTGAAGTAGGGGTGCATTGTTCACCCTCTGTTTCACAGAAAGGGAAACTGAGGCAAGGATCAACCAAAGTCTAGAGTTTCAGCAACCCAACTGGGGTTGGCTTTTCAGAAGAACTCAGCACGCAATGAATCGCGCTCTTTTGAAAACCACTCTCTCAGGGCACGTCTTCACTACCAAGAAGATCGAAGCTGCCACTGCTGATCTTCCAGGATTCAAATGAGCAGATCTAGCGAAGACATGCTCATTCGAATTGAGAGGGCACTCTGGTTGATGCTGGTAGCCCTGCTTCCATGAGGAGAAAGGGAAGTGAAAGGGAGAGTGTTCTCTCTTTGGCTTCCTGCGGTGTGGTCAGCACCAAAAGCCGAGTTAAGGTCTTTCGACTTTACCTGTGCAATTAACGTAGCTGCAGTTGCATAGCTTAATTCAGTCTTATCTCTGTGACCAGCCGAGAATCAGAGAACTTGTGGCAGAGTTAGGAACTCTACCTTAGCTCAGCCTTGGTCCCATCAGCAGTGGAAGACCATCCCTCCAAGCCTGCTTGGCCCAGCAGCTACTCTATCTTTTTATTCAAACTTTCCTTTCTCCTTCTCTCTGCCCCTTACTTTGTTTTCCACATTGGACCCCCCCCCATCCCCTCTCTGCTCCTATTTTCCATCTTCTCCTCCAGAACAGAACATAATCGCTGGAACATTGGAGGGGGACTGAAATTTACACAGCTTGGAAGCTCTCTGGGGCAGGAAGCAGCTTTTTATTCAGTGTCTGTACAGCTCCAAGCACAGTGAGGCCTGGTCTCCAATGCTCCCCCTAATCTTTTCCATCGATGTGTGGAATAAATATTTGTATGTGCACAGATGCATGCATGGATGTGCACCACCAGGAGAAACACAAACCTGGTTGTGGGTGCCCTGCTAATTAGCTAGGTAGCATTGGAATCTCTCCTGAGTGGCTGCACAAGCGCCAGGCTTACAGGGAACCCTGCCTTTGAGGCTGTCCCCACATTGGAGAGGGCTGGCAACAAAAGTGCTGTCGACATGCAAAAGTCGCTAAACGTGAAAAACGGGTCAAACCGTTTTTTCTGCCTCCCATTGTTGACATTTCATGGCCACGTTGCTAGAATCCTGATGACAGAGAGAGCAAAGCATTGTGGGTAAATATCCTACAGTGCAGTGTGGCGGGAAGGCAGAGCTGATCCCTGCACTTCTTGGGATTCCCGTGTAGCTCTGGGAGCTCTCTGTGCTGAAGAAAGTCAAAGCAGCACAGCAGCCTCTCCATCCCTCCCCCTGCAGCAGCCGTCTGCCTGCTGCTGTGTTCCTAGCAGGGAAGAACAGGATCATTCCAGTGATTTGCTCTTCGTTTGTTCCCCAAACGAAGCAGCTCACTCTGGTGTCAGATACTTCCCGGAGCTTTGAAAGGGGAGGGGCTCAATCCCTTCAGGGCAGCAGAGATCCCAAAACACTGAGCACAGGTATTCTAGGGCCATTCTGCCAAATTCAGGCTGCTGTCTCCCTACTTATATCTCAGGACCTGGACTTTCCCTTATGGCCTTGGTTCTGGAACAGATCCAAAGATGGGAGAGATTGGCTTTTCAGTGTCTGCTTTCAGTGTTCCCATTCTGGGCACAAGCTCCTTGTAAGAGACAAAAATAAGTCTAAATAGGCAAAGAGCAGGCGAGACGATAATTCACCCCCAGCCATCCAGCAGGTCAATGGCAGGCCCCAGGTCTCCACTATCCTACTAGAGCACTCTAGCCACTAGACCACACTGCCTTTCCACACAGCCATTTACCTCCACAGATGACAGGTAGTGTGATAGGACAACAGCTGTAGAAAGAGCCCAGATTTGACTCCCTCTACCTGAAAAAGATCAATCACATAGGAATGGCCAGACTGGCTAGATCCAAGATCCATCTAGCTCAGTATCTGGTCTCTGACAGTGGCCAGCACCAAGAACCCTTCATGGTAGGAGAATCTGGTGCTTCCTCTTCCCACAGAGGTCCTCCCCTGATCTCTAAGGCCGTGTCCAGACTCAGGGGTTTTTTCGGGAAAAGTAGCCTTTTCCCGAAAAAACTTCCCCTGCGTCCAGACTCAAGCTGCGTTCTTTCGAAATTATTTCGAAAGAACGTGGCTTTTCTTTCGAAGGCGGTAAACCTCAATTTACGAGGAAGAACGCCTTCTTTCGAAAGTTCCTCTTTCGAAAGAAGGCGTTCTTCAATGTAAAGAGGCCGTCTTCGAAAGAGAGCATCCAGACTCGCTGGGTGCTCTCTTTCGAAAAAGCGGATTTCTCTTTCGAAAGATCCGCCTGCAGTCTAGACGCGATCTTTCGAAAGAGGCTCTTTCGAAAGATGCTTTCGAAAGAGCCTCTTTCGAAAGAAGCCTGCAGTCTAGACATAGCCTAGTAGTGAGCAGTTGGCTGAAGTTCATAAGCAGAACGGGCTGGACCAGTCCCGCACAATTTACTGTGTGAATTTGTGAGTTGGTTAATTCTCCATTTGTCCAGTTCTGTAGCAGGTCAAAGAATATGTGTGTGACCAATTAGTGCTGAATTTTCCCGATCACTCAGGGAACTTAATAACCCTCAATAGCTCTGTTAAACTATTCGGCCAGTGTCACCTGTCTGTGGCACTTCCGGCTCCCAGGTACCTTGGTGATGCATATGCTGCAAACATGTCCAATAGCCAGGTAAGGGGTTGGGTGGCCGGTGAACTTGTATGGACAGCTACGTTTGCGGACGAGCGTAGTGTCTTGTTAAAGCAGAGCTCCAAGGAAGGGCAAGAATTCCGTTCCATGGATGATGGGGAGGTGTTGGGATTTTTTGTGTATCTGCGTGGGAAGGAAGCCGCTTTTGAAACATTTGCCAAAGAACAAACTCGTTCCCCCAAGCCCAGGGGTCACCTGCAAGGTAGGACGGGCCACTTGAAACGCGCCTCCAGGGAGTGCCCTGTGCACCCCGTTATAGAGCCGAGCTCTCCTGGGGTAGCTGGCCCACTTTGTATAGAGAAACGAGGGTTCACAGGGCCGGAGAGGGATTCCTGCGATCCGATTTGGCCAAGCACGTCTCCGTTGGCAAAACGTTGCCATTTCCAAGAATCTGCTCTTTCCAATGAAAGAAATGCTCCACCACGAAGCTTTACTGCAATGCTTGTACCCCGTATTGTTCCCATGTATTATGTATCTCGCTGCTGTGTGATGCCCACACTGTGCCAGGCGCTGCACAAACACAGAAGTTATTCCCTGCCCCAAAGAGCTTCCAGTATTTAAAGCTCTGTACATCTTGACTAGCGCATGCTTAACCAGCAACATTCCGCTTCTGGCTGGGCTTGAAGAGCAAGGTCTTTTGGGGTACAGGCTCCTAATGCCAGGGAAGGTGTCTCTGCCCTGTCTCCATCCCCAATGAGCAAAATGCTGAACTGGAAAACATCCCCTGGTAGATCAGATGGGACAGAGCTCCCCCCCCCCCATTGATAACAGCTTGGGGCCCACTGGGGTGTGCTGCAGCTTCGTTAATGAACGAGGCCCCTCGGACAGGACTGGGAGAGCAGGGGATTGTTATTGTCAAGCCATTGACATTTTGCCGTACGACTCTTGGCGGCTCGGCTGTCTTGCAAGGGGGTGCTTTAGATGAACCCTTTGGTGCCGTGGGCGCCTACCCCGAGCATTCACCCTGGACGCGGCCCACTGGACCGTTCGCCGGGAGAGACAGCAGCAAAGGGACTGGCAGCAGCTCTGGCCCTGGCTGTAAATCTGGCCTTGGCGAGATTGATTTTGAAATACAAGCACAACCACTCGCCCTGTCTCCAGCTGGCGACTGTTCACAGTACGCTGGCTGCGGGAGGGGGGTGTTGCTATAAAACGCTCTACGGTCCAGCAACCTCACCCCGCACCCCAAATCCACCCGGAGGTTTCACAAGGAGACGTTGACATGGTGTTTGTTTAGTCCCCCTGCGTCTGACTGTGCGCTACAGCTGTTGGCGTGTCCCCCGGTGACCTGTACCCCTCTTTCCTCCTGCGGGCAGCCTGTGCTGTGCAATGTCACCGCATGGGGTCTCCTGGTGTCCTGGCCTTGATTCCACAGACATGGAAAGGCTGCTGAGTGCACCCTCGCGACCCTCAACAGGGAGGCAACTCCCCCAACCAACTCCTCCAGCGGGGAGGGGGAGAGCTGTCCTGGCACCACCCCAAGCTTGGCTAGCGGCTCTTCCCCAGTGGAATATCAAGGCAGGGTAGAGAGGCTGAAGGCTGCACCCCTGCCCCCCAGTCTGGAGCACGCTGATCACTCTCTCGTGCAGCCTCCGGCTAGTGCAGCGAACCCCAAAGGGAGGCCTGACCGCCGCGAGCCCTCTGGGGTTTGACGGAATCTGAGAGTTTCTCTTTGACCAAAGCCCTGGGTGCTGAGTGGTCCCCATCCCTGAGGGTCACCCCACTTCCTTCTCCTTGTGCCCCCAGCTGGAAACCGCTGGCAGAGGAAACCTCATAAAGAGCAGGGCTGCTCAGCTCCTTTAGGGGTAACTCCTTCTCTGGTGCCTTTCTGTCCCGGAAGGTTCCCACTAATTTTTTCCATCCGTGTGTGGAATAAATTTTGTTCTATGCACCAAGGCATGAATGGCTGTGCCCCACCAGTAGAAACACATGCAGCTGGCTGTAGGCGCTCTGCTAACCAGTTGGGTGGCATTGAAATCTCTCCTGGGTGGCCATCCAAGCGCCCAGCTTATGGAGAACACTGGTCTCCGGGCATCCGAATTCAGTAGGACACAGCTCCAGAGGGAGAAGTCCACACTGACCCCAAGCTGGTAGGCAAGGCTGGGGAATGTCTCCCTATTAAGATACCCCCTCTTTAAAACTTCTCAGCATCTTTCCCCCTTTTTTCCCTCTTTCCCCTCCCCGTTCTTTTTCGGTTATAAGTGCTGGGTTCCTGTTATCCCACTCCAGCTCATCTGAGGAAGTGGGTTTTGCCCACAAAAGCTCATGATACAATATATGTCTTTTTAGTCTCGAATAAGCTACATCTACACTGTGGCGCTATTTCGGGATACTTCCAGTATCCCAAAATAGCTATTCCGTGTCCTTGAAACAAGCCTATTATTTCGAAATATAACAGACTCACTATTCTGACATCCCTATAAGCCTTGTTCCACGAGGATTAAGGGATGTTTTGGACTAGCACTTTATTTTGAAACTTAGCGCTGTGTAGACAGCACCAAATCTCAAAATAAGCTATTTTAAATTACCTAAAAATAAGCTATGCAATTTGCATAGAGCAAATTGTGTAACTTCTTTCGAGGTAAGGGTTCAGTGTAGATGCACCGTAAGGCTATGTCTACACAGCAGCATTATTCCAGAATAACAGACATTATTTCAAATTACATAGTGCATATCTACACGGCAAGCCGTTATTTCAAAATAATGTTGAGCTGGAGGACTTTTTACTCTGACTCCTGTAACCCTCATTTCACAAGGAGTAAGGGAAGTTGAAGGAAGAGTGTCTTTCCTTTGACTTCCTGCTGTGTAGACAGCGCCAAAAGCCGAATTAAACTCTTTCAACCTCAGCTACACAATTGACGTAGTTGAAGTTGCCGAGCTTAATCTGACTTTTGCCCTGCTGTGTAGACGTGCCCAAAGGTGCCACAGGGCTCCTTGTTGTTTTTAAAATTACACACTGTGACATAATGGGAGGTACCTTGGTGGTTGCTAAGCTGGGCAGTGGGTTGTGAGTGACCTCCACTGGCTGCTGGCTGCAGCACGGCCCAGCAGGGCAGGGGATGAGTCATTATGCAAGGGGGCTAAGAACCTGTCTGACCAGTTATCTCCCAGGGAGCGGAACAATGGGAAGAAGGGGAGTGGAGCCCTGGCTAGGGGCAGGGCTGGAAATGAGTGAGTGAGGTTTTCTGGCTGGTATCATGGAGGAAGCTGCCTAGGCAATGGGCTGGGATTTAGGGGCCCAGGCTCCCCCATCTCAAGGGGAGGCTGAGGCATCGTAGGCCTGCCCTGTAACCAGATTCCATCTGTGCTGTGCTGTATCCTGGAGAAGCAATAAACTCCCTCTGTTCTACTGGCTGGTGGAGTCTGTCCGTGCCATTACGGGGGTGCAGGAGACGGGAAAACCCCAACGCGCCATCACACACATTAACACAGCAAGCCCTCTGAGGCTATGGCTACACTACGGGGCTTTATCAGAAAAAGGTACACAAATTGTGCTCCGCAATTTGCGTAACTTTTTCCAATAGTTTTTTCGGAAGAGGCTTTTCCGAAATTTGGCCCATCTACACTGGGCTAAATTTCAGTTAAAAAACCCTCTTTTGGAAGAGCCCTTCATCCTCATGGGAGGAGGAAGACAGGGTTTCTGAAAGAGCGCGTCTGCTCTTCTGCAAAAAAAAGCGGAAGAGCAGACGCGTTCCCTGGATGCGGCGGAGGACCTCTGGTATCCCAGAAAACCCCCATAGTCTAGACATAGCCTAAGACTTTGCAACTGTAGTGTTCAGCCTTGCTCAGCAGACTGGGCCAAGGAGAGATCTCCAGAGCTCGCCAGGCAGGTGCTGACAAGTTCTGATCCGTGAGTGTTCCCGCGTGTGGGAGTTGTGTGTGTGTCAGAGTGAAGACCTGCTTCAATTGCCCGTTGTCACAATCTCACTGGACAGCCTTCCGGTTCTGATCCAAACCAGCATCCGACAGGCTCAGGACTGATCTGGTCTTTAGCAGCTTAGAAACCAGGCCCCGTCGATCCAGCCGCCCCATCTGAACCACCCGGGGGGTCAGCCCAGATCAGAACCAGCTGGGGTCCAGTCCTGGTTCTGACAAGGGCGGAACAGGGAACGAGAAGGAGAAAAAGGCAAGCCGAGTCCTGGCTGCAGGTCATGAAGCTCGTCACGTTGCAAGGTGCCGAAGGAATCAATAGCAATTCTAATATCATACAAGTCAATTTCAGCCTGTCACGGCCGCATTGGAGCCTCTGACTCAATAGCTGCAGCAGCTGATAAATGGGGCTCTCAAAAACATATTTATAGCACGAAAAAGCCCATAAAATTGAAACAAGGCCAGAGCGGGAGGCGGAGGCTGCAGTCCAGCCACAGCCAGCCCATCAAAATGAAAATTAAGCGGATACGCTGGGTACCAAGGCAGGTACCAGACACAACAGGCACCAGGCTCTGGGAGGGGGAGGCCTGGCCGGGGGGGGGGAGGGAGGGGGGGAGTTTATGGGCAGGGTCTGGGAAGCAGCTTCTCGGAGCAAGGTGCTGAGTGGTAAAGTTCAGTCCGGCGAAGGACGACTGCCCCCGCGCTCGCGCCAGGGGGTGCTGTGACTGGCAGCGGTTTGAAGGCTGCCAAGTAATGGGGTGGTTGGCGAGGGACGGGGACGGAGAAGGGAAGGAGGCTGCATGGCCGCTGCTGAGGTCACAGGGACGAAATGTGCAAGGGTAAAGGCATGTGTGTATAGAGTATGCACATCGCATATGCGTGTATGGATTGTGCATGCACAATGTGTGTGCACACCTGTGTATGTGTAAACAGTAAGTGCGTTCCATGTGTCTATAGGGATTGTGTGTGTACAGTGGGTATGCACAGGTGTGCTTGTGAGTGTGTGCATGTATAATTTGGGTGTAGAGTATGCATGTGCATGTGTGGCTTGTGCGTGTACAGCATGTTCGTGATGTGTGCGGGTATGGATTGTGCATGTACAGTAGGTTTGTGAGGTGTACGTGTGTGAGTATGGAGTGTGCATGTACAGTATTCCGTGGGGTCTTTGTGAGTCTATGGATTGTATGTACAGTATGTCTGTGTGTGTGCGTCACGTTGGGACTCGGTGCCCCACACCTGCTGAACCCTGCCTCCGCTCCCACAGGGCTGCCCAGAAATGCCATAAGAACATAAGAACGGCCGTACTGGGTCAGACCAAAGGTCCATCTAGCCCAGTATCCTGTCTGCTGACAGTGGCCAGCACCAGGTGCCCCAGAGAGGGTGGACCGAAGACAATGATTAAGCGATTTGTCTCCTGCCATCTCTCTCCAGCCTCTGACAAACAGAGGCCAAGGACACCATTTTATCCCCTGGCTAATAGCCTTTTATGGACCTAACCTCCATGAAATTATCTAGCTTCTCTTTAAACTCTATTATAGTCCTAGCCTTCACAGCCTCCTCTGGCAAGGAGTTCCACAGGTTGACTACACGCTGTGTGAAGAAGAACTTTCTTTTATTAGTTTTAAACCTGCTACCCATTAATTTCATTTGGTGTCCTCTAGTTCTTCTATTTAGGGAACTAATAAATAACTTTTCTTTATTGGCCCTCTCCACACCACTCATGATTTTATAGACCTCTATCATATCCCCCCTCAGTCTCCTCTTTTCTAAGCTGAAACGTCCCAGTCGCTTTAACCTCTCCTCATATGGGACCAGTTCCAAACCCCTAATCATTTTAGTTGCCCTTTTCTGAACCCTTTCCAAGGCCAAAATATCTTTTTTGAGGTGAGGAGACCATATCTGTACACAGTATTCAAGATGTGGGCATACCATAGTTTTATACAGGGGCAGTAAGATATTCTGGGTCTTATTTTCTATCCCTTTCCTTTGGCCTCTCCCATGGGTCAGCGCGCAGGGGGTCATAACCGGGCTCAGACCCACACAAACATCTCTCAGATGGGGGATGAACCCCCCTGCTTCAGGGCATGAGGGAAGCTCTAAAAGTGGGGGTCCGGAGGAAACGCCCCGGGGGCAGGTTCCTCGCTCTCTGCCCCTTCTTTGGACGCAGCTGCAGGGGTTACAGGCAGAGACGGGCACTTGGGCAGGACGGAGCCGGGGTCTGATCCAGTGCAGCAGGTCCTGGGTTCCCATATCTGGGCGCTGCAGCGAGTCACACGGCCTAGGCCTAGCGAATCCTTGAGGTTGTGCCCAGAGACACACTGCGCCCAGCGGTGGCTGCCAGCAGGTGCCTGAGCACACAACGCAGCCAACTGTCCGGGAAGGGCTAACACGAAAGCCCCAGGTGCTCCGAGCCGGAGGTAACGGGGGAGCCAGGGAAGGATTCCGCTCCTGGAATTAAAGGCATAAATGTCTCTCTTACGGCGACCGGGCTCCATTCTCGGTAGCTATAGGAACTGGCCCTTCATAAATATTTAACGGTGATGTGACAGCCGGCGCTGGGAGCCCACAATCCCAGGAAATCAAAGCCCCGGGCCATGCTATCGGCCATGGGAGACAGAATCGTTTGCAATCCTGTGCATTACCCCACGCCTCTCTGCAGGCAGCCTCCCCCCACCCCGCCAACCAGGACTAGCTGAGGGGGGGGGAAGGGGCTGCTCCTGGGGGGCTCCGGGGGCATTCCGTGCAGGTAGGCAGGTCTAGCTGCACAATGAGCTGGCTGGGCAGGTGGGGAGTCAGCCCAAAGTTTGTATATTGCATTACAAATGTGAGTTCTGTTGGACACACCCCAACACATGCAGGGGCCCCCAGACACCTCTAGCCACCCCCTCCCCAGTCAAATACCCACAGATCTACATCCCCCCAGCCTTAGACATACCCCCAGCATCCGCAAGCCTGTATTCCCCCACCCAGCCCTGCCAAAGACACACAAACCCATGGACACACCTGTAGCCCAACACATCCCCTTACATGCCAACAGACACAATGGAGACAGCTGCACCATGCTCATTGCCACACCCCCAGGTCCATCACCTCCATGCAGCCACGGCCCTGGTCACTCATTGCTCCATTCCTCCTTTGCAGCCTGTCACATGATCCAAGCTCATGGGGCCATTTCAAAATGCTCTAGAATCAGGGAATCGGAGGGTTAGAAGGGACTGCCAGGGTCAGCTTGCTTAGGAGATACTTCTCTATGCAGCACCCAACTGACCCTTGGAACTGCCTGCTGCAGGATATTTCCCAGGAACTGTGAATGGGTTTGGAAAGGGCTGGCTGATGTTTTGATTGCTTGTGCCATGTGAGGCCAGGTAAGTGATCAGTGCTCAGGCTTCAGGGAAGAAAATTAAGAAGAAACTTTCCCCTGACACAGACTTGCTCATTGTGGAGATTGGTTTCCTTTCTAACAAGCCAGGTATTGGCAGAGGTGAGACTGGATAAGATGGGCGCATGGTCTACCAACGTGTGGGTTGTAGCTCAGTTCCCTACAATACATGCACACACCAAATCCATGTACACACCCACCAAACACTCGTGCTTTTCCACACACAGCTCCTGCACGCCCATGCACAAACCTTCATCTGCTTACACACATGCACTTCACTCGGGGCTTGCTTATGTGTCCCCTCCTCCCCCATGGACATGGTCACCCACATAATCACCCCGCTCCGTCCAGAAGCTGAGACACGTACGCAAGTCCAAATGCAACTTGTGTGCACACACGTCCCCATGCACCCATGAGCTCACGTCCCGGAACACCTGCTCGTGCCCTTGCACAGATGGGCTCACCTTTGCACACCTGCTCACATGCTAGTGTGCCCACTCACCAGTGTTTGTGGAGGGGCAGACAACCTTGCCTGCCACCTCAGACTTGGGCATGGATGCTCCCACCTCCTCAAGGCTACTGCCCCGGCCCCGAGTGGCTGAAGTCGCTTCTCGTCCAGCCCCAGGTGCCGCCGCCACTGCCGCCGCATGTGTTATTTATGAAGTTGGAGGCAGAGATTCTATTTCAGAGACATCGTCGAAGGCCATTCGGCACTGGGGCTCCGGGCAGGCGAGGGGGGAGACAGAGGCCTGGAGCCTGCAGGCTCGTTACACCCCAGCCGGTGATGGAAAGGGACTGATTCCCCTGGCGGGATGAGGAGCGGGGTCGGCTGCCTCTGCAGAGCCTTGTGCCGGATCCCAGCTCAGCTGCAACAGGCTGGGAATCCCACCCCCACCTCGTCTGCTCCCTGTTAGCCCCACAGAACAGGACCTGCTGAAAGGCTCAGGGGAGGGGGGCCTCTTCCCATGCCCTGCTGCAGCTGGGAACAGGGGCTGGACTTCCTCCGAGCTGGTGGGGGCAGCAGCCCCCTGTTGCAGGCTCGGCTGCAGGCGCTGGCTCATGGACAGCACTCCAGGAATGCCCAAAGTGTAAGTTGTGGAGGGGCCGTAGGGCCTGTTTCAGGTCCCAGAGCAGCCTGGAAACGGGAGGGTGAAGGTGGCTTGAAGCCCCTCCTCTCCCTGGGCACTGGGTTCTGAGCTGCCAGCTGCCGCAATGCCCGGCTGGGTTCAGGGTCCTCGCAGCTGGACACGGAGCATCCACCAGCTGCACCACGGACCAGCCTGAGTGTGGACCAGCTGGGAGGAGCTTGGGGCTTGATCACACACAGGATCGCCCCTCCCACCCACACATATGTCAGCAGGTGGGGAATGGCCCCCGAGCAATGGTCTCATGGAGGGAGAGAAGACACGGCGTGGCCAGGCCGGTACTGCACGGAAGCCACGTATGTTCATTCCAGGGAGTGACCTGGGTGCATCAGCGGGGGAAGGGCCTTCTTGAGCCAGGCTGATTCCTCTCCCTGGTGTAAACACAAAACCTTTGGAGGATGACTCTGGATTTACTGCCATGCTCCTGTTCCAGCTGTGGGTGGGCTATAGAGACACTCCAGATGTGGTCATGATAAGAACAGCTATGGCTGAGATTTTATATACAGCGCCACCTAGTGGCTGAGCTCTTTAATACAGGGTAGTATTCCACCCCATCTCCCCCTTTCTGTCCTGCAATCCCGACAGTTACCCTCTCCGGCCATGGGTGATGTTCCCTATTTATCCGCGTGGTTGGTGTCTCTGACTCATCCTGGTTTTCTAATTACATGACCCAGCTCGGTCACCTGGACAGCCCTTAGCTGCAGTGACTGACCATCCTTGAGTCGTCTTCTCCTTGTTCTGCCTTTGCAGCCGGTCACCTTTGGGCTCTTGACTGTTCCTTCTGAGGAACACCCTTCAGATGCCAATGGCTTCTGTCGGTCTTGGGCACACATAATCTGGGCTCTAACTTCCTGTTCTTTACAGTCGCTGGAGTTCTCCATCCCCTTTGTCCATCCCACTGCTGACACCACGTCATGTTCGTGTATCAGACGTGGACTAGCTGCAGAACTTGTTTATACCCATGCCACGTGTGTTCATCATAAGGGCCTTTGATGGCAGTGGGAGATATTTTCTGCATAGTGCCACCGGGTGGTTGCACCATCTGATAGAGTATAGCATCCCGTTACATTGACTGAGATCAGACTCTGGCCTACTGCCCCTCAGTGAAATATCCATCTTCCTCCTTGATCCAGACTCCTGTGGAACTCAGAATGGTGGGCTATGGAGTTCTCCCATTGGCCCGTCCTTAGCTGTGGCTGGAGATGAAAGGCCACGGGAGGGAATGCCACTGAGATGGGCCAATGCAAGCCACGGGTGCAGTGGAGTCGGATCCTCCAGACAGAGAGCCCACGCCAAGCCCCCAAGCCTGGCTGTCACAAGCATGGAAGGCATGCTGCCCCTCAGGGGTCAGGGCTCACCCCACAGGTCTGAGCAACCCGACGCAAGATTCTTGTGGCTGGTCTGCAGATCTGGGCTGTCTGGTACAGTGGCAAGGAATAGGCTGATAAGCCTGGAGATGCTTAGCCTGAGCTGTCAGATCCCGTCCCAGGGGAGGTTTTGGGGGGATTTCTTATCCTAACGACATTGGTGCAATTAATCTGGGCTCCCTGCCAGTCAAGCCAATTGCTGAGGCCCTGGGATGTGCCCGTCCACAGAACTGAACAGCCTGGCACAGGTACCGGGATACACAAGTGCCCGAGTCACAGATCTGAGCCAGCTGGGCTGACCACAGAAGCCCTAGTTAACCCCCCACCCCCAAGTGCAAGAGACAGCAGGTGATGCCAGCCCCAGAGGTCTAGCCCTGGCCGTTCAGTCCCCAGCATTGACACAGCGGAAGGAGGGGAGCCATCCCTTCCCTTCCATTGGCTCCGTCCCCTTCCCCCGGTTGTCAGCTCCTCGCCTGCCTGGGCCCCAGCGGGCCCTGTAATGGGCCTGCTCGCCCTTCCCTGCTCCCCTTGCCTGGCTGCTGACGGGAAACCAGGTTTCAGACCCTCAGGGTCCCTTCCCTCCCGCCTCGCCGCTTCCCCAGCCCCGTCCCCCTGAGGAGCAGACCCTGCCCTGCATTTCCGGTAGCTCCGCTTCGCCTGAGGCCTTGATGTGGAAAGACATTTCTGAGAAGAATCGAAAGACCCCCCCTCCCCCCAAGCCAGCCCCCAGCGCTGAGCCTTGCCTCAGAAGTGCGAGTCTTTCCCCCCGGCCCGTGCTTCCCGCCCAGCGAGGCAGGGCACAGAAAGAAGTGGGCCAGGCTGGGCAGCTGTGGCAGCCACCTCACTGCGTGGGGGCAGAAGGGCCCGTGTCTGGGACGTGACATGGTGGAAAACGAAGGCCACGTGCATTCGATGGGCGACAAGCGTAGTCCCTCAGTGCCCACGGGCCGGAGACTACATGGCACAGCTGGCCCATAACGCCCAGGCTGGTTGCGGGTCAGCTCAGCTGCCATCCTCCCCCCAGGACTTCTCCTGACCCCCCACTGCTCCCTACAGGCCCATGTCTCTGGTGGTGCATCTCAGGTCCAGCTATGGGGTCTGTGCAGAGCGGACATCAGAGCCCCTTTCCGATTGCGATGTGGAGGGAGGCTAGTTACTGCCTTGCTCCGGGCTGGTCTGGCTTCTGGGCGCGCTAGCAGCCTCTGTTCTTGGGCAAATTCCCCTTGTCCCCATCCTAATTTGTGGCCAACTTCTCCTTTTTAAGCGCCCCCACCAAGCAGAGCGTGCCCTGCTGGCGCACCGGGAGGCCGGCCAGGCTTCCAGTAGCGGGATGGGGGCATTTCCCAGAACAGGGTGGGCGTCCCACCAGGATTTGCTTATCCCAGGACAGCAGGAACCTACCAATGTGGTTTTTCCCCACTGTGGTTACTGGGGACGCAACCCGCCTTCTGTGGTTTCTTCCTGTTATTTTTGTTATTGTATAAAGAGCAAGTGAACACAACATCCTTGGAGGATGGGGGACGGGGTGGGCGAGTGGACGGAGGGAGAAAGAAAACAGAGGAAACCCCCGGCAAACTGACCCCGAGATCGCCGAGCCGGCAAGGCCAGAAAGGACCCTCATGATCGTGTTGCACCTCCTGTTGAACCTCTTGCACGTGGCAGGTTCCGGGCCCTCCCTCAACCACACTGACGATGGGCCCAGAATCGCTGACGAGTTACCAGCGTCCTCTGGCCTTGATTGACAAGCTCCAGGTTACAGAGAGTCCACCCGTTTGTGGTGGATCTGGGTGGGGGAAGTGGGTTGGATCCAGAACCCAGTCATCCCCCTTTCTCCATAGGATCCTAGAATCCTAGGGCTGGCAGAGACCTCAGGAGGCAAGTCCAGCCCCCTGCCCAAAGCAGGACCAACCCAACTCAATCATCCCAGCCAGGGCTGTGTCAAGCCGGGACTTAAAAACCTCTAGGGATGGAGATTCCACCCCCTCCCTAGGGAACCCAGCCCAGCGCTTCCCCACCCTCCTAGGGAAATCGTTTTCCCTAATATCCTACCTAGTCCTCCCCCACTGCAAGCTGAGCCCATTGCTCCTCGTTCTGCCACCTGCCACCACCGAGAACAGCCTCTTCCCATCCTCTTTGGACCCCCCCCCCTCAGGTAGCTGAAGGCTGCTCTCAAATCCCCCCTCCCTCTTCTCTTCTTGTTTGCAGATTCCTAACAGCTCCTGCTGTCCCTTGGCCCTCACAATGAATTCCCAGGGCCTCTGGGGGAGGGGAAGGGAGACTCAGGCAGGTGAAGGGGCAGGAGGAGAATCAGCTGGGGCAGATTTGGGGGGCAGGGTTCAGTGTGGGGACTGCAGGTGGCACAGGGGTGTCCAATTGGGGTGGGGCGAGATGGCAACTCTCCCTCCCTGCCACCATCTGATGTAGCTTCTGTGCCTGCCGGGGCGCCATTGGGCACTGGAATGAAATGAACCTGACGGCGCATCCTCTCCAGGACTCGGGGTGTCCCACTTCCGAAGGCAGCACAATTTCTTCACGCCAGTCATATCGCATTAGCCAGGCTGTCAGGCCGAGGCTCCAGGGTGCAGGGGTGGGAGGGGATC
This sequence comes from Pelodiscus sinensis, assembly GCF_049634645.1. Taxonomy (NCBI): domain Eukaryota; kingdom Metazoa; phylum Chordata; order Testudines; family Trionychidae; genus Pelodiscus; species Pelodiscus sinensis. The sequence continues at coordinate 28,554,760 of NC_134729.1, read as the reverse complement.
CTGAGGTGGGCGATAAGGGGTAGGACATGGAAAGGGAAAGAGGAAAGGAAACAGACGAGGGTGGAGAGGAGAGATTGATGCAGAGGAGGAAAAATTAAAGGGTGCCGGATGCGAGTGGGGCTTGGGCAGACATGCTGGGCAGGTGGAAACAGGGGAAAGGGAAAGGCAGAAAGAAAAGTGATCAGGCACGAGAAGAATAAAAGGGAGACGGCTGCTAGTAAGGGTGGTGCAGGGTTTAGGGCACTTGCATGGCGGGGGAAGGCGCTGTGGGTCAGTCCTGTGCTCTGCCACATGCTTCCTGCAGGACCTTGGGCAAGTCACTTAGCCGCTCTGTGGCTCAGTTTCCCATGGGTGCAATGGTGATGCCAGTGCTGACTGGGGTGTGCCCCGGGGAAGGACACGGGCACTGGTGCAGCGTTCTGATCCCTGCCGGAGCTGGCTGCAGAAAGCAGAGGAAGAGGCAGGCTGCTTTTGCCACCTGGCAGCACCGTGAGCTGACGGCCTGACCTGTGAAAGTCCTTGTGGGTTGTGAAGAGGCACCGAAGGGCTTCCAGGCTCTTGCAAAGCTCAGCTGCAGTTTCTGCCTTAAGCGCCCCTCCCTGCCTCTCACTCTCTCAGCCCACTGGGACTTAGCCTCTGCCACCCAGACAGCTCCTCTGAGCCGCTCCTTGTGGGCCTCACCCCACGGCCTCCACCTCCGCCCACATGTGTGTTCCTGGGACCCAAGTGGCCTTTGCCACCTTGAGCAGACAGGCCAGAGAGAGGGACCGAGGTGACATCGCCACCCTGAAGCAGCGCCTGGAAGGGGAAGCTGGTTCCCACGTCCTCCCCCTTCTACGGGTTTCTTTTCAGTCCCTCCCTTATTCGTCCCTTTTGCTGTCTGTCTGCTGCCTTGGCCAGCCAGGGCAGTGTGTTTTGCAGCTCTGTGTGAGCCTGGGGCCCGGGAGGCAGCTAAAAGCAACCTCCTACCCAGCCTGGAGCTGGGGCGAGTTTGCCAGGTCTCAGAGCGGCTGACCAGGCCGTGGGCTGGGCCTGTGTCTCCCCAGCACTGAGGAGAAGGTAGGCAGGAGTTGGGGGGACCCTGACAACAGCCAGCAGACCCAGGCTACGGAGAGCACTTTCCACTCCTGCCCACACCCCCCTTCTGCCACACCACCCGGCCTTGGGTTCCCTGTACAGGGCAGCTGCTGGGGGCCCAGGGTCACAGCGGGCCAACAGGTCCCTGCTTTGCTCTGTGGAGGCCGTGCTGTGACCTTACTGCAATGCCACTCCCCCAAGGCTGGCTGGGAGCTGTGATCCGACCCAGGAGACTACACAGCATTGATTAACTTATGCCAAGGAGGGGGCTGCATCATTTAATATGCCCCCCACCCTCCTCTCTTGCAGCCACAAGCAGGAGCTGACCAGAGTTCTGCAGTCCCTGCTGCCCTGAGGATCTTTCCCATATTTCATTAATGCCTGGATTTAGCCCAGGGAGAGACTTGGGAAGACCGTAAGCAAGGCCACATGGTCCATCTCATTCAGTATTCAGTCTTCCAATAGGAGCCAGTGCAAGAGGGGATGAACAGAACGGGGCAATTCCTGGGTGATCCACCTCTGCTATCCATTCCCAGGTTCTGGCAGTTGGAGGTTTACGGACATCCAACCCATGGGGTATCATATCTGATCATATTGGCTAATAGCTACTGATGGACTTATCCGTCATGCACTGAGCTCATTCTTTTTTGAACCCCATTATGCTTCTGGCCTTCACAATATCCCCTGGCAAGGAGTTCCACAGGTTAACTGAGTGTTACGTGAAGAAATACTTGCCTGGGGTTTGATTTAAACCTGCTACCTGTTAATTTAATTGTACTGTATTCATTCTTATATTATGGGAAAGGGGTAAATAACACTTCCCCATTCACTTTCTCCTGCCAATGTGGTGGGTTTATGTGCCTGGAGAGGTCCATTAGGGGGAATTAGATCTCTTGGGTGCCGATTTCTCCTCTTGCTGTCCAGATTCAGGGCACAGCTTGACTTGGATGAGGGCAGTTGGGCAGGAATAAAAAAAATAAAGGCAACTTTTCATTCCCCCATTCCTATGGGCTGCTGCTGCGGGATATTCCCAACATCCATGCCTCAGACGAGGAGGACGGCGTGGGCACTAGCAGAGCGGCATGACATTTTGCAGCTGATTTTTCTTTTCTGCTGAAAGTGCACATTTGGAGACACTGAAACAGTTTGCGCCTTTGTGTCGGTTTTGCTGCCTTTCAGTCCGTAAGGCAGACAGGCAAACACAAACTGCGCCAGACACAACATGCCCCCCCCCCCCCCCCCGCGACATTTTAAAAATGAAACGTTTCGCGTTGTCCGTTCGAAACCATCCTTTTGGCCTTCCATTTTATGATTTTTAAAAAAGCAAACATGTTTAAAAATGACCCTAACATGACCCTAAAAATCCATTTCATCCAAAGCAATTGAGTTTTGAAATCTTTTGTTTGTGGTTGGACCCAAAACTTTTTTTCAGAATTGCCGGCAAACGAAAAACCACTCGTCCCCCTCCTCTCAGACTGAGCCTTTCACTCCAGCCCTGGAGTGGCAGCAGAAAGAGACCACAGGTGCAAGGAGGGGGTGGCCCCATCTAGATAGAAGGGCAGGCGTTTGTCCCATTGGGAGAGTCTGCTCCATGCAGGCCCAGGACTGGAGTTGCACAAGGGGTTGAAGACAGTGGATTGGAGCAACATAGCAACACCTGCTGTGCCAATGGCTCAAGTCCTGTGCTAGGTCACAAATGGAATGAGTTTGATGGTTCTCATTCGTGTCCCTAAGGGAGCTGTATCTAGCACACAACCGCAGGTAGCCTACTTCAGACATGACGGGGGAGGTTGTGGGGCAGGTCAAAAGGGCACAAGCAGAGTCCATGCAGGTCATTATCAGTCTCTCCTTTTATTGATGGGGAAACCGAGGCACAGAAGAGGGAAGGGACTTCTTCAACGTCACACTGTGAGATGGAGCAGTGCTGGAACCAGGACCCAGGAGTCCTGACTCTAGGACACCTGTTCTAACCACTAGGGGCCTGCACCCCTATGAGTCTGTCCTAAAGAATCCTTTCCAAAAATGACAGACAGAAGGAAAGAACCGTGCAGCTCTCAGGGAGGTGGGGGGATAAACTCGGCTGGAGGGGACAGATCCCCAGCCCAGCTGATGCAAATCAACACAGCTGCAGGGAAGTAGCTCTCTAGTGTATGGGTCTGCTGTCCCCAACACACACACGCACGCACACACGCGCACACACACACACACAGCTGCGGCTCCCCCTGGTTGCTGAGCACAGATCTCGGTGCAGGGCAGGGGGACGTTTTCTTGTGCCTTTTCAAAGAGCTGCGGGGGAAGGAAAATGCCGACCTTTGGATTTCCTGCTCCTCGTGATATTTTTTCCCCCCTCCCAGAGCCTTTCTCACCATCCCCTGGGCAGCAAATAAAATGTCCCGGTAACAGCAGGATCAATACGATTCGAGTCAATCAACCCAGGAGGGGCCTTGCTAGAAAACCATGCTCTAGTCCCCCCGCTCCGACCCTCCCTTCACCAGCTCAAGAAGGCCTGGCTGCACATTTCCCTTCATTCCTGTCCCTCGTGTTCCTGCCTTTGCAAGGCTCCGTGCTGTGATGGCTAAGATGCGAGGGGGCTGGGGCGGACGCCAGGGGGAGGGAGATCTGGAATGGCCCTGCAGCAGCATCTCCTGCAAACCCACGCTGGGAAAGAGGGTGGAACCTCCTTCAGCCCCTCCCACACCGGCAACTCCCACAACCTCCAAGCCCAGTGAGCCCCCGTGTCACTAAGTGGCCGGGGTGGGTGGTGGGCAATGGTGATTCCGCCATGATCCTGCCCTGGATGCAAATATCATCCTCATTACTGGCTCCTAGTGGGCAGCCAGGCAGAGGCCTGACCCGGAAGGAGCTGGAGCATCATTCAGGCCGACCTGAGAGAATTCCATGAGCACAAAGCTGGCTAGCGGCCCCGTGGGGCACAAGGAGTGGATGCAGGAATCCCACAGGCACCGAATGAGGCCTCTGTCTGAGACATGTTCCACTGGGGAGCGCTGTACGGTCAGACTGGAGTAGGCTGGCACGATCGGTCATAAGAACATATGAACGGCCAGACTGGGTCAGACCTAAGGTCTATTCAGCCCCGTGTTCTGTCTGCCAATCGTGGCCAATGCCAGATGCCCCAGAGGGAGAGTTCACAACAGGTAATCCTCAGGTGATCCCTCTCCTGTCACCCATTTCCAGACAAACAGAGGCTAGGGACACTGGTCCTATACATCCTGGCTAATAGCCATTGATGGGCCTAACCTCCATGAATCTATTTCATTCATAGCTCTTTTTGGAACCCTGTTCAAGTCCTACTCTTCACCACATTCTCTGGCAAGGAGTTCCACAGGTTGACTGAGTGCTCAGTGAAGAAAAACTTTCGTTTGTTTGTTTTAAACCTGCTGCCTATTCATTTCATTTCATGACCCCTAGTTCTTAAGTTATGGGAACAAGTAAATAGCTTTTCCTTATTCACTTTTTCCATGCCAGTCATGATATTATAGACCTCTATCATATTTCCCCTTAGTCTCCTCTTTTCTAAGCTGAAAAGTCCAAGTCATTTTAATCTCTCTTCATATGTGACCCATTTCAAACCCCTAATCATTTTTGTTGCCTTTTCTGAACCTTTTCCAATGCCAAGATATCCTTTTTTTAGATGAAGTGACCATATCTCAGAATGTGTATTCAAGATATGGGCATGCCATGGTGCTATATAGAGGCAATAAAATATTCTCTGTCTTATTCTCTGTCCCTTTTTAAATGAGTCCCAACATTCTATTTGGTTTTTTTGACTGCCACTGCACACTGAGGGTGTGTCTAGACTACAGGGTTTTGTCGACAAAAGCGGACTTTTGTCGACAAAACTATACCTGCGTCCACACTGCCTTTGAGTTATGTCGACATAACGTCGACAAAACTCAGCAGTTTTGTTGACATATGTAAATCTCATTCTACGAGGAATAATACCTTTTATCGACAGAGTTCTGTCGATAGAAAGCATTATTGCATCTACACTGTCCTTTGCGTCCACACTGTTATGTCGACAAAGCGGCTTGCTTTGTTGACAGAACTGGATGTAGTCTAGACACTCTGGGTATGTCTAGACTACAGGCTTTTGTCGACAGAAGTTTTGTCGACAGTATCTGTCGACAAAGAGCGTCTAGACACATTCAGTTCTGTTGACAAAGCAAGCTGCTTTGTCGACAAAACCCTGTAGTCTAGTCACAACCCTACATGCAATAACACCTTCCGTCGACAGAACTCTGTCGACAAAAGGCGTTATGCCTCGTAAAATGAGGTTTACCAGCGTCCACAAAACTGCTGCGTTCTGCCGACGTTATGTCGACAGAACTCAGCGGTAATGTAGACGCAGGTATAGTTTTGTCGACAAAAGTCCACTTTTGTCGACAAAACTCTGTAGTCTAGACACACCCTCTTTGTCGACAGAAGCTTTGTCGACAGTATTTGTCGACAAAACTTCTGTTGACAAAACCCTGTAGTCTAGACTTACCCTGAGTGGATATTTTCAGAGAACTATCCACAATGACTCCAAGATCTCTCTCTTGAGTAGTTGTAGCTAAATTGGTCCCCATCATATTGTATGTATATTTGGGATTATGTTTTCCAATGTACATTACATTTATCAACATTAAATTTCATTTGCCGTTTTGTTGCCCTATCACCTAGTTTTGTGAGATCTTTTTGAAACTCTTCACAGTCTGCTTTGGACTTAACTATCTTGAGCAGTTTAGTATCATCTGCAAATGTTGCCACCTCACTGTTTGCTCCTGTCTCCAGTTCATTTCTAAACAGGTTGAATAGGACTCGTCCTAGTATGGACCCTTCAGGAACTCTCCTAGTTATCTCTCTCCACTCTGAAAACTTAGCATTTATTCCTAGCCTTTGTCTTTTGCCTTTTAACCAGTTATCAGTGAGAGGACTTTCCCTTTTATCTCAAGACAACTTACTTTACTTAAGAGCCTTTGGCGAGGGACCTTGTCAAAGGCTTTCTGGGAATCTACGTACACTATATCCACTGGATCCCCCGTATCCACATGTTTGTTGAACCCCTCAAAGGACTCTAGTAGATTAGTAAGGCAGGATTTCCCTTTACAGAAACCATGTTGACTTCCCCCAACGAATTATGTTCATCCATGTGTCTGATAATTTTATTCTTTACTATAGTTTCAACTAATTTGCCTGGTACTGATGTTACACTTATAGGTCTGTAATTGCCAGGGCCACCTCTAGAGCCCTTTTTAAAGATTGGTGTCACATTAGCTGTCTTCCAATCATTAGGTACAGAGGCTGATTTAAAGGATCGGTTATAAACCACAGTTAATAGTTCCGCAATTTCACATTTGAGTTCTTTTAGAACTCTTGGTTGAATGCCATTTGGTACCAGTGACTTGTTACTGTTAAGTTTAACAATTTGTTCCAAAACCTCCTCTAGTGACACCTCAATCTGGGACAATTTCTCAGATTTGTCACCTAAAAAAAATGGCCCAAGTTTGGGAATCTCTCCAATTTCCTCAGCCGTGAAGCCCGAATCAAAGAATTCATTTAGTTTCTCCGCAATGATTTCATCGTCTTCGAGGGCTCCTTTAGCATCTCAATTGCCCAGGGGCCCCACTGGTTGTTTAGCTGGCTTCCTGTTTCTGATGTACTTAAAAAGCATTTTGCTATTACTTTCTGAGTTTTTGGCTAGCTGTTCTTCAGACTCCATTTTGGCTTTTCTCATTATATTTTTACGCTTAATTTGACAGAGTTTATGCTCCCAGTCTCCCAGGGGCAGGGCTAGATGAAGACATGCTGTGGCCCTAAGCTACGTCAAGTTGAAGAAGCCCCAGAGCATCATTAAAGCTAATGTATTATTCTAACAGAAAGGACAATTAAATAGAAATAATAAAGTTTTATATTGGCATACCACGGGCGGCGGCTGAAGCCTCGCCCTTTCCGTCTGAAGCCACACCCTTCCCCTGAGACTACGCCCCTTCAACAACCAATCCCAGGGCTGCAGCACTGTGTGGCTCCCAGTCTTCCTTGGCTGTCCGGGAGCCAGGCTGACACACAGTGTGAATCCAGCCCCTCTCAGGAGTCTGGCCAGTATAGACAACGCGCCGCCCATATGGCATATATACCAGTGCATAGGCAAGGATGCACCTAAAAACTAGACAGTTTTCATATTTAAAGACCCCCTCATCATCTGAGGCCCTAAAATGAAGCTTATTTGGCTTGTGCATAAATCCAGCACCACCCAGGGATGAGGCAGCAGCACGGGGCCATGGTCAGGAGAACCTGCAATCCCACCATTGGCCCAGTGATTCCACGCATAAGCCCTTACTCCCTGGTGGCTAGCTTGAGTCATAGCCCTGGGAGCATCCTCATTCCTGGGAACACGGCCGCAAAGCGGGAGTGAGGCTGGGTCTGTCCCTGTCCTTAGAGGGGACACAATGGTTCACACTCCCCGGAGCCTCTGGCTGAGGAAAAGTCCAGCCCAGCTGATCTGCTGCAACTACAGGTTTCTCTGCTCCGACTGGGAGGATATTGGCCTTTTTGAAGGGAATCTATTCCTTTCCCTAAGCAGGGGACATTCACTGCCCCTCTGCCCAGCACCTGAGTCCCAGCAGAGGCAACCGTGTTTAGTTGGGGAGTGTTGTGCAGCTGGTGTGTGTGTGTGTGTGTGTGTGTGTGTTTGTGTTATGTAATGACAATCCATGCTTGCCCAGGCCTATGTGACTGCCTAGCCAAAGTTACCTTCCTGCCCTATAGAGGGGGAGCTAGCATGACTCGCTATAGTGCCAGTGTCTTATATCCAGAGTGGGCATATCCTGATCTCCGAGTCAGGGGTGAAAATTGGGAGTGACTCCCTTGGAACGAGCAGCATCCTTTGGATGGGGACCTGTATCTCTGAGCTCAGAGACTGACCTAAGAGCGAGCCAGAAAGGAGCATGTTATGCTTAGCCCCTCTTGCTGATTGTGCTTGAGGGACCACTGTGCATTGATGTAGCCTCTGAGCTGGGGGAACTACCTGCAAGGCAGGCAAATGCTATTAGCTCCATTTTACAGATGTGAAAACTGAGGTACAGAGTGGCAAACTCCTTTCTCTTTCCCCCTCCCACCTACAACCCTGTCCTTGCAGTCCTTACTCACGGGTGGCAGCCCTGTTAGTCCCTCCGAAAAATCCTAGTGCGAAACAAAGAAACAGGCCAAAAATCACACTGGTTGGTGTCAGAAGTTTGGTTCTCATGCGGAATAGACAGCACTGTCTAGTGGTTAGAACACGAGTAAGGGGGCTGGAAGCCAGCACTGCTAGGTTCTGTTTCTGACCGTCTGTGTGACTTTGGGTGACTCACTTCCCTGCTCCGTGCCTCAGTTTCCCATCTGTAAGGAGAATGGTACTTGCCCACCTTTGTACAGCGTTTTCAGAGCTACTTGAGCATGAATAGCCTGCTTGGTGCAGAGGGATTTACAGGACTGTAAACAATTATCTCTGCCTGGCCAGGTTCCCCATCTGCCTGTTAGTGGAAACTGCCCTGGGCTTGAGACCTGACAGCCCGGCACAGCGATGGGGAGAGGGGAGCCAAAGGCCAGAATGCCTTTTTCTTCAGAATGTTTAATCAAACTCTGAAAAATTTGGCCCCAAACTGAAACATTCTCAGGTTTGGGGGCCTTTTGGGTTCTTGACAAACCCCCAAATATTTGGACAAAAATAACCCCTGGTGTTTCCCTGGCATTTTTAGAGGAGAAAACATTTTTTCTGTTGACAAGTAACTTTGAGAAATAACATCCAACCATTTATGATCTGGATCTGTCTCTCCCGGGCTTTCGGGCAGCCCAGGGAATTTGGTTTTGCACACACAACTCCCACAGCAAAGTCCGCTTCAGGCAGGCAGGGGACCTGCACAAAGCAAACAAGCTGCTTCCAGCCCATGTCCAGCTCTGACATGTCTTTGGCTGAATCAGAAGAAAGGCTGGAAAGATGAAGGGATGGACCGAGAGGTTAACAAGAGATGCAGCTGGCAGGCAGCAGAGAGTGAATGGGGGACAAAGGAAGGGAAGAACAGAATTATCAGGTGCATAGAAACAAATAAACATGATGACTGTGTCTAGACTGGCAAATTTTTCCGCAAAAGCAATTGCTTTTGCAGAAAAGCTTGCCAGCTGTCTATACTGGCTGCTTGAATTTCCACAAGAACACTGACTTCCTACTGTCTGAGATCAGTGCTTCTTGTGGGAATACTATGCTGCTCCCGTTCGGGCAAAAGTCCCTTTTGCGCAAAGCTTTTGAGCAAAAGGGCCAATGTAGACAGCTCAGATTTGTTTTGTGCAAAAAAGCCCCGATCGCGAAAATGGCGATCGGGGCTTTTTTGTGCAAAAGCGCGTCTAGATTGGCACGGACGCTTTTCCGCAAAAAGTGCTTTTGCGGAAAAGTGTCTGTGCCAATCTAGACACTCTTTTCCGCAAATGCTTTTAACGGAAAACTTTTCCGTTAAAAGCATTTGCAGAAAATCATGCCAGTTTAGACGTAGCCGATCTGTTTGGGAAGAAGCAACATAGCTATTGTACAGGGCAATCCTGCCTCTCCAATCAATTAGAAATTTTTGAAGGTATCAACAAGCATGTGGGCAAGAGGGATCCAGTGGATACGGTGTACTTGATTTTTCAGAAAGCCTTTGACAAGGTCCCTCCCCAAACGTTTTTAAAGGAACTAAATCATTACTGGGATAAAAAGGAGGCTCTCGTGGATCTGTAACTGGTTAAAAGTTAGAAAACAAAGGGTAGAAATAAATGGTCAGTTTTCAAAATGAAGAGAGGCTAAAAAGCAGGGTCCCCCAAGCATCTGACTGAGACGTGTGCTGCTCAACATATTAGTTACTGACCCGGAAAAGGGAGTGAACAATGATGGAGTTTGCGGATGCTACAAAATTACTCAAGAGAGTTAAGTCCAAAGCGGAGTGCAAAGAGTTACAAAGGGATTTCGCAGAACTGGGTGACAGAGCAACACAAGGGCAGATGAAATTCAGCATTGGCACATCGGGGAAAAATAATCCCAAATACACATGAATAATGATGGGGTCTACATTAGCTGTTACCACTCAAAAAAGAGATCTTGGAGTCACCCTGCGTAGTTCTCTGAAAGCTTCAGCTCAAGGTGCAGCAGCTGTCAAAAAAGTGAACAGAATGTTCAGCTCTGTTAGGAAAGGGACGGAAAATAAGAGATAAATGATCATGATGCCACAATGTAAACCCATGCCTGCCCACCCCTTGAATACTATGTTCAGTTCTGGCCACCCAGTCTCAAACCAGATATAATGGGACTGGAAAAGATTCAGAAAAGGGCAACAAAGATGATCATGGAATGGCTTTTATATGAGGAAAAGCTACCATGATTAGGGCTCTTCAGCTTGGAAAAGACATGGTGCAGGGGATACATGATAGAGGTCTATAAAATCATAAAGGATGTGGGAAAAGTGAGTAGAGAAATGTTATTTACCCTTTCCCACAATATGATTAATGCTCAGTGATCCTGTGGAACTCCTTGCCAAAGGATGTCGGGAAGACCAAAAGTATAACTGGGTTAAAAAGTAAGGGTACGTCTAGACTACAGGGTTTTGTTGACAGAAGTTTTGTCGACAGATACTGTCGACAAAGCTTCTGTCGACAAAGAGTGTCCAGACTACAGCCAGTTCTGTCGACAAAGCAAGATGCTTTGTCGACATAACAGTGTGGACGCAAAGGACAGTGTAGATGTAGTAATGCCTTCTATCGACAGAACTCTGTCAACAAAAGGTGTTATTCCTCGTAGAATGAGGTTTACATACGTCGACATAACTCAAAGGCAGTGTGGATGCAGGTATAGTTTTGTTGACAAGAGTCCACTTTTGTCGACAAAACCCTGTAGTCTAGACACTTAAGTGGGTAAGTGCAACAGCTAATAGCCAAGACGGTCAGGGAGGCAACCCCATGTTCTGGGTGTCCTTGTACCTCTCGCTGGTAGAAACCAAGAGGGAAAGACAGGTGGACCATTCCAACTGCCCTGTACTGGACATTCCCCCTGAAGTTCTGGTTCTGACCCTGTTGGAGACTGGCTACTGGGCTAGATGGACCATTGGTCTGACCCAGTTATGGCAGCTCTTCTAATTCTCTCATTCTATCTCAGCTGAGCCCTGAAAACTACGAAGATTCCAAAATCAAAGCAACAGGTTGATGGTCCCTTAAAAGTGAGGAGTTGGAGAGGAGACCAGATGATGCGACTGACCCAGAGCCTTTGACCTTGAGAACACTCACTTTGGTTCAGTCTGGGGGAGATCTATGGGGCCAAATGCAGGAGCTCAAGCGCAGGCGCCATAGGAAAATGTCAGGAGCTGCCCCATGGAATGCCACGCTTTGGTCCTCCAGCCTCTAGCAGGTGAGCTGGTTACAGTCAATGTCATCACATGGAGGCGGGGGGGTGTAATGAGTTTGGTGGGCCTCAAGCCAGCCCCACATGGTGAAGGTCACAAAACCAACCACCATGGAAAGCACAGATCTCTCCTCCTACCTCACGGGGTTGGTGGCTTCAGCAGAGAAGCCCAGGAAGGATAATGCCAGTGGGGGCTACATTTCCCTCTCCCCCATTGCGATGGTCCTCCAGGGCAGAGTCAAGGTAGGTTGAGATGGAAGAAATGTTTTTCGCTCCTGCCCAGGCTGCATCAACAGAGATTCCAGTGCTGTCAATTCACGAGGGGCTAACTTCCCTCCGACCCATCCGATGAACCAGTAAGAGTATGTGCCCTTCTTCCCCAAGGCTATTTGTGAGGCGCTAGCCCTAGGAAGGCAAGTTTACAGCCAACAGTCCTGGGAGGCACCCCACAGGGGCAGCGAATTAGGAACAAGCTCCCCGCTGGAGAAGGAAAGCATGAGATGCCATCTTGGTGGTTATTCATCTGAAGGTCAACGGCTCTGCCAACCACAGAGAAGCCACCACGGACGAGCGGCTGAGGCCTGCCCTTCCCCCACGGTTCTCGAAGAGGTTTTCAGGAGTAGGCCCCAGGGTGTTGGTGGTGAACGATAACTGATGCCCTGCAACTCCTCTCCTGTGCCCCATTATCATCCTGGAGGAGATTCAAGGAGACACTTGGGAAAAGGGGAAGTGGCATGAACAGTCGCACCTAGATGGCCAGCTCAAGGGGCCAGTTGCACCGCCTCATACCCAGAGACCGTCTCGACTCCAAAGAACTTGGTCCACAAAGGCTGTGAAGAAAAGTGACTTACCGCAGGTCGTGGACAGGCCTCGGCTTCCTGACTCCCAGTCAGGAACCTTGCCACCAGGTCATGGTGCGTCTCTTTGACACTGGGAGTAGACAAGTTCTATTGACTGTCATTGCGTCCATCACCTCACTCTTCAGCCAGGGAGGGACCGTTCCCTCATGCTCCATCCAGCCCTGTCTGAAATGTCCCAAGCACAGGGTCTTCCGGCCCTTCCTTTTGCTGAGACAATTCTCTAGCCATACTGGTCCTGCTCTCTAAGCCTTGATTTCCTGGAATGATTTAATCCCATGGCGCCAGGCGGGCCGGTCCCTCGGCTCGTACCTAGGATTTAGCTGCGGAGAACTCATGTGTGATGAATCAAGATGGGCCTTTGCAGAGGAAGGATCAATCCTTCCACCCACTCGCTGGGCCCTTATCTGGGAAAGGGAGCATCTGGGAGGAAATGAAGAAGAGATTAAGAGGACATCTGGCTGCTGGTACCATTGTCCCTCTCGCCAGCCGGAGCCAGGCTAAGAAGCGGGCATCCTCTTGAGCGAAACTAGGCAGAGTGGCTGCATCTCCTGCCCTCCTATCTCCCCGTGAATTGCCCGGCCTCATTGGGCCCTAATGGCCCAGCGCTGATGTTTTATTGTTGGGTTTAAAAGTGTAATTAGTTCAAGTGTAAACAAAAAAACCTTGCTTAATTAAGAATTTTTAAACAGAGCAGAGAGACATTCCGGAAACATTAACGAACCCCAGGCAGGCATCATAAAATTGATCGAGGGAAGAGAGAAAGGGGCGATCGGGGAGGGGTGGCTTGTGGGGAGGGGGGTGAGAAAGGAGAGGGCATTACCGCAGAAATCTCCTGCAGTTTACTTTGGCCGCTTAATGCTGGGAGAGCATTTGGAAGCCTGTGTCTATGGCAATGAGTCTCCATAGAAATGCCTAATGATTTTTTATGCATTAATGGGAATAATGGACAGCGGTAATATATTGTTTAAGGAGACGGAGAAGATCCTTTTAAGGCTGACGTGTTGTAGATCAAGAGTGACAGGGCAGGGCCCGCAATGAGATTCCCTGCCCCGAATCAGGTCGGAACGCAGCCGTGGTGGGGCTTGAACGCTGGTCTTTGCCCCCCCGCAGTGGCCTTCTTAGGCCTGAGCTGAGGGAAGCGAAATATAGCAGCCTTCCCTGTCTGTAGGCCTTCGGCAGCGCGTGTGGAAAAGGCCTGGCTGCGTTCCATCCTCCCCGGCCCATGGCTCACAAGGGGGAACTCATGCCTGGCTGCCGAAATGCCTCTGCCTGAGGGGCCTGGGGGGGAAGGCGGCGGCCATCTGGAGCAGTGTTTCGGTGGCATCTCGAGATGCTTTGCCCAAACCCAGCTGGCTTTGCCCATGGGAGCTGCGGCACTCAGGGCCGGAGGAGCCAGGGAGGAGGTAGGCCTCCGGGGTGCCCCTTCCCAGGGGGTTGGCCTTGCAGGCTCTCCCTGCGTGGAAACACCCCTTGAAGCCAGCTGGGAGGGCTGGCAAGGCCGGCTGCTGAATCTCGCAAGCTTGTGAGGCAGGTAGCTCGTCCCCATGTTGCACAGGCTGGTACCAGGCAGAGCCATGGACTGGAGCAACATTGAGCCCAGTAACTGGCCCCCACACAAGGGTTTCCTGTTTCCCTCCCCATCCTTTGAAGAGCAACAGGTGTCCTGGCTTCCAGGCCAGCTATCTCCTGCACAACCAGCCCGAGAGAGGCTCAGGACCTGCCTTCCACTGGCTTTCAAACCATCCTTTCCCCGCTCTGGCCTGGCAGAGGCCTCGTGTCAATGCATTCCTTCTCATTTTTCCGTCTCGTGTGCTGTGGGGTGGTCAAAAATCCCATGTGCTTCAACAGTGTCCTGGCTGTGGGAGCCTAAGGGAGTTAGGAACTCAGCTCTGATGGGATTTGGGCTCCTCCATTCCTATCCTGGCACAGCTAAAACATTTCTTCAATCCTGCAGCTTTCACTCAAAAGGACTTTGCTCTTCCCTCGTCGTTTTCTGTGTCTGTCTTCCACCTGCTGCGTAGAGCCTGGGCTTGCCAGCTCCAACACGGCTTCACAGGACCTGGTGGCCAAACCTTACAGATGAGAGAGCAAGTGAGGGTTTGGAGACGGGCCAGAGCTTCCAGCACCCATAGCCAGTCCATACACCTCTATAGCCCCCTTCTCCTGGGCCTAGACTCCACTGTCGTCAGACTAGACTCCTCTTGTGCAATTCGGCCTCTTCTCCCAGCCCTCTGCCTTACCCCACTCGGCCACGTCTCTGTCTATGAACCTGCAACAGCAGGACTGGAAGGACCATCACTTGACAAGGTGAACCTCTAATATTTATTTGAGTGGCCCCCTCTCCCCCCGTGTGCTCATTGCTGTGCAAGGAGACAAAGGCTGGGGTTGTTCTGGGGCTGCTAATGTAATACACAAGTACAGCATGGAGCGATGTTCCCTGCATTAGTTTGGTCACATACAGGATAACAACCTACCACTGCTGCCAGTGTTACTCCCCTAGGTCAAGGGGTTGTAGTTTGCTCTTTGGTGCTGAAGAACCACAGTTGAACTCCTGTCGGAGTGAGTCTGCCATCTGGATGATGGGGAAAACCTGAGGGTACGTCTAAACTACATGCCTCCGTCGACGGAGGCATGTAGATTAGCCAGATCGGCAGAGGGAAATGAAGCTGCGATTAAAATAATCGCGGCTTCATTTAAATTTAAATGGCTGCCCCGCTCTGCCGATCAGCTGTTTGTCGGCAGATCGGGGCAGTCTGGACGCGACGCGCCGACAAAGAAGCCTTTCTTGATCGGCACAGGTAAACCTGGTTTCACGAGGCATACCTGTGCCGATCAAGAAAGGCTTCTTTGTCGGCGTGTTGCGTCCAGACTGCCCCGATCTGCCAACAAACAGCTGATCGGCAGAGCGGGGCAGCCATTTAAATTTAAATGAAGCCGCGATTATTTTAATCGCGGCTTCATTTCCCTCTGCCGATCTGGCTAATCTACATGCCTCCGTCGACGGAGGCATGTAGTTTAGACGTACCCTGACTGTTTCCATTCATGGTCACTGTTCCAATCCATGGTCTCTGCCTAGCAAGGAGCATGCAGCTTACCTTGACCGTAAATGTATTCACCCTCCCTGCATCACGGTGCAGTAGGGCAGGGCTATTACCCCATTGTACAGATGGAGAAACTGAGGCCCAGAGAGGCTACTTGACTGGACAAGGTCACACAGTGACTGTAGTGAGCAGGGACTTGAGGCCCAGGGTCTCTTCACTTGTAAGCTAGTGTCAGGACAGCAGGGATGGCTAACCCACTTTGGGACAAGACAGACCTATGGAAACCGGAGATCTTATTTGTCTCGGAGCTGGTCACTAGGAGATCCCTACAGGCGTGGCTCTCCTTTCCATCCCGAGCCGTAGGGCTGGGTCCCTTCCTGTGGCGGTGGATCCTGTGGCCAAGGGGGCTGGCGAGCCGTATGGAAGGTGGGGCGAACGTGCACCTGTGAGCAAGGTGGTTGGGTGGGAGAGATGTGAGCATGCCCGGAGCACCCAGGCTGAACCACTGCAGCATGCGGGAGAGCATGGAGCAATCTCACTACCTGACTCTCCACTGCCTCACATGGCTGGCAGTCAGCGGTAACACCACTGAGGTCAGCTGGGCGTACGGGAGAGAAGAAGAGG